>NC_142139.1:50800973-51420973 GCF_024610735.1 Ursus americanus | reverse complement strand
AGTTTTTTAAAAAAAATATTTATTTATTTGAGGGAGAGAGTATGTGAGCGTGCGAGTTGGGGGAGGGGCTGAGGGAGAGACTCTTCAAGCAAACTCCCTGATGAGTTCTAATATGGCTGTTCTAATATGGCTGTTCTAATATGGCTGTTCTAATATGGGCTAAGCATCAGGGCAAACTCCCTGATGAGTTCTAATATGGCTGTTCTAATATGGGCTAATCACCCCTGTATTCCTAGAGGAATACAGTTTTTTAAAAAAATATTTATTTATTTGAGGGAGAGAGTATGTGAGTGTGCGAGTTGGGGGAGGGGCTGAGGGAGAGAATCTTCAAGCAAACTCCCTGATGAGCCCAGAGCCCCACACGGGGATGATCTCATGACTTATGAAATTATGACCTGAGTCGAAACAAAGAGTTGGATGCTGAACTGACTGAGCCACTCAGGCACTCCTAGAGGAATGCAGTTCTTAAGAGCAGAACTTTTGACAAACAAGGATAGAATCTCACACTGTATTTATCTGTGCAGTTAGCTTTTACTCACGGCAAGTGACGCTGACTTTCTGTGATGGTAGCAGTATACAGGTGTCCCTTAATTTATTAAAGTAAAAAAGGGGAATTTATTTAAAGAAAAACTTCAAGTAAATAATATATGTGCATAATATGTGATACACAGTGGGAGCAGAATTCTGAGGGTAGTGACTGTGGTATGAGGATGACTGGAATTTGAGAAACGGTGCGCTAGAGAGCTAGGAAACCACTAATGCGCCTTCATCCTCAATTGATCTATTTAATGGTTGTCAATGAACTGAGCGTGAGCTCTAAAAGGCACAGTATGGATCTGGATAATAAAAAAGAGTAACAGATGTTATTAGATGTAAGAGCATTGACTTGGAAATGATCTCACCTGGTTTCTCTTAATTGCCTCAGTCTCTGCGCTGAAGAAGCCTGTGGGTGGCCCAAAGCAGTGGTAGTCAGCGGCATCAAATTCACATGGGATGTTTCTTAAAATATACATTGTTCCCTTGCACCTTCAGAGTTTCTGATTTAGTAGGGCCTGAGAATTTGCATTTCTGAGTTACTAGATCTGGAGACTAGATCTGCTTGGTCTAAGCTAAGCCTTGGACAAATTACTTAGAACATATTTGGGGCTCAATTTTCCAAGGAAGATTTTGGCTAAATAACATAGACTTACTGAGTTTTAGAATTGGAAGCAATTGGTCCTATGTGTCCTAAAGCATGGTATGGTTTTCATTGCTGGTATTTGAGAATATTTAGATGCTATTTTACTTGTTATGTGCTTATATTAAGGTGTATTAGAAAATCACAGTGCATCAAACATATGATTTTCCAGCTCGAAAAGGGGCTTAATGTGAGTCAATAAAAATTTACTGAGTACAAAATAATATGGGTTTTTCTTAGATTGTGGTGGGGAACATGAATAAAGGAATTGGGAAATGCCGATTCTTAAAGCCTTATCTCTTGACTGGATCTCCATTTTATTTTTAAAAAAATTTTAAAAACTATTTTATTTTATTTTTAAAATTTTATTTATCTATTTATATAATTTTTTAAAATTTAAATTCAATTAATTAACATATAATGTATTATTTGTTTCAGGGGTACAGGTCTGTGATTCATCAGTCATATAATACCCAGTGTTCATTACAACACATACCCTCCCCAATGTCCCAGTTACCCCATCACTCCACCCTCCCTCCTGTCAGTTTGTTTCCTATGATTAAGAGTCTCTTATGGCTTGTCTCCCTCTCTGGTTTCATCTTGTTTCATTTTTTCCTCTCTTCCCCTATGATCCTCTGCCTTGTTTCCTAAATTCCACATATCAGTGAGATCATATGATAATTGTCTTTCTCTGAATGACTTATTTCGCTTAGCATAATACCCTCTGGTTGCATCCACGTCGTTGCAAATGGCAAGATTTCATTTTTTGATGGCTGTATAATATTCCAGTGTGTGTGTGTGTGTGTGTGTGTGTGTGTGTGTGTGTGTGTGTATCACATCTTCTTTATCCATTTATAAGGGCTCTTTCCATAGTTTGGCTATTGTGGACATTGCTGCTATAAACATTGGGGTGCAGGTGCCCCTTTGAATCACTACATTTGTATCTTTGGGGTAAATACCCAGGATCTCCATTTTAAACTT
This sequence comes from Ursus americanus, assembly GCF_024610735.1. Classification (NCBI taxonomy): domain Eukaryota; kingdom Metazoa; phylum Chordata; class Mammalia; order Carnivora; family Ursidae; genus Ursus; species Ursus americanus. The sequence continues at coordinate 51,418,815 of NC_142139.1, read as the reverse complement.
TAGTTGCAAATAACCAATAGTTTATTGATTCCTCTCCAAGGTTTTAGTTCAGGCCTTCAACAGCTCTTTCCTTGATATAATAAGCACTTCCCTAACTGTTTTTCCTTCTAGTGTATCCATTCTTCACACTGTTTCTAGTGGCATCTCCATAAAACACAAACTGGAGCATGTTACTCCTCTGCCCCAAATTCATCAAGTGCTTCCTAGTAACTTGGAATAAGGTTCAAATTTCTTAGCATCTTACCCAGGCCATGCGATCAGCCTTCTACCATCACCCTCCACTCTTCTCCCATATCTACCTAAGTTTGACTTTTGCCAAACTACTATACATATTGGATACCACTCCTCCTGCTAGGCCCCTGTGCCTTTGCACATGGTAGCTCTCTGCCATAAGTGCTTTCCTCTAATATTTCATCTGGCTGATTCCTGCTTAGTTATCAAGGCTCAGCTGAGCCCATCTCCCATGGTAAGAAACCACACACATCTATCATAATATCTATCATGCCATTTTTTTTAGATCCTTAAGTGTACGATTCGAAATTTTTCAAATATGACAAACGTGTAAAGAAAGTCCTCCTTCTCAGCTTTCCCCAGCCTCACTCTTCTCCCTCGAGATAACACTATTAATAGTTTAGTGTGTTCTCTAGATCTTTTTATCTGCATTTACAAACATACATATAAATAATGAAATCTAAGAATATGGTTCAGTAGCTTGCTTTCCCCCCCCCCCCCCCCCCCCCACATTTCAGATCTCATGGGCATCTGTGCACATCAGGGCTTGAAAACCTACCATTTTTTTTTTTTTTTTTTTTTTGGCAATGGCCTTTTCTTTAAGGAGAGATCAAGGAAAGAGACTGACTTTCATGTCTCCAGGGTTTTTTAGAAATGTTAGAAAATCTTCATTTAATGCAGCAACTTGTCTTATTTTTATCCTTATTTTATGTCCTTGAATAAAAAATACAGTGTTTTCCAGGAGAAATTTCAAGCAAAATTAAGTAACTGACATTTCTTATATTATTTATCTATGTATTCATTTATTTATGCCACCACTCTTATGCTGTCTGAATTTTTTTTTTCCTTACGACCCTTTGCCACACTTCTAGGACCCATTCTTTAACTTTTTATATTTGAATGAAATATTTGAGTGTTTTAAAATATTATTGAATTTGATTTTCACTGTGACTCTGAGAGCTAAGTAAGACAGAATTATTCCTCTTTTACCAGGAGGGAGTTGAGGCTTGGAAAAAGTTGCCTGACCCTAGTCTGAGCATTCTGTCCTTCCACATCGACTGTGTTTGTTCCTCTGACGATCTCGTGCTTGCTCAGTGCTCACCATTGTGAGGGCCCAGCAGATATGCTCTGTATCTACACCCTTTGATATAAAGAAATCGAGTCTGTTTAGTTTTCTTTGGATGAATGAATTTACACTAAAATATTCACACTAAAACAGTGACTTATTGTGGTACCCTTCTCCGAGTCATTATTATAGGAGTTGATGAATTACTCTAAATGAATGAGAATCACAGTAGGAACTGTTGGAGAAAATAGTTTTAATTGGAATAGACTTTTTTGGTGTACCCTGAACAATTTTATATGAAAGATCCACATAAATCCACATTTCAAACCCACATTTGAATCCACATCTCTGAGTGAAGTCATGCCTAGCGCTTATGTCTTAGGAGGACACAGTCAGCTCTTAGCATATTTTTTGTGCGTGGCACATTCTGCTTTATTTTTTCACATTCCCCCCCCGCCCCGATCCATTTCAGTTAATTCTTAAAGTAATCCTGAAAGGAAAGTCAGACTTGCCTAGTTTCTTTGACAACTTTTCTTCAGAATAACTGACAAAGTTTTTGAACTGTGGGTATTCATTTTTCATAATAACCCTTCATGAAAATGACCAAAATATTTTCAGAAAGTAGACCACTGGGGGAACCCTTTACTGTGCAATTGCCACCTGACTCTTGAGATCTCAATTTAATTTCGTGAACTGAGATTTTTATTGCTACAGGGTGATTGGGAAAATTAATAGCAGTTTCCTCAAAGCACTTTGAGGTCCTTAGGGGTCATTTATTGTTTCAATCAGATATTCTCTTCCTAGAGTGTACATATTAGTGTTTACGAAACAATGAGGGCCTAATGAGGAATAAGGTTTGCCCCTTGCAAAGAGTTTGCCTTTCTTCCTTATATGTGCATGAAAACATGATTTTTTTTCAAGAAGGATATTAACACTGAAATCTCTAATCTTTATTCAGGAAGATAACTTTAAAAAAAATAAAGAACTAGACTGTTTATCAGCTTGATTTTTTTTTTTTAATCCCTGTGGTGCTTTTAAATATACATAGAAAGATGGTCAGAGACTCTGGGAAGAAGGCAGAGCAGCGTCCTGATGGGATTGAAGGAAGGTCAATAACATCTGTCCTCTGAATAAGGAAAGGGAGCCACAGGTAGCATAAACAAGGCTCTGGGCAAACTAATTAATACATGAGAGGATATCAGGAAATAGCTTCTCTGGTTTGCTGTAAATGAGATTTAATGAACTTTAGAAAACAAATAAAAAAAGAAAATCTGGGAATTATCTAGAAATAGACTTTCTGGTTTCCCCTACCATCTCAGTTTGTGAACCAACACTCTTTAAATGATTTGTCTTATAATAATTCTATTATTAGTAATAGTAGAGATGATCATATAAAGAGTATCCCCAATGAGCTCTGTGCTGAGCATGCTACATACAGATTGATTCTATTCAATCCTTCACGTAGTCTTTGGGGTAGGTGCAGATGACCCTGTGTCTCACCACTAACAACCTGCTCAAGAATGAAGAGCTAGTAAGTGCGGGAGTATGAGCCACACACGCCCCCTCACGTACTTATGCTTGCTGACTTTCCCAAACTGTGGGCTGAGTTGCCATGTTCCTTGCATGAGATAAGTACCATGGAAAACTGAAGTTGCCAATGAGGAGCGCCCCTGGCATGGGAGGACTGAAGACTCTTTGCAGTATTTACAGTACTACTGATAAAGTAAATATTCCAGGGGCAACAGTTTTGATATTTTACTGTATTCTTTGCGTTAGCTATCATTTAGTCAACCACATTTAATAGACGTCCACTTTGTGAAACTGACTTAAATATTGTGTGCACTTGCTAGGGAAATAGAGGATTTCTGGCTGATCTCTAGGAAGCTGTGTTGAGATGGTGATCCGGGGGACATGGGGGAGAGGAGAAGGGATGTAAGAGGATGGCTCTTCACATTTATGTTGATGATTAGAACATTCTAAAAAATTTTTTTCAAGACTTCTAATTTATTATCCTCTTTTGGCTTTAACATGTACCCTCATTGATTTTATCAAATTAATTAACTATATTCTCCACACCTTCATATTTATAAATTAATCTTCTGAAATGTTGTACCAATTTATACTTAAACCGGGAAAATGCACCTAAAGTGGTTGTCTCTGAGGATTTTTCTTTAAAACTGGAAAATTTCAAATATGATGCCAATTAATTACCAATACAACTAACAAACAAATTAGATTTGTGGTTGGAGAAGATTAAAAGGGTCTTGATTTTTTCTTCTTGCTCTGAAGTGAAACAGCTAACAGAAAATAGCAGTGACACTGTTCTTGGTAAGATGATGCTGGCCTTTGTTTATGACTTTTTTGTCTTTATAAATTTCTTTTTAAAAAAGATATTATATATTGCAATAATATTACATATTATTAAATATTACATATTTACTCTAGACAATAGAACATTGGTTAGCATTGCATAAAACAAAGCAACATGTGGCAATTGCTTAGTTAATTTCACTGCCTTAACCACTTTAACTGAGTAACCTGGTAATCTGAATTACCCTGTGTGACTTCCCAATCATCTTCCCTGTACACCCTCCCCGGTCCCTACCTCCGCTAGCTTTCTTTCTTCCCCGTTTGCCCGATGGAAAGAACACTGAACTGGAAGTGAGGAGCCATGAGCTGTGCTTCCAATGCCATATACTAACAGCGTGATCTTCGGAGAGGCACTTTAGGACTGCAGTGGATTGCAAAGGTGGCCACAGGTTTATCACCTTTTACGTTCACACCCTTTGCTTATATCCTGCCACACTGACTCTGGGCTGAACCGTGTGACTTGCTTTGGCCCATGGACTTGAGCAAACGCGACATGCACGGAGACTTGTAAGGTGCTTGCACATTTGGCTTGCCCTTTCGCTGCTCTTGCAACTCTGTGGCTGCCACCTGCAGAAGCCTGGGTTAGCCTTCAGAATGATGAAATACGTGGGGCCCCGTCATCCTGTCCTTGCGGCCAGACCCGGAGCGACGCCATCCTAGGTCAGCCAGTTGCTGGCTGACTCACTTGTGAGCCCAGCTAAAATTAGCGGAGCTCGCCCAGACCAGATGAACCTGCCTTAGCTGATTCGCAGAATTGGAGCTCCATACAGGGTTGTTTCACTAAGTTTTCGGCTGGGTTGTTCACAGCTAAAGATAACTAATACAAAGTCCAAATAAAAAACCCAAACAACGAACGGCACCATACCCCCTGAACATTGTTGGAGATTATATGAGATTAGAAAGCAATGATGCCTGTGATAGACAGAGCTTCTCCAGAGCAGTGCCCAGCAGCGCCTTGGGTCTGAATAGCAGCTGGATGTTCAGTGACGAAATGAACGGGTAATAAGCTACACAATGATAAGCTGGCAGTAGCAGCAGCAATAGAAGAGTCAATATTTTAGATCCCCCAAGTAAGACATTTCATTTCTCTTTTTAATTTAAAATGTTAATGTATCAGCTGAGTAGAAGGATTGGAAAGAACAGGACAGAGCAGCAATGGCCGTCTGAAGCACCTGGGCTCTGGTCACAGGGCAGCAGCCTGTACCCATCAGGCTTTTGTCACTGTCCTCAGTAAGATATCGGCAATTGCTATCTTTCCCACTGGCATTAAACTTTTCCCAGTTATTTGACTTTTATCTTTTTTTATTATAGAGTATCTCGATTCTATCTGAAGATCATTCCCATGACAGTAGTTATAGTCTCCATCAAGAAAAATGTCTGAGAGCCAAGTTTAGAGGTATAGAGAAAGATTTCTAGTCTGTGGAGGTGCACGGACTACAAGGGCAGTAAGTCAGAATTATTCTAATGGGAGCAAATATTTTCGGAGCTAAAGATAATTAACCCAAAGGGGTCTATAAGGAATGTTTGTGTAATTTGATTCTCATTTGTCTGGTGGAAAATATTTATTTTTTTCAATCTGGTTATACTGTAAAATAAAGCCCATATAGAGAAAAGCGCACAAACCCTAAAGGTACTGTTTATTGAAAAATTATAAAGCGAATACCCGTGTAACTACTGCCCAGGTCAGAGATGGAGCCTCGCCTGCACACCCGAAGTTCCTTGCTATTCACACCATCCCCCCACACTCTGTCCTTCACGAACCCTAACCTGAACCTGAACTCGAACCCCAACCCGTACCTTAACCTTGTTAGTTGACACAATCCTTAATGATGATCAAGTCCTTATTTAGCTTTATAGTTTTACCATCTCTGTGGAGTTAACCAGCTATGTGTGTATCTTTAAACACTACAGTTTAGTTTTGCTTGTTTTGAATTTTATATAAATGAAGTTGTTCTGTATATATTCTTCTGCATCTTGCTTCTTTCGCTTAAAGCTATTACCTGCTTTGTGTAGCTGTAGTTTATTCAATTTCATTGACAGGACTTTTCCATGCATGAATACACAAGACAATTTACTGTTGATGGACACATCAGTAGCTTCCGACTTTTGGATCATATAAGCAACATGGCTGGGACTGTCCTTACATCTCTCCTCTTGCGCATGCACACAAGTTTCTCAAGGGAGTGCTCTTTGCGGGTCATGAGATAAGCATATCTTCAGATTTAGTAGCAGAGGCCAAACTGTTTTCTAAAGAGGCCTAGCCATTTTGCCTGCCGCAAGTAGTATGAGTGTTCTCAATGTTGCATGTCCTTGTCAGTACTTGATATCGTCAGACTTTTAGTTTATTCTTATTTTTTTTTAAAAAAGATGTATTTATTTATTTGAGAGAGAGAGAGAGAATATAAGCAGGAGGGGCAGAGGGAGAGAGAATCTCATACAGACTCCGCACTGAGCATGGAACCCAACGTGGGGCTCGAACTCACAACCCTGAGATCAGGTTCTGGGCCAAAACCAAGAGTTGGCCGCTTACCCGACTGAGCCACCCAGGCACCCCCAGACTTTTAATTTTTGCCAGTTGGGTGGGCGTGTAGTAGAGTCTCCTTATGATTTAAATTTGCATCTTCTCATTATTTATGAGGCTGAGCATTCTTTCATACATTTTTCAGCCATTCGGTTTCTTTTTTATGAAGTGTCTGTTTAAGTCTTCCGTCCTTTTTTCCTACTCTTTGTGTCTTTTTCTAATGTTTTGTAGGTTTTTTTTTTTTTTACACGTTATGGATATGAATGTTTGTCCTGTTTTACATGTTACAATAGCTTTTTCCATTCTTGGATTTTTAAAATCCATTAATGTGTGTCTTTGGATGAATTATAAAGTTCTTAATTTTAATATACTGAAATAGATCTAATTTCTCCTCTTTTGATGCTTTTTTGTCTTATTTAGGAAAACCTTTCCTATCTGAAGACACGAAGAAACCTATCAGCTCCTAAAAGCTTTACAGCTTTATCTTTCACTGTAACTGTATTACAGGTACTGATTCTTAATTGTGTCTGAACTAAAGCTGTAACTTCATTGTTTTTCATAGGGATATGTACTTCTTCCAGAACCATCAATTGAATAGGATATTATTTCTCCGTGCCCTGCCATGTCATCTTAGTTATAAATCAAGTGCTCTGGTATGTGTGGGTCCATTTCTGGACTCCTTATTCTGCTTCACTGGTTTACTTGTCCTTTCCTGCACTAATGCCACATCTTCTTAATTATCATGACTTTATAATAAGTCTCGACATCTGGCAGAGCAAGTCTTTACACTTGGTTCATCCTCAAGAAAGTGTTAGCTATTCTCTCAGGGAAACCAGAAAGACAAGCTTGGAATCTACTGGAATCATTCAAGCAAAAGGTGATGAGAGCATACATTAGCGTCATGGGAATAGTGATGGAGGGGAGGGGCTGGTTTTAGACACTTCAGGAGGTAGTTGGAAAGAATGCCAAACCATTGCTTCTAAATGGTGTAAGGGAAAGGCTTTGGTGGAGAAAGGTTACATGAATATATCAAAGAGAAAATAGTGAACATATAGCAACTTCTTCAAAACAGGCTACCCACAGGCTACGTGGAAACTTTTACAACGGTAAAGTTTCAGAAACTTAAAAAAAAAATCAGAAATTGTAGAGAATTTGAAAGAACTAGAGACCTATAGTTGATATGAAACTGGTGATTGATGATAAATATATTAACAGGAATTATGCATGGCTCTGCTTTGTTTAATATTATTTTTCTGTTTTTGACATTCCTAGCAATCAGTTTTTCAATTTCTACATCTGGTGCCTTTCAGGTAACTTGATTTGAGTTTGTAACATCATAAGTCCTGCTGAAAATGCATTCAGTATTTTCCAACTGATAGTATCTTCCAGGCTTTGGCTCAGCCTGTGTTTTCTAACAAACTCTCTTATCGTTTTTTCTCCTATACCGAAATTTTTTTGGTATGTCCTTTAACAAGTTCAGGAAAAGCAGATCAAACAATAACTAGACTAGTGTGGTCGGACTTCATATTTGGTCCCCTTCCTGTTAAGAGATTAATTAATAAGATACATATTAGTTTGTGACTGCCAGTTGATTATTAGAGAATTTTCATTTGCTTTGAAATGGAGGAATATTTAATGTAGTAATTACACAGTCAGATATTTCACACTCAAGATCACACCTTCTATTTCTATTCCTTGGCCTTCTGAGATTTGCGCTTTTGAAAGAAATGGGCCCTCTGGAGCATGACAAATTTGATTTAAAGGTATTTGCAACAGGATGTTATTTTCTGTCAAAAGCTAATGCAACTGTAGGTTCTCTCTTCCGAGTTTGGAACTCATGGGCTTGGGAATTGCTAATGTAAATTCTAATCTTAGACCTGTTGGCATGGCAAATATGGAAAAAACTCAGACAATTGTTCAAAAAGTATAGATTAAGGTTGCAGGACCTATAATTAAGACATTTTGGAATTTAGTGAGTTACAAACTGATTTTCAAAAGCAATAGTGGCACTTGCAAACTAGAAAAGAAAAAAATAATAGGATGTAGAAACAAATGCAACTTAGAACTCAGATGTCCCAAACTTTGTGCGCGCACGCATGCGCGCGTGTGTGATATTGGTGCGGGTAAGGAAGGTTCTTTTAACTTTCCAGCTGTGAACTTCGCAGAGGGAAAGATAACTCTGAAGCAGCGGTGGCAGGATACCCAGAGAAGAAAGAAGTAGACCCTGAGCGCTCCCTAAGAATGTATGGCATGTAAATAAACATGCTCACCGACCCAGCAATTCCGCTTCGGGGTATTTATACAAAGAAAATGAGAACACAAACGTGAAAAGATCCCTCTACCTCTATGCTCATTACAGCATTGTTTACAATAGCTAAGGTAGAGAAACAACCTAACTGTCCACGGATGGATGAATGGATAAAGAAAATGTGGTATATATGTACAGTGGAATATTATTCAACCATAAGAAGAAGGAAATCTCCCCATTTGCAACAACATGGTTGGATCTTGAGGGCATTATGCTAAAGGAAATCAATCAGAGAAAGACAAACACCATATGATCTCACTTACATGTGGAATCTAAAAAAAAAAAAAAAAAAAAAAAAAATCCCTAACCCCCTACCACCTCCCCCAAAAAACACCAAAACAAAAACCCTGAGCTCACAGATTCAGAGAACAGATTGGTGGTTGCCAGAGGTGGGAGGTGAGGGATGGGCAAAATGGGTGAGCTTCTAGTCATAAAATAAATAAGTCATGGGGATGTAATGTACAGCATGGTGACCATAGTTAATATACTGTATTGCATATTTGAAAGTTGCTAAGAGAGTAGATCTTAAAAGTTCTTATCACAAGAAAAAAATGTTTGTAACTATGTAAGGAAATGGATGTTAACTGGACTTATTGTGATCATTTCACAATCTATACAAATATCAAATTGTTATGTTGTACACTTGAAAGTAACACAATGTTATATACCACATATACCTCAGTAACAAAAATAAACATGCTTACATAGTAGGAAGTGTGTCCTCTGGATTCGGGATATAGCGCGAGTCATAAAACTTGGACTCAAATCTCAATCCTGTTTTTGGATGTGTCATTTCATTTCTGTGTCTTGCCTTTCATAGAACATGGTTTGCTATGTATTTATAATTCATTCTTGAGTGTTTACTCAGCAATGAATTGAAGGAAATTCTTTAGTTATCGAAGATCTGGTTTTGAATCTATTGCAGACTCCTACAGTTCTATGCAAGTTATTCTACCCGCCCCCTTTTCAGCATTCACAAAATGGGTGTTTCCAAGGAGTGAACCAGTTACACATTCCTGTGAGGAAATGGTATTAGGATTGGAGGTTGGTATACCAAACTACATCAAAGAGTCAGTAGCAGTCTGGGTCTAATCGGGAGATAGAAACCACATAGTAGGTTACACAGGGGAAATTTGATAGAAGAATTTTTAACTCTAATAAGTAACTATAAGTAATTTTATATAGGACCTACAGGCTGAGGGAGAATACCTAAGGAAAGACACATTTGGGAGGAGTTCAGACTTGGATAAAACGTGCCTAAGAGCAGAGAAGTTGGCTGGTGTGGAGTTATAGGCAAACATTAGGCAGTGCTCTGCAGTGCACGCAGGTGGGGAGCAGGTGATCGGCAACGTGTCGTGTGTGCATGTGCTGCGGGGCTGCATGTCAGCAGGGGCCGAAGGTTTTTGGTGGTGAGGGATGCATTGGGGATGGAGGTGGGTGGACGAAGGCTTTCAAGAAAGCTGAGGACGAGTCATCCCCTGGCCAAGCTGCAAGGTGGTGAGGGATCATGTTGTGTGGCGTGGGCAGGCTCCATCTGCACATGGTGGACACTGACTTGCCTCCCCTACCTCCACTACCCATGCTGAGAATTTCTGGAAGCCTCTTCCTCTTGCAGTGTCCCTTCAGCACCCTCTTTGGGGGAAGCTTAATATCATACTCACCCTAAAGGCGAAGTGTTTAAAGGAATTCATGGGTGGTTTATCATAAAAGATTATATTTAGGGTTGTGTTTGGATTTGTGAGGCAATAAACTGATAAACAACAAGGGGTCCAAGAGCAGTAAAGAAGGCCAGTATCAGCATTACAAAACATTGGTGGCTCTTTTCTGTCTGTGAAAGGAAAGCCCTTAAGAGAATGCTGGCAAACAACCTTTTTTTTCCTTGTTGACAAAAGACTCAAAAACTTTGATATCTTTTCAGTGTTTTATGGCATATTAATTTGTGCATTTATATAAAGTGGGGCAATTTCTAATCCATATTTTTAAAGATAAATGCAAACCTTAGAGAGAGTCATATTCAAATAAGCATGTCCCAGTAACCACAAGTAATAAAACATTCGGCCTCCGGAAAACAATAAAGGGATGCAATTCATGAACCCAGGGGCTGCTTCTCATGCCCCTTTTCCGTCTTTGGCATGATTCTCTTTCGTATCACATTACGTTGCAGCCTCTCGTCCGTGACCCTCCAGCCCCACAGCATAACTCCTCTATTTCTCTGAACCCCATGACTTACTCTCTCGTCTCCTGTCATCCTCTTTCTCCCTCGACTTTGTCTCTCTTTCACTCTCTCCTACTTTTCTCTTCTTCTTTTCTCCTTAGCCTTTCCTCTCTGGGTTCTGAGCTTCAGTTGTCCTCTGCCCATTTGCTAATTCAGCCTTGCCAGACGGAGTCCTTGAACTGGTTTGTCAGAGAAGCCCCTCACAAGGCAGAGGCGGGAGGAGCAGCAGGAGGGGTGTCTCATTCTCTTCCCTGAGGTGGGTGGGGAGGCTGGGAACATTAACAGATTATAAATCCTGTCCCCTTCACACTTTCTCCTCATCAATCTTTGTTGACTCCTGCAAAGAGGTATTCAATATTCAATATTTAAATGTTCTTCTTGAAGTTCTTTGAATTTACAACCTAAGGCCACCCTATTCTTCTTTCTCTTTGCTGGGCTGTACATCATTTCTCTTGATTCCTTGGAAAGGACAGCCAGGTGAAGTGTGAGCACGCATGCACCCGCGAGTGCGCGCACGCACACACACGTACGCACGTAAGCATGCACATTACACATCATTCTCTCTTCTAGAAAACCTTGAACATCCATATTAGCATTTAAACTCTTTGCCCTCTGGTATTTCTGCTCCTTAAAACTTGCAAGGAAAATGTGTTCCCTAAGTAACCATATTCACAGTTCCGTATTCGTTTTAGTCATTCTTCTGCATAGGCAAGCAGCAGCAGGAGTGCCGGGAGTGGCCCCTGGGTGGGCGCTGAGATGCCGTCTGTGTGCAACCCTGCCATGTTGGAAGCACATGAGAAGACAGGACTCCATGAAGAAATTCGGGCAACTTTTACTTACTTGCAAACTAAGAAAATAAAGTTGCTAGGGTTTAAATATATCTTAGTTCATTATTCTTTTAAAGGTATATAAGATTTTACTGTTTGAATGGCAATCAGCCAGGATTTACTTTCTAAAGGTGGTAGTCGTTATTTATGAAATACCTCAGCCTCCTTTCTCTTCCGGAGACATAGTAAGATTGTGCTGCCTATGGATCAGGTGACTGGATTTTCCAAGTCAGAGCATTTCATTGCCACCATGAGACTCTGAAGAGCTGTCTTTCTTCTTTGGCATGGTGACTGGTCACATTAAAGATGGTAGCTGCTCCATCAGCCAGGCCCTAATGTGGGAAGATGTAAAGCAGAAAACTCAGCCATTGTGCCGGACATGTCATGTAGGTGAGAAATAAGCCTTTGTTGTTCTAAGGCACTAAGATTTGGGCGTTGTTTGTTACTTAGCATAATTTTATGCTCTTTATCTAATTTACCTCATCTTGACCAATTCCCTAAACTCAAACATTTCTTCTTGCCCTACTGGCAATATCTTTTCGTCCTGGATAAGTACCTTGACTAACTATAGAACGTTGGAACTGCTGTACAAACGTCTCCATTTTGCGTCATTTCTGTCATTGTTTTTTGGAAGAAACATTTATGAAATTAATAAAAGTAAAATTATTTTTATAACGAGGGTCCCCCATATATAGGCTATGACTTTAATGTATTAAAATTATTGGAAAGAGAGAGCTTTTCACTAGTGTAGATCTTATCTAATTTTCTATATTAACTTCCAGGTGATTTCCTTCATTTGCTCTCATTTACTCATTCATTCATGTATTCATTTATTTATGTTTTTGTTCAATAAACTATATTGAATGCCAGTCACTGAGCTAGGCTGGAGATATCAGTATGAGTAAAACTATCTCTATCACTATTTTTATATTAAATTACTAACCCATTTCTTTTTTTTAAAACCCATTTCTTGTGTAGAAAAACTAGGGATTGTTAAAAATAAAAGAGAAGGTCATTTTATTTTATTTTGTTTTATTTTTAAAAGATTTTATTTATTTATTTGAGAGAGAAAGAGGATGAACCCGGGGGAGCAGATGGAAAGGGAGGAGCAGACTCCCCACTGAGTGGGGAGCCCCACACAGGGCTTGATCCCAGGACCCTGAGATCGCGACCTGAGCTGAAGGGAGATGCTCAACTGAATGAGCCACCCGGTGCCCCAAAAAGAAGGTCATTTTTAAAATGATTTGCATTTAAAAGTATAAATATCTTGCACATAATGAGCAGGTTTAAAGCTCTTTCAAACTATTAAGGAAATGTATATTAAATAGGCAAGGAGCTTCTTGTTAGTTCCACCTACTTTTAACTCGTACAAATTTAAGATAGCTAAACTAAAGAACTACTACTGGTTGTTTTGTTTTGTTTTGCTACCAGGGTTTACGACAGTTTTTATGTGTATTTGATATAACTGAAATAACTGATCTGGAGATACGTCAGAACCTTGGTAAATTATGGAGGTGGATGACTTTTATTATAAATTTATTTCATTTGCATCTACCAAATGAGATAATGTTGCGTATTTTCCCACATAGAAGGGTGCTTTGAAAGTGGAGCCGTGGTACCCTCCAGCGGTTGAAAGTACTCATTTCAGGGGTACTTGGCTCTCGTGGGAACTCTTGCTGGTATTGGGTGTATTCTGTCACTGGATAGCTTCCCACCATTGAGTATTGAGTTTGGTTTAAAAAGCTGCAGGTGATATTTAAATAAAAACAATGAATTACAGAAAAGCAACACAAAAAGAGTAGAGCCCTTCCAGGTTGAGCCCTACTAGGGAAGAAGAGAGAGAAGAAACTGTATTAGAAAATGTTCACATATAGGTGATGAGTTTTCAAGATAAGAAATGAGGTGGCTGGGTCAAGGGCATGTGATAAAGACTCTCTCAGAACATGCCTCCTCTGGAGGCTGACATCATATCTTTGATGGGACGGACACACACACACACACACACACACACACACACAGAGTCTATGTGTGTATCCTTCCATTTCAAGGATGATCCTGAAGATTTCTGAAGTGTTACAGAATATATTCTATAATGTATGCCATACCTCCATGTCATATTAATATTTGGGAAGAAAATATCATTCTATAATACTATGTTGAGACATTTATTATGCGAAATAAAAATTTATTACTCTTTTCCTATATTTGCCACTAGGGATGCTCTTGGTGCTTCCAGTGAGGTTTTAAAGGGCTTTTTATTTCACATTCCTGCCAGTACCTCATGTAGCAGTTTGTTAGCTCATAAGTTCAGGAACATCACAGGGTAGACTAGGTCCTCAGGGATGTAGCAATGAAATATAGTCTAATATATTGATATTAATCCTGCCCTTTGACACTAGAATTATAAAGGCATTATATTACAGTAAATTTGGCTCATACCAATAAGTACAGGTGGGAAAAAAGGTATAAAGGTCATGTTGTTTCCTACTTATTTTTTTTTGTCTAATAAAACTATAAGAAGCGGTTTTGATCATGGAGAGTGAGAAAGATGGGGAGAAGGACAGACGGCCATAGTAGAGCATTCTCTGATGGATGGCATTTTGTAGAAGCCAAGTGGAATTGTTACTATTTCAATACACATAATATTTCCTGTATATTAAAAATAAGATTTAAATATATTAGAGAAATTTAAAACTATCTGAAAGATCATGGACCTCTTGGAGAGCTATGGATACACATGGGTAATGTTATCAACTGAGAGTCACGAATAAATTAAAGAATTTGATTTAACTTCTGGCGTCTTTATAGAGAAAGCCATTTGAACACACACACATACACACACAAGCACATTCATTAACCATCTGCTCTAAAATCAAGCAGCATAAACATAAGCCTTTAGCCAATATATCCAACAAATGCGAAAAAGCACATTTCAGTCCTCTGTGGGTACCATTTAAAGGCGAGAAAGAGCATCAGAAATGAAGAGAAGACACAGGGCTGTGTGGGATCTAAGGAGCAATGTTCTCATTCCAGCTGGCTGGGCTTGGAATTCAAGCATTACCTAGTACCAACGCGGACGGAAATTATGGCTTTCTCAGCGAACTTTGCTCATGGTTCTCTAACTATTATTCTCAAACTGAGAGGCTAGTTTGAAGAGAGTAGCTTCAGTCAGCCATCACTTATGGAAGGGCTCTCTAGTATGTCCTGATTTTAATACAGCGATACTGCATCACCGGACGCTTGCTAAGGGTGCTTGACCTCAAGATGAATGCGGGAAAAAGTGGATGAGCTGGACATCTCTCCTAACCCCCTTCCAGACCTACACTTTCTCCAGGGTATGTGGACTATCCAGTAGAAAAATCTTGCATAAGAAGTCAAACACTTGCTGTGTCCATGCTCCAGCAATGTCATGGCCACTCTTGGCAGGGGTGGGGGAGGGTGGGGTGGTACTGGTCTATTTATACTACAGAAAAATGCAAGTTAATAATGGCGCACTTTCTTGCTTACTGAGTCATGTCATGTAGAACACTCTGCGTAGCTTTAGAGTTCTTTAAGATGCAAGGTCATCCCTAAATCAATATTATCTGTGTACGTTATTAATCATTTAACAGTCCACAGATATTTACTGAGTGCCAAGAATGTGCCAGGCACTACGTTAGCTATTGGGATAAATGAGTGAGCATTTTACCTCTGTGCTTCTTTCTCCCAGTATTTGTTCGACCTGAACTCCAAGGCCAAGCTCAAGTCTCCATCTGCCCTATGAAGCTTTTATTCACTACTGCTTCCTAAAGCACTTTCCCTACCACATCTGGGTATTTAATCATATCCTTTCTGAGCTTCCTCCGTGTCTCCTACTTCACCTAGCACAGTGAGTGCTGGCCGCGTCAATAGCTCGATAACCACTACTGATTGATTACTTTCTTCTCTACAACACACTATTATTATAGACAAATAAGACAATAAAAAAGAAGGTGCTTTGGACACACACAGATGAAGAAAATGCAGTTAAAAATCTGATATCTGGTAAGAATATCAGGATCTATAATAGGAAAGAAAAAATAGCTTGCCTGTCAAAGCAAAGTAACAAAGGTTCTGCAAGCTGCTACAGTTTTGTAAGAAAGATAACGGCCTTCTCTAATTTGGTTTGGAAATTCTGAATTTGTACCTGAACTGTGTTTTAGTTTAGTCGCAGCCTCTATGTTTGAAAGTAGACGGTATCTCTCAGCCTTACTCTTTGTTTTTCGACTCTTTTACCAAATGACTGCTGCATGCAAATATGTTTTCTGTGCCCAAAGCAATAACTAGATGTTTTAAAAAAAAGATATCCTTGCCAACAGAATTCTGCTTGACTGTCTATCACACAAATTAATTCCTCTGAAAACAGGCTATTTTCACATTTGCTTTAATGGCGCTCAGAGCAGGTAGCTGTGATTTTTTGCTAGGTCTTATGCCCATGCGCCCTCTGAGTATTTTGTTTTGTTATGGACCATTAAAGAGTGGGGATGATAATGTTCCATCATTAGGCAATCATACGGAGGATAAATTTCTCTTTCAGACAAATGGAGTTAAAAGACTATTATTCTTTCCCCACTTTCTTCCCCAACTAATAGATCATTTAAAAGCCATAGGGGTAGAGCACTTTAAAAATCTCCAGGAAACATTTTTAACAGTGATAGTATATTCTTGCCCAATTTATTACCGAAAAAGAAAAAGAAAAAGAAAAGAAAGACATCAGAATTCTCCGGGAAAAATTTTCACGTTTGTGATTTCTTCTTTGTTCTACCCCAGGGTGTGGTCCTGCTACAGCGATCAACTGAAACTGTGCAGTCTCTCCCATGTTAGAGAAGAACATTGCAGCTTTCTGATTGGGTATCATCATCATTAAATCTATAAAGATAAGTCAGACTACTTGAATCAGAATGCAGAAGGTACTGCAATTGTCAGACTTGCCCATTTGTATTTAAACCAACTGAATAATAATGAATCAGCATCCTTCAAAAAGACTGAAACTAGGCAAGATGATTTGGCTATTTCAATATTTCTTAAATGAAAGAAGTCACTTTCAGGACAATACTTAGCATTCATATTCAAGGATTTTGAACTTAGTGGCTTTTAAGAAAGGTTAAAAATAGTGTTTTCATAATGCCTTGCAAATGTAACATATTAGATGCTTCCTATATTTCCTAACTAAGGAATATTCTCCTTGGTGAACATCTAATTTTCAGGGAGCAGTTGTGAATAGGGGTGTGGAGAAGAGCACATATGCTGGGTCAGACAGCTGGAATTTGCCCCTTACGCTCTGTGTGGATCGGGAGAAATTGTTCAATCTCTGTAGTGGGCTGACGGGTGGCCCCCCAAAACTTATGTCCCTGCCTCAACACCGGGAACCTGTGAATGTGAATTTATTTGGAAAGAGTCTTGCGGATGTAGTTAAATTAAGCATCTTGAGATGAGATCATTCTGGATTATTTGGATGGTCCCTAAATCCAATGACAAGTGTCATCCTAAGAGAAAGGCTGAGGGATATTTGAGAGAGACACCTTGAGGAGAAGGTGATGTGAAGGTGAAAGCAGGGGTTGGAGTTATGCACCCACAAGCCTGGAGCCCCCAGAAACTGGATGAAGCAAGGAAATGCCCACTGCTAGAGTCTTCAGAGGGAGTGTGGCCCTGCTGATACCTCGATTTTGGACTTCTGACCACGAGATCTGTGAGAGAATAAATTTCTGTTGTTTTAAGTCATGCAGTTTGTGGTAATTTGTTACAGCGGCCTTAGGGAACAACTTCCCTAAGCTAGAGTATCTTTTTAACTACAAAACAGGGATAATCATAGTAATAGCAATAACCCCAAAGAGTTGCAGTGTGGGCTGAGTGAGATTTGTAATGTAAGACCTTTGCACAGGGTAAGGCGTGTAGTAAGTATTCAATGAATCTTAGAAAGTACTATTGTTGTTGTTCAATGAATTGTTGTTTGAAGAAATAATTTCACACTAACTAAATCTAATAATGACTAAAACATACAAACTGTAATAATTTTAATTCTCCTTGTATAAAATATTCAGAACTTGTTGACCTGCCATTTCCTTTAGAAACCATTGCCCCTTATTAAAAAAAAAAGAAAGAAAGAAAGAAAAGAAAAAAGAAACCATTGCCCCCCTTCTGTCTGGAGTGTACAAATAAATGGTATCACTGTTCTCCATTGCAGCCATCTATTAATTATTAGAGACCCAGAATTAGGAAGAAAATGTTAAGGTTTTCTAACTTCCTTCTATAGATTTTGTGATAATCAG
The DNA here is from genome assembly GCF_024610735.1 of Ursus americanus. Lineage (NCBI taxonomy): Eukaryota > Metazoa > Chordata > Mammalia > Carnivora > Ursidae > Ursus > Ursus americanus. Next base: position 51,400,990 of record NC_142139.1, on the reverse strand, counting down.
GCTCAATGGGAAAATTTTTTCCCCATTTTTCTGTCACTTCTCTTCTTAGAGCAACAAATTTTTATACCTGTTGGAATTTATATATATGTATATTTATTTTATTTTATTTTTAAAAAGATTTTGTTTATTTATTTGACAGAGAGAGAGAGCACAAGTAGGCAGAGCGCTAGATAGAGAGAGAGGGAGAAATAGGCTCTCTGCTCAGCAGAGAGCCTGGTCCGGGCCTCCATCCCAGGACCCTGGGATTATAACCTGGGCTGAAGGCAGATGCTTACTCAACTGAGCCACCCGGGCGCCCCATATGTGTATGAATTTTAATATATATTTTTATATATAATTATATATAATAGGCAATAAGTTATTTTATAATATATAATAATATATTATTATATTATCTTTATATATCTAATAACATAATTTTATATATATTATGTAATGTAATTTTATATATGTCCCCTCCTCTCAGAGATGCCCTTCACCAAGGAACTCTGTTTTAAAAGGGGGATATTCGGGACACCTGGGTGGCTCAGTCAGTTAGGCATCTGCCTTCGGTTCAGGTCATGATCCCGGGGTCCTGGGATTGAGTCCTGCATTGGGCTCCTTGCTCAACAGGGAGCCTGCTTCTCCCTCTGCCTGCCACTCCCCCTGCTTGTGCTCTCTCTCTCTTTCTGACAAATAAATACATAAAATCTTTAAAAAAAAATAAAAGGGGGATATTCCCAGGCCACCACACGATACATTTGTTAACAATCACTGACTAGTAAGAGATCATTCATTATTCTCATCTGTTCTTTTCATTTGAGTTCCTGGTCAGGATATAATAAATCTAATTATCCCAAGATTGAGAAGTATGTAATGTCAGTGTTATATACCTGGTAAGCACAATATTCAGTGGGGTATCTGACCACTCCATGAATGTTCATTGAATGGACACATTTGGGAAATCCTTGGTCTGGCACAAGAAACCAGTTTGTTTCTTTTGCTGTTTTGTCTCTGGGATAAGCATAGACAGTTTTCCTTCTGCTTTTTCCGCCTGCGGATCATGACTAGTATCCATGTCTTCTTCAACAAAATGAAAACGTGTGTTAGTTACATTAGGACAACTAGTTCTCAGGCACAAATCTAAGCGAGGTGGATTATCTTTGGCTATCTGTTTATACATGTGTGGAAGAGAGCATTCCTTTTAAGGGTCTGCTGACTTGGGAACTCAGAATGGAATTATGCTGTTTTTTCATCTGGGGACTGAAGCATGAAAATCACATTTAGGAGGGTGTTTTGGAAAAGACAGGGGATACCGTCTTGTCTGTGGGACAAGCTGAACCTTTCTCTTGGTGATGCCTAGGGCCATGGTTTCTTCCCTTCTCTTCAAGCCTAGGCCAAGATGCGATAGAGAAATGGACAGCCATCTCTTTTGGATTTGGATATTTAAAAACAACACTCACATGGTTGCCAGTCAAGAGAGATGCTACTAAATTGAGGAAAACCACAGGTTTGTAAAGTAGGAAAGATTCTGTTTGGTGGAACATGAAGACTGAAAGCCCTGGGAGGTGTAGAAACAGATAGATAATCAATTAACAGAAACAACCAAGATGTCCTTCAATAGATGAATAGTTTACAAAATGTGGTAAATCCACACCATGGAGTATCTCCTCAGCCATAAAAGGAACAGACAAGAGACACATACAACCTGCATGAATCTCCAGGGGATTATGTTGAGTGACAAAAGCCAACTACTAAAGCTATATACTATGTGACTCCATTCACATAGCATCACTGAAATGACAAAATTATAGAAATGGAGAACAATTTAGTACCTACCAGGGGTAAGAGGAGGATGGGGGGTGAAAGGGAAGGTGTGACTACAAAAACACAACATGAGGGGTCCTTGGGGAGATGGAAATGTTCTGGGCCTTAACTGTATCATTGTCAGAATCCTGGTTGTGATACTGTACTGTAATCTTGCAAGATGTTGCCACTGGGGAAAACTGGGTAAAGATCACATGGGTTCTCTTTATTATTTCTTACAGTTGATATGAATCTAAATTATCTCAAACCAAAAAGATTAATTATACAAATTAATAATGATGGCAGGGGGGCGCCTGGGTGGCACAGCGGTTAAGCGTCTGCCTTCGGCTCAGGACGTGATCCCGGAGTTCTGGGATCGAGCCCCATGTCAGGCTCTTCCGCTATGAGCCTGCTTCTTCCTCTCCCACTCCCCCTGCTTGTGTTCCCTCTCTCGCTGGCTGTCTCTCTCTCTGTCGAATAAATAAATAAAATCTTTAAAAAAAAAATAATGATGGCAGGGTGAGAAGAAAATACCATGAAATGGAGTAAGTAGATTGTCCTCTACTTCTTAGCTGTAAGTAAAAGGGATAATTGTGTTAAGCATTGCTTTACAGTTAAAGCCATGTGTTTGAGACAATACAGAGTGGGAAACTCAGGCATCTGATAATATTGATTCTGGCAGGACAGTAGCTTCTTATACACAATTTTAACTGTGCTAAAGTAAGACAGAATGCTAGCATGAATAACAGCATCATTATTGTGCCTATTGCTAAATTAGAGGTATTTTCAGCTGCTTAATACTCTGTCATTTCTCTTCCTCACTTCATATAGAGAAAGAACACTAGTGGTTCTATTATTTGATGGAAAATCTTAGTTTGAGGTCTATTAATAATAGTACTAAGTCAAATTTAAGTAGGAGCGCCTGTGTGGCTCAGTGGGTTAAGCTTCCAACTCTTGGTTCCCACCAGAGTCATGATCCAGGGTCGTGAGATCGAGCCCCACATCGGGCTTTGTGCTCAGTTTGGAGTCTTCCTGAGATTCTTTCTCCTTCTCCTGCTGCTCCTTCTCCTGCTTGTTTTTTTTCTCTCTCTCTCTCAAATAAATTAATAAAATATTAAATTATGCAAAACTGGGGATTATTTCTAAGACACGACAATAAAACTGAAGAAAATTTAATTCTAGTGTTATATTTATTCAAAAGTCAAAGGGATGTACAGCGATTTGAATTTGGAGAAGGTTACTGCACGGTATAGTGACGCAGCTGGTTGCTTACGGTTTGGGGTGCGGGGGTGGGATCTGGCATGCAAAATGGACTCGACCTGCAACTGACTTTTGGCACGTATCATATTTAAAATCAATTTTTCAGATAGTAAATACTGTATTTAAACTTTAGTCACAATATCATTTACAAACATGCCCTCAACATAGAAACATCTAACCTTACAAAACTTTTACAATCAGGGAGAAGTTATTTGCATTTACAAAATACTTTAATTTTTCTGAAACAAGAATTAAGAGACCTCACTTGATATGACTGCTTACAATATGGCACATGCAATGTTGAAACATACCAGTGTCTGAATTCAGAAGTGCATTTCCCTAGGTTTCTGCAGCATTTTTACTCATTTTTGTTTCCTTCTAGTGTGTAATCAGATAGCTTGTGGTTCTCTCTCTCTGGTGACAATTTTATATGCCGCATATATCCTAGTCAGCTGCAGAGAAGCTACAACCCAAAATAGCAGGTCAAAATAGCAGGGCATATTTATTGCCAGGCACTGTGCTCAGCATTCACATGGGGTTATCTCATTTCAGGCTCACAACAACCCTGTGAAGAGGATACTACTCTTATCCCCATTTTCCAGATAAAGAAATAAGGGCAGTTTCAACTTTAGTTGCTTGCCCAACACACAGTCCCTTGGTGTAATAATTTGGTGTGTGGTTTAATGTGGCAATTTATTTTCTTTATAACTATTTCTTCCGAATAAAGAAGGCCATCTTTCTTGTTACCTAATGGTAATGTTGGGGTTCCAGGTCTGGATTAGAACCCAGACAGGTCCACTATAGTATCTTCACTTCAGACTGTATCCCTCCAAAAGTAAAAAGGGCTATGGAATATTGGTTACTAGAGATAGCAAGACTTAGATGTCTAAGAGCTCATTTATGGTGACACTCACACAGAAGTCACATTTTTGGGGGGACTGGTTGACATTTTTTACTTAGTTTTATGAAGGGAGTCTCTGAAGCCTTCTGAGAAAAACAAATCAGAAATCATGAATTATATTTCCACTGCTGTAAGTGATTGGATTATGCGATGATGAAAAAGTTAATTGAATGGTCTAGCATTTCAGTTTCCAAAAAGCTGTGGCAACAACAACTACACGCCTGCAAACCGAATGTTTTCTGACTACGGGTTGGTATTCAGACTTCTTTCATGGGTCAGCTCCTTGTTAAAATCTTGCCATCTAAAATGTGGACTCTTCTGTTAACACTTTTAAGCCTCTTAGACTCGTTTTCTCTTTCTCCTGTACAAATACTTCACATTTCTGTGACTAAGTACTGCTCTGTGCTGTTTATATCACACTTCCGGCTTTCCCACCTCCACACCATTCTTCACACTGTTTCCTCTGCCCATTCCTCCCTTCCCCACTCCCCCCTTTCCCATTCCTCTGCCCGTTTTTTAGGACCCATTCCAAATGCTATATTTTCTTTCCCAAACATTTTCTGATCTTCTAAATGAAATACAATGTCTCTTTTCTTTGAAATATAGCACTTAAATTGAGTATCACTAATCATTGTAACGTGGATTGTTTCTAATGTGCCAGTATTAAGAGTTTGCGTGTATCCACTCATTTCATCCTCCTACAAAGCGTGTGCTGTCTACTCTATTATTGCCCCCATTTTCCAGATGAAGACAGGGAGAGACCACCAGATGATATGACTTCCCCATGCTTACAGAGTTGGTGAATTGCAGCTAAGGAATTAGAACCTCTGGCAGTCAGACCCCAATTGCACTAATCACCTTCAACCTTGTAATAGGATTACCCTTAAACATTTCATATCTCCTTCTGGATCACAAACTCGTTGACAAATAAACCTCCCTAACCCATCTCTATGTCCCTCTGGAGCTTTCTATAGTAAGGGCCTAACAGATATTTGTTAAAATAAATTGAATTTCTTTCAACGGCTATTGTCAAGACTTTAGGAAGCAAAACAAACACTTTCAGGTATTTACAATAGGTATAAAAAAATGTGTCTGGAAACACATAATTCTTATTGTATAAAATGAATTATTTCTGGGGTACTTGGCTGGCTCAGTCAGTTAAGCATCTGCCTTCGGCTCAGGTCATGATCTCAGGGTCCTGGGATTGGGTCCCACATCAGGCTCCCTGCTCAGTGGGGATTGTGCTTCTCCCTCTCCCTCTGCCCCTCCCTACCACTTGTGCTCTCTCTCTCTCTGTCTCAAATAAATACATAAAATCTTTTAAAAATAAATAAATAAATAAATAAATAAATAAATAAATAAATAAATAAAAGAATTACTTCTTCCTCTCAATACTCTCGTCTTTCCAGCCACTGCCCCCGCTCCCTATATAGGTACAAATAAATGCCACCTTAATCATTGGAAGAGTGAGATTGTACGTATTAAAGTGAAATGAAATATCAACATGAAAGATAATACTTTCTATTCTTTCTTTGTTTTTCATTGTATTCTTTTATAGCCAAGGCAATTATCTGGCTTTGGTCCTGTCCAATTGTTCAGTACGATTGTCCTTATCAAACATACTATGTTTGGTACAGAAGAATATCAAGTAGTTATTTCATATTCTCATATAATAAGCAGCCTTGATCTTTGGCAGGTATCCCCTCCCTCTTCCCCAATTTCAAACTCTTACTTAATAAGGGGCAGAACTGTACATAGCAGCCTTAAATTCCCTGCTGGTCTTTACCATCTGGCACATTTTCTTGAAGCTTGTGACATAGATTTTTGAATGTCAGAGCAGGAAAACTTCTTGCTAGAGAGACACATTAGATGTCAATCATCATTAAAATAAGGATCTCTAGTGCCTTAAGTCAATTCCCACAAATGGAAGAACTCCTGCCAATCAGTGATGGTGTATGTCGTTAGTATGGTGAGAGGCAGGACAGCTTCTGACGCTTGTTCACCCATGTGGGGGTTAGTACCTGCCAGGGTCTCATCTTCCCTGTGACCTTTAACTTTGGGCCTGAGCCATTTACAAAGTTTTATTAAATTCCTGTATTAGAAGACTACTTATGAATTCATAACTTTCTAATACCACTGTTATTATCAGAGAAATAGCTCTAACGTGTGGTATATCTAAAAGTCTATAATGGTGTTCCAATCTCAGCAATTTCCCACCCAAAACCTAGTCATATCAAGGAAATCATATCTCCCATTTTCAAGCCTACCAGAAGATGATTAAAGAGTGGCTGCAACCATACTCCTTACTTCTTACTGAGAATCTCCTATGTGCAAGATTTTCCACTCAATGACACAAGGGGCCACTAACCAGTATAATTTGTGCAGGGTCCCTGCCCCGAGGGAATGGAATCTTGTTGAGGAGTTAAGATGTGAATAGGAAGATAACTGTAATGCAGGCCAGTATGTGATAATTTTGTAGATATGAACTGATAGAGTAGTTGTTTTGGTTCACAAACTTTTTTATTTTTAAAATTTTTTTTACTGCACTCCATTTAATTAAGGTCAAAATTCTCTACAGCCCACCTAGATCATTGTCACTATCCAGGAGAAAAGAAATGGGTAAAAAAGGGGACAAGAAAGAACTAAGTAAAATCTGTTGATACCAATGTATGTGAATCGCCTATAATTAAATTTATGAAGATATGGGTTCATGCTTTTAATTTTTATAAAGCAGTGCTCTAAAAACTAAATAACAATTTCATCACATTCCATCTGGCAATATATTACTAATTATTAAAATAGAACAAGTTCACAGACCACACTAATGACATATCAGTGTACAAGCAAATTTTGAGGAAATTATAAAATCATCTATTTTAACAGTGGTGTAATAGATAAATAAATAATAAGTCTTCAGTTCCAGTTAGGAAACAAAGACCCAACTATTCATGCAAATATACATTACTACCCACTATAGACTTAACCAAATGATCTTCCAAAAACCAGGTTAAAATAATGATAACTGACATTTGTGAAGAAGCCACTGTGTTCCAGCCCCTACCCTACGTGCCTGACACGGCCTTCCTTTATTTCTATGAGAAACTGCATAAGGAAACCGGGGAAGAGAGAGGCTGAGCAATGTGTCCAGCACCACAGCTATAGGTTGTCCACTCCAGAGTTGATATGCTAAACTCTGTTGCTAATGTCCAAGGATGGTAAAGAGTTCATAAAAGAAAAGTGAAAATTTGCACTAACTAGACATCATGACCATATGAAAATACTCTGATGATGGGTCAACAACCAAGAACATAACATGGTGAAACTCCTACTATTTTCGAATGGGTGTGTATGAATGGGCTTGTTGTGGCATTTCAACTCTAGAAGTAGAGTTTTCTGCAGACTTTAGTGATGTACTGATCTTCATTTATCAATACCAAATTTTAGTACACTTATCAATTCATGAAGTCCTGGGGTGCCTGGGTGGCTCAGTCAGTTAAGCGTCTGCCTTTGGCTCAGGTCATGATCTCAGGGTCCTGGGATTGAGTCCCACATTGGGCTCCCTGCTCGGCAGGAAGCCTGCTTCTCCCTCTCCCTCTACTGCTCCCTCCACTTGTGCTCTCTCACTCTCTCTGTCAAATAAATAAAGAAAATCTTAAAAAAATATTCATAAAGTCCCTATATGTTATAAGTAGCAAGTGAAAATAAAAACACTCTTTTGAAGAAAGGCCTAGAACTTTTGGTCCAGTGAGTGGTGCAGTGGAAGAGACTCTCAGGGCCCAGGAGTAGCTATGGATATTCTTATTTATTTTTTAAAACATTCAACTTATTTAAACTAAAAAATAAAAATAAAAACAATTCATCCATTTCTCCTATCCTTCACTTCCCACCTCTGGCAACTACCAATCTATTCTCTGTATTTTGGAGCTTGGAGATATATATATATATAATACCTTATATATTATAATATATAATCATATAATATTATGTGATATATTACATCATCTATTATATAAAAATATATTATATATAAATGTTATATATCATATATATGTATCTATTTCTTTTTGATCCCACATATAAGGATAGCATATGGTATTTGTCTAGCTCTGTTTGACTTTTTTCACTTAGCATAATGCCCTTGAGGTCCTTCCATGTTGTCTCAAATGGAAAGACTTCATTCTTTTTTATGCCTGAGTAGTATTCCATTATATGTTTTATATATATCATGTATATATCATATTATCACAGTTTCATATATGCAGAATCATATATCACTATTATGCATATATCATATATACAGTATCATGTATCACAATTTCTATATCATGGCTATTGTAAATAATGCTGCGATAGACACAGGGATGCATATATCTCTTTGAATTAGTGTTTTCATTTTCTTTGGATCAGTACCTAGCAGTGGAATTGCTAGAACGTGTGGTATTTCTATTTTTAATCTTTTGAGGAGATGCCATACTTATTTCCATAGTGGCTGTATCAATTCACACTCCCACCAACCAGTGCACAAGTGTTCCCTTTCTCCATAACCGTGACAACTCTTGTCATTTCTCATCTTTTTGATCCTAGCCATTCTAATGCATGTGAGATGATAGTTACATTTCTGTGGTGATTAATGAGGTGGAGCGTCTTTTCATGTACCTGTTGTTTATCTCCATGTCTTCTTTGGAAACATGTCTATTCAGATTTTCTGCCCATTTTTAAATTGGATTGTTTATTTTTTGCTATTGAATTGTATGACTTCTTTATATATTTTGTATATTAGCCCTTTATAAGATACATACTGGAAAATATTTTCTCCCTTCCACAGGTTGCCTTTGTCATTTTGTTGATGGTTTCTTTGCTGTGCAGAAGCTTTTTAGTTTGATGTAGCTCCACTTGTGTATTTTTGCTTCTGTTGCTGTTGCTTTTAGCGTCAGATTTAAAAAATCATCACCAAGACCTATGTCAAGGGGATTACCACCTATATTTTCTTCTAGGAGTTTTATGGTTTCAGGTTTTATGTTCAAGTCTTTAATCCATTTTGAGTATTTAATTTTTGTGTATGGTGCAAGATGGTGGTTCATTTTCATTCTTGTGCATGTGGCAGTCCAATTTCCCCAATAAAATTGATTGAAGAGACCATCCTTTCTCTGTTGTGTATTCTTAGATTCTTTGTTGTGAATTAATTGACCATACATGTGTGGGTTTATTTCTGGGCTCTCTATTCTGTGCCATTTATCTATGTGTCTGTTTTTGCTTTAATACCATACTTTCTTAATTGTTACAGCTTTGTGGTATAGTTTGAAGTCGGGGAGTGTGATGCCTGCAGTTTTGTTCTTCTTTCTCAACAGATTATTTTAAAAACCTATTCATGGATTTTTATGGTTTCATACAAATTTTAGGGCCATTTTCTCTATTTTTGTGAAAAATACCATTAGAATTATGACAGAGATTGCACTGAATCTGTAGATTGCTTTGGGAAGTATGGACATTTTAACAATATTATTTCTTTCAATCCATGGACAGATATCTTTCCATTTATCTGTGTCTCCTTCAATTTCTTTCATTAATGCCTTGTAGTTTTCAATAGGTCTTTCACTTCCTTGGTTAAACTTATCATATTTATTTTTCATAATTTATTCTTTTTGATGCAACTGCAAATGGGATTATTTTCTTAATTTTGAAAATTCTTTTTGATATTCGTTATTAGTGTATTGAAATGTTACAGATTTTTGTATGTTGATTTTGTGTCCTGCAACTTCACTGAATTCATTTATTAGTTCTAACAGTTTTCTGATGGAGTATTTCGGATTTTCTATATATAATATTGTGCCATTTGCAAATAGTAGTAGTTTTAATTCTTCCTTTTTGATTTGGATCCCTTTTATTTCTTTGTCTTGCCTAATTACTCCGGCTAGGCACTGTGGCTTTTTTTTGAAAAAAATTTTCTAGTTCAGAAGAAAGGGAGTGCCTTTTACTTTGAGACAGAGTTGGATTCCAATAGAGATGATGCCATTTACAATGTGTATTACTCTGGGAAGTTACTATATTCTCTGAACTTCTATTCTTAGTTCCGCATCCATAAAATGGGAATAATAATATTTAACTTACAGGACTTTCATAAAAATTAAGTGAAACAGTACACAAAATGTTCCTAAAATGTAGGAGATATAGCAGGGGCGTTAAAAATACCAGTTTTCTTTCCTGCTCAGAGATTCTACTAGAAGAGTCTTTAATGATCCCCAGATAGTTATATGATTTGAGCATAATTCTTTTTTTCTCCCACATACTCAAATGAGAGGCAGCCAAGCAGACTCAGAAGCCACCATGTTGAGAGTTGAGAAACCTTGCCCAGGCACTGCCATTAAAAATACTGTACAAACACAGTGCCTGGGTGGCACAGTAAGTTAAGTGCCTGACTCTTGATCTCAGCTCAGGTCTTGATCTCAGGGATGTGAGTTCAATCCTCGTGTTGGGCTTCATGCTGGGTGTGGAGCCTACTTAAAAAAAAAAATACCGTGCAATCTAGGGCAAGTGACTCTGCCTCTCAGCTGCCCTCATTATTTGGAAAACGAGGGTGGTGGGCCTGATCTTCTATTAGCCCTGTTAGCTTTAACTTTCCATGAAGGAGATACAATTTGGAAATACAGATCCCTTCCATTAATAACAACAACAACAACAACAACAACAACAACATATATATATATATATATATATATATATATATATATATATATATATATATAATGTGCTTGGAAATTGAATGTCAGCATCACTGCTAGGAAAGAATTATTTGGATTTTTGAGCATTTAAGTGTTTCAAGACCCCAAAGTTATGGCCTTTAGATAAGAAATGATTAGTTGTTCTGTTCAAATTCTTCTACAGACCCATAAGAAAGCAAATTGGTGGCTAGGATTTTTTTCTGATGATGCTGAGTGAACTAGTTTTGTTCCAGAGAAAACAACTGACCCTGAACCCATCTCTCAGGGATCTCATTTCACCGTTCATTCATTCTTTATTTGTTATGCTTTCACTATGTGCCAGGCAATGAGCTAGGTACTGAGGAGCAAAATGTACATGGCTCTTGTTTATAATCCACCTAAAGAGAAGGACAATTAACCACTTAGTAACAATAATAAATGATAGCATGTTATGCTAATAAGGCGCAAGGCACCTATTGTCATTATTATTAAGTGTTTAATAGGTTAGAGAAAGCCTCTTGGAGGAATTTAAAAAAATAAGTGGGAAATGATTGGAAGGTTTGGGAAAGACTAGAATGTTTCTGTTCCAGTATGAATGATGACCTCAGATATTACATTAGAAATAGTAGGTTTGAGGGTTTGAAAGAAGTATGAGGCAGGGAGTGCTAAGCAGTCATTGTGGAAAAGTACACGGTTCCAGAACATTGTGTGGGGAAGGAGGGGGTGTTCTTATGTGCCTTTGGAATGTGTCCTGCAAAAGCCACTGAAAGAGGCAAAACAAGACCAGATATTGTTAGCATGATTCCTCTGGCTTGGAATTGCGGAGGATGCTTTGGAATGGGAGCAAGAAGCAGAATGACAAGACAGAATGTTTTTGTGAGAAGATGGTATAACAGGATAGGGCGGTGGCAGTGGAGAGAGAGGGAGACAGACAGACAGATAGATGTCTGTTGTGAACTGCTGAGTATAAATCATGAGAACAGAAGAAAGCATGTAAAGAAGAAAAGGAGGGGGCATCCGGTGGCTCAGTTGCTTAAGCATCTGACTCTTGATTTTGGCTCAGGTCATGATCTCAAGGTTGTGAGACTGAGCCCTGTGTCAGGCTCCGTGCTCAGCACAGAGTCGGCTTGGGAGTCCCTCCCTCCCTCTCTGTTTGCTCCTCCCTCCCACTTGTGCATGTGCTCTCTCTCTCTCTCTCTCTCTCAATAAAATAATTTCAAAAAAAAAGAAGAAAAGGTGGAGGAGGACGTTCCTCTGCCTGGACTGCTTGTCCCCCGGGTCTCCAGAGCGCTCACACCTCACCCCTTTCAGAACTTTGCTCAATTATTTCTCAGAAGGCCTTCTTTGAGCCCCACCTTTAACACTGTTCTCCCTCATACCATTCCCTTTCTCCTGCTCCTATTTTCTGTTTCTCCATGATACTATTCTCTGACAGGCTACATGATTGTTTCCTCGTTCACGTATCCATCTCTCTGCCCTTACTAGGCTGTAAGCTCCATGAGGCAGATTTCTGTCTGGGTCACTGGTATCTGATACACCATAGTTGTTCTGTAAAGTCTATTGAATGAATGATTGAGTGAGAATAGCATAGACAAGGGAGGTTTGTGTCAAAGAAGCTGGAGGGGGAGAGCATGGGAAGCAATGGGAAGCAATGCTGAAGGGAAGGGTCTAGTAGAAATAGGGAGGTGAAAGATAGAGGGTAGAAGGAAAACATGCAATGACTTGAGATCCCTAAGAAGGTAGGCAGGGATAGGATCTGGGCACGGGGGAAGGAACTGACCCTGGTAAGCTGACAAACTTTTTTTCATTGTAACTAAAGGAAGAAGAAAAGATGAGTGCAGATGCTGGTGTGTCTGTTGATATGGAGATGGGGAGATGAGAGACACATTTCCAGCGACACCTATCTGTGTAGTCTTGTGATTCCTTCCCAGCAGTGCTGAACAGCCTGGTGATAGGCTCAGATAGGACGGAGAGCTGGATTCAGACATGATGGTTTACATGCTGAAAAAGAACAGAACAAGGGAGTTAGGGCATTTGGCAAGAAAGTAGTTAAAACTACAGGCTATGAATTTAAAGTAAACTTTGTTGAAGTATACACAGACAGAAAGGTGCCCATATCATAGAAATACAGCTGGATAAAGTTTTTTTTTTTTTTTAAAGATTTTATTTATTTATTTGACAGAGACAGAGACAGCCAGCGAGAGAGGGAACACAAGCAGGGGGAGTGGGAGAGGAAGAAGCAGGTTCATAGCAGAGGAGCCTGATGTGGGGCTCGATCCCATAACGCCGGGATCACGCCCTGAGCCAAAGGCAGACGCTTAACCGCTGTGCCACCCAGGCGCCCCTGGATAAAGTTTTACACACTGAACACACTTGTGTAAGCAGGACTAGGACAGTATCGTTAGTTTTAGAATTTAGTGCAGAGCAGATGAGGGTGAGGACAGAAGGAAGAATGTACCAGGGACTATAGGATAAAATGTTATTCGGGTGAGATTAAGAATTGTGGCAGAAGTTGAGGAAGGATAGGAAGTTATGACTACGGACGGGGTGGCTAAGTGTTTCATTCCAGGTTCCGGGTTTTAATAGTAAGCTTGATGTGCTCTTGGGGGCAGATCGCTGATGTCGGGGGAAGGAGCTCATTCGGTATCACTGAGGCAAGTCATTTGACAAGTTATCTACTCAAATATTTTGGTCTTCCAGGGCAATAGAAGGACTTCAAAGTCTTAAATGCACATGCAGAAGTGACCTGGAGTTCAATAGATAATGGTGAGGAAAATGGTAGACAGTGGAACAGTGGAGCAGGCCTTAAAAGAACCAAAAGGATGAAGAAAGAAGGGGAATGACGGAGAAGAGGTCTTGAAGTTGCAGTACTGTTTGAGGAGGGTGGTGACCCCATCTTCGGATTCTGTGGAGTTGGGGGAAAAGTTCAGTCCCTGCTTGAAAGGGCTGCAGGGGAGACGGAACACTGGGGCAGAACTAGTTGCGGTGGAGGCCGAGGAATGAAGGGGATTCCCCTGTAAAGGGTGGAGCTGGAGGAGTTTGGAAACCCATGAGTGAATTTTGAGAACATACAAGGGTAGGTTGGGGCGGCAAGGAGATAGGAAGGATGCGGTAAGATGTTTTGTCTTTTTGATCAGGATTATTGTTCACTTTTGGACATTGTTTCTGCCCCTTTGATTGTCTCGTGGTAGGAATCTTGTGTCTTCTGTTCCCTAGATGGCCTCTGTCTCACCTCATCCATTTCCTAATTGTTCTTCAAGGTGACTTTCATTTCTTCCTGTGAGAGTCTGTATTCTTTGTAAAATTCAGATTTCTTCTATCTCCTTAAACTCACCTCTAACTTTTATTTGACTTTTAATGGCTTGCTTGGGTAAATGATTAAATTTCAGGAATTTCAAAGGATGATCTAGGAAAATTTGGTTATCTCAATGACAAAAAGGGAGCCATTACCTCTCTTCAGTTTTTTGGAGTAACTTAACTCCTTCCTTCTTCCCTCCCTCCCTCCCTTCCTCCTTTCCTTCTCTCCTTGCTTCCTCTCTTCTTTCTTTCCTTACTCCAATTGTGACATTTTGGTATAAGGACTACATTGTCTTTCTGCTGTTCTCACATCTATATTATTATTATTATTATTATTATTATTGATTTTTTTTTTAGAGAAGGGGCAGAGAGAGAGAATCTTAAGCAGGTTACATACCCAGAGCAGAGTCTGAAGCAGGTCTTGATCTCACCACACTGAGATCATGACCTGAACCGAAATCAAGCCAGATGCTTAACCGACTGAGCCACTCAGGAGCCCCTGAGTGATCTATTCATTTTAATTGGTACCTTTTCACTTAGCAAGTCAAAACTCTTATATTTTGCACAGTATAAAGATCCTAATAGCTACAAACTCTGCTTCGATGGAGGGTTGGCAGTTTAATTTTCGAAACTAAAAGGTGTCTACCACTAATGAATGGCCTTAAATTCATGGCAAGGATTCCGGTTTGAGCAGGAAAGCAATGCTGAACTAAAGAAGGTAAATGGTGCCCTACTGTCAAAATGAACCGACTGTTACAGGGGCAGGATGATAATCTTCACTAACACTTCCTGATTTAATTAAATATAACAAATACAGATGAAATCTAGGCTTACTCTTTCCTGTATCTAATCATCATATGATATATTCTTATTTCTAGAGGGGTATTTAAGATACTTGCATTCACGTGCTGCAGATGGTGTCTAATGTTTCAAATCTTCATGGAACATATTTATTTAACATCTAATTGAGTAAGGCACCATGCTGGGTGTAATGTCAAGAAAAAATATCTTATAAGGTTATAACGTAGGAGGAGAATTATGGAAGCATTTTCACATTTCTTTTCCTCATAATCTTACCCTAGTTTTTAAATATACCTTAGGGTTTTAAAACATGTAACTTATTTATTACTCTGTTTTAAATAATGGTAGAACTTAAGAAATTCAATTTTTAAAGAGTTCACTTTAACACATTTTGTATACTGTCGCCTTCAAGATATCATTAATACATTAGCACATTAATGCATTCATGAGTAGCACAAATAAACAAATGTAAAAGATGCATATTATAGATACATTAGAAATGTGGATTTATTATAATAGGGTATAAGATTCTTGAGGAGGCAACTCTGTTAATATTTTTTATGTTAATATTTTTATGGCATTGACTATATTTCAGGTCCATAGGAAGTATTTTTTTTATTTTTTAAAGATTTATTCATTTATTTTAGAGAGAAAGAGAGAGAATGAGCAGGAGCAGGAGGAGCAGAAGGAGAGGGAGACAGAATCTCAAAGAGAGTCTGTGCTGAGGCGGAGCCTAGCATGGGGCTCGATCTCGCGACCTGAGCTAAAACCAAGACTCAGACACTCAACCAATTGTGCCACCCAGGCGCACTAAAATATTTCACATTTTTAAAGCAGGTATTCTATTCTTCCTGAGTTTTCTATTTTCCAGGTTAAGCAGTGTCAGGTTTTCCAAATGCCTTTTTATATGACAGTTTTGTTTGTTTGTTTGTTTGTTTTTGGGATTTAATTATTTATTTTTAGAGGGGGCAGGCAGAGGGACAGGGAGAGAGAGAAACTTGAGCAGACTACCTACTGAGTGCAGAGCCCGACACGGGGCTCAATCTCATGACCCTGAGATCATGACCTGGGCCAAAATCAAGAGTTGGTCGCCCAATCAACTGAGCCACCCAGGCACTCCTCACATGCCAGTTTTCACATGGCATCCTGATTGTCTTTGTCTGAGGAAACTTATTTGTTCATATCTTAATTTTTTTTTATTTTTTAAAAGATTTTATTCATTTATTTGAGAGAGAGAGGAGAGAGAGAACAAGTGAGAGGCAGAGGAAGAGGCAGACTCCCCACTGAGCAGGGAGCCCATCTCAGGGTTCAATCCCAGGACCCTGAGATTATGACCTGAGCCAGAGGCAGAAGCTTAATGGACTGAGCCACCCAGGTACCCTGTTCATGTCTGATTTAAAGTATAACACCCAGAAACAAGTATAATACTTTTAACAAAGTCTGATTAATGAAAAGCAGAAGTTTTACTTCCCACATTTGATATATTTAACAATTATTATTAATGGAGTAGAATTTATATTAATCGGCTTATTTTGTCAATATATCATCATTTATTTATATTTTACTCATTGTCAACTAGAGCTCTTAAGGTTTTGAAACTCATGTTTTTAAGTAATAACAATTGTAGCTAACTGAGTGCTTAAGAGCTGACAAGCACTGTTTTAAGCACTTTGCATGTCTAACAGTTTTTCTCCTTCAGTAACCTTATGAATTAAGTATGTTATTCTTTCTGCTTTATTTTATTTTATTTATTAATTTCTGGTTTCAGGTTTTTATTTAAATTCTAGTTGGTTAACATATAGTGTAATACTGGTTTCAGGAGTAGAATGTAGTGGTTCCTCACTCTCTTCTTTAAAGATGAGTATATTTCAACGTTGCCCAAGGCCATGGAGTTAGCAGGCGGCGGATCTGGGATTCAAAGTTGGGCAGCCTGGATCTGGGCTCACGTTCTTATCTTGCAGTTACCCTTCCTATATGATCTGATTTACATACTCAGGAACTGTAGATGCAATTATTAGTATTTTAAGAAAACATTTTACTGTGGAATAGTTTTAGCTTTACAGGAAAGTTGCAAAGAAGTAGTTTTCCATATACTGTGCATCCAGTTTTTCCTATTTTAACATTTTACATAACTACTTGTAAAAACTAAGAAACCAACATCAGTGCATTACTATTAACTAAATGCTAGGCTTTATTTTAATTTCACCAATTTTTCCACTAACATCTTTTCTCTGTCCTGGGAGGCCATCTAGGATATCACATTACACTGATTTGTTCTGTCTCCTTAGTCTTCTCTGGTCTATGACAGCTTCTCAATCTTTCCTTGTTTCCGGTGACGTTGACAGTTTTGAAGAAGACTCATCAGGTGTTTTGTAGAATGTTTCTCAGTTTGGGCTGGTCTGATTTTCCTTCTCATGATTAGACAGCAGTTGTGAATTTTTGGGGACAATGCTGTGGAGGTGAAGTGCCCTTCTCATTACATCATACAGGGGCACATGGTATCAACACGACTTATCACTGCTGAGGTTAACCTCAACCATCGTCCGTCCAGGTAGTATTTGCTAGGTTTCTCCACTGTGAAGTTGCTTCCCCCTGCCTTTCCTCATTTTTTTTTTTAATTAGAGATTTTGGTTGACTGTTTCCCAAAGTGTGTTATATAAAAACACTAGCTTTGTGGGAAGTTAGTTGGTATTACTTAAGTTAAGGGGCCCATTACCAAGTAAATATGGAAAATATTGGTAAAACAAAGGTAATTTTTCTTTATTGCAGTGCCTCTCAGAGCATTTTTAAATGCCTATATACATTATACTTCTTCAAGAGAAGGTTATATGCAGTGTTTCCAAATTTTGTATGATATCAAAGCAGTTAAGGCATCTCAGGGACTAGCATTTTGTAAAAAATATTTTAGGAATAGCTGGTTTGTCTTGGATGCCATCATGCCTTCTAGTCTAAATGCAGCTCGTTGATGTCTTACAAGACACTGGCAGAGAGTCACAGGTAAAAGACCAGGCACGGGAATTAATTTAAATTTTTCTTGGCATGTAAATAAAATTTTTTACAAGATGTCATGTGACTTCCACTTTAATGATTATTACTTCCATTAGCATTCCAATTGAGTTCATTTCCCCCCAAGAATTGTTTATTTATGCGCCATATAGTATTACAAGAGTGTAGTCATAATTAAAATATTTTTTTTGAAACTGTTATTTCAGAGTTTCCATAATAGCTTGCAAAATACCTTTTATAAGTTCATTGGCAGCAAGTTTTCATTCACAATTTCGGAGGCAGTGAGTAACTCCAAGTACGATGAATGAAGTCAGTGATCGAGATGGGTAGTAGGGTTTTTAATTTTAAAAAGTGCAACTACAAAGTAAGGGAAGTGATTTTTTTTATGCGTGTCTTGAAAATTATTTTGGATGGTTATTTCAGGAAAAAGTCTGAACATTTTTGGCAGGATCAAGGGAATAGTCACATAACCTCTAAGGTTGGAGAGGTCTTTAAATTGGTTTGTGAGGGGCGCCTGGGTGGCGCAGTCGTTAAGCGTCTGCCTTCGGCTCAGGGCGTGATCCCGGTGTTCCGGGATCGAGCCCCACATCAGGCTCCTCTGCTATGAGCCTGCTTCTTCCTCTCCCACTCCCCCTGCTTGTGTTCCCTCTCTCGCTGGCTGTCTCTCTCTCTGTCGAATAAATAAATAAAATCTTAAAAAAAAAATAAATTGGTGTGTGAGATAGACTCTTGGATAAGCTCACTGTTAAATTTTGACAGAGACTGACAATTCTCATGACTGGATGGGTAATTTGTTCAAATCATATAGCTAGTAAGGGGCAATGCCCCAATCTACTCTACCAAATCACTTTATATATACTACTGTGATGTCTTCTCTTGGTCAATCATGGCACATAGAGTCAGGGTATCTCTCCTTCCCAGCTAATTCCCGGTGCTCTTACTGTCTACACAGGTGCTATGGCAGGTGGAAAATCAGGAGGCAGTGGAATTGTCAGAGGTGAGCCTGCGTGACTGGTGCCAGGCGTCGGGATAGAACTGTGTCGAGGGCAAGTGTTGAGAAAAATGAAACCATCTTCTTTGTGTATCTGGAAGAATGTTGCTGGAGTTGAGATTCTGAACTTCCTCTGCTTTCTCTAAATTCCTTTCACCTGGTTGTCCTAACATTTAATTCAAGTGATCAAGGGGCTTTCAGACTTCACTAATTTTTAGTTATTATCTTTGGGTTTTTAAGTAACCCTAATAAGCCCAGATTACCTCTTTATGTTTTTTACTTCCAATATTTTTTTTTTGTCTCCTGAGGAAGTTAATATAGCTACAAGTAATGCCATGAAATTCACTGAAACGACATAATTTCAGTGAAACCAATGTGATTTCATTCAAAGTAGGTCCATTCTGGCAGAGAGAATTGCATTTTCCTCACATTTTCTTTTTCCTTCTTAAGGCATTCCTCTGCCTCTGGTCTCAAATAGTTTCTCAGTTTCTTTGCAGGAGGTCTCTTTTTAAAGGCCCTTTTCTGACACAGACTATTTTTAGCCCTCTCTTTTGCATTTTTATATTATGGCACTGTTGCACATCTCAAATTATTTGGAAGAGTAAATCCATTTGATGTAGTGTGACTTTTCCGAGATACTTCTTTCTTTCAGTCTTTGGATTTTTTTTTTCATGGATCATTAGGATGAATAAGATGACTTGGAACCAAAGAAAAAGAACTGAGTTTGAAGTCAGGAGACCTGGGCCATGTCATTGAACCTCTCTGAGCCTCAGTTACCACACAGAGATCTCATGGTTAAAGGTCAGGTTGGTTTAGATATTATATTTACCACATATCTCACAGATTTAGAGGATATGATTGTGATTCCAGGAATCATAGCTATGAAAACGCAAGGCAATTTTTAAAACAAATGTTCCCTTTTGAACTATGAAAAGATAGATTGCATGTTGTTAACCAAAGATATTTTCTTTTCCTTTTTCTTTTTTTAAGATTTTATTTATTTTAGAGAGAGAGAGAGCACAAGCAGTAGAGATGAGCAAAGCGATAGGGACAAGCAGACTCTATGCTGAGTGCAGAATCTAAGGTGGGGCTTGATCCCAAGACCCTGAGATCATGACCTGAGCTGAAACCAAGAGTCAGACACTCAACTGCTCAACCGACTGAGCCACCCAGGTGCCCCAAAGATATCTTCTCATACTAGCAGAAGTATGGACTTTATTGCCCAGCTTTTGCAGAATTTGTTTTTCTAAAAATAAATACTTTTCCTTTCTCTCCCAGCATTTTTATACTGACAGATGCATTCATTCACAGATAAATAAATTATTTCCAAGAGTTTCCAGATAATTTTGTTGGATATTTTATCTATTTAAAATATAAAAGTTTTTGTCTATTCAAAAATTATCAGTCTTGGAACTGTCCTCAATAAATCCATGTTCAGTCAGTTACATACTGTTACTTGGTTAACGCCTGTATTTCTGTCATTTATAAGCACACCAACTAATACTCATCAGTGTTCAGAGTAATCCTTTTAAATTAACTACAAGTCTTAACATATAAGTCTTAACAAATTTTGTTGAGGGGATAGTTTCTTTAAGAGGAAAAAAAACCCCCCACTTTTGATGAGAACTGAACTCTACTACTGCCAAAATTTTTAGGGCACCGGCAATGGCTTTTACGTGCCTATGAAACACTTCGTCAGGTTCAACTCATACCGCACTAGCGATACTTTCAGCAAGACTGCAAATCCCTGTTGAAATGTTTACGGGGGAATCCCTCTTACTTCGCTGGGATCAGTCCCTCAAGGTCATGGAATGGATGTAATGAGACACACAACCAGGGTGGACTTTCAGGAATCCGTAAAAGCAAAGTGAACGCAATACCCGGACAATGGCTGACAGGAGCTGGAAGAAAACCCGGTCAGGAGACCCCGCTTACCTACAGAATGACAGAAAGAAGACCTTCCAACTCCACTTAACTTCCTCACTCGGAAGCGGGCAATTGTTTTCCGCTTGCAGTTTCTAGAGGGTAGTGAACCAACAGTTTCCTTAAATTTGGTGCCGCTCTATTGCGAAACCTTTAGTTCTACGTGACGCCCCCATCTTTACCCCCTTTCACTTCCTCCTTGAGTCAGTGGCGTAGTTAATGTTCCCGGAAAAGCTGTGGTGCAAATAGCAACAGCCTTACTTCTCAAAGCAAAATCCAGCACCTTCTATTTCCTAGATTTTAGTAAAGTAGAGAGTCTGTACCTTCTGAGACATTTTGGTTGCTTTTCTTTATTTTTGTGTAAGGGAACTGGGAGGAAACTGATGGCGGACTCTGTTTCTGATTCGCACTTAACGGGAGGGACGAGGACCATTTAATTGTTTGGGGAGATTTAGTTCACAGTTTAGCTAAGGCTTATAGCCTGTCTAGGCTCTATAAAAAAGAAGATGCCGTTCGTTTTCCTCTTCACTCTTCAGCCCCCACACCTAACACACGAATCAGAGAAAAGGAACCAGTGTCTTTTCTTTTTTTATATAGGAAATGTTCGGTCTCTAGGTTAACACTAAGGGCTTTCTGAGTTTAGGAGAGAAAGAGGGACAATTTCATGTGGAACATTACTTATCAAGCGATACCTAAGTACTAAATTTTAAGGATCTTTTTCATTTTTTCTTATCAGTAGATAGGAGCCAGATACCTATTTTTACACCGATTTCCGTCTCTACAGATGTTTATTGATTACTTCATTGAGCAGCAGGAGTTAGATAGTACTAGCTCACCTGATTTCCTTCTTTATGTGGTAGCACTTACTATCTTTTTACATCTAAATAATTAAAAATTAGAATTTAATTAAAAATAAGAGAGTTGAGATTTCTGGCAATTTACAGTTGAAATGAATGGAAGTAAGCACTAATGCTCTGTAAGTAAGAAAACAAGATCCCAATTCAGACTTGGGATTCCCATTCTAGGATTCTTTCTACTCTCCAGACTGAGAAATATCCAGGGTCACTTTGTCCAGTAAGTGCAAGTTTGTGGGGACCAAAGAGGAAACCTCATTTCATGTGCTCTCATCACAGGAACCAGAGCAAGGAACATCTTCCTGGAACTATGCCTGAGTAGAGAATATTCTCCATCTCTTCTCACACCACAGCTTTCCAGTTAGTACAGTCTATGGCTATCTTTCTACAGAGGGAAAAATACTTCTGTATTTATATAGATTCCCACTATGATGTGGGCGGGTGTCCTCACACTATTTTATGGATTAGGTATAATTATCTGCACATTTTTTTCTTACAGATGAGAAGATTGTGGCTTGTAGTGGCTAAGTAATTTTTCCAAGATCACAGTTTCTAAAAGGAGGAACCAAGATTTGTACATATCCGTCTCCTTGCACAGCTCCTCTTAATTTTATTAGTAGCTTGGCCACCATAAAATGCACAAGAGCAGACAAAACCATAAATAATCTTTTGCCACTACCGAGTAAAATCAAAAATTAAAGATCAAACAAATTGAAGTGAGGTCCTCTATCTATCAGCATCTTCTACAATCACCTACTCTCAAAACCATGTGATTGCAATGAACATGAACAAACTTAATGGAGTCAATATTTACAAATGATTTTCAAATTTTAATTGTCATTACTTAGTCTGTATTTCTGGGCATCAGAATGATTTATTGACCTGATTATAGGTATTCCCCACAGATTATAAATTCTAGGACTTGAAGGATAAGGTCAGAAGATTTTTGTTTTTTATCTGTTCCGCATTTTTAAATATAAACTGAGGGGAAGCAGCAGATCTGTTTTGACCTGCTGAATCACGGAAGTTCCCCAGGCCTATTATTATCATTAATTCATATTTTCACTGGGGACTGAAAGTTCTCATTTGGTTGGCTGAACAAAGCATGCTATTAATTCTTTTTCTCTTTTAATGGCTTTATTCTTCTCTGAGATGGTAACTTAGATCAGATGCAGGAAACCCTCTCTGGAAAAAGAAGAATATTTTTTTTTTTTTTTAATGATTTTTTATTATATTATGTTAGTCACCATACAGTACATCCCCGGTTTCCGATGTAAGGCTCGATGATTCATTAGTTGTGTATAACACCCAGTGCACCATGCAATACGTGCCCTCCTTACTACCCATCACCGGTCTATCCCATTCCCCCACCCCCCTCCCCTCTGAAGTCCTCAGTTTGTTTCTCATAGTCCATAGTCTCTCATGTTTCATTCCCCCTTCTGATTACCCCCCCTTTCTTTATCCCTTTCTTCCCCTACTGATCATCCTAGTTCTTATGTTCCATAGATGAGAGAAATCATATGATAGTTGTCTTTCTCTGCTTGACTTATTTCACTTAGCATTATCTCCTCCAGTGCCGTCCATGTTGTAGCAAATGTTGAGAACTCGTTCTTTCTGATAGCTGAGTAATATTCCATTGTATATATGGACCACAACTTCTTAATCCAGTCATCTGTTGAAGGGCATCTCGGCTCCTTCCACGATTTAGCTATTGTGGACATTGCTGCTATGAACATTGGGGTGCATATGGCCCTTCTCTTCACTACGTCTGTATCTTTGGGGTAAATACCCAGTAGTGCAATGGCTGGATCATAGGGTAGCTCAATTTTTAACTTTTTAAGGGACCTCCACACTGTTTTCCAGAGTGGCTGTACCAACTTGCATTCCCACCAACAATGTAGGAGGGATCCCCTTTCTCCACATCCTCTCCAACAATTGTTGTTTCTTGCATTGTCTATTTTTGCCATTCTAACTGGCGTAAGGTGGTATCTCAGTGTGGTTTTGATTTGAATTTCCTTGATGGCTAATGATTTTGAACATTTTTTCATGTGTCTGTTAGCCATTTGTATGTCTTCATTGGAAAAGTGTCTGTTCATATCTTCTGCCCATTTTTTGATTTGTTTATTTGTTTCTCGTGTATTGAGTTTGAGAAGTTCTTTGTAGATCTTGGATACCAGTCCTTTATCTGTAGTGTCATTTGCAAATATCTTCTCCCATTCCGTGGGCTGCCTCTTAGTTTTTCTGACTGTTTCCTTGGCTGTGCAGAAACTTTTAATCTTGATGAAGTCCCATAAATTCATTTTATCTTTTGTTTCTCTTGCCTTTGGGGATGTGTCATGAAAAAGGTTGCTTTGGCCGATGTCGTAGAGGTTGTTGCCTATGTTCTCCTCTAGAATTTTGATAGATTCCTGTCTCACATTGAGGTCTTTCATCCATTTGGAGTTTATTTTTGTGTATGGTGTGAGATAGTGGTCAAGTTTCATTCTTTTGCATGTAGCTGTCCAATTTTCCCAGCACCATTTATTGAAGAGACTGTCTTTTTCCCACCGGATGTTTTTTCCTGCTTTATCAAATAATAGTTGCCCAAAGAGCCGAGGGTCCATTTCTGGGCTCTCTATTCTGTGCCATTGGTCTATGTGTCTGTTTTTGTGCCAGTACCATGCTGTCTTTGTGATCACAGCTTTGTAGTACAGCTTGAAATCCGGCATTGTGATGCCCCCAGCTTTGTTTTTCCTTTTCAACAGTTCCTTGGAGATTCGGGGCCTTTTCTGTTTCCATACAAATTTAAGGACTGTTTGTTCCAGTTCTTTGAAAAATGTCCTTGGTATTTTGATCGGGATAGCATTGAAAGTGTAGATTGCTCTGGGTAGCATGGACATTTTAACTATGTTAATTCTTCCGATCCATGAGCATGGAATATCTTTCCATCTTTTTATGTCTTCCTCAATGTCTTTTAAGAGTGATTTATAGTTTCTAGAATATAGGTCCTTTACGTCTCTGGTTAAGTTAATTCCAAGGTAACGTATGGTTTTTGGTGCTATTGTAAATGGGATGGATTCCCTAATTTCTCTTTCTTCGGTCTCGTTATTCGTGTATAGAAATGCAACTGATTTCTGAGCATTTATTTTGTATCCTGCCACGTTACTGAATTGCTCTATAACTTCTAATAATTTGGGAGTGGCTTCTTTTGGGTTTTCCATATAGAGTATCATGTCATCTGCAAAGAGAGACATTTTGACTTCTTCTTTGCCAATTTGAATACCTTTGATCCCTTTTTGTCGTCTGATTGCTGTTGCAAGGACTTCTAGTACTATGTTGAATAATAGTGGCGAGAGTGGGCATCCTTGTCGAGTTCCTGATCTTAAGGGAAAGGCTTCCAGCTTTTCTCCATTGAGAATAATATTTGCAGTAGGCTTTTCATAGATGGCTTTTATGAGATTGAGAAATGTACCTTCTATTCCTACACTCTGAAGGGTTTTAATCAGGAAAGGATGCTGTATTTTGTCAAATGCTTTTTCGGCATCGATTGAGAGGATCATATGGTTCCTGAGTCTTTTCTTGTTGATATGATGTATCACGCTGATTGATTTGCGAATATTGAACCACGCTTGCATCCCAGGTATGAATCCCACTTGATCGTGATGGATAATCCTTTTAATGTACTGTTGGATTCTATTAGCAAGGATCTTGTTGAGGATTTTGGCATCCATATTCATTAGGGAAATCGGTCTGTAATTCTCCTTTTTGAGGGGGTCTTTGCCTGGTTTGGGGATCAAGGTAATATTGGCCTCATAGAATGAGTTTGGTAGCTTTCCTTCTGTTTCTATTTTTTGAAATAGCTTTAGGAGAATAGGTATTATTTCTTCTTTGAATGTTTGGTAGAATTCCCCAGGAAAACCGTCCGGGCCTGGAGTTTTGTTATTTGGAAGGTTGTTTATCACTGACTCAATTTCTTCATAATTAATTGGCCTGTTTAAGGAATCAATTTCTTCCGGTTTCAATCTTGGTAGTTTATAGGTTTCCAGGAAGGATTCCATCTCTTCCAGATTGCTTAGTTTATTGGCATATAGCTGTTGATAAAAATTTCTAATAATCCTTCCAATTTCAATGGTGCTCGTCGTGACCTCTCCTTTTTCATTCATAATTTTAATAATCTGGGTCCTTTCTCTTTTCTTTTGGATAAGTCTTGCCAGTGGTCTGTCAATTTTATTGCTTCTCTCAAAGAACCAGCTTCTAGTCCTGTTGATCTGCTCTACTGTACTTCTGGTTTCTGCTTGATTGATTTCAGCTCTAATTTTGGTCAACTGCTTCCTCGTGCGTGGATTAGGCCTGTCCCTCTGTTGCTGTTCCAGCTTCTTGAGGTGAGAATATAAAAACTGCATTTTAGATTTTTCTATTCTTTTGAGTGTGGCTTGGATGGCTATGTATTTCCCCCTTAGGACTGCCTTTGCAGTATCCCATAGGTTTTGGACTGTTGTATTTTCATTCTCATTGGTCTCCATAAATTGTTTAATTTGATTTTTGATTTCCTGGTTTATCGAGTCATTCCTGAGCAGGATGGTTCTTAGTCTCCAAGTGTTTGAGTTTCTTCCAAATTTTTCCTTGTGGTTGAGTTCCAATTTCAGAGCGTTGTGGTCTGAGAATATGCAGGGGATAATTTCAATCTTTTGGTATCGGTTGAGACCTGTTTTGTGTCCCAGAACATGGTCTATTCTTGAGAATGTTCCATGGGCATTAGAATAGAATGAGTATTCTTTGGTTCTGGGGTGTAGTGTTCTATATATATCTATGAGGTCCAACTCGTCAAGTATGGCATTCAAAGCCTTTGATTCTTTGCTTAGTTTTTGCCAGGGTGTTCTGTCTATTTCTGATAGTGGAGTGTTGAGGTCCCCTACTATTAATGTATTTTCATTTATATGTCTCTTTATTCTGGATAAGAGTTGGCTTGTGTATCTTGCTGCTCCCCTGTTGGGGGCATATATATTTATAATTGTCATATCCACTTGTTGAATACTTCCCTTAAGAATAATATAGTGCCCTTCTGCATCTCTAACTATAGTCTGTAGTTTAAAATCCAATTTATCTGATATGAGAATTGCTACCCCAGCTTTCTTTTGAGGACCATTTGCGTGAAAGATGGTACTCCATCCCCTTACTCTCAGTCTGAATGCATCTTTGGGTTTGAAATGAGTCTCTTGTAGACAGCAAATGGATGGGTCATTTCTTTTTATGCAATCTGCAACCCTGTGGCGTTTTATGGGATGGTTCAAACCATTTACATTAAGACTGATTACTGAGAGATATGATTTTAATGTTGCCATGTTGCCAGTAAAGTCTTTTTTTGTATTGGCTGTGACTTTCTGTTCTGTATCACTCTTGGGGCCTTTTTACTTTTATAGAACCCCCCGTAATATCTCCTGTAGGGCTGGTTTCGAAGTTACAAAATTGGTTAGTGACTGGCGATTCTGAAATGTCTTTATTTCTCCATCAATTCTGAATGACAGTCTTGCTGGATAAAGGATCCTTGGCTGCATGTTTTTCTCTGAAAGAGCTTTAAATATGCTCCCCCAACCCTTTCTCTCATTCCAGGTCTGTGTAGACAGGTCTGACGTAATTCTGATGCTTTTGCCTTGGTACGTGAGAAATTTCTTTGCCCTGGCCGCTTTCAATACTGTATCCTTGCATCTAATATTTGCGAAATGCACTATGACGTGACGTGGCGTAGGTTTGTCGTGGTTGAGCTTGGGAGGGGTCCTCTCTGCCTCTTGGACACGAATGTTTGTTTCCCTTGCTAGATTAGGGAAGTTTTCAGCTACAATTTGTTCAAATATCTCTTCTAGACCTCTGTTTTTCTCCACCCCCTCGGGGATGCCGATGATTCTAACATTGGATCGTTTCATTGAGTCAGTAATCTCCCGTAACCTACATTCGTGGGCGTGGATTTTTTTAAGACCATCTTCTATTTTCATTTTTTCCTCTATTAACCCATCCTCCAATTCACTAACCCGTTCCTCTGCTTCTGTGACCCTGGCTGTCAGAGCCTCTAGTTTTGCCTGCATTTGGCTCATAGAATTTTTAATTTCTGTCAGATTCGCTCTCATTTCTGTCCTTAGGGATTCTATATTCTCAGTAACCTTTTCGTTTATACTTTTTTCAATTCTACTCATCATTTTGACCATCGTTACTCTGAATTCCATTTCTGATAATTTGGTTACATCCATATCCATTATTTCTGTGGCAGAGGCCACAGGATCACTGTCTTTTCTTTGCTGGGGGGGGCTTCTCCTTCTTGTCATTCTGATGAAGAGAGGTTGCGGGGTTTCCAGAGCCCAAATTATTGACTGGGTCCCAGGCCGTGCCCCTTGTTTTATAGGGATCTTAGGGATGTGGGCTTCTTCTTTAAAGATTTTATTTATTTATGTGGCAGCCAACCAGCGAGAGAGGGAACAGAAGCAGGGGAGTGGGAGAGGAAGAAGCAGGCTCCCAGCGGAGGAGCCCGATGAGGGACTCCTTTCCGGAACGCCGGGATCACGCCCTAAGCCGAAGGCAGGCGCTCAATGACTGCGCCACCCCGGCGCCCGGGTTGTGGGCTTCTTGATTTTTCCTCCTGCCTTCTGGGGGAGGGGCCTGCCGCGCCGATACTCAGGCAGCCCTGTTTGGGTAGAGTCTCCGTGTCCCCTGCGAGGGGGGGATGGGGATGGGCACTCCCTGAGCCGGTATTTCCAGGCTTTTGTTCTCTGGCGGCTTTCCCTGGCGGTTTGCTGTGCCTCTTCTGAGAGTCAGAGCAGCAGCGGCCGAATTTCAGCCTCTGTCACGGAACAGAAGGATTGCGGCCCGTTCTCTACTAATGCTCTGGCCACTTTAACTCTGTTTCTGTTGGTGCTGCTCAACCCTGCAGCGTCCCGGGATGTGTGCCCCACACCCGGCGTCCCAGCCCTCACTTCCAGGGCCGGCGCGTCTCTGTCCTTTGTGTTTCTAATGCCGCCAGCCGCCAGCCGCCCCGCGCGCTCCCGGATCTCCCGGTCTCAGTCTGGATCCAGTGAGCGCACCGGGATTCCGGGGTTCTGTTCCGCGAGATGCCTGGTGGCGCGCGCACCCGGCTCACGGTCTCAGTCTGCTGTTTTGTGGGTGCCGACCACGAGCCCCGCCCGCTCTCCCGTGCAAGTGGCTACCGCTTCCCGGCGCCCGAACGCGGCGGCTCCCTCCCCCTTCCGTTTATCTTCCGATATCTGTGCACAGTTTCATGGCTCCCCGCTTCGTACCTCAATACTCAGCGCTGGAGATGTTCATTTGTAGAGATCCAGATGCGTCTTCCTGCGTCTCAGGCTGGTTCCGTGGTTGTTTAGGCTGGTCTGGTACCTATCCAGCTCGACTCGGAGGACCGGCTGAAAACGGTGTCTCCTACTCCTCTGCCATCTTAACTCCTCCCCTAAGAAGAATATTTTTATTTATTTTAACTTGGGTATTCTGAAGTCTGTCATATTTGGAGCATTAAAATATTATGTGCTCGACCAACCAAGAATGGCAACTCTGGCTACACAAACAATGTGTGTGGCAAACCTTCTCCCTGTGGCTTTTATAAAGCACACACAATGTAGTCAATATGACACAGTTCAATATGATATTTGTTTTATGTAATCAAATGAATAGCACATTTATCCAGAGAGTGCTAATGTAATCGTGCGATTATCAACAAAGCAGAAGACTTTTATATCCATGCTATAATACAATAATGTATGTGAAATTTCAATAATGGCCTTCTCTGTCGGGAAAGGGCGGTCATTAATTGAGTTGGTTTCCCATCAGAGAGTGGTAATCATCAGTTTTCCAATGGTGTTGATTTTTATACGAACACAAAATACCAATTCATTCTTAATGACATTTTCAGTAATAACAGGGATATTAATTCATGTTCCTTTTTCATTTCCCAGATCTTTATATTTACTATTCAATCACTCTATTTCTGCCCTAAAAGAACACGTGCAGACTTTGAGGGAGACAGTAACAAGACAAAGACAATGCCCTAGAGGACATACCGTCTCTTAAAGGCGACATAGGTCAATAGATAATTGAAATGCAGTGAGTTAAGTGCTCTGTCCACTTCTCACCTCCCTTTTCTCCTCAGTCAAATGCATCATGTGAGCAAAGCCACCAATAATCTCCCTCAAGCTAAATTCAATATGTTTTGCTGTTTCAGTTGGCCTCCTGCCAGTGTTTCCCATTGCGAGCCATTCCCTCTCTCTCAAACATCTCTTGGTTCTTGGCTTCATAACATTACTTAATCTTGTTTTTTTCCCATTTCTACAAATACTACCTTTTATCTCCTTTTTAAAGGGCTTTTCTATCGTGTTGTGGTTTCCAGAACTCACTTTCCTTTTACTCTGCACATTTGCCACTATTTCAGTCATTATCTTTGAACTAATGGTAAAGTCTGAACACAGGTGTGAAAGCAGATGGAATCATGGGAATGGCAGACCAGGGGACAAATGAAAAAGAGAGGAGAGAGAAAAGATCTTAAGGGCTAAAGCCAATATACTGTGGGGGAAGGGAGGATTCTGTAAGGATCCCCAGTCTGTGATTTATTTGGACCTATAATTTTAAGGTCAGAGATCACAGAGCTGCTTCCAAATTGCTTTCTCAGACATGTTTAGGTCCTTGCACTTTGTCTGAAATTAGCAATCTTTTCCTCAAAAAATTTTCTTCTCATCATTAATGCTGCTCTAAAATTTAAGAATACACAGTTCCTCTCTTTTCTTCCTGTCACAGACACAGTAAAACTGTTTTTATTCTGTGAGGAATGCCATTGCAACACATACTTTCTTTTTTCAACTGAAACTTGTGCAAAAAATGTCACCCAAAGTTGGTATGGAAATCAGCAACTGCCCTTGGAAAAGAGGGAGCTACAGAAGTGGGGGGAGCACTGAGACAGGTAATTCAGGCACCTCTACATGGGTGAGCATCTGGAAAATTCTCATTGTGTGTGTGTGTTTGTGCGTGTGTGTTTGTGTGTGTGTGTGTGTGTGTGTATGTGTGTGAGAGAGACAGAGACGGAGACAGAGAGACAAAAACAGAGATTCTTTGATTGCCAATGACAGAGCTTTTCAAGCATTCCCATTTAGGTATTTCTAATGAGAGAAGAAAGGGACAGGCACGTCACCTGGGAGAATCGATAGCCTGTGCTCTTCCAGAATGTCAAGGTGAAAGTTGGAAAGTTCTATGAAAGATTATGTTTCCTTTTGAAAAAGAAATCAAAAGTATCTCCCTCCCTATTTTAGCCAGGCCTGTTTTCATATAAAAAAATATTTCAAGTAACTCGCTAGAACGATGCTATTGCCTTAAACCAAACAATTTCAGAGAATGGTGCTGAACTGATAAAAGCAATCCCGTCTGATAGGTTCGGAGTCCTGGCAGTTTTGCGAGCCCAGTTTCGGAGGAACATAAACCTACTAACAGCAATGGCTTTTCTCATTGCTTTTCAAGCTTTGCTGCACAGGGGAGAAATATTCTGATGCTTCCAGAAAGGCGGCAGGGTGCAATGCTTTTCAGTGCCTCTTGGTGGAAATTTTGGTAAGTGTATCTTCTTGTGTGTGTCATTTGGCAGATTAAAAAGGACTTTGGTGGTGCTCTCTTGTTGCTCTAGGTAGATCGTTCATTGATTTACTCCCACAAATACTTTTTCACTG
The DNA here is from genome assembly GCF_024610735.1 of Ursus americanus. Classification (NCBI taxonomy): domain Eukaryota; kingdom Metazoa; phylum Chordata; class Mammalia; order Carnivora; family Ursidae; genus Ursus; species Ursus americanus. The sequence continues at coordinate 51,369,791 of NC_142139.1, read as the reverse complement.
CCCTGTATGTGCGTGCCAGGCACTTTTCTGTTACCATCAGTGAACACGGCAACCTGTTTTTACAGGGAAGAAAGACAACTGAAAATACTATCGATTATTTTAATACCAATGCTATTGTTTTTAATTACATGGAACTGACAAAGAAGATGACTATAATTTCCAAAATAAAGCTCTTCATCTAATGTTCAAACATATTTTCATCATAGCGATGATGTGATATATCTTGAAAGCACTCATTTATTCTTTGCAATCATGGATTGAGAAATTTGCTTTTAATAATATCTGATAAAGAAGTCAGTTTTGAGAGTTGTTCCTTGTCATAGGATGAATAATGGTTTTGTTGGTATTTCCTTCTGTTTTTTCAGTGCCTGTGTAACTTGTACAAAATTCAAGTCATTATAGGCTTTTCCCATATAAAACCACTATACCACATGCATTTTCGGTATCATTCAAAAATTCTTTGATATCATGGGTTTTAGTTTATCTTATAATAATATTGTTTTTCTCATTATATACACATTCTAATTAATATTTATTGCAGACAACTTGGAAAACACTAAAATGCAAATAAAAATTACCAATAATCATACCACTCCAAGATAAACACAGCTAACTTCTTTCCCTATAGTTTTTTCCATGCACATATAAGTTTTATATGTAATAATAGCTCATTTATGAAATGTGTCCTATGTACCAAATGATATTCTAACAACTTTCAATCCTTAGAGTAACACTATGATATGGATATTATTATAATCTCCATTAATTCTGGGTAAACTAAAGCACATTAGGTTAGAAAACTAGCCCAAGATTACACAGCTAATAATAACAGGTGAGATTTGAACCCAGGCAGTCTGCTCCATGGATACACTCTTTTTTCTGTTATGATACTGCCTCCCTCTACATCATAAGAGATTATATGAAATAATTTAGAGACAAACCTAAAAATTTAACACCACTGTATTTCATTTAATCTGAGACATCATCTATTCTGTTGCACCATTATTTTATGTATCACTAAGGCAGAAAAGAAACCATCAATTATAATTGTAAGATGCCATTGATTATAACCTACATCTCAATTTCAGAGATATTAAAATGTGAAAAAAGTGCCTTTAAGAAAGTATAAAATCCCATATGTGATAAATATTTTCTGTCATCAAAAAAGCACCAATAAAAAGCATTCTTTAGAGTACCATATAGGGGTGTCGGGGTGGCTCAGTTGGTTAAGCATCCAACTCTTGGTTTTTGCTCAGGTCATGATCTCAGGGTCTTGGGATTGAGCCCCACTTCTGGCTCTATGCTCAGTGGGGCTTCTGCTTGAAGATTCCCTCTCTCCCTCTCCCCCTGCTCCTCCCCCTGCTCACACACGCACACGTGAGCGTGCTCTCTCTCTAAAATAAACAAATTAATCTTAAGAAAAAATAAAAGTACCCTATAATATTGTACCATACACATATACTTCAATTTGTTACTCAGTCCCTTAGTTTTTTTTCTATTTTTTTCCCAGCTAAAAATAATGCCGTAATTATGAATAATACTCTGATTGTGGACCTAAATATTTTCTCACATCTTGAGTCAATTCCGTGGAATACATTTTTGGTTGTATAATTTTTTTGTCAAAAAGTGTCCATATTTTGTTATTTTTCATATCGTGAGTTTTGGAGAGATTTTACTAGTTATCATTCTCATCTTTAATACATACGTACTCATTTTACCTTACTTTTATAGTGGGATTTTTCATTTCATTTGAACATTTTCATTCCTCTTGGCAAACTCAAGTGGTCTCCTCACAGCCTTAAAATGAATGCATTCTAGAGCTTATACTGGTCGCTAATGAAGACATGTCTGAAATAAATATTTTAAAAAATATCCAGTCTAGGCTACATTTGTTAAGAAAGAAAAAAAAAGACAAGTTCGCTGACACCCCAAGGTCAATTTCCAAACTTTATCATGGCTTACATGCTCTATTTCTAAGTGAACTCACCTTTGATGGCTTATCCTCCAGTGTTTATTTCAGTTATCCTACTTCTCAGTTCTAGAATTTCACTGTTTCCTTTTATAGTTTCCATTTCTCTGTTGAGACTCTGTGTCCACTCATTAAGACTTTTTTCCCCTTTACTTCTTTGACCACATTTATAGTGATGCTATAGAATCTTTGTTTGCTAAGCCCAGGATCTGGGCCATCTTAGGTTTGGAATCATGCCAGTGTACTGAGGCTTTATCAACTTATTAAGTGCTCTTAAAATCTCTATGCGGTAGATGTATTTTTTTTTAAGGATTTTATTTATTTATTTGACAGAGAGAGAGACAGGCAGTGAGAGAGGGAACACAAGCAGGGGGAGTGGGAGAGGAAGAAGCAGGCTCCCAGTGGAGGAGCTTGACGTGGGGTTCGATCCCAGAACGCCAGGATCACGCCCTGAACCGAAGGCAGACGCTTAACGACTGCACCACCCAGGCGCCCCGTGGTAGATATAATTTTATCCCCATGTTACAAATAAGAAACGTGAGGCACAGAGCAGTGAAGAAACTTGCTCAAATATTACACAGACAGAAAATGAACACTTCTGGGCATACACAGAGCAAGAAATAATGTGCATTCAGTGTGGATTTCTTTTTATTATCTCTTTTGCTGAGTGAAAGTCTGATTACTTTTTGGCCTTTTGATAGCTTTGGGGAAGCTTATATCTGATATTTCTTACTCTTCGTTATTAAATACATAAAATTACATCATTATTTTTTTCACATTACTCAGGGAGAGTAGAACTGATTATAATTTGAAACCAGAAACTACTTTTGGGGATTACAAACCCCTTATTGGAATGTACAGTCCAAAGAGGCACTAGCTTTTTGCCCGTTTTGTTCACTGCTATGCCCTCACACTTAGAAGAGTGCCTGGAAAGAAATATGCACCTAATAAATATTTGTTGAACAAATATAATTTTATATTTTGTTCAATTTCATTGAGAATAGAACCACATTTTTAACCTTCTTTATTTTGCAACTATCAAGGATAACTGTGTTCCAAATTTTTCACTTGCTATAATACCTTTTAAAACTAGCGATTATTTCTGCTTTTTCATTTACTTCTTTGCATGTATTTATCTTTTGCCTTATGCAAATGGTACCTCTCATGTTGGAAGTTGTCAATAACAACGCTTGTTTTAAGGATAACTTGATATTGGGAGAGTATTAGAGACTTCTCATTGCTTTGACATAAATAATAATCCAGATGCAGAGATAGGTGTATTTGGGCCCCAAAGTTCAGCATGTTTACAAGATAGACACTTCCTTTAACAAATTATTCTCTTGGAGAGTTCTGAATTGCAAAGATGAAGAGTACATTATTTTCTTTTGAAGAGTACATTATTACAATTATTTATATTTTTTAATCAAAAACCTATTGCACTTGAGGAAGTGTTTCTCCTATATGCCACATCTTTTCAATTCAGTTTTCGTCTGTTATCATCGTTCCATGGAGATTGCTAGTGTGACTGCTTCATGAAATCTTATTTTCATAGCATGAAATGCCAAAGGCTCCATTCCCCAGGGATTAAAGGTACCCAGTGCAAATTTCATGCAGTCACCAAAGGGAAAGCTTTGAAATAAAAGAAATCCACACTGAATGCACATTATTTCTTGCTCTGTGTATGCCCAGAAGTGTTCATTTTCTGTCTTATCATTCTTTTCTATCTTACATTCATTTTGCAGAAGCTGCATGAAGATAGTGGGTGAGAGTGTCCAAGGGTTTACACGCAAGCACTGGATGAACTTTGGAACCATCCTTGGCTCCTTTCTCCTCACCTCACACCCAGGCAATCTGGCAGGTGTTCCTCAGATCCTGTCACTTGTCAGTATCACCATTGCCGTGACAGGGGGCGCATCATTGAACCTCCTTAAGTTCTCTCTGTTTCCGCCCTTTTCCGCACAAACTATTTTCAGTGCAGCAGTTGGAGTGGCCCTTGTTTAAGTAAATCAAAGCCCCTCACTCCTCTGCTCAAACTCTGCAGTGGTTCTGTTTTGCTTGGAAACTCTGTAAAACCCGGAGTCCTTAGGACGGCACACAGGGTCCCAGCCTGGGGGGTCTGGGCTCAGTTACTGCTCTGATCTCACCTCCTACCCTCTCTTAGGCAACCATTCCACACCAGCCCCACCTGCCTTCTTGCCTCTTGACCACATCAGGCACCTCTCTACCTCAAGGTCTTTACGCGAGCTATCCTTCTTGCCTGAAATGCTCTTTCCCAGACGCACACCCGGTATCTACCGAAAATCAAATCTTTGCTCCCATCTCACCTTCTCCATGAGGCCTCCCCTGCAACCTTAGTTAATACTGCAACCTATCTGGCATCTTCCACCTCGCATTTCCTGTACCCCGACTGCCTTTTTAAGGAGATACCACCTCTTCCCATACTGTATATTCTTGGTTTTTTTTTGTTTTGTTTTTTTTTTTAGAGATTTTAAAAAATTTATCTAGCAGAGAAAGAGAAAGAGAGAGAGAGAGAGAATGAATAGGGAGAGGCGCGGCAGGCAGAGGGAGAAGCAGACTCCCCAGTGAGCAGGGAGTCCGATGCGGGACTCCATCCCAGGGCCCTGGGATCAGGACCTGCGCAGAAAGCAGATGCTTAACCAAAGCCATCTGGGTGCCCCTATATATTCTTTATTATATTTACTGCTGTTGTGAGTTTCTGCCCTGCACCTGCTGCCTCCCCTCACCAAACACAAGCTTTGTAAGGGCACAGAGTGTTTTATTACCTGATACATGTTAAGGACCTAGAACTATACTTGGTACATAATAAGGTCTCAATAAATGTTTGTTGAATAAGTGAATAAAAGTTATCTGGTTCTCTGAATGAATACAAATCTATGGCTGCTACTTAAAATTTCTTATCAAACTTTATTTTAAATTAGTTTTTTTGAATAAGCAACAGAAACACATGGCTCACACTTTAGAAGGCGCAAAAGTTTATGTAGTAAAAATAAGTCTCCTTCACACTTCTCAGGTCATTTTTGAGAGGAAACTAATTACTAGTTACACTTCTTTTCAAAGGTATTCTATACATTTAGAAGTATATAGACATTTATAACCTTTTGTATTAACATATGGTAGCGTTTTATTCATCTTGCCTTTGGTATCTAATGATATATCTTGGTGATTACTTTCCTGTGATATGCAGATGAACTCTCTTGCTCTTTTTTACAACTACACAGCACTCCATTTATTTATATACGATTGGGTGGCTATCGTTTACTCCGACATATAATGCCACAATGGCCGTCAAGCGCACGTGCCCGCAGAGCTGCGGGGTACGGTTCTAGAGAAGGAATTGCTGGCTCAAATAACATATGCATTTTAATTTTGAACTATACTGCCAAGTTCTCCTTCACGGAAATGTTACCAATGAACACTTTCTCCAACAATGTATGAGGCTTTCTTTTTTTTTAAAGATTTTTTATTTATTTATGTGACAGAGAGACAGCCAGAGAGAGAGGGAACACAAGCAGGGGAGTGGGAGAGGGAGAAGCAGGCTCCCAGCGGAGGAGCCCGATGTGGGACTCGATTCCAGAACGCCGGGATCATGCCCTGAGCCGAAGGCAGACGCTTAAGGACTGTGCCACCCAGGTGCCCCGTTTGAGGCTTTTAATACCATTACTCATGTTGAGTATTATTAAGGATTTTGATCTTTAATTAATTTTATTTCAATCAATATGGCTAAAAGAAAAAATAAAAACACTGCAATAGTAAGGCAGGTATAGAGTGGTGAGTGACAGCCCTCAAGTCTTTCAGATCCTTTACAACCTCCAAAGATAATCATGGTTAACAGCATTTTGCATATATTTTCAGTGCATATATAAGCATAAAATTCTTTTGGGGGTCCTGGGTGACTCAGTCGGTTAAGTGTTGATTGTTGTTCTCAGCTCAGGTCTCGATCTCAGGGTCATGAGTTCAAGCCCGACTTTGGGCTCCACACTGGGCATGGAGCCTACTTAAAAAAAATTCTTTTGTACACAAGTGTAAACACAATATAATAGTACTCTGCAACTTTTCATTTGACAGTATATCATGGTAACACTCCAGTTAATACATATAATGCTGTTTCATTACTTGTTTCTTGGCTACCCAGTAGAGTATGTACCATGGTTTGTTTAACCTAGTCTGTACAGATGGAAGTTTAACATATTTTAGGGATTTTAATTGCATGCAGTGCTGCAGAGGATGGCTTTGCATATCCATCCTTAATTTGTTGTTTGTTAATGCAAGTACATTTCTAACAGTCAAAATATATGCGCATCTAAAATTTCGATAGTTCTTTTCAAGTTATCCTCTAAAAAGGTTGAATGCGATTCTTGAAATTAGACATCTTGCTTCCCTACATACTGTTGTCCTTTATCATTACTACCTGTGTGCAGAATCTGCATTTGTTCACCTGATGTGAACTGGGTGTGTGTTCTAATGGGATGTGACACTGGGAAAGGAAACAATGTCTCCACTGTCGGGGGGATTCTCCCCAGTTCTGAGACTTCTACAGAATGCTCAGTGTAACAAACTCAGTGTTTTTCAGATCTCTGGAGAGGCCTGCACTACAATTGGCTGCCTAGAAGGCGATGACGCTACTGAAGTTAACAGGGAGCTTTGCTACTTTTAAAATTTTATACACAGAGGTTACCGTCCTACTAAAAATGTTTCCCATATGTGTCCTCAATTCTTCATTGTGACTCAGAGTTGCTATTATAGCAAATGAATTGTCATGAAGTTTGCATTATTGTGATCATCCTTAAACATCTTTTCATGCTGCCTAAACTCAGGAGACACAATTATTTACATATATTTTCAATCTATTTTAAAAGGATACGTACATGGTAATCCCGCAGCTCATTTATTCTCTGGTCTTGATAGGAAAGCTGGGCAAACATAATGCAATAGTTTGCTAGTTGATTGCAGGTATACAATGGAGTGAACTACAGAATAAATTACTTCTTATAAAGATTTAAAGGTTGGCAGGCACGAAATCCAGAGAAGTTGTTGTTGTTATTTTGCTTTCCCGGAGGTAAGCAAACTATTTATTGAGCATCTGTGCCTGACCTGTTTTATCTGTCAAATGATTTCCCTTTGTTTACTTTGGAAATTGTTTTCTTCCACCATTTTATAGGGAATAGCTAGATATTTAAAGCACCCCACTTCCTTGATTCTAGACTCGAAGGCATTGCTTGTGACAACTTCACAGCGAAGTTACTTATTTCAATACCAGGCCAGAGAATAGAGAGGAGACACAATTATAAAGTTTAATCACCTTGTTATGCCAGAGATGGGGGCAGCAATAAAATAGAGCCCACCAGAAGGCACGCGTTCCTGGGATTCAGCTCAGTGAGAGGAATCTGGTAAGAACCAATGTTCCAGCAAAGTCAGGGGTCAAGGTCAAATGAGGTGAAGCAGGAGGACCTATGGCTTAAGTCTAAGGCAGTGGTTCCCAAGTTTGAGTGATCACAGAATTGTATGATGATCTTTGTGAAAAAACAGATTCCAAGGTCTCACTTTGAGATTCTAGTTGAGAAGTCCTGTGGGGGAGGGGCAGTGGGGGGCAGCTAGGAATCTACGTTTTCACAAATGATCCTGCTGCAGAAAGTTTACCTACTGCGGCGGCGTGAGAGACAGTCAACAACGGGAGAGTTGTTTCAGTCTAGGGGTCAGAGGTTTAACCAGAGCATCCCTGGCAGGCCGGGCTGCTGTCCTCCGCCGCTGGGCCCAGGGTGCTTCTTCTGTTTCGTTTTATCCGCCTGGAAGATGTGAATTATACCTGTGCGTGAATCTGAGCTCTCGTGGAGAGAGAGATATAAATGTTAGGGGAGCCCTCATCTTACAGGAGACAAAAGTGGGGTCGAATTAATAGTTCTCTTTTAGTTGTGCGACTGTCCTTTGACATTTGTGACTTGAATTCAGCTCTAACCTTGGACGGCTGGTGTAGTGTTCGCTTTTACTCAGTTTTTCCCATTTAAGAAGCTATTTTGGCTTTACGTGGAAATTCTTCCCACCCGAGCCTCCATTTGAACCGTTTCTATGTGTCTTCCTTTTTTCCCATTCTCTCCTGAATGCAAGTTGGTTTTCTCAGTAGGAATAGCAAACAATTTTAAATCAGACAACCTAACTACTAGCTTCCATGGGTCTGTGATTGACCTTAATCAGAGGATCTAAACTCAAATGCATCAAAAACTGAGGGGAAGGGGGTATACAGGGAACAGGAGTGTGAATCAAAAAGGAGTTACTTCAAACTGACAAGCGTATGACCTGCCTAAAAACATCAAAAATTCAAAACAAAGCACCGTGTTGTCAAAACAAAAGAGGTCTCCAGACCAAAGTCTGACAGCCGGCATCCTGTCCGCGCCCTTGACCTACTGCCTTTTATTGGTCAATCTGTAGCCCCGTCTCAGTTGGTTGTGACTTCGTGGCAATACTATCGCAGTGACACTACAATAAACTGCTGTGTGCACATTAGAACACAATACGATACGACAGACATTTGGGGATATATTGGGAAGAGCAGGAATAAGGAGGTGGGGAAGAGAGACGGGAGAGAATACGTAAGCCATGTCCCCTACCTACTACGCACATGACCTTGAATAAGCTACAAAGCTTCTCTCAGCCTCTGTTCCATCTGTAAAATGGGGATAAAATATCTGTCTCAGGAGATTGTCTTAAGTAAGGTTTAAATGAGATAATTCTTATGAAACTTCATACATTGCTCGGTACATAGTAGGCACTAAATAAAGTCCCTTAATTGATTTTATAGGACAGAATGTACTGAGAATATTCTGAAGAAGATGGGATTCTCTAGCACCAATACATATCTATTTTAACTTGGTGATAGGAAATATGATACAGAGCCCTGTCCAAGGCTAAGCTGGAGACGTCAGGTACAGATTGCTCACAGCTGAGAACAAGGTCGACTACGTCGTATGGCTACTAAATTCAGTCACACGCCTACTGATTTTTAATTTAATTTAATTTATTTATTTCAGACAGAGAAAGAAAGAGAGAGGGAGAGAGTCCAAACCAGGCAGGGGAGGAGCAGAGACAGAAGCAAGCTCCCCGCTGAACAGGGAGCCCGATGCAGGACTGGATCCCAGGATGCTGGGATCAGGCCTGAGCCGAAGGCAGACGCTTAACCAACAGAGCCACCCAGGCAGCCCACTCCTAGTGATTTTTGTTTCTGTTTTTTTTTTTTCCCTTTCTCCCTCACTTCTTGCCAAATCCATGAATGGTACCTACTTCGTTCCTTGAGTTTTCTGAATGGCAGTCCCTCCCAGAGGTTAGGGAGTGAACCATTGCTCTGGGTTTGGTAACAGGGTCGGTGGAAGAAGTCAATTTCTCGAAGATGACAAACAGCAGGCTTCAAGGAGGGCTCAGCTGGGCACCTCACACCCTCCAAAATGCCCACACAGAAGAGCCAGTGCCGGATTTTTCCGAGAGAACAGAACATGAATTCCTCAGCCTTGGAAGGTTCCTGCAGCCTTGTAGCGGGTGCATATTCAAATGAGAAGTGACCAGATCCATCCCTTTTCCGCTGATGTCCCATTTCCTCTCTTCCACACAGAGCCCTGTGCAAAAGGAGGTGAGCAGCAAGAGGGGGAAAAGAGCTGTGGGGGAAGCGGTAGTTACTGAGCTATGATAGGGTTATCTGAACTCGATTACCTGTAGGAGATACAGCTTTCAACCATAAATGAGGGAAAATTTGTTGGATTGGATTGGGCGTACTGAAACGGGCACAAGAAGTGTTTTGGTCTCGGCAGGGGTGTGGGGTGGAGTGCTACATGCGGTTTTAAAAACATAGCAAGCTCCAGGCAGCACATATCTGAGGTTTTACTGTTGCGTTCATACTTGCCATGGGTATTCTCTGAGCAGTTTCCCCTGTTACGTTTTTATGTTTACGTTAGTCGCTCCCCTGTTTACTGTCCTAATCCCATTATAAATAGCTGCACGCAGGTTACAATGAGCGGACCCCAGCATGGGGCTGGGCCCCAGGACTCATTTCTGCTCGGAACCACTTCATTTCTACGGTTATCACATCAGCAACCTTGACCTAATTCAGCTGAGAGTCCACAATATTGTCTGATTACCTAAGGTGAGTCAAGTACTGTACTACACTAATTTTTGCATTTCTTCACTCAAGAATAATAGTTATTGAGAGCCTGTTTTGTTCCGGATACGCTTCTAGGTGTTGGGAACACATCTTTGAACAGAACAAAGCCCCCGTTCTTATAAGGTTTACACTCCAGTGGAGGAATGCAGATGAAAAACCAACCAACCAACCAGCCAACCTAACAAACAAAAGTAGCTATCATCTATGTCAGGGCAGAAGATGTGATCCAGAAAGGGAAGTGGCATTTGAGCAAGGACCAGAAACAAATGCTACATGAAGCCATGTAAATACCCATGCAAGTGTTTAAGGTAGAGGCAACCGTTCTCCAGGAGCCCTGAGACAGACGCGTTTGAGAAACAGCATGGAGACCCACGTGGCTGAAGACGAAATAGTTGCTGGCAAGAAGGTAGGTAACAGAAAGCTCCTCAGGGGCTAGATCGTGACTGATCATTGAAGGCTCTAGCAAGGATTGTGGATTTTATACTCCCCCCCCCACCCCGAAACAGAAAGGCATTGGAGGGTTTGAATATAGAGCTGACATTTTAAAAAGATCATTGCTGCCGAGTGTGGAAAATGTCGATTGCTCAGACTATGCTATGATGGGCACTTGATCATTTTGTTTGCCTGTACGATGATGCACAAAATCAATCCATAGCCTTTGTTTTCATATTTATAAGGCAAAGCGTGCTTCAATTATTATTCCATGGTATGATATGCCTCATGCGATGATACACCTTTGAAGATGCAGTGCTTGAAGGATTTGTGGTTGTTGTTGTTGTTGTGAGGGTGTCTTTAGCTGAAGTCTGTAAAATAGTCTATCCTACTTCAAAAATTGTCATGACACTGAAACCTGGAACTGTTCTGTTCTACCCCTTTCGCTCTTTACATCTCAGAAACGCTCTAGCTGACCCGAGTCTGTCTGCTGGAATTAGGAAGGGGGGTAAGTATCTTAGTTCAGTAGGTTCTCATTTAAAGTATGGTGACTTAAAAAAAAATTGTATGTATAAGAACGGGGATGTTTTCAAGTCTTATTAAGAAGTTTTGCATGATGTCAAAAGTGACTAATAAATGAACAAGGCAGCTTGTTTCCCCATAATTATAAATTAAAGTCCCCAGAGATGGGCAAAATCTCTTAGAAGAAAAGAAACTTAATATTAAAAGACACAATTTTTAAAAAATGATGTAAGGATTCAATTACAACCAAGAGAGAGCTAGGGTCAAAGGCAAAGGGAAATGTGTGAACCAGGAAAAGGGATTTCAGGAGACAGCGAGACACCACTTTTAGACCATTGTTTGAAATGTCTTCATGGTCCTCATTAAGTGTTCTTTATTTTTAGAATAAGCTGAAATGTTCCTGAAAACTTGAAATGGCTAAAAAATAAGATAATATATTCACCACATACACTAGGAAGACCTTAGAGAAAGAAAATGTGACGTTTTCCCTCATAGCTGAGTTTCTTGGTGAATTAGGCTCTAGACGTCTGTGAGAAATTATTACTGAAAAATGAGATAATACTCAAATACAAAAAAGAATATATTGTCACTGAAGACAAACTTGCATATTTTATTCTTCCCTATAAAACAATAAATTATACCCATTTTGTCAGTAGTGGACTTATTAGTGAGCTAAAATTTAATTAAAAATGAGGGAATTAAGTCAATTTATTTTATTAGGGGAACACTAAACTAGAAGTATGAACTTCCCCACTTCAGGAGGTAAAAAGTTTCAATATGCTGATTGATGTCCTTTTAAAAGATGCACAACTATTAGTGATTTATACTGTCGTCACACTACTTTTGATCTTTTCCATTTATAAGTAAAAATATTTTACAATGAATAATTTTTATATATTTCTTCCAAATACAATAGATATATTAGTTTCTACATACAATTACACCTATTTATTTTTAAAATACAAAACAATACCTGGGACGACTTGTTACTTTTGTACTCCAGGGCGATGCACTGATTCCAAACTCTGAAATAACTGGGTTGTTAGGGCTAACTGAAAAACAATCCTTGTGCAAATCAAGTAGATGGAAACTCAGGAACATATGTGACCTCGGGCAGTCAGTTTAACCTCTTTAATTAGAATTTTCTTCATCTATGAAAAGACAGTTACAGAAATATTAAATGAAATATTATATATAAACACCTAGTACAGTAGATGCTACATAAAATTTTTGTTTCTTTGATCTAATGAATCAATTGAGGGATATCATGAGAGTAGTTATATATAAAATATAAAAAATGGCCCTTGATGGCTAAATTGACGCTATTTCATGAATTTAAAGCAACAGGGAATTGAATCACTATTCCCTGAGCTGTAATCTTGCAGCTGACATGACATAATTTTTAGCTCCAAGTACAGGCAAATTGGGAGTAAATGGCCTGTTTTGGTGCCTTCGGGTTTTTTTTTTTTTTTAATTTTGCCCTCCTTTTCTTATTCTGTTGTTGTTCTCCCTCTGTTTGCTTTTTTGAGCAACCTATATTATAGGCCCACAGAATCCCAGAGTGTGAGAGACTCTTAGATTAGAACATGAGACACCTTTGTTCTGATGTAGCAATTCCTTTGACTGCACGCCTAACAGGTGGTCATCCATCGTCTACTTTCATACTTTCAACAGAAGTGAGTTGCAACCTGTCTACACACAGTTGCATAGAGCAGTAATCTTTTCCCCAGACTTCCTTGAAGCTGGGTGTTTACTTACTTAGTAAGTATATTATACCAATGGAATGTGAGCAAACGTGATACGCATGATTTCAAATCAGAGATTTGAACTACTGAAGCAACCATCATCCTCCCTATACTCTCTACCTCCTTCCTGGGAGCCGGAGTGTGGATATGCCCTCGATGCAGCTTCACTCAGGCAAACAAACAAACAAACAAACAAGCAAAGAACAACAAAATGAAAAACCTCAAAACAATATTGAAGAACCCTGGCTCCCTAATGACAATCACCCTCTGTTGGAAACACTAACTGCAAATTGTTGTATAACAGAAAAATAAAATTCTATCTTCTTTAGGCAATTGAATTAGCATTGAGTCTCTGATATATTAATAATAATTATATAATATATAATATATTATAATACTTAATAATATAATTATAATTACATAATAATAATATATCACACTATATTATATATAGTATATAAAATATATAATATATTCATTATTACTATTATAACTATTATTATTATTATACTCTATTATTATCCTAACTCATGCAAGAGACACTTCACTTTTTCTATTCTCTGGAAAAGATTGGTTAAGATTGGATTTACCTAATTTTTGAATGTTTCATACAACTTGGTTATAAAATCATCCAAATTGATGTTTAGAGTTTATCATAATATTCTCCAAATTTTTAAAATCACTACTACATAACTAGAAATTGGTTATGCCCCTCTTTTCACTCTTGATGTTCTTTAGTTGTTTATTTAACTTTTTTCTTTACCATACTCACCAGTTATAATTTTAAATTGTATTTGTCATTTCAAAGAAGCAACTTTGGCTTTATTGGTTTTTTATTTAATTGTTTTGTATTTAATTCAGGCTCTTAAATGTATTATTTTATTCTTCTTATTTTGGGGCGCTTTAATTCTATTCTTTTTATCCTAAGTTATTAAGTGAGAAATTTAACAAATTAATTTTTAAGTAAGAAACCATAATTATATAGAAGTATGTTTTTAAGTTTCAAAATTTAGAAATGAAGCAGTCATCTCAAGGACTTAGTACCAATTACTGAGAAGGATATATTAAAATCTCCTATTCGGATATTAAATTTGTCAGTTTCTCTTTAAGGTTCAATTCCCTTCCCCCCCTTTTTTTGCTTTATGTAATTTGAAGCCATGTTAGTTGGTGCATATAAAAATATATATACACTTACTATATTTGATGTGTTTGGACTTATTGCTACATTTTCTGTATTTGTTTTCTTCTTGCCTTTTCTTGGATTAAATTTTATTTTGCTTTTGTTCCATTTTCCCTCTTTACGGGTTTGAAAATGGAACACTCTGTTATCTTAAAAGTTTTAACATGCATATTAAACCCAACAAAGTTTAAATCTAATAACTTTACCCTCTCCCCAAACGATACAAAGTCTTTCTAAATGTTCTAGCATCAACTGCTATTTCATACAGTCAACGTTTATTCAGATTTCAATATGCTTACCATTTTCTGCAGAAGCCTCTTTTAGGCAACAGGCTTGAGCCATGAAAACTTGATCAAAGTAAAAGGGCTCACGGGCGACCACCAAGCTGAAGGCAAACAGGCTCATTAAATGACCCATCTCAAAAGAGCCATAGGCACTAACCAACCAATGGGGTACTTACAGCCAGGTACAGTCACCAATTAGGAAAATTCCCCTATGTTCCCATATTTCCTTACGCCCCCCTATAACTGACCCCTCACCACTGCCTGATGGCGGGCAGTCTCTCTGCTTTGCCGTCTTGCCCATCGCTCCCTTGTGGTGTATTCAATAAACTTCTATCTCTTTTGTTTTGTCTTGGGTGAATTCTTTCACCGCCCCACCACTGTCCTCCATCCAGTGGGATTGCCCCACATTTGGTGGCCCCCATCCTATCAGGAGACCCCCACATTTACTTTGCTCATTTGTCTTTTTCACATTTTACTTATTTCTTCTGGAATCATATCCCATATCCTGAAACTTTTTTTTTTCCCCTGCAAAAATCTTTATTGCTTCCATTTGGTCTTGTGCTTGAGAGAGGGCTCCAGGGTGGTTAAAAAGCTGCCTGGCGGCTGGAGGGAGAGGCTCAGGCAGAAGCTGGCACCAGGGGGATGACAGAGGGGCCCCTCTGGGGCCACTGGGCTCCGGATGCCCCTAGTCCTGCTTGAGGGTGAGCCTTTGGAAGAGATACTCGCTCAGCCCAGCCTGGGGGCCAGCCATCCTGCAGTTAGTCTGGTGGTAGCCATCCTCTGGATGACTTTCACCTCCTCATCAGGAAGTGGTTCTCCGGGAAGTCACAGAGATGGACCTGCTTCAGGTTCTTCTCCAGGACTATGGCGCCTTCCACAGCGTCCAGGGTCTTACCCCACTTATCTTGGGATGGATTCTGTACTTTCCTGAAGAGGACGCCCCATGCTGATATTGCATCTTCAAGAGATGCTGAGCGCCCTCCCACTTCTCAGCCAGATCGCAGTGGAAGGAGTGGCCCACGCCTTCCAGAGTCACATGGTCACCATCAAAGTAGAAGCCCAGAAAGAGACACGTGCTGTAGGCTCCCGTATGCGTTATTGCGGCCTCCACCATGGTGGAATGATTCTAAAGAATCTGGGAGCTCATGGGTGATCTGTAATGAGGAGCTAAGCTCAAAATAGAGTGTTGGCTGGTCCTGGAGGCAGAGGGTGTCCAAGAAGCTGCCTCTGCAGGATGCCACTGGAACGAAGGTTGGAGGGTGGTAGGAGGCCAGTAGAAGGGGGCGACCCTGGGTCTGTTCCGCCCAAACACTGTTGAAGCAAGCGGGAGATCCCAGGACCTCTGGGTACACTGCTATCCTGAAACATATTTTTTAAAAATTTAGTGGAAATATCTTAATTGTAAGTTGTCATTTTTTTAACTGAAAACGTATAATTTCATTCCCTTTTGAAAGTTGGTTTTGCTGTTTATAAGCTTCTACATGATGAGTTATTACCTATCAGCATCATGAAAATATAATTCTAGATTGTGTTGTTACTGAGAAGTCAAATGTCAGTCTCACACCCCTTCCTATGTAAGTAATTTCTCTTTCCTCTTGAACTGACTTAAAAATTTTGTTTCCTTGTTATGTGTAGTCATACTGTGATATAATGTTTTGAAAAAATGTTCTGCTGAGAGTTCATTTGGTTTATTGAATCTATGTCTTGTGATGTTTAGTCACTTCTGAATATTTCCCAACCATTAACTCTTCAATATTTTCTCTGCTCTCTTCTGTCCTCCCATGGAGTGCCAATTGAATGCGGGTCAGATGTGCCCTCCCTGTTCTTCATACCTCATCCAGTTAGTGATTGCTAACACCATTTCTCCCTGCCTTCTCTCTTAGCTAAGAAAACCCAGCTTTAGAGATAGGAGAGAAGTTTGCTGAGCAAAGATAAAAGCAAAGATTTGTTATTTGGGATCTTCTCATCCTTGTTTGATGTATAGCTCTTTGCCATATGCTTCCTTTTCTTGATGAGTGTTTCCAAATCTGCCTATGATGAAGTTCAGACAATCAGACAGTGTAAGTACTTTTATATCTCTTCTACTTTATTCTGTTAATTCCCTTGCTGTCATATTTTTAGCAATTCTGAGTCCCATACTTGTCCAATTTTGATGGTTTCTGTACTCCTAGTTAGGCAAATCCATGGACTTTCTTTGCTTGCTCAGATTAAAAGGGTATTATCTCATGTGCCCAGAAGGTCAGTGAATTAGGCATGGGAGCTCTTTGAATGACAAAGTGTCATCGCCTTTGTGTGTCATTAAGTTAGGTTTCTAGATCTTTGTATTTTGTAATCATATGCAATCATGTATTGATGAAAGTTAAATGTTTAGGAAGGCCCTAAAGAATTAGGAAGAATGAATTGGCTGTCATCAGCATGTACAAAGAGTTCTATTTTTAATGGCCTTTGGTGGGGGGTCGTGTATTTAATATCTCCCTACCTTCTTAAAGGACAATAAAATCAGGTTCTTTACTTTAGTTTTGGTAACTTTTGAGGGTAGGCAACTCCTGCTATATGAAGGGCAAGACCAAATGAGTTAGCAGGATTTCAGTTTAGTTTAATCAAGATGAGCAGGCATTGAAAGAAAGGAGGCCTGTGCATTTTGAATAGATTCCCTGTTGTTGGCCAATGAAGGCCATGAGAATGCACATTTTACCATTTATTCACTAGTTTTGGTATCTTAAATTTTAACTTATTATTTTCTTATTAATTAATTTTAATTTTTTTGCTGGTTTTGTAGGCCAACAATAACATGTTTTAATTTTTACTTATTTTACAATGACTGAAGTTAAACATAATTTACAGATAATTATTGTAGTATTTCAAGGTATAAGAAACATGCTAGCTGCACACTGTAGAAACAGATATTGGAGTACCTGCTACATATCATTAATGTATGGGTTCTTTAAGGTGCTGAAGTTGGTAGAAGGAACAACTCAATCTAAAAATCATGGAATACTTCATGAAGGAGCTAGTAACTTGAAAGATGAAGATTTATGATCTATATACTTGGTTCAGGGTTCTGATTCACCTGACATACACTAGTAAGAAGGGTTAGAATTTTTAATCAGAGCAGTTGGCGTGACCTTTGGTCAGAATGGGAAAGAGACTACAAAGAAAAATTTGATGTAGGACGTAACCATATGTGAGCCAGAAATCTACATCCAGCAAGTTAGCCAGCTGAGCTTCACAGGTTCCAGATAATCTGTAAAATCTTAAGTAGCCTTGACCATGGGCTACATTTGTTTAAAGGAGTCAACCTAAGGAATTGAGTCTGGCCAAGAAGGATGGAGTTTTCGCAGGCTGTGCATTTGCTTCAATGTTCTCAGAAAGGCAAGCAAAGTGGAATAGATGGGAAGGGGTTTAGTCTGCCAACAGAGTAATGGTGGGCATAGAGAAGGCCCCTCTGCTTGAGCAGGGTGAGAGGCTTTTCAGTTTGGAAACAGAACTTCTCTTGTCCCCTTTTGGTATATAGAAAATCGTTCAAATAAGAGGCAGAGGACCAAATTCCCTAACTTCTGTCAAGTGAAATGTTATTCTTGAAGTGACTAGTCAGACTGCTCATAAACACTCAGATTTGGGGCATGACTGAATGTGACTTTGAAGGAGTGGGGGCATGGCGAATCATTATTTACAATTCTCTGTGTATCTCTGGTACCTTTAGAGTTTCTATTGCATATCAGATGAAGGCTGTTCGGATACAGTGCTTGATCTTCTGACTACAGTTACCCTGCTGTTGTATTCTTCCTTTCAAAGGCAAGGGGGGCAGCAGAGCAGGAAAAGAGAGCATTCCCAGGTAGGCATAGGTGGGTAGGACGACACAATTGGAAATAAGCCAAACTGAATGGGAAGAAATCAGAGAGGGAGCCAAACCACGAGATACTTTCTACTCCGGGAAACAAACTGAGGGTTGTGGAAAGGGAGGTGGGGGGGAGATGGGGTAACTGGGTGATGGGCATTAAGGAGGGCACTGAGTGTTAACACGCAACTAACGAATCATTGACCACTACACCAAAAACTAACAATGTACTGTGTTGGCCAACTGAATTAAAATAAAAGAAACCCCAACACTTTGAACATTTGCTATCAAGGTGTGTTAGCAAGTAGAAAAAGAAATATAAGCAAACATTATTTTTTATGCTTAAGGAACTGAGTGCGGTTCTTAGGCCATAGGACAATGCCAGCCTTAACTAAACCCTACACTCTTTTCTATCCTTTGTAGGACTTTTGAAAGCCCTGGTTAAACACTTCTTTTTCAGCTTTTATCAAGGAGAGAGACTGAACTTGTTGGCCAAAGTAATATTTGTAGTCAAGTTTCTGACATCCAGAATGAGGTAACGGGTAAGCAACTTCCTTTATGGAAAGCTCCCTTGCACAAGGCTTATTCCTTTGTGTGTGTTATTCTTTTTTTTTTTTTTTTGATTTAGTTATTTATTTGAGAGAGAGAGAAAGAGACCGTGTGTGTGCGTGTGGGGGAAGGGGTGGGGGAGAGGGATAAGCAGACTCCTTGCTGAGCAGGAGGTTTGATCCTAGCACCCTGAGATCATGACCTGAGCCAAAATCAAGAGTCAGATGCTTAACCGAATGAGCCACCCACATGCGCCCTGTGTGTGTTAAACTTGTAAGGCATCACCATCATACGTGATTCACACATTCTGCTGATAGAAGCAAACCTGGTCAGGAAAATAATTTCTTATGGTAATGCTATTATATAATGAGAAGAACAATGGTGTATTTTAGGTTCTCTTCTAGTTGGTATATTGCACTCTTCACCATTCTACTCCATTAAGTTTTATCTCTCTCTCCTTTTCATTCCAATAAACTTTTCTTTATCTGTTCCTACTTATTCTTTTATCTTTTTTCTACCTCTACCCTTCTAAGTATTCCTTTTACTTATTGAGATTTAGTTTTCCTCTGTTCCTTAAAACTCTATCTCAGGAACCACCACGGGAGTCTGTGTTGCTATTATTGACCTGCTGGCTTTGTTCTTGATCAAAAGCCTGAATTGCAGTTTCAATTACATTGTTGAAGATTTACCTACTAATTGATCTGGGAGGTGAAGTTATTCTTCGAAGGTGAAAGACCTAAATATGGCCAGTGAAAAGCCTCTAATGGAGGGGAAAAAAGCAAACAAAACAACATGGAATTCTTACTTGTTCATTTCTAGAGCAGTGTAGGAGAGATATGTAAATAATGGAGCTATTTATATCAGCTGTCACTCTGCTTCCCCCGAGAAGTAACTCTGCAGCTCCTTTAAACAATTCTGCCTGCCACCTATTTGTATGGGTGATAACTGTAAAACATTTTCAGTGTCAAGAACTATACATTTTAATGCCATTTTTCATTTTTATGGAGTTGGAAGCTTTGAGAAAGTTCTGATGGAAATCTTCTATCAGCCCTGAATCCACTGTTACATTAAACAGTTAAAGGAAAAAAACAACGAATACATTGTTGTCTCAGAAAACACATAATCATATGCACAACCAGTTTGTAATTGAGAATGAAAGAAGAAAAATAGATTTAATGTTTTGGAACTGATTGGACATATTTCCCACTGGATATAGGATTTTTTTCCTGAATTAAAAAATGCAGACATTTGGAGTATTTAAAGCAAGTATGCTGTTGTTTTGCTAAGTATTTGTTAAAACATTTATTTTGTTTTTCTGGAAAGCATCCCCTGCTCTAGGCTATGTGATCCTTTTCGAAGTTTCTTTTAGTAAACATTTTTATTGAGCTCATGGATCCTATGCTTGAGAACATATGTTTTTACAATTTTAAATGGATTCATTTCTTCTTATCTTTTACATTTTTGACTGTATTTAAAAACCCAAATCACATGGAGTTATCTCACTGAATATGTATCTAGAGATAATGAAATATAAAAATAGGATGTTTAATTCTTTGGTCCACTGTATTAAAAAACTTTGTAGGGGCACCTGGGTGGCGCAGTTGTTGGGCGGCTGCCTTCGGCTCAGGGCGTGATCCTGGAGTTCTGGGATCGAGTCCCACATCGGGCTCCTCCACTAGGAGCCTGCTTCTTCCTCTCCCACTCCCCCTGCTGTGTTCCCTCTCTCGCTGGCTGTCTCTCTGTCACATAAATAAATAAAATCTTTAAAAAAAAAAACAAAAAAACTTTGTAAATGGTTTTTGTTTTCTTTTGTTTCCATTATTTGATTCAATATTGGAAAAATTGGCATGCTTTGTAAATCATTTGGTTTCCTTTTGTTTCCATTCTACAGTTATGTAGTATAAAAAATGGATACTACGCTTGTATGAGAAAAAAACTCTCATTTTATTATCAGGAGCAGGTATCCTGGTTTAATTCACTTTTCAACATGCATAATACAAAAAACAACAATTCTGTCCCTTTGAAGGTTATGCTGTGGAGTTGACGGTATATCTTGAGAAACACACAATCTTCAGTGTACAGATCACATATAAAATTGCAATTCTGTAAAACTGGACAGCAAGACTCTGGTCCTAACTCCTTCCTCCGGGCATCATTTTACTTCTCTGGATCGCATTCCCGTCACTGGTAAACTTGGAAGCCATACTTTTAATTTGCAGGGTTTTGAACATAAGATGAGGTAATCAGTGACAAATGCTTTGCAGCACATGGATCTTTGCTAATGCAGCAATCAAGATTGTCTTTAACTTTGCAGATCTTCACACAATAGCCCTTCTGCGACCCGTAAAACCCAGGTAAAACTAAAAACAGTCTGGTAACCCAGACACAGAAGTGCTTTTTCTAGCCATCACACTCACCTGTTAGTGACGCGAGCAGTTTATTTCACCTCGTCCTTTGTCAGTGGATTCAAATATACTGTCAAGATAAGGAGATCGACTCATCTTACAGTACCGCTGTGAGGCATAACCAATAACAATTTCTCCATTTAGAAAAATCACAAAAGACATCATAAATGCTATACAACAGTGTTGTAATTCTACTTCTCCAGCAGAGCCTCTGGGATCAATGCATTCATATATCCAAATAATGCACTGACTATAGGACAGAGTAAGCAAATATAATTTTCCTGCCCATTTTCCCCATCAAAATGCTCTTACTTCCTGAAATAGTTCATTCAGATGTGATAACAATCAGTCACATCTTCATTGTACATGTGTAAACTCCATTGCTTAACATTTTCATAAACCCAGAGAATTCACAAACATGTAGTCCCTAACTAATTACTGCTGCAGGAACAAATCTAGAATGCAAAAGCACAAGCTAAATGGTGTTTAGAGAACATTCTTTTTTTTTTTTTTAAATTGACAATGACCTCTGATCATGGGGAGAAAAAACAAAATCTTACATGAAATACCTCGCTTATGGTCTATCAGAGTATCGATCTGCAATAACATGAGGTCGTTGGAAAGCTGAAGGGATGCACAGGCCAACATTGTAAGTCTCCAAAAGAGCTAGGTGAGAAATGGTATTTTTCAGACTCTTATTGGAGCTCTTGGATGTGTTTAAATCCCAGGGAAGCTCTTTATTCCCACCCTGCATCCACCATGAAGTGGAACTCAACAACTTGCCTCATCCTCTTCACCCACCCCCCTGCCCAAAGCAGACACAATTCCACTAGTCATTAGCAAGTTAAATTCTGCTTTGGGTTTAATGGGGAGTAGGGCAGAGCATTTCAGACAGTGGGAAGAGCACAAGCAAAGGAGAAGTAGGAGTATTCAAAGAACTGAATGGAGACAAGTGAGGCTGGGGCACAGAAAGCAAGTAGAAGCATGGTGCAGGGGAAGCTGGGGGAGTGGAAGGGCCTGTCTTGGCAGGTCCTCAGAGGCCAGGTTAAGGATTTTGGTCTTTAAATCATTTGAAGGTTTTTAAACTTCAAAGGGACAGGGTGTAGAGAAAATGGATGCCATGCATGTGCGTTTTCTATTTTCCTGCAACATTTCTGAATAGAATTAGAGAATGAATTGAAGCGAGGAGGAGAGGGCAAGTGGGGATGGACAAATAATTAGAAAACCCTGGTGTTGTCCACTTTCGACATAATGGAAGCTTGTACCTAAGTGGTGGCAGCTGAGATGGAGGGAAGTGAATACTTGTGAGAGTTCCCTGGGTTTGGTAGGAAAGTGAGGAAGGGAGGTGTTAGAGATGGCTGATAGGTCCAAGGCTTGCTTAAAAGGATGAAAGAAGGTGGCACCATTCGCTGAGACAGAGGTACCGGAAGTAGATAAAATTTGGGAGGGAGGCCAGGATTTCTTGTTTTATATGTTGATCTGGAGATGCTTTTGAGGAATATATATGGTGATTGGCTATATGAGCCTGGAGTTCAGAGAAGAGGTCTGAGTTAAACATAAAATTTTAGGTGATTTCCATACAATTGCTTTGTTCCTTTTTTTTTTTTTTTTTTTTAGATTTTATTTTTAAGTAATCTCTACCTGCAAGGTGGGGCTCAAACTTACAACCCTGAGATCAAGAGTCACATGCTCTCTGACTGAACCAGCCAGGTGCCTCACTGTTGTTAACTTTAAAAAAAAAAAAAGATTTCTTGAAATAGAGTTCACATACTGTACAATTCATCCATTTGAAGTGTATAAATAATTCCAGGGTTTTTAATGTATCTCAAATACATGCAACCACCATGAGTCTATTTTAAAATATTTTCATCTTTCCAAAAGGAAAATCTGCATGCTTTAACTGTCACCCCAGCCTTTCCTCAACCCCAGACCCTAAGCAACTACAGATCTACTTTCTGCTCCAGCGGATTTCCCAGTTCTGGATGTTTCACAGGAATGGAGTTATACCGAATGTGGTCTTTGCATCTGGCGTCTTTCACTTAGCATACTATCTTCAGGTTTCATCCATGTGTTAGCAGGTATCAGTCCATTTCTTTTTATGTCTGAATAATGTTCCACGATATGGATGCACCATATTTGCTTATCTAGTGGTCATGTAGCTACAGGTGCGATTATCTAAGGAAAGATGATGGCGTGAGAAGAAAATAGAGCTTCATGCCACACTTTAAGAATACCTTACATTTAATGGCCAGATGGCAAAGAATGAGTTTGTGAAGGACATGGAGAGAGAACAGCCAGAATGATAGGGGGAAACCATGGGGATTTTGTGTCTTGGGAATTAAACAGCAAGAACATTTCAAAAGGAAGAAAACATTATCAGGGTCAAACATTGACGTGAAGTTCAGTGAGATGGAGACTGAAGAGTATCTCTCAAGTTTGTGGATGAAGTCCATTAATGACCTTAGCAAGTGCTCTCTTGGTGGAGTGATGAAGGCACACACCATACTGGAGTGGATGGAGGAGCCAAAGTGAGGACATGGGCATAGAAAATGTTAATAAGAACAGCAGTGTTTTAAAGAAACTTGACTGGGAAAGACAGAGGAAAGAAGAAAAGAAACTTGAGACCCAAGGCGCATGTGTGGTAAAGGGAAAGCTAAAGGAATCTTAACCAAATCTGAATGATTTAATTATGAGGAAGAGGTTAAATACACAAAAGAGATCTGGATCAAGTGAAATGGGTTCCCTTACAGAATGGAAGAATAGATCTTGTGTAGGAAAAGAAATAATCCTTCCACAGTAATGAGAAGATAAAATGGATATAGTCCTGGATGGGCATGTATATTTCACACGTGGGAGATGAG
Source organism: Ursus americanus (assembly GCF_024610735.1). NCBI lineage: Eukaryota > Metazoa > Chordata > Mammalia > Carnivora > Ursidae > Ursus > Ursus americanus. The sequence goes on along the minus strand of NC_142139.1, from coordinate 51,345,842 downwards.
AGGATGCTCCCTGACAGGCTTCTGTTTTCTCTGTGAAGCAGAGGTAAGGTCATCTTCTGGCCTTCAGGTCGGAGGTAGGGACACAAGGGTTTGAGGAAGGTAGAGAAAGTTTGAGAATGTCACTGGGGATGTGGGAGGGTGACATAGCCAGTGGAGCTTAGACTTCTGGTCAAGATTGTGGGCTTAGTTGAGGTAGTGATTATGAATTTATAGTGGAATCAATCAACAATCAGATATTTATTGTGACTTCTTCTGGAGGTTTTCCTACACTCTTTAAAAATGGGTCACTTCCCTCCCATCATGGTCCATAGACTGGAGGATGAGGTTTAGACCTTGCCCTTTACTCCTCTATTTCTGTCCTATCCGTCACCACTCATTTATTCATTCATTTATTCAGAAATATTTATTTAGTGCTTATATGTGCGAGGATCTCCACTGCTTTGGCAATTACCTACTCTTTCCCCACACTTACCTCTTTGCCCTTTCCACTAGCCTTCTCCTGTTTCCTTTTCACTTTCTTTTTCCCTCTCTATTTCTCTATCTTAGGATAGGGAAGTTGGAGTTATCAATATTTTCCCCTAGATTCTAATAGCTTTCATTCTTGGAGAGATGAGTATGTCAAGCCTGGAGGTGATGTGCCTTGGGACCCACAATTAGATGGGGTATGAGTAGTCTGTGAAGCCTGTGTTGCTGTGATACCCACGTAGACCTGGGATAGAATATGCAGAATGTGTTATATTTTAATGGTTTATTTATATGTTCTCCTTACTAGACTGCCAAGTTTTGTGATAATTTCTGGATTTTAGTAACCACATTTGTTTGTTTAATAAATATTTATTGAACTACTATGTGCCTGTGAATTAACTATGCACAAGAGAGATGGGGACAAAAATAGAGCATTGAAAAGAAACAATCTTTTTTTCAAGGAACTCAGAGTCCCATAGGATAGATACACAGTTGAACGTATACATTATAATATGATGTGACTAATGCCATAATAGAAGTATGCAGGAGAAAAGAGTTCATGCAAAGGAGTGTGGGTTGGTGAGGGAATATGTTTGGTGAGAATTTGAAATGACTGCAAGAGGTCAGTGGTTTTCCAGGGAGGAAGAAGTTGGAGCAGGTGAGTGGTGGTAGAGTCTTATAAGCAGATGGAACTATTAGCACTGCTTAGACCTACAAAGTACGGGGAAGATTGATAGGAGAGAAAAAAGGAAGCATAGCAAGGGCCAGATTGGAAAGGTCTTTTATCTACGCTAAGTGTTTGGGCTTTATTTTGCAGGCAATGAAAAGAAGTGAAAAGCTTTAAGCAGTTAGAATGACAGGATTTAAATTTTCCTTTTTTTAAGGTTTTAAAATTTTAAGATTTCATTTATTTATTTGAGAGAGAGAGAGAGAGAGAGAGAGAGCAAGCAGGGGGAAGAACAGAGGGAGAGAGGCAAGCAGACTCCTCGCTGAGTGCAGAGCCCAATGCAGGGCTCAATCCCATGACCCCAAGATCATGACCTGAGCCAAAGCCAAGAATCAGTCACTTAACTGACTGAGCCACGCAGGTGCCCCTCAGTTGTCTTTTAGCACAACCATTCTGGAGGTAATATGGAAGATTACCTAGAAAGATTGAAACTTAGAAAAAGGAGGTCAGTTAAGAGTTTAGACAAGAGATAAAGATGTCCTGAACTAGGGTGTCAGAGTGTGAAGGCAGAGAAAAGCATAGATCAAGATTCATGGAGTAGAAAGAATCAGCTAGACTTGTGATTGACCCAACACAGAGGTAGAGGAGAGGGGAGAGAAGACTGAAAGGTGACCCCCAGATTTCTGGTCTGTGAGGCTGGTGGCTGGTGGCACCACCGATGATGACTCTGAGTACAGGTGAGAACCAGGTGTGGACAGAGTAAGAGGTCCATTTTCGACCTGTTAATTTGGAAGAGGCTTGGAACATTAAGGTGGACATATACAATAGGCAGATTTACAGAGGTTAGGAAAGAGATCTGTGTGAGGAATGAAGACTGTAGTTTTTAAGCTTGAGAATAATATTAAGATAACGAGAACAGACAAGACTGCCAAGGAATAGGTAAGAGTGAAAAGAAGAGAGACTGAAACAAAGAAGCCTGAGAAATATGAATAGTTAAGGGTGTGGTTGAAGAGAAAGAAAAGAAAACATAACAGCATAAAGTGGCTAGAGAGAGAGAGAGAGGAGAACCAAGAGAAGCCAGCGAAGAAGACAGATTCAGCGGAAAGGGTGATGAATGTGAAAAATGGAAAGTGGTAAGGATTTAGTCTTGTTCATTGGTTTGAGAATTCGCATATCTCAAGGTCTTTTGTAAGTACAATTCCAAAGGTAGGCAGAATACGTTGGTATCAAAAATGATCAGCAATCAGAATTTACCGGGTGGAGGGATAAATGTTAAGTGAGGAAAGTAAGAAATGAAGTGTACTTTCAAATACTTTTAAGTTTTAGCGCAGCCACGGTGATGAAAGGGTAAAAATATTTAGTTTCCCCCGGTGAGGGCTCCTTAGGCTTTTTTTCTTTTAAGTACTCGAGGGCCAACAGGTGGGAGGCAGCTTGTTCTTCTGTGTGGCTCCATATGTCACTACAATCACTGATGAGTGGATATTACCGAAAGAGAAAATATTGTAATAATTAAGAGCTTTCTAACATAGAAATGTCCTTCTTTGCAAGGAAGGATATTCATTACCCTAAGACATGTTAAGGAATTCTGAATGGCCACTTATCAAAACACTGGAGAGGAAAGCTCTGTATCATTTAAGGGTTTGAGAAAGAGTCTCTTTAGAGCCTCCGTTCAATTATTATCTTTTGTTTATAATGGCTGATAGTGGTAATTTGAATTTAAATTAAAACTCTAGGTGACAGGCCTCTAGACTTGCTTTATAATTCTTATCCTTTGTACTCTCTCTTCCTGTCAAACCTAAGCTTGCGCTACCAGAAAACTCTTTGCCTTTGGTCTCTATCCCATTGTGCACACACCACAGCCAGTCGACTGAAATGGTCTCTTCTTTCATCCATGGTAACCTCCTTTCCCTCCCAAAGTCATCTCAGACCAGTCTCCATCAAGTTCCTGTCACATCGGTTGCTCTGGCTGACTCTTCTCTTACTGGCACCTGCCAATCCACACAGGTCACCGGTACAGCCACCGCTTGTCAGGGTGTCAGAAAATATACGTGTGCTTTATACGAGTGGCTTCCTACTTCGGCAGGCAGCTGCCATCCTGGATCAGCGTCCCCTGAGTCCGTCCAAAAATTTAAAAAAGAAAAGATTGACCTTGCAAACAAAGAGCCGATAGAGAAAAGGGATTATTTCATAAGATGAACAAATTTTGTTGATATGTCATGGTTTCCTAGGAAGAAAAAAGCCACATTCAAATACATAAACAATAATAATGAGGAGGGCACAACAATGGGGATGGGATTCCCGGTTTCTCCTTATATGTAGTAATTGATTCAGCAACGATAGTCCTGAACTGTGTCTATTCCTGTTATACGGACACATTACCGCCAGTGTTCAGAATGTATTTAACGTGGAGCTCTTACAGGTAACTCTTTTCTGAATAGTTGAGGGCTGACCTGTGTATAGATATTGCTTTATCTTTCTCAAATATATTAGACAATAAATTGCTTTCTTAAAATGAGAGCGCTCAATATAAATTTGACGTTTCACTGATTCAGAATTAACAATATAAGATCAATTGATACACTTATCTCATTGAATTACTTATTCCACTTATGGAGCCCCTATCAGCTATCAAAAGCCACGTTAGGCTCTGTGGCTGTAGTATATAGTGCGGGACCGGGAGGTGGGCGGGCTTGCTGGCGCTTAATGAGCAGAGCTCGCTCGGATTTCAGACTTTCTATTTCAGACTCCCCTGCTGTCAGGCTCCTGGTTTCAAGTGTTTTTGAGAATGGACTCACCTCTAAGCGACCTCCTTCCCCAGCTCTATTTTTTTTTTAGATAGCTGTTCTGTATACATAATAAAAATGAATATATAAAGCAAGTGTATAAATCAAATGTAAATCTGCTATGAGTGTGTTAAGGGGCTCTCCTTTGAGTAATTGCATAATTTTAGAGCACAAACATGTCATCAATTTTAGGTTCTGAGAGACCACACATGCATATATTACTAGAGAAATAGACTGGTCAAGGGAGCACAAACCGTAATGGATTATGTAGTTGCTATCACTCCTTGTTTTCATTTGGACTGTGGATGTATCAACAATATTTATTAAGTAATGATTTTTTTGGTTTTACACTCAAAACTTTAGGTTTTTTAGCTTTTTTCCATTTTTTTGGCATACAGCTGATGGCTTTACTGATGTAACCAAGGACAAATTCTATTCATAGAATTTCAGGGAGGTTGGGCTTGCTGCGGTAATAAATAGCTCCCTGAAAGTAAGCAGTAGTATACTTCCCAGGCGGTTGTGGGCAGTGAGGAGGTGAGGTGGAGGGGTGTGTAGTCTTTGGAATGTACCCTGGAGCAAAAGGAAAGGAAGAGCCACTAATATGACAGAGATCTATGAGGTACATGGTCTAAAATCCACCCCCATAATGCCTATAATCCTCAGGAAGCTTATCATACTCTGAAAATCATGTGATCAGATATTTTGTGTAATGGGACTGAACTTCACTTCTGAGATAGAGCCCAAGGAAATAAGGTTAAGAATATGCAGAAATCGGGGCTCCTGGGTGGCTCAGTTTGTTAAGCACCTGCCTTCAGCTCAGGTCATGATCTCAGGGTCCTGGAATCGAGCTCCGCATCAGGCTCCCTGCTTAGTGGGGAGCTTCCCCCTTCCCATTGCCCCTCCCCCCTTTCATGCTCTTGCTCTCTCTCACTCTCAAATAAAATTAAAAAAAAAGAATTTGCAGAAATCACAGAAAGGAAATTTCTGAACTTAACAGGCCATGATAGTGACTGTTCAATCCAAATTTACTTAAATTTTTAAGGGAAAGAGAGTCCCCAAATAATTAGTAGGTTATATCTAAATAAGAGTTAGCATAAAAATTAAAGGCTAAATAGAAATACTGTTCGCATTCTTACCAATGGATTTTAACTGCAAATTGGCATAAACCATAAAAATTGCCATACAGACAGGGCATTTTCTTTATGTAATGTAAACACATGGGGGCTTTTTTTTTTATTACTCTTATCAGATGAATTGGTATTTCTGGGTGGGGATCTACTAGGCTTCCATTCTCACAACTTCTCATGGAGTTTAGTAGAGTTCAAGGGTAGTTAATTAACGTCATTGATTGCCCTACTAACTGAATAACAGCAATAGTAGGTTCCCTGTTTGCATGAGTGAACCCAAATATGGAAGGAAAAAGACATTGACAAGAGAGTTGGAAAAAAATGGAATAAAAATATTAGTAGAAAGAAAAAGATACTGAGTACTCGAGATCTACATAATGGACTTATATAAAAATCAAGGTAAATGGGGCGCCTGGGTGGCACAGCGGTTAATCGTCTGCCTTCAGCTCAGGGCGTGATCCCGGCGTTCCGGGATCGAGTCCCACATCAGGCTCTTCCGCTATGAGCCTGCTTCTTCCTCTCCCACTCCCCCTGCTTGTGTTCCCTCTCTCGCTGGCTGTCTCTCTCTGTCGAATAAATAAATAAAATCTTTAAAAAAAAAAATCAAGGTAAATACCTTAATTTTGATTCACATTATGATATGCCATTAAAGTTTCAATAAGTGATATATGCCATCCATCAAACAGAAAACAAAATTAAGCAAAATCCCAAACTCTGTGGCTTAATAAAAAAAGGAGGCATTTTAATGTGAGGCGAGCTTAGGTGCGATCCAGTGGGGGTATAAATAGAAACTAGTCTGTGTTTCTCAAAGTATGATTCACAGACCATCTGTATTATAATCACATGACACACTTGTTAAAATGCAGATGTATGAGCCCCACTCTAAAACACTAAGTCAGAGTTTCTGGAAGAGAGGGCTCAAAAGTCTGAATTTATAAGCCGCACCCCAAGCAATTCTGATGTACTCAAGTTTGAAAAATCACTGTCCTAGAATGCAGATTTCACTGTGGTTTTAGAGTTGATGGATAGGACTGATATGACAGAGTAGGAGGAAATGCCAAGGGAATAGTTGTTGGTACCCAGACAGGGTGATGTGGCAGTGAAATCAGCTTTAGAGTAAAACAGACCAGGATTTGACTAGTTGATACCCTGGGCAAGTCCTTTAATTTTTTCTGATCCTCTGTCTTCCTTCTTGTTAAAGGCAAGAAAGAGTACTCCTGTAGGATCATGGTCATGAATAGAGATCATTTGTGTATAGAGCCTGACATGTAGAGTGCCTGATAAGTCCCTGTTCCTTAGCCCCGTGGAAGGAGAGTTCACTGTGCTTGAAGTTTGCAGCCGTAGATCAGAAAACTGCCGGGAAGCACAGACATCCCACATTTGAAAAAAATGTTTTGTAAACAGGTCCCCTAATCCAATTCAAACATCACCAGTACCATATACATGGAGGACAAATACGACTCCATAAGAAACTCACGGCTTGAGGGAAAAAGAAAGAAAATTTGTTGCAGGAACATGGTAGAATAAGGCATACTTTCCACTGCTCTGCACCAGGACATGATTAGAAAGGAAAAGTGTAACTTCCTAAAGAGCGGAAGAAATTATTTTGGCTAAATTTGATGGGCTAGAAAAGATAAATGCCGCAGATACCAAAGAAAACTAAAATTATAGCTCCAAGGAAGCAGGAGACGAACATCAGGTTTTTGTTGGGTAGGTGATTAAATCTCAGAGGAGCATGACAAGAAGCCCTGAAGTGAAAAGAAAAGCAATGGTAGGTAAAACTTGTCAATGCTCAGTGTCCCCGTAGCAAATTGGTGCAGTTCTGTGTTTGTTTCTGCGAGGAAATAACCGTGTCAGGCGTCGGGTCCTGAGATAGTTCGAATTGCACTACCATATCATTATGAAGGACTCCTTGAAGTGGGGAGCGTATCTAGTCCTTTTTCTTCTTAAATTTTCAAAGTGAGCGTTTTGACATTTGGATGATTGTTAGAGGTAGATTTTAATTTTTACAGCTTTTTTTTTTTTTCTTAAATGGTGGCGAGGGAAGGGCACAATGTCCTAGAGAATCCTAGCATCATTGTTTGCAGTGTATTATGTGTGAGGTTCCAGTGTTGAACCACTAGAAAGAGAAGTATTCTGGTAGTATTCAGATTATTGGCCTCAGGCAATTAGCAAAGAAAACAAGGCTTCTTTATATATCAGTTGATGTAGTTCCCTTCCTCCCCCCCGCCCAGGTTTATTGAGATAGAATTGACATATATAATGTTGTATCAGTTTAAGCTGTACAACGTGTTGATTTGATGCATTCATATATTAATAAATGATTATCACCATAATGTTAGCTAACACCTCCTTCACATCACATAATTACTATTTCTTTTTTGTGGTTAGAACATTTAAGATCTGCTCTCTTAGCAACTGTCAAGTATATAATACAGTATTATTAACTATAGTCACCATACTGTACATTAGATCCCCAGAACTTATTCATATTATAACTGGAAGTCAGTACCCTTTGACCACCATCTGCCCATTCTCCTTCACTATGCCCCAGCTCCTGGTAAACACCAGTCTGGTGTTGATTTCTATGAGTCTGGTTTCTTTAGATTTTACATGTAAATGAGACCATGCAATACTTGAGTTTCTTTGCCTGACTTACGCCTTCATGGTTGTCTCAAATGGCAGGATTTCCTTCTTATTCATGGCTGAGTAATATTCCATTATATATATGCACACCACATCTTCTTTATTCACTCATCCATTGACAGACACTTGGGTTGTTTCCTATCTTAGCTTGAACTTGGGATTGCAGATATCTCTTCAAGATACTGATTTCATTTCCTTTGGGTATATCCAAAAGTCAGATTGCTGGATCATATGGTAGTTTTAATTTTAATTTTTTTTTTTTGAGGAACCTATACTATTTTCCATAGCGGCTGTCCCAATTTATATTCCCACCAACAGTGTCTGAGGGTTCCCTTTTCTCAATACCTTCACCAACACTTGTAGTCTCTTATTTTTTTGATGAACGCCATTCTAACAGGCATGTGGTGGTATCTCATTATGGTTTGTTTTTTTTTTTAAGATTTTATTTATTTATTTGACAGAGAGAGGGAGACAGCCAGCGAGAGAGGGAACACAAGCGGGGGAGTGGGAGAGAAAGAAGCAGGCTTGAACCCAGAATTCTGGGATCACGCCCTGAGCCAAAGGCAGACGCTTAGCGACCGAGCCACCCAGACGCCCTTCATTATGTTTTTTGATTTGCATTTTCCTGATAATTAGTGATTATCACGTACCTGTTGGCCATTTGTATGGTTTCTTAAAAAATGTTTATTCAGTTCCTCTGCCCATTTTTAATCAAATTGTTTTTCTCTTATTGAGTTGTAGGAGTTCTTTATAGATTTTGGATATTAACCCCTTATTAGATATACGATTTGTAAATATTTTCTCCAATTCCACAGATTGCCTTGTCATTTTGTTTATTGTTTCTTTGCTGCGCAGAAGCTTTTTTTTTTTTTTTTGTGCAGAAGCTTTTTAGCTTGATATAGTCCTACGTATTTACTTTTGCCTTTGTTGCCTTTGCTTTTGGTGTCAGATTTAAAAAAATCACTGCCAAGACCAATGTCAAGGACTTTTTCCCCCTGTTTTTCTCTAAGAGTTTTATAGTTTGGGTCTTTAAGTCTTCGGTACATCTCAGGTTAATTTTTGTCAGGGATTTAAGATGGAGATCCAATTTCATTCTTCTGCATTTGATTTTCCAGTTTCCTCAGTGGCATGTATTGAAGAGACTGTCCTTTCCCCCTTGAGTATTGTCTCCCTTGTCAAATATTAGTTGACTGAATATGCAAGAATTTATTTCTGGGCTCTGAATTCTTTCCACTGGTCTCTGTGTTTATTTTTACATGAGTGTCTTACTGTTTTTATTACCATAGCTTTGTAGTATAGTTTGAAATCAGGAAGTGTAATGCCTTCAGCTTTGTTCTTTCTCAGGCTTGCTACAGCTATTTGGGGTCATTCATGGCTCTATACAAATTTTAGAATTGTTTTTTCTATCTCTGCGAAAAATGCCATTAGAATTTTCATAGTGATTTCATGGAATTTGTTTTTTTAAACAATGCCATCCAAGAAATGGATTTAGTGGTACTACTCAAGAAGTCTTTTAATGACTATGTTTCTGCCCAATGCTAGGATTGATTTTTAGCCTAAACTCCAACCTAAATCCTTTCAGAAACAAAACAAAAGACAAAACCCTGTTTCTATTACTAATAAAGAAGAAACCACTAGTAAAGAAAGCAAAGGGAGAGAAAGCTGTGGACCACAGAACTCAATTGGGAGGTCCTTCCTCAGTTTATATTCACCTGACAGTTCGACAGACTGTATTGAATAAAGGTTAACGTTCCTTAGAAATCAGTTCCCGAATTTTATTGTTTATGCTATTAACACTAGATGACAATAGACAATCTGATAATTGTAGATTTCCATGGGAAAAATGCAAGACATCCAAAATCGAATGATCAGAATAAAAAAGGAACATTCTAGAAGAATGTTAGTCTAGAAGAAAATCGTTCATTTGGCCGTACGTGACCAAAGGTTTTCACCATTTGCTAGGGGTCAGATATTTAGAATACATGCTCCTTGATATTATTAAGCACCTAGTAGGTACCAAACATACGTGGGAGAGTCAGTGGTAAATTAAAACATAGCTAACGTCATCAAAGAGTCTAAGGAACTAGAATTCCACATATTGTGTGTGTGTGTGTGTATGTGTATGCACCTGTGTATCAAATATGAGCTCAATGTGTCTAAACTATAAATTGTCATTATTTTGTAGAATAAACTTAGTCATCCTCAGTTAATCTTTTCACTGTATTTCTTTTTTTATTTATCTTGTTTTTTTATTATGTTCAGTTAGCCACTGTATAGTACAACATAAACTGCAAAACTATGCTATTGAGAAATAGCTAGAAGAGGCACATTCACCGGATTTTTCAGTCTGGATCGCAGTGACTCATTATGACCTGGCCTGCCATTATATCCTCTGAGGAACGTGGCTCTCTCAGGCTCATTTGAAGCTGGAAGTGCGCTAGATTTTAAGCAAAGACACATTATTCCTTTAAAGTAAGAAAAAATCACCGTGAATGGTTGTACAGAAAAAAGCGATGCTAAATACAATAGATAAAATAGTTATTAACTTCCCTTTAAGAGTTTTCAACAAGAATCTTAATCTTTTTATGGGGGAGAGTCCAATTTTCTCATAAAGTGTATCATTATCATCTGGGCATAATTCATTGGCAGGGAATGATCCCTCACACACATACTGGTGATAATATAGCATTTGCATTTTTCAGAACTTTCTGTTTAAAAAATGAATAACGGGTAAGAATAAAATCCTAATGGGCCTCTACTTTCACCGAGACACCGATGCCTCTCATTGTGCCAGCCCAGGCTGAAGCTGCCTGGTGATGTTTTTTTTTTTTTTTTAAAGATTTTATTTATTTATTTATTCGACAGAGAGAGAGAGACAGCCAGCGAGAGAGGGAACACAAGCAGGGGGAGTGGGAGAGGAAGAAGCAGGCTCATAGCGGAGGAGCCTGATGTGGGACTCGATCCCATAATGCCGGGATCACGCCCTGAGCCGAAGGCAGACGCTTAACCGCTGTGCCACCCAGGCGCCCCCCAGGTGATGTTTTTAAAAGTATCTCTTCTAACCACCTCACCTAACATTTCCATGATGATTATTTCAAGCTCAGTTACATCTTCTTGGTGATTTTTGGCATTTTCGGTAGAGGAAGTTTGCTTTATTTTGACACATGGCATAATGATCATACCCAAATGGACAGGTATGGGCTTCAATCAAAAGGCTCTGACTTGTTCCTTCTAAAGCTAGTTAGTGTCCTAAACCAGGCAGCTGTAGTCATGCCTGACTTGGAGGGGAGGCAAGAGACCAGCTTGACTCTTAATACATGCATATATAGTACATATGAGTTCAAAAGCCATCAGTTTTTTCTCCCCAGATTCATACGAATGGAGTCACATGTGAGAGCAGCACCTCCAATGGTTTTCCATAATTAATTGCTGAGCAACAAGACTTCCCCAAATCTTCTGAAAGAACATCTTGCTGGCTTAAAATTAATGCCTCTCCTTTGACAAAGTCACTAGCAGGAAGAGGGGGAAAGTGCTTATTTTAAATAGTGAACACACCTCCATTTGTCATAAGCCCAAGCTAAGCTTTTCACAGCTGCTTTTCATCTTCTTTGTCTCCAGCCCAATAACCGATAAACAAGGGAAATCTCTCTTCAGTGATGACATGACTGAAACACAAAGTGCTAGCTCTTTGAAACATTCCAACCCAATCTCCTTCCTTTCTTTTAAATACTAAGCATGAGGTCATAAATTAGAAAATGCATAGATTTTCGGTTATAATCCCATTTATTAAGGTCTGACAGAATAACTCCATCTAGTTAAATCTAGTGGCAGTGCAGTAAGATTTATTAAAGGGAACTGTAATGCATCTCGTTAAGAGAAGAGCTGGGCACATCTACTACATTCAGAGTTAATGGTGATTTAGCAGAAATGTACAGAACATTTATTTTTCCTTCTGACTTTATGACATTTTTGAAAGCCTCAAAAATAATAAACTAGAAAATGTAATTTTTCTTTCTAAAAGAGTGTCTTGTGAGTTTGGTATTTCTCACTATCTAAAATGCATTACTGTACAAATTTTGCAGCTACACATATCTCTGTTACTGCAGAATGCTTGATAACAAGGAAGCAAAGTGCAACAAGTCCGTGTACTGCGGAGTCAGAGGTGTTTTTCGGTTCCTTTCTAATCTAAACGTCCCATAAGAGTATGCAGTCGTGGTCCTTTGGCTCTTGCATAACAAACTATTAATAGAAAGATCATCTCAATGGTAGGGTTAACTCTTAAAGACTGTAATGAAATAAGCAACAACAGACTAGTTAAATGGCTAAACAACAGGGACAATAGAGATCACTGGTCAGTTGTTTTCTGTTCTTTTTTAATTTTGCCAAGAATGAAAAAAAAACTCTGCCATGTTGCAAACATTGTACCGTCACATTGACCATTCGTATAGGAATGCTTTGAGTAGGCAATAAGATCGTTCAATGGGGTATGCCCGAAGCACATCAAATAAATGTGAAAAAAATATATTCACAGCATCCTGGGAACATGAAAAAATTACTGGCTTCTAAGGCCACTGTAGGCCGCAAAGATCAGCTGTTTTAACAGGCAAGCATCTGCGAGCAGGAACCCCAGTGTTTTCTGCATCTGGAGGGTCTAATCTTACTGGCAGGCAGCAGTCCTATTCATCTGTATTGGTCAAATCGGTGATGGAATGATTGAATAAGTTGACGGGAATTTTTTTTTCACTTTTAGGTCTCTTTACAATTTTAGCCGATTTAAAATAAAGAATCGGTAATAGGGAGAAAAAGTATACTGATGTCAGTCGTTGGAAAGGCAGTAATTAGCCAGTTCCTGTGTGTGAATTGTCTGCCCTGTGATTTATGGACACTGCCTTTGGGCTTTCCGGCTGCCTTTTTCCTTCTACATGATGTCTCCTTTCTACTTTTCCCATTATTCCGATGCTTGAGGACCTGGCTTTCCAATTATGGCCGCCCCTCGTTATTTCCTTCTTCGTTAGCATGGTGGAATGTTAATTGTATTTTGACAACTTCTTTTTATTTTTGTGTCTTCTGTACATTGCCCTGGATCAAGAAGGGATCCTTGCTTCACTGAAAGGAAAATCTTCAGTGGAATAATGACAATAAATAGTTCACTTAGTTATTTTTTAAACAGAGAGATAATTTGGTCTGAATAAAGATGAAATATTTCCATTAAGTTTTGAGCTGAAAAGTTAAGGCCACAGGAATGAGGATTAAAAAAAGTACGTCAAGTGGGAAATACGTAAGAAGAATCAATTCTTAATGAGTATTAGCCGATTATGCAGGTAAATGCACTTTGCCCCAGCATTCCCTGTTTGTGGCCAGTGTACAGAATAGAGACAAGTAGGTTAAAGCAACACCCACAATTTAAATATTTTTGTAACTTCACTCACTCATTTCATAAGCTGCAAAGATTGCTACCATTTATTGGTGAATTACTATGTCTCAGTCTTGGTGGTGAGGACTTGACCCACATCAGCACACATTGAATCTTCACAGCAACTCTATGAGTTAGACAGAATCTCCATTTTACAGATGTGAAAACTGAGACTTATAGAGGCTGAGATCATATAGCTACTCAGCGGCAGAGCTGTGTGGCTCCGACATCCATGCTTGTAAACAGATGCTCATCTATGAATTTGATGAACGCTATTCTGCTGCTCTCTCACAGGACACCAAGTATTTGGGGCACAGGCTTAAATTAATCATTAAGCCTATGTTTGAATTTATATCTTGATTTTATTTAGTTATTCTTTTTTTTAAAGATTTATTTATTTGAGAGAGAGAGAATGCACACAAACAGGGGTGGCAGGAGAGGGAGAAGCGGACTCCCTGCTGAGCAGGGAGTCCAATGCAGGGCTCGATCCCAGGACCCTGGGATCATGACATCAGCGGAAGGCAGACGCTTAACCCACTGAGCCACCCAGGTACTCTTTACTCATTCTATCTATGATTTTTAAAAAATCCTGTAAGGAGGAAAAAGTTAAAGAGTATGGGTTAGGTTTACATTAATAATATCTTATTCATAACACAGCCATGACCACAAATCTTCAGAGGTTAACAACTCTGGCAAATCTACCATACTTCTAACAGGCTGTTTCCCTCTCCAAAATGACTATCTTACTCATGCTCTTCTGTTCTCTCTTTTTCCACCCCCTGCCATATCACATCCCCGACCCAGATGATTAAGCTGATAAATGGTAAGAGACTCATTTTCTTTGGAAATCAGTACAATTGGAACTCCCTCACCCTCCTGTCACGAACCCCACTGCCCTTCCTGTCCCTGGAATTTGTACTCTCTCCTTTTACAAAGGATGAAACTATCTGCCCTTGTCAAGGATCCCCCTTCCATTTGTGTCCTGGATCCCGATGACACTTGATGATACTTGTCTTTCCAAAGATTTGCCTCCTGTGTTTGTGCTTTCTCTCCTCCTCATAGGTTTCTTCTTTTTTACTGAATTGTTCTTACGAGTGTACAGACATCTTTGTACCTTTCAACTTAAAAAAGAATCCTCTCTTTAGCCCTTACTCGCCTTCAGCTATCACTCTCAAAACTCTGCTCTTCCCTAAAAAACTTCTTGGGTTGGGCGCCTGGATGGCTCAGTTGGTTAGGCTAGTGCCTTCGGTTCAGGTCATGATCCTGGAGTCCTGGGATCGAGTCCTGCATCCTCCCCCCTCTTATGCTCTCTTTCTCTCTCTTATTCTTTCTCTCTCAGATAAATAAATAAAATCTTTAAAAAAAACCCAACTTTTTGGGTTTTCTGTAGTAGTAACAGCCTCTATTTTGTCACCAGTCATTCCCTCCTCAATCCACCCCCATCAGATTTATGTTACCAGCAATGCTTTGAGACTGCGTTTGGCAGGATGGCCAACGAAGTCCGTTTCTCAAATTCGGTGATCGCTCTCTGACACTGATCTGCCAGCAGCATTTGACATACTTGACCATACCCTTCTTTTTGAAGCACTTTCTTCTTTTACCTTCTATGACATCACTTTTTCTTCGTTTTCTCCTACTTGGCAGTCACTGGCTCTCTGTCTCTTTTGCCTTCTCCATTGGACTTTTGAAAGCTGAGCTGACTGTAGGCTTTTCCATTTCCACATCCATGCTAGGAAGTTTCATGGCTTCTCTACTTTCAAATATCTCTAGCCCAACTGTTCTCCAGAACTCACTCTCCTTCTTAACATGCATGCATAGTCTAGTAAATATCTCAAACTTACATTTTTTCTACTCTCTGTTTCTCTGATTTTGACTTTTTTTTTTTTTTAACTAATCCATAGTTAAATGGTACTATGCAGTGTTTGTCTTTCTCTGTGGCTTATTTCACTTAACGTAATGCTCTCAAGGTTCATCCATGAATATTGCAAATGACAGGATTTCCTTCTGTTTTAAGGTTGAATAATGTTCCATCGTATATATACACTACATTTTCTTCATTCATTCTCCCATCAACAGACGTGTATGTTGTTCCCATTCTGTGGCTCTTGTGAAAAATGCTGCTATGAACATGGGAGCATGGAAATCTCTTTAAGATCATGATTTCCTTTCCTTTAGATATATACCTAGAGTGGGATTCCTGGATCATATGACAGTCTATTTTTAATTTCTTAAGGACCCTCCATACTCTTTTCTATAGTAGATGTACTGGTTTACATCCCACCAATAGTGTATAAGAGTTCCCTTTCCCCTATGTCTTCACTATCATTTGTTGTCACTTGTCTTTTTGATAATAGGCAGATATGAGGTGATACCCCCTTTGATGTTTTCTTTAGAAAAACATCTATTTAGGTCCTTTGCCCATTTTTACATTGGACTATTTGGGGTTTTTTGCTATTGAGTTGTAGGAGTTTTTTTTAATATTAACCCTTATCAGATATGTGCTTTATAAATATTTTCTCCTGTTACTAGGTTGCTTTTTTGTTTTGTTGATGATTTCCCTTGCTGTGAAGAAGCTTTCTAGTTTCATGTGGTCCCACTTGTTTATTTTTGCTTTTGCTGCATTTGGTTTGATGTCAAATAAAAAAAAAATCACGAAGACTGATGTCAAGGAACTTAACCTCCTATGTTTTCTTCTAGGAGTTTTACAGTTTCAGGTCTTACATTCAAATCTTTACTGCATTTTTAGTTGATTTTTGTGTATGTGTAGGGTAATGGTTATTTCATTCTTTTGTGGTTGCCAGTTTTCTCAACACCTTTTGTTGAAGAGACTAGATGTTCTTGGTTCCTTTGTCAGAAATTAACTGACCATAGACACATGGGTTTATTTCTGGGCTCTCTATTCTTTTCTATTGAACTTTTTAGGCCATTTCCATGTTGTTTGAGTATAATAGCTTGGTAATATAGTTTGAAATCAGGAAGTGTGCTGCTTCTAGTTTTGTTCTTTCTCAGGATTTCTTTGGCTATTCAGGGTCTTTTGTGGTTCCATATAAATTTTGGGATTGTTTTTCTATTTCTGTGAAAAATGCCATTTAAATGTTTATAGGGTTTGCACAGGATCTTTAGATCATTTTAAGTAGTATGGACATTTTGGGTTGCCTGGGTGGCTCAGTCGGTTAAGCATCTGCCTTCAGCTCAGGTCATGATCCCAGGGTCCTGGGATTGATTTCTGTATCGGGCTCCTTGCTTAACAGGGAGCCTGTTTCTCCCTCTGCCTGCTTCTCCCCCTACTTGAGCGCTCTCTCTTTCTCTCTCTCTGACAAATAAGTAAATAAAATCTTAAAAAAACAAGTAGTATGGAGATTTTAACAGTATTAATCTTTAATCCACGAGCATGCAATATCTTTCCATTTATTTGTGTCTTTCAAAATATAGAATGGCTGATGGATTAAAAAAAAAAAAAACACAAGACCCAACTATCTGTTGCTTATAAGGGCCTCACCCCAGCTTTAAGGACACACACAGACTGAAAGTGAAGAGATGAAAAAAGTATTCCATGCAAATGGAAACCGAAAGACAAGCTGGGGTATCTATACCTCTATCAAGTATAGAGGTATAGAAAAAAAAAAATAGACCTTAAGCCAAAGCCTGTAACAAGAGACAAAGATGGTCTTTATACAATGATAAAGGGGTCAATTCATCAGAAGGATGTAACAATTGTAAATATTTCTGCACCCAACATAGGAGTACCTAAATGTATAGAACAAATATTAATAGATCTGAAGGGGGAAATAGATAGCAATATAATAGGAGGGGACTTCAATACACCACTTTCAGCAATGGATAGATCATCCAGACAGAAAGTCAATAAGGAAACATTGGCCTTAAACTACATGTTGGATCAGATGGACTTAAAAGACATTTACAGAACGTTCCATCCAACAGCAACAGAATACAAATTCTTCTTAAGCACACATGAAACATCCTTTGGAATACATCATGTTAGGCAACAAAACAAGTCTGGGTAAATTTAGGAAGATTGAAATCATATCAAGCATCTTTTCTGACCACAATGACATGAAACTAGAAATCAGTTACAAGAAAACTAGAAAATTCACAAATATGTGGAGATTAAACAAATCCTCCTGAACAACCAATAGGTCAAAGAAGGAATCAAAAGAGAAATAAAAATATATCTTGATGCAAATGCAAATGGAAATACAACATACCACAGTTTATGGAATGCAGCAAAAGCAGGTCTAATAGGAAAGGTTACATTAAGGGAAAGGAAAGATCTCAAATAAACAAGGTAACTTTACACCTCAAAGAAATAGAAAAAGAAGAACAAACTAAGCCCAAAGTTACTAGAAAGAAGGAAATAACAAAGATCAGAGGGGAAATAAACAGACACTTAAAAGATAAGGAAGAGTGAAGAAACTAAGCTTTTTTTTAAAATTTGCCATTTTTTAAAGAAAGATTTTATTTATTTATTTGAGAGAGAGCATGCACATGTATGTGGGGGAGGGGCAGAGGGGAAGGGAGAAGGAGAGAGAATCTGAAGCAGACTCTGCACTGAGTGCAGAGCCTGCCTTGGGGCTCCATCTCAGGACCTTGAGATCATGACCTACGCTGAAATCAAGAGTTAGATGCTTAACCACTGAGCCACCCAGGTGCCCCTTGTTTTTTTGTTTTTGTTTTTGTTTTGAGAGAAAGAGAGAGAGCACACATAAGCTGGGGTGGGGGATGAGATGGGGGTGGGAGGTGGGGGTGGAGGGGTAGAGGGAGAGGGAGAGAGAATCTTATGTAGGCTCCACCCTCAGCACAGAACCAACTTGGGGTTCAGTCTCATGACCCTGAGATCATGGCCTGAGCTGAAATCAAGAGTCAGACACTCAAATGATGGAGTCACCCAGGCACCCCAAGGGCTGGGTTTTTAAACTGTTAACAAAAGAAACTGTTAGCTAGACTTACCAAGAAAAAAAGAAAGAGGACTTAAATAAACAAACAAAATTATAGAAATTATAAATGAAAGAGGAGACATTACAACTGATACCACAGAAATAAAAAGGATCAGAAGAGACTACTGTGGACAATTATATGTTAACAAATTGGATAAATTCCTGGAAACATACAATCTACCAAGACTGAATCATGAAGAAATAGAAAATCTGAACAGATTAATTATCAGTAAGGAGATCAGATCAGTAATCATAAACCTCCCAACAAAGAAAACCCCAAGACTTGATGGCTTCACTGGTGAATTCTATCAAACATTTAAAGAAGATTTAAGACCCATCCTTCCCAAACTCTTCCAAAAAATAGAAGAGGAAGAAATACTCTCAAACTAATTTTATGTTGCCTGCATTACCCTGATACCAAAACCAGGCAAAGACATTACAAGAAAAGAAAACTACAGGCCAATATCCTTGATAAACATAGAAGCAAAAATCCTCCACAAATTATTAGCAAACTGAATTCAACAATATATTAAAAGGATCATTCACCATAATCAAGTGAGATTTGTTCCAGGGATGCAAGGATGTTTCAACATCTGCAAATTGTGATACACTACGATTAACAAAATAAAGGTAAAAAAATCATATGATCATCTCAATAGACCCAGAAAAAGAATTTGACAAAATTCAATATGCTTTTGTGATAAAATATCTCAACAAACTGGGTACAGAAGGAGCATACCTCAACATGATAAAGACCATATATGACAAACCCACTGCTGATACCATTCTCAGTGGTGAAATGCTGAAAGCTTTTCCTCTAAGATCAGATTCATCTCTTTTCTCCATATTCAGTATTTTCAACAGAACAGTTCTTGGTTCTAACTCCAAAATATATTCTTTCCAATATTCTCAATCATGATCACTATCACTTTATACCAAGATAGTACTGTTGTGACTTCCTCACTATTGTAGGACCCCATCAGTCTGGTCCTGTGTTTCTGCAGTCTTGTCTTCTCTACAAATGACTTCTTGCATTCACCCATTTAAATCATTTCTCAGTACAAAGGAATTCTTCCTTCATGTCACAGGAACAGATGTGCTATTAAAAATAAACACTACATTTTATTTCATGAAAGATTCAGGCATGGATTTCTTTGTAGATGCCCCATGATTAGTACAGTTATTTTGCAAATTGCCATCAAGATCAAGCCATCAAAGAGCACAGGGAACAAGTGTCTGCATTTTTATTCTTCGGGAAATAGACTTAGGTTTCAAATATTTTACATGCAAATGACATTTTTATTATGATTTCTTTGCTGTGCAAAATTGAGAAACAAGCTTATGTTAGCAGGTTCCGTTTAAGGGCCAAGAACATAGTCCATTGTCTATAATGAATCTTTGTGCATTATCATGATTGTTAATAAACAAAAGGCAAGCCACCATTTTTGTGATTGTAATGTTCTATTTCATTTGATTCTTACAAAAACATCAGGTGAATAGAGCTGTCTCTATTTTCACTGTCTGACCATGATTGCAAACAATTAGAACCAGACTCATTTTTATTATTTATAAATAACAATTTTTATCAATAATTCATTATTTTAGCTTATGGATGAGAAAAGCCACTTGGCTTAGAGGCTAAACAAGAGGGGAAGTTAGGGTATGCATTCTACCTGATGTGTGTCTTCATTAGTTAATGCTCTATTTTGCTTCCTGAAATGTCCCCTGATAGATGTCAAATCAATGCACTTAAACCATAAGAGAGCCCAAAGACTAAACACATCTGAGAAAAAAAAAGATTTGTATGAGAGGACTGGGTTCCAAACATATTAAGCAGAAGTGATAGTTGTTACTTTGGTTATGGTATGGAAATTAGGTTAATAGGGATTCTGAAGATCATTGGTAACATCCTCACTGGGGTTTGTAGATTAGAGTCCTAAGAAGTCTTCTTCTTCTTCCCTCCCCCTCACCACTACTACTTCTTCTCCTTCTTCTTCTTCCTCTCCTCCTCCTCCTTCTTCTTCTTCCTTTTCTCCTTCTCCTCTCTTCTTCTCCTCTCTCCTTCTCCTTCTCTTTCTTCTTCTTCTTCCTCTTCTTCTTCTTCTTCTTCTTCTTCCTCTTCCTCTTCTTCCTCCTCCTCCTTCTTCTTGTTCTTCTTTTCCTCCTCCTCCTCCTCCTCCTCTTCCTCTCCTTCTTTTCCTTCTTCTCTTTCTCCCCCTTCTTTTTCTTCCTTTAAGAAGTCTTCTAATTAGCGCCCTTTTGGCAGTGTACATGCATACAACAGATATGCCTATTTGTTTATTCTGGGGCCCATTACTCATTCTTTTTCTCAGTTCTTGGATTCATCCTCTTGTTTGGTCTCCTCATCCTCCCCAGATCTTGGACATTACTAACTTAGTGGCTTCCACTTTACTACTATATTTCCTCCTCTATGTACTCAGTTGAAAGCACCAGAGGAAGGGAAGTTGAGAAGAAAGTGTTAACACTGTGAAGTTTCATTTGACTGTATCTCTGAGATGTATAATGAAAAGCACTTGCAACTTTTGATATGATTTGCTGAAATTGAATTGTGGTTACAATTCCCTAGAAATACGTCTATTAAGTGAGGAAGACCTATGTTACTGTTTTCTTGGCAAACCGGCAAAACTGGAAGGCAAATTTTTATCAAGTAGGGTGTAGTGCTTGTGCTAACGGAAGAGGTATTTTGAAACTCTGCTCATAATGATAGGTATTTAATATATTAAAGGATACATACAATATTTATGGTTATTTTTGAATTCTTTGTATAAATTATTTACTACATAGGCCTCGCTAAAATTCATTACTAGCTTCTTGGCGAGGATGGCATTTTTTTATACACACTTTTGGGCTACTCCTTGCTGTTAAAATATAAGCTAGCTATGTTGTAAGTTATTTTTAAAAAGAATCCTGTTTTGGTTTCGAACTCCTCCAGTGCTGACTAGGAGGGTCTCAGTTGTTTTTAGCTATTCTTTTTAAAGAGGCAAATAATAATTCATATTATTAGTGGCTAGTATAGAATTTTTCTTGCCTTTCTGAATTGGAGAAATCCTTGAGGGCTAGAGTAAGGCATTCATATGACATGGGGAGACTTTTGTGGGTTTTTTTTGTTTTGTTGTTGTTGTTGCTGTTATTAAATTTGCAGTTAGGCGGGCCAGTACATGGGGAAATGAAAGGTGGTTTCAGCGGCTCCTGGAATTTAAGTGTTCTTCTTGAGCTCTGAGTTTGTAGAAAAATGAACATGGGAGTTTTCTTTGTGCCAGGTAGTAGGTGAGGGGTGATACCTGTGAAAAAATATTTGACTTTCATCGTATTTGGGGCAAAACTAGTAACTCCTGTGAACCTTTGAGAAAATAATGTATGCAGACACTTGAACCTCTCTTTTATGCTGTATGCCCCCAAACTTCTCATAATAACCATCTTGCGTTCCTTTTCTCTAAACTAACTCTTTTCTCTCTGAACATTGTTGACTATTTTTGCTATTTACCTGTTTGGTTCTGTTATTTTACTTCTTTGGTTAAAAAAAGTTCTTTTTGCTGTTATTCAAGCAAGTCACTTACAAAGATGATACTGTCTGTTATTATAAGCGATGATTCCCAAGGTAGTCTGTGAGAGAGTATATCAGAAATTACAGAGGCACTTAATGTATGTATTCTCCCTCCCTCGTATGAGTGTGTGTGTGTGTGTGAGTGTGTGTGTGTGTGTGTGTGTGTGTTGGTGTCTGTGTCTGTGTTTTTCTGGGCTTTACCCCATTTTCCAGGCAATTCTAATACCAACCACTGTGTGAAAACCCCTCTAAATAATGTCACATTCCAAACCACCACATTTGACCCTTACAGAAAGATGAAGGGTGTTCTCAGTTATCTGTTGGGTCAGGTATTCAGATAATAAAGATTCTTTATGGGGGGTTGTGAAGAGACAATTTTTTTTATCTTTGTGTATGAATATCCCTCTTACGCGTTTTGTCTCTTTTACAGGATATTCCTGTGGGTTTGGCGTATTAAAATGAGACCAGGTCACTCCAGCTTGTGAGGATGTGCCAAAATGAGTTTAGGGTTCAAGAGAAAGGAGGCAGGGAATAGTATTGAAGTGGCTTTCATTTGGGGCCAGGTCTTGGGTTAGAGTGGACAGAGCAGATAGGGTCCTCCTGGCTTTCACAAGGTTCAGAGAATGGAATCCTGGCTAGTAATAAAATATTTCTTTGCTTGGAGGACATCATCCATCTTTATTGTAAATACTCCTGGGGGAAATTGCTGGTGCAGCTAACTTCATGGAAGATAATGGGATGTATCTGGTGGACTTAGGGTTCTGCTTCAAGTCCTAGGAGACATGATTAACCAAGAATGCTACAGAGAGAAAATGTGTGTGTTGTGGTTAGCAGCAAAATCCCAGAGTGCTTCTGAGTGTGTCACTATCCTGGGAGACCTCGACCTTTTTGATCTGACATGTCACATTAAAAAACAAAATAAAAATAATCAGACCCAAACCTGTTATTAAAACAATCAAGGTTATCCGTATTAAAAAGCTTTTCTAAAGTCTTGCCCTTGATATGTGCTCCTGGACCATCACTATGGACTATCTGCTCTTTAATTTCTAAAATGTAGTTTTGTTTGGGTTCTACCTGAATCCGTGTTGACTATGAGAGCCCCAGCACTAGATGCTCAAAGCAGGTTCAACTGCTAAAATGTGGTCTGCACCACAGTAGAAAGGAAGCCTTGCAGATCCTTTCCAGGCATTGGCAGGCCTGTGGATGGGTTCGTGAACTCTCGCAGAGGGATGGTTTAACCCACATTCATCCTATTTAACTTGACCATTTAAAGGTCTGACCTTTTTATAATGTAGCAACTTGAACAGATTCCACATCTCTTTTATGGTTGAACTGCTTTCTTTCTAACTTGATATTTTTTTTTATGTGTGAAAAGCTTTAGATCAGATACTGAGAAGCTCATCACACTAAAGGGAGCTTAATTAACGTCAATGGAAAATTCACAGAGAAAATAAAAGCAGCAAGCAATAGAAATCACATAGGCTAGATCTAGAAGCCCATTGGGAATAAGCCCAGGAGGCTTGATGCCTTCAGGACTGTCTATCAGATCAAGGGAGGGAAAATAAAAAGTTGAACCTAAGTTAAAAGAGAAATCCCTCATTGCTAACTCAAAACTCTGCATTCGGAAAATCCTAAAGGACCAGACATCCAACAGAGTCAAATCCCTTTGCTTTTTTCTTTTTTATTTATGTTAAACTAGATTTTTGTGATGATGTAGCTTGTTAAAGGGCAGACCTCCAAGGAAGCCTTTCACAGGTGGACCTAGGGGTTGGTTTGGGAGTGAAAGTAGGCTTGGTGGCTTTTATCACACAAGGATGAGTGTTCTTTTGGGTGGAGCCAGGAGAATCATCAAGCACTTACCATATGCTGGGTCTATAGCAATTGTAGATTCTTTGGGTCACCGTTTTCTTTTGTGTGTCTAATGTCCTCTATCTTCTTGCTCTACTCTTTGCTTGATTTGAGTCTTTGGTGATGTGACAGGCACAGTGGACCAGTGCTAATGAGAATAACTCGAAAGCCTGAATCTAACAAGATGTTCAACATTTTTAAATTTTCCTGCAATCTCTGATTATGCTTGCCATTTGTTGATTACGTATTTTCCAAGGTCTAGGTTATAAAAAGAATCATCCGTTTTCCAAATGGTCATTTGGCCATGAGGGGTTCTGATAGAAACCCCAACAGCCTTTTGTGCATATGACACAGATTGCTGTGGGAGTGCCAAGAGTTTGCGGTCCTTTTGGTAGCATAGCAACAACTCCAGGCATGACTCTTGTCAGCACATTCAGCAGAACGGCATGATCAATGCTTTATTATAAGGCAGTAGTGGCGGAGCCAGTCTGACTGAGGCCTGCCCTTGACCGATTATGCTGTGGGAGGTGCTTAATCTCATGGAAGGTAGCTGAACTCCACTTCAAAGCATTCCCCTCTTGTTGCCTTAAGAATAAAGTTGTGCTTAAGGGTTTTTGTTATTACTTATGTCCACACACATGAAACACATTATATGATATTAAGATAAAAGGTACCCTCTTGTATTTCATTTAAGAGGTTAGTTCCAAAAATGATTAAATATTTACTGAAAAAGGAGAGCTTTCTGTCCATTGGTGAGATTGTCTGGACATTAGCTTATCGTTATTCGTTTGATTTGCTCCCTCCTCTGCCCTCAACGGTGATTTTCTAAAACAAAGCAAAACAAACCCAAATCAAATGCAACCAAAGCAAGACAAAATAAACTCTGCCACGACAAGCAGCTAACGTTTGGGCATCTCCACTATGTGTTTGCACAGGCAAAGCGAAGCGCTTCACTAATATCATCTGATATTCGTGAACCCTATGAGTTATCACTATCCCCATTTTGCAGATGCAGAAACTGAGGCTTAGAGAAATCAATGCTTGTATTAAACCCACAGAGAAAGTTAGAGGTGGGATATGAGCCCAGGTCTATCAGACTTCAAAACCTGTTCTCCAACTTTCTTTCTTTCTTCTTCTCTGGATTTGTAATTGTATAGTCAGTGCCCAGCCCAGGGCCTGGCACGTTAGGCATAGAGTACCTATGTTTGGACTGTTGATTCAGCTTGACAAGTAGATGCAGTTAGTCTGTTTGTAATAGTGTGGACGGTAAAAGGTTACTCTCTGTTTCTCCAGGTACTTTATTTTTTTATTAAGTTTTTATTTTCATTCTGGTATAGTTAACATATAGTGTTAAATTAGTCGGGGGTGTATAATCCCGTGATTCAACGCTTCCGTACATTACTCCGTGTCCATCGGGATATGTGCATGTACTCTTATTTTGCATCACCTCTAGCTACCTTAAATTATATTTGGACTTCTTTGGGGAAGTCAGAACTCCAGGAACCCCATTTAAAACTCAAGAACCCTATAGATGTGGTATAGACAGCAGTCTTACTCGGGGACTTACTTTGCATGGCCCACACGACAAGCTGGCAAATGGGAGAAGTGAGGGACATTTTGCTGAAGGATTTGAATGAGGTGAGTAAGCAGGGAAAGGAAATGGATAAATTTGTTGTTGCCTCAGAGGTTAATGGAAAATATCCGCGCTTTGCTGAGCATAACTCACTGCATAAAAGATGTAGCAAAGTTGCTTAACAAGGTCACTCAGCTCTGGGGAGGTTTTTGATCTATGTTCAGTCAAATCCTTTCACCTGCAGTGGCCGGTCAAACCTTGCAAGTGGAGTCAACCAAATTAGTCACCCAAAATTCAAGTGCCTGGATTACATTTCTTAGGATTTAATTCCTTGTCACTGTCACCACCTGGGAATGACACTTCCTAATTGAGCGCATTCAGTAATGCCCAGAGGCTTCTCTGCTCTAAGCCCCAGAGGACACCTGTTTATCTTATTTAGATTCAGGCTACTTGCTGACGAAAGGCATTTGTGTCAGCAGAAGGAGCCAGCTTCGGAAAATAAGGATTCCAACAGCGGAGGCATCAGTTACCACTGCATCACTTTCGAGATAAACAAAAAAGAAATAAAATGTTTTAAAATGTTGAAAGCATAAACATAGGGTTAAGAATTAAGACTGGCGTTTTTGGTCCCAGCTGCCATTACGAAGCACGTAGTGCCTTGGCCCAATTCCAAGGCACTCAGTATAATGTTTCTATCCAGAGCCCACAGTAATGAGAAGAGATGTCAAAACCACCTCTTCATGGTGATGCTGGATCACTTGAGGTCAGTCTCCTGGAAATACTTGAACCTTACTATTTAAATATTATTATAATGAGCTGTGATGACATGCCTTGCCCGATTCTGTTTCTGAGTATATTACAACACGTTGACTACTTACTTTGATGCTCTAGACTTGTTTTCATAGGATCAGATCTGTTGACTTCTCGTGGAGCGACAAAGTTCTTCAACAATTGTCACCACCACCTTGGCTGAAGTACTGGGTTTAATTATATGCCTCTCACCTGAACTATGGAGGCTACTTTGGTCTTCCCAACTCTTGTTACTCTCCACACCAATTATTCCTGCTCATTGCTGAGATATGAATCATAACTTTGTCTGTGACACATTTTCTGCACATATACAATTTTTGAAAGCTAAAAACCTTAACTCGACATAGTCTTCCAAGTATTTGTCCCACACATTCATCTATTCTGCATTGAAATCTAGCTGTTTGCTCTGTATGCAATAGGTATTTTTCTCCTTTATTTTTGTCCATGCTTTTGTTGTCTTCTGAAATTCTTATCTGTCCTATCTTGTGGACTTTCTTTCCATCTGCAGGCTATCTTTTCCTTGAAGTTTCCTGTTGCTCTCAAAAAAGTCTATTTTCTTTCCTTTGAGTCTTCATGGTACTTAGAATCTCTCATGATAATTATCTTTACTCTTTATTTTTATTCTTTATTTTGTCTTTATGATTACTTATAAATGTATAACCTCTAATCAGGTTGTAAGTAACATGAGGTTAGGGATTTATATCTTATCTTTGTTTTACATACAGGAGGATCTTAGTCAAAATGTATTGATTTGAATCGAGTTCTTTCTAATAAGGCTGATTTAATTTCTTCTAAGCTTCCTCTTGGTTCTTTTCCATCAAGAGAATAGTATCATTGGTGATAATCTAGCACCTGTAAGTTCATTTAAAGTATTTGAAATACTAATGTCTGCTGGATGTGATCCATTTCTAATGTTGAAAGGAAGTGGGTTAAAGCTTTTGGGACAAGGTTACATTTTTGCCTGTATTTCCCCCTACTTTGAATTCCGTCCTCACCGGAATTAGCCTTCTGTGGCATTTTAATTACTTACAACACTCCAACTACTTGCCATTCCGCAAAACTAGTTAAACACTGTGTTTTGTTAAAGACGATAAGTAAAGCTAATTTTCCTGTAATTTTACGTACATGTACTCTGGCAGGAGCTAGAAGATGGAGATTGTACCCAGTAGCCTTTTTACATTTAATTGTTGTTGTTGCTTGTTTTAATTCTCACCTTCTCCTCTAGCATTCCAAGTACTCCAGAGACGACCCTGATGGGTATGAGTTTCAACAGTTCAGAACTATACTGCGACTTCACTCAAGAACTGTAGCATTTCAAACTGAATTGAAATAAAAATTCATCTTACGGGCTATCATGCTTCTTGAGGGATGCACAGGACAAGAATCTGCTAAACGTTCAGTGGGCTGTTCAATTATATCTAGGTCTTTCCGTTTCACACTCCTGAAGACTAAAAGCCAACTCAGAACTACAATGAAGCTTCAGACCGAAACATAAATTGGAATTAACCATAAGTTTAAACTATTGTTCATAATATTCTTTTGGGAGCTTAGAAACTATAATTTAAGCTTTCTATGTAAACTCTTAAATATCTAATGCGTGTGCGTAATTATACCCAATCATTAACTTCCTTAATGTCTCTGTAATGGTACCTTATTTCACTTTTGTCGTCCAGGGTCTTTTAGGGCAATCAAGAGCAATTAACTAATTTCAAGATAAAACAGAAAAAAAAAAACCACCTCTCCATTTTTAGGCATAGATTAGATACCATTTTTTTGGCCTAAGCAGACTCTGAACTGCAACACGACAGTGAGTCTATTTATATATATGGTAGTTACCATCGAGGAAAAGGTGTTTCTATCTATTCCTGCTGGTGTTAGAACTTGTACATTTGCCAGCCTAGTGCAGCTTTGAGACACTGTCATAATGGGCTTTTTCTTAGCACGATACATCTAACTTCCAGTTTCTGTTATTACTTGACTCTTTATTGGAATGTAGCAGCAAGATTAATGGCCTTTAAAATAAACTTGCACTAATTTGAGCATAAGATGCCTTACGCTGCTCTAGAAATGTTCTTAAGACTCCCTGCAGAGACACTGTCTGGTGACCAAGCTGAGCGTACACCCGTCATCCCAGCATGATGCCAGGCACTTTTCAGTGGACATCAGTTAGTCCACAGCCTCGCGGTGCTGGGCTGTGCAGAAGCTTTGGGATGACGCTCAGTGACCTTGAGGCGTGATTAGTAGCACCGGTAGGTGGTTTCCCGATGAAGAAGCAATGGAGATTATTCTGGAGCCCATGCTCGAAAAAGGCAACAGATTACCGACACTGGCAATGTGTTGTGTCTTAGGGAAATCTTAGCAGACGAATATGTGACAGGACCACAAAATGAAAGAGACTGCCAAGTCTGGAACATTTCTGAATGTGTTAACTTTTTACGCAGTAACAGACAGAATGGTCCAACTGATAATTGGAGGTGAATTTTGGCTGCTATTCCAGTGCACATTTTCCTAATTTATAAATAAACTTCTTAAAAAGATTTTATTTATTTATCTGAGAGAGAGAGAGAGAGAGAGAGAGCATGAGCAGGGGGAGGGGCAGAGGGAGAGGGAGAAGTAGGCTCCCCGCTGAGCAGGGCGCCCAATGTGGGACTCAATCCCAGGACCCAGGGATCATGACTTGAGCCAAAGGCAGACGCTTAACTGACTAAGCTACCCAGGATCCCCTAAATAAATGTTTTAAGTTGAGGTATAATTGACATACAACAATTATGTTAGTTTCAGGTGTACAATGATTTGGTATTGTGTATATGGCAAGATAATCACCACATAAGTCTAGTCTAATTAACATCTGTCATCCCCAGTCCCAGTTTTTTTTTTTTTTCTTGTGACGAAGACTTTTAAGATCTACTCTCCTTGGGGCGTCTGGGTGGCACAGTGGTTAAGTGTCTGCCTTCGGCTCAGGGCGTGATCCCGGCGTTATGGGATCGAGCCCCACATCAGGCTCCTCCGCCAGGAGCCTGCTTCTTCCTCTCCCACTCCCCCTGCTTGTGTTCCCTCTCTCGCTGGCTGTCTCTCTCTGTCAAATAAATAAATAAAATCTTAAAAAAAAAAAAAAAGATCTGCTCTCCTCACAATTCTAGATACATAATAGAGTATTAACTATAGTCACCATGCTGTACATTACATCCCCTTGACTTATTTATTTTATAATTGGAAGTTTATACCTTTTGATCTCCTTTGCCCCTTTTGCTCACTCTTTGCCCCCTGCCTCTGGCAACCACCAACCTGTTCTCTGTATCTCTGAGCTTGTTTTTTTTTTGTCTTTGGGATTTTATGGTATTTGTATTTCTGTATCTGACTTATTTCACTTAGCATAATGTCCTCCAAATCCATCCATGTTGCCACAAATGGCAAGATTTCATTCTTTTTTTACGGCTGAAGACTATTTCATTGTGTATTTTCTCTGTCCATTCATCTGTGGATGAGCACTCAGGTTGTTTCCATATCTTGGCTATTGAAATACCGCTGCAATAAACATAGGGTACATATATATTTTTTTCAAATTCATGTTTTGTTTTCTTTGGATAAATACTGAGAAATGGAATTGCTGGATTACATGGTAGCTCTATTTTTAACTTTTTCGAGGAACCTCCATATTTTCTACACTGGCTGCACCAATTTAAACTCCCACCAATAGCGCACAAGGGTTCCCTTTTCTCCACATCCTCACTCACCAACACTTGTTATTTCTTATCTTTTGATAACAGCCATTCTAACAGGTGTGAGGAGACATTTCGTTGTGGTTTTGATTTGCATTTCCCTGGTGATCAGTGATGTTGAGCATTTTTCATGTACCTGTTGGATAAATAAATATTTTTTGAGTACTTGTTTAAAATCAGCTACTTATCTCAATTTAATAAAATGGTAAAAATACATAATTGACAATGTTTCAATGTACTGGAAACTATCTCAATTTTTATTTTCTTATGAGAAAACTAATATTTCTTTAAACACTTTAAAAGTAACTGAATTTTTTGTGTGTGACCCAAACCAACCTGTTAGTGGAAAAAGCTGTTTTGGAGCCAAGCATATCACAGTATGCAGGGCAGGTGAAAAGTGTTTACTTTGTTATTTTTTTATCCATAGGCATTTCATATAGACCACCCTGGGTCAGTTCTATGCTTACAAATTTGTGTCTATCCATATTCCATCAGAGTGCCAGCAAGAAGCAAATGATACTCTGGAGTAATTCAGGCAAGTTTCATGAAAGGACTGTTTTAAAGTTGTGGGTAGATTGGGGCACCCGGGTGGCTCCGTCAGTTAAGTGATCAGCTCAGGTCATGATCCCAGGGTTGTGGGATCGATCCCCAAGCCGCTTGTTCCGCGTGGAGTCCGCTTGCTTGTCCCTCTCCTCCCCATCCCCCTCACACCCCGCTTCCCCCTCTCCCTACCCTGTGCCCATCTGGCGTACGTGCCCGCTCTCTTTCTCTCTCAAATAAATAAATACATAAATAAAATCTTTAAAAAAAAAAGTTGTGGGTAGCTTAAGGTAACTAATAAGGAACACTGAAACATTCTGTTAATAGTAATTGTGGGAAAGCATTACCATCTTTGGCCTAATGGAGCAATGAAGTCAGTTTTTACTGCAACCATGGGAAAGCTTGGCTGCAAGAAAGGGACACCCAACAAAAGAGAGATGCAGCTACTGTCACCATGTTGGCACAGAGGGAGCTGGGGGAATAAATACATTCTCTTTCCAGGAGCATTCCCGTATCCTGCTGTGGTTCTCCACTGGGCAAACCCAACCAGAAGCCAGAGGCAAGGTTATTGGCTGATATGATCCTTAGGGGCCAGCGTCTTGGGTCATAGAACAGGATGGAAATAGGTAGAGTGCGGATCTGGAAGGGCAAATGGAAATGCCAGCACACCTATTATATTGTCAAACCTTTTAAACAATGACTGTGAACATGTTTATTCACATGAGTTGGTAGAAAATCTTGCTGGCAAAATATCTCAAAACCTTAAAAATTCTAATTTTAAGAACGTATTACAAGAAATTTTATAAATATGCGCAATGACTAAGCTTACAAGAATGTTCTTCAAAATAGTGTTTATAATATAAAATTAGAAGTAGTCTAAATGCTTTAAAGCAAGAAATTAAGTAAGCTGTTGCTTATTTAAAAATTTTTAAAAAGTTTTAATTTAAATTCTAGTTAGTTAACATACAGTATATTAGTTTCAGATGTACAGTATAGTAATTCAATATTTCCATATAACACCCAGTGTCCATCACAAGTAGTAAGCTGTTGTTAATTGATACAGAGAAGTAAAATTAAGTCACATACAGAGAAGTAAAATTTACGTCACATAAAATGATGTAGAAGTATATTTTATGACGTGAAACTCCATCTCATAACTTTTTTAAAAGATTTATTTACTTATTTGGGGGAGGAGAAGCAGAGGAAGAGGGGAAGCAGACTCCCCACTGAGCACAGAGCCCTAGGACACGGGGCTCAATCTCATGACCCTGAGATCATGACCTGAACTGAAACCAAGAGTCTGTCATTTAACTGACTGAGCCACCCAGGTGCTCCCCATCTCATAACTTCTTATAAAATAGACTTAGGGTATAACCTTATTTTTGTATATAAAGAACAAATGATTAGAAGGGTAGTCATTGAAAAATAGTAGCTTTTCTGGTAGATTATAGATGATTTTTTAAATAAACATATTGGTTTGTCCATAATTTCAATATGTTTTTATGGTGAATATATATAGTAATTTGGTTATTCAAATAATATTTTCAATTAGGTCAAATAAAAACTATTTTGTTTAAAGTGGAGCACTTGAAGGACTTGCATAAGGAACAAGACAATTTTTCTTCAGTTATAAAGAAGTCCATGAAGTTACCTGTTGGAAATGTAGAAATCAAAAGCTGATTCAGGAGTGAAATAGATGGAGGGGTGCCTGGGTGGCTCAGTTGGTTAAGCATCTACCTTTGGTTCAGGTCATGATCCTGGGGTCTTGGGATCGAGCCCCATGTCCTAGGGCTCCCCGCTCAGTGGGGAGTCTGCTTCTCCCTCTCCCTTTGCCCCTCCCCCCACTGCTTGTGCATGCTCTCTCAAATAAATAAATAAAAATCTTTAATTTAAAAAAAAGGAGTCAAGCAGATAGAGATCAAAAAGTCAATGTTATCATTATTGATGGAACTTTTAGACCAGGGCTTCGGGATACAGAAGCAATAGGTTGCCAAGTTCTATTCTCAGCCTAAAACAATTAGCTCAATCTGTTAGGCTCTACCTTCCATGTCCCCCAGGGCCCTGTCCCCATGTGGTGTGGAGAAGCAGAGCAGTCTGCTCCCTGCTGGAATGCCAGTCTCAGAATAGCTGCGAGGGTCTAGTTCTTTGTCTAAACTTAGTAGTCTAGAAAGTCAATTCTTCTCTCAGAATGGAGAAAATAACGAAAGACCTACATGGAAAGAAACCTGCCTAATGTATCACTTTTTTTTTTTTTAAAGATTTTATTTATTTATTTGACAGAGACAGCCAGCGAGAGAGGGAACACAAGCAGGGGGAGTGGGAGAGGAAGAAGCAGGCTCCTAGTGGAAGAGCCTGATGTGGGGCTCGATCCCATAATGCCGGGATCACGCCCTGAGCCGAAGGCAGACGCTTAATGACTGTACCACCCAGGCGCCCCCTAATGTATCACTCTTACATAAGAAAAACTCAATGTATGAGTGCTCATAAGCTACTGTTATAATTTCTTTGATATCAAGTTAATAGGAATTATATTCAAATTAATTCCACAGACATTATGTCACCTATGGTTAGCTGGCTACATCGATAGCTGTTAGGGATGTACATATGAATAAGACCTGGTCCCTGGAAAAGCCAGAGCCTAGAGGAAGTAACAGAATTGCACCACCCAAAGCTAACCTGCAGCTCTCTCTATGTTCACCTGTCTAGTTCACCTGTCTATACTTGAGGTGCTTGAAGTCAACATGTTCACAACAAAATTCATTATCCTTCCTTGTGGAATTATACCTATTCTTGGTTTCCCTTTTTTGGTGAGGGCACTGTCACTCAGTGGCCCATGCTGAAACCTGGAAGTCCTCTTCAGCTCCCCTTCTCCTTTGTTCCCCACAGCCAACAGATTATCCAGTCTGGTCAAATCTGTCCCTTATTATCACTCGATTTCATAACCCCTTCTCCGTTTAAATGGCCTTTGATCTATTCTTTCTCACCTGGGTTATGCCAAACGCTGCCTAATGGATCTTCCTGCCCACAAATTCCTATCCTAAAATGCTGCCTCATGTTGGCACTAGAGTGACTTGTATTATATGCATAATTAATTATGTTCTTTCCTTATGTAGAAAGTCTTGGATGGCTCCCAGGTTAGACTATAGCCCTAATAACTTAGTTTGTGAGCAAGGCTTTCTTTTATCTTCTCTCTCTAGTTTTCTTCCTTTCTCAGCACATGGTTTTTGTCATTGTTTATTTTTTGGGGGGGGGGGGTTTCCCGGTATAACAAAATATATGTGGTTTCCTAGTGTGGCATTCTCTTACTTGTCTGGTCCTTGAACCTATTGTAATTTCTGCTTGGGATACTCTTTCCCACTCTGACAAACTCCAACTTGTTCTAAAAACTCTACTAAAGCAGCACTCCAGTGGGTTGAATTGCCATCTTCCAAAAGATGTATCTAAGACCTAACCCCTGGTATCTATGAATGTGATCCTATTTGGAAAAAGGGTTTTTATAGATGTAATTAAGGTAAAGATCTCAAGATGAGATCATCCTGAATTAGTATGGGCCATAAATCCAATGGCCAGTGTCCTAATAAGAAGCAAAAGGGGAGAAGACACAGAGACACACAGAAGACCACTGGAGAAAGAGGCAGAAATGGGCATCGTGCTTCCATGAGCCCAGGAATGGCTGGAGTCACCAAATCCGGAAAGAAAAGGAAAGAATATCCCCTGGAGCATGGCCTTGCCAAAGCATTGATTTGGGGCTGGGAGCCCCCAGGACTGTGAGCAAATGAATTTCTCTTGTATTAATCCACGCATTTTGTGGTCTTTCGTTACAGCAGCCCTAGGAAACTACCGCAACCACTTCCGTGGTAAGCCTCTCTTCAGGAAGCACTATCAAATCACCGCTGCCGTGTGGATTTGGGTCTCAAGCAGACCCACATAGCAAGCTCACTTTATTAAAGAAGCACTGTGATGTGGGGCTAGATTTCCCATTTCTCCGAGCCCCAGCTTCTTCATCTGCAAAAGGAGTAATCATGTTTACCCTATAGCACTGCAGTAAGGAATTAAATGAGACAATCATGGGAAATGCCTTCATGTTGTAGGAGCTCACACAATACCAACTGCGGTAGTATTCTTCTAAAACCCCTACCCCCCAGCCCAAATTAAGTGCCTTTCACCAGCTCCCATTATGGTGCTCATTACTCTGTAATCCCTTTATTTCTCTATAGGATATGTTCACAAATATTTTCCCCCAGCGTCCTATTACACTCACTTAAGGCAGAACTATGTCTTATTCCCTCTCCTCTGCCCAGTGGTAGCAGGAACAGTTGAATCGAGGGACTGCGGTGTCATTTTTGCTCTCCAGGATGGGGCCTGACACTACACTATGGAAGGATAACACAGATGCTTAGTAGATGTTATTCTGCGATGTGCGATTGGACTCACAGATCTATAAGACTTACGGGAAAACTCTTAAAATTCATGCAGAGACAACAATTGATCCATATGAACCCATTTATTATTGAACTACTTTATTTTCAATTCTAAAATCACAGAATCATAAACTAATACAGCCTCATACGTTCATGACTTTGCTCCATAATTTCTTGCTCAAAGTTTACGCTGAGATTCACCACCCCCACCCCCCGCCCCTCTATTTTATACATGTCTGCTGTTGCATTTTCAGAACTAAATGGTTCATATTTACGTAATTGTCCAGTCTATACACTGTTCGACGACAAGCTCCATATATTATTCATGTCCATAGCCTCAGCGCCTAGGCAAGTGCCTCAGTAATGAGTATTTCTTGAATGAACAAAAGAATGAATAGAATCCTACTGTTTACAGGTGATCAAAAGCAAGATCAGAGAACTTTGAATTGCTTCCAGTTACCTATTTGAAAATATGAGATCAGAACACAGAGCTACAAGTACCACGTTTTATGCTTGCCCCGCTACAGTGAAAGGCGAAGACTATTTGGGGAAATCCTGAGTATTATCCAGTATGAATTCTAATTCTCACCTGGAGTTACAGACTTTGCCACAAAGTTAATCATTCACCACTTCCTATTTTTCAGCCCATTGAAACCTGGAACACAGAGGAATCGCAAAGCGTGGCTGGCTTGTCACGGACTAGACTGGTCTCTTCCCAGGAGGTTGCTTTCCTACTTAAATCATAATTCAGATGCTGTGCTTTTTAAATTTAGGCTTCATGGAATGTCAAACATTTTTTATCGTGGGTTGCATAATGCAGCCCGTTTATGGAATGGCAGTGGGTATAATAATCTTTTCCATAAGGCTAGTCCCATGGAGGGGAGGATTCTGTCATGACACGGTGATGAAAGCTAATTACGTTTCCCCTTCCATAATCCTGCTTCCGCCAGGCCAAAGAGTGACTATCAGGAGATTGCCAGCTGGACCACTCTCCTCTTTCACGCAGACTCTGTCAAGAACTTTATTTACCACGGAGATGGAAAGTCTCTTTCCTTCTGCCTTAGGGCTTCTACGTAAAATTTTGACAGCCTTTACTTTATCAAAGAAATTGTGTCAATTTAAAAACCGTAGCCTCCCTTACTGGGGTTGAATATCAAATTTTAGGTACAGAAGGATCTCTTCAATGCTGATTTAAAAGAGAATTTAAGGCCAAATTAGAAAAGATTTATACGTTTGAAAGGCCGTTAGTGTTATAATGATCACTGTGGCGTTCCCTCAACAAGATTTCTTTAAGTTTGAATTTTCTCCAGGCTCCACTATTGTTTTAGGCTGTAAATGGGTATGCATGCTACATGCATGTCAGGCTATGTATATATTCACCAAGCTGTGAAGATCCCAACCTGCATAACTTTAGGGAAGGATTTCTGATTGATGAGGTGGTTGGTAAAGAAACAGAGGCAAACGTTGCTGGGGCTCATCTGTCTCATTGAATGACAGAGCCAGTGCCTCTAAG
This sequence comes from Ursus americanus, assembly GCF_024610735.1. Lineage (NCBI taxonomy): Eukaryota > Metazoa > Chordata > Mammalia > Carnivora > Ursidae > Ursus > Ursus americanus. The sequence goes on along the minus strand of NC_142139.1, from coordinate 51,309,797 downwards.
GATTCGATGGGTCTTTCTCAAATAGCAGATATGCCCTTACGGACCAGAGCCTCCCCTGCCTTTGTGGACCGCTTTTCTCCTGCTTTTCTAGACATAAAGCAAAGGTGCTCTGTCCTAGCTGCACGCTGGAAACATGGGCACATTATTTAATATCTGAGGAATTCTTAAAAAAATCTGACCATTGGGCTCCATCCTGGTCCAATGGAATCACAATCTCCAGGGATAAGATCCAGGCATGGATGCTTTAAAAAAGTTCTCTAGATCATTCTTTTGCACGTTAAAGCCATATCCAAGCCATGTTTTAACTTGCCGTCACAGTAGGGGACCGACATAGTCCCCAGAAATGCATTCGAAACATTGTAGCACGACCCTCCAGGGTCACAGGCTACCAAAATGGTTATACATTGTGTTCTTCTGTTTCGGTACCCTTCCCGCTCACCAGCACGGACTCCCTCCCCAAGGCCCTGTTTCCAAACAACTGCGAAATGCCAATTTAACTGAAAGGTCACATCAAAGTAAGACCAGGGTGAACAGACGAGCCTTACACTATGCCCGGAAGAGCTCCTGCTGGAAATGCCTAACAGACACACATGAGCAGAGGGAGAGAAATGGCACAGGAGAAATATTCGAGGCAGACAAAAGTCTTTTCTCAATTTCAGCTGCTCTTACTTCAGTTCAGTCTGGTTGTCGGAGGCGTCCTCGCGTGCTTCCCTTACTGCTGCACTGACTCGCATTGATCCTACCGTCCCCAGAGTCTGGACTCAAAGTAAGTAGGAAAGAACCAGTTAATAAGGAAAGAAAGCGCTTTACATCATCAAAGCAAGTTTCTTCTCCCAGCTGTCGGCCTGAACACCGGGCCCACAGCGCTCCGAGAAAGTTGACTCCTGAGGCCAGGGCCCGGGTCTCCAGCCTCCGCCATCTGAGAGGAGAGCATTTGGGTTGCTCCTTCCTATTTACGATTCACTACTGGTGCTGACAGACTGCAGCTGTGGTAAAACCTCTATTTGTTCCAGTTGGTTCTTTCATTCCCTACTGGACCATCTTGTAAATTGGCAGTTATAAGTAATGACAAAGAGACCCTCTCAAGGTTGGCAGGTGTGATGAGTAAGTAACATGCAGACATATCACCTGCGGTAAAACAATCTCTCAGCTGTCCCCCGAGGTGGGAAAAAACCTCCCCACCTTATCAGCTTTCCCCAGTAAGTATGAAATCTCAGTTTCTCTTCACCATGAGCCTTGAACCTTAGTTTGATTTAATCTCATAGCAGCCTCTATTTTCTTGCTCTATGAAAAGTCGGATCTATTTAAAAGGAAATGGAGTGAGCTGGCACACCTATTGACTTCATTTCAAATAAATTCACTGGCTGATGAAAAACATAATCCACCAGGATGGGTAGAGCCACTGATGAGAAATCCCTGGATGGATTATCAATTTAAGGTTACATTGGATTATGGCCATCAAATCTTACCAGAGCTCAAGGGGCGCCTGGGTGGCTCAGTCTGTTAAGTGTCTGCTGCCTTTCGCTCAGGTCGTAATCCCAGGGTCCTAGGATCATGCCCCCCCACCCCCAATCGCCTCCCTGCTCAGTGGGGGTCTGCCTATCTCCCTCACTCTGCCCCTCCCCCAACTCTTGCACGTGCTTTCTCTCTCTCTCTCTCTCTCTCTCTCTCAAATAAATAAATAAAATCTTTTAAAAGAAGAAAAACCAAATATTTTACAGAGTCCTTGTATTTTTGCAGTTGAGTCCACTTCATCAGATTGTCCTCTATTTAGACTTAGAAGACTTCTATTTATTTCTATTTATTTTATTTGGTTCTATTTTGTATGTAGCATCAAAGGTAAATACTATAAGTTTTAACTTCATCTTTCACATAGTCAATTTTCTGCATGTCAAGAGCTAGTAACTGAGTTTCTGGGCTATTAAAAAGTAAATTTAAATTAATGAGGTCTTTGTTGGGGAATATTATAATTCAAGCCCCCCCCCTTGTTTTTTTGGACTGGCTACTGATCCTGATGGGTTTTCTTGTTTGTTTTGAGTTATCATTATGGCCATATTTCTGAAACTAAATTCAATAATAAATTCTCTTTACTAATCTCCAAAGAAGTTAATTTAGTTTTCATGTACTTAGATTATAATAGCTTTTTAAAGCAATATGGATTATAAGGCAAGGTTCAAAATTCTTGACCTATTATTAAAAAGAGCTATAATACATTACTACATCTATAACATTATCAGAAACTCTTAACCCACTAATTATTCACCTGCTAGACAGTGAATTAGTCACAATTCTTAAGAAACATTGTGATTTATCATCTTAATAGGAACTTGAATATTAGAAATGAGATGGGCTATAACCTCAGGACTCTTTTCTGCTGTTGCCAGAATGGGTATTCACCTGGGGAGTTTATAGAATGAACCATTAGCAAGATATGCCCAATGAATGGTGTCTCTGCTGCATAGCACAGATTGTTTTTCCATTTTTCTTATAAATCCCTCTAGCCATTAGGCCCCATGGAATAATGGCCAATAACTCATTCCTTTTAAAGTGGAAAGGACCCAAATTCATCTCAGCCTTCTGCCTTTCTCCTTGTTTTATAACACATACAACCTGATATAGCCAGTTATTGTTTTTTTTAAGATTTACTCATTTATGAGAGAGAGAGAGAGGAAAAGAGTGTGTACAAGTTGGGAGAGGGACAGAGGGAGAGAGAGAGAGAAAATCCCCAAACAGACCCCCACTGAGTGGGAAGCCCTGATGCGGGGCTCAATCCCGGGACCCTGAGATCATGACCTGAGCCAAAATCAAGAGCTGGATGGTTAGCTGACTGAGCCACCCAGTACCCCTCCGGTTATTGTATTTTTTTAAATAAAAACCTCCTCTCTTTGTAGGCTTCTTCTTACCCTCGGGCAACCCATTCCCAACTCTTGGAGCCATAGTAGAGAGTAGAACTATGCGAAGATGATGGACCAGGCATAGATTGGGTTTACAACACAGAAGGTATCCTGAGGTTCTTAAGAAAAGCTATTCAAATTGAATTGAAAACAATGGTGTTTTCATAATCGCCAGCTAATGTTTTGTCCCTTCCCGTTTTTCTACAGTTTTCCCCTTCTTTTGGAGAGCTGCATTTCATTCCCCTTGAATTATTTTATTTCCTCTTCTGGGTCACGGGAGTGATAGCATAACCCAAGCTGAAATATGTAGAGTAGTTGCTTATTTTTCATTTTGTTGCCCGTGCTTTATTTATTTATTTATTTATTTATTTATTTATTTATTTATATTATGTTCAATTAGCCACCATTAGTTTTTGATGTAGTGTTCAACGATTTATTAGTGTGCTTTAGGGGTTATATCAAAAATATCTGTGCCAAAACCATGTCAAGAGAATTTCCCCCTATGTTTTCTTCTGGGAGTTTTATGGTTTTGGGTCTTACATTTAAGTCTTCAATCCATTTCAATTTAATTTTTGTGAGTGGTATAAGATAGGGTCTAGTTTCGTGGTCTTACACATGAAGATCCAAATTCACCAGAACAACTTATTGAAGAGACTCTTTTTTTTTCCATTAAGTAGTCCTGGTTCCCTTCTCAAATATTGCTTGACCATGCAAATGCAGTTTTATTTCTGGGCTCTTGATTCTGTTCCATTAGTCTATGTGTCTGTTTTTATGCCAGTATCATATTGTTTTGATAACTGTAGCCTTAAAATATAGCTTGAAATCAGGAAGTGTAATGTATTCAGCTTTGATCTTCTTTCTGAGGATTGCTTTGGCTACTTGGGGTTTTTTGTGGTGTATTTTTAAACAGTAGGGCAAGTAGCCACTATCACCAAAACTCATACACTCACACTAAAAGTATCTTATTATGAATATTTTTTCTTAGCAATAAAAATGTTTATTTTGTATTAATATTTTTATTTTTTGAATATCAATATTTTGATTAAAAATTTAAAATACTTTAAGTATGAACTGTCTGATGTGGGGCTTGAACTCATGACCCTGATATTTAGAGTTTTGTGCTTTGGGGGCGCCTGGGTAGCGCAGTCGTTAAAGCGTCTGCCTTCAGCTCAGGGAGTGATCCCGGCGTTCCGGGATCGAGTCCCACATCGGGCTCCTCCGCTGGGAGCCTGCTTCTTCCTCTCCCACTCCCCCTGCTGTGTTCCCTCTCTCGCTAGCTGTCTCTCTGTCACATAAATAAATAAAATCTTAAAAAAAAAAAAAGAGTTTTGTGCTTTACCAACTGAGCCAGCCAGGCACCCCTGAAATGTGCTTTTTATTAACAAAAATAAATTGGGTAATATGTTGAAGTAAGGGATTACACAGACAGTTTACTCTTCACTATTCCTGTCTTATTTAAAGTTTAAAAAAAGCAAGACAAAATATTCTGCCTTTTCATCTCATAAATAACTTTTTCATTTAGAATGAATGAATAATATATGAAAAAGAAATATTCATTTTCTAACTGTAGAAGCAATTACTACTATTACAAGCCAGATGATCTTTAATGGCATCTGATTACCCAGGACTCCAATGTCTGTCCATGAGGTCACTTGGGGAGATACTCTTTAAAACATCACCAGCCCCCTGAATTCACAGTGGTTGGTATTATAAGCCAAATTTATAACATTCTTGTGTCACTTGGTGTTTGTTGCTACCAGAGATTTCCTTTTGTGTCACACTGACAGGGACTGAGGATTTGGGAGCATCAGCAAAGGCCTAGTTGGTCATAGAGCAGGAGGACTGAGGTCTCTGCAGCCTCGCAGGGCTGGGTATGTAAACACAGAAGAAAGAAACAGGAGACTGTTGTTCTGGGTGTGAATCAAAGCCATTCGAACCTGGATAATCCACTGTAGAGGGTTGGACTGAGGGGAGTCCCAGATATCTCCTCCACCACATACAATCGGGGGTCTAGATGAGCAGGGTAGGGGTGTTGGGAAGATCCAGGAGTGACTATCAGGGAGCTGTATGTGGGAATACTGGGATATCGCAACCAGGAATCTGGACACCTGGTAGATCCGGACCCCAGGCAGGGAATTTCATCACCGGAAGGAGTATGCTTAGTCCAGAATCTGGGTAATGCAAGAGTTAAGTCACTGAGGACCTGGATACTGGCCAAGAAGCTCACATTGCACTGGAATGTGAGGAAGGGCCCAGTCATAGGGAAATCAGTCAATCCAGAATGCTATGAGCTTCCTTGCTCTGAAGAAGATGTTCAGTTTTTCCCAACTTCGACTAAAACCAGACTAAAAATAATATTATTGATACTCATAATAGCTAAGACTTACTAAGGAATTTCTACACTATAAGCACTGTTCTAGGTTCCTCACATGTATTAACTCATTTAAATCTCAAAGTAACCCTATGAGGTCGATTCTATCTTTATCTACATTTTATGGAAAAAGAAGTCAAGGCTAAGTAACTTGCCCACAGTCATACAGCTAGGAAGTGGTGGAACCCAGCTTAGAGCCAGGCAGTCTGGTTGCAGAGCCTGTTGTCACTTTGCCATTGGGTGATTACAGTACTACTTATCATATCATTGTCAAGCACTGTTCCAGGTTGGGATTTCTGTGAAGTGGATTCTGAGATGGAGTTTAGTATGCAAGATGTTTTTTGGGAATGCCCTTGAGATCAACACCTGTGGGAAAGGAAACAGCATTGGGGAGATGGAGAAGTCAACCCATGGGGAGCTCTGGAGTCAAAATGACTTGAAAGAGTTGTTCCGTGTTGGAAGGACATGACCTGGGCTGCCCCAGGAAGGGCTTGATCTTGGGACAAGATAGCCCTCAGTAGCTGAGGCATTTATGAAGGAGCATACAGTGAAGGCTGTCGATTGACACCATTCCTAGAAGTTGGAGAGCTAACTTCCTTCCTCCCTCCCTCCCTCCCTTCCTCCCTCCCTCCCTCCCTTCCTTCCTTCCTTTTAAATTTTATTTATTTATTTGAGTGGGGGAGGGGCAGAGTGGGAGGGAGAGGGATAAGCAGACTGTAAGCTAAGCATGGAACTGGACATGGGGTTTGATCACACAACTCTGAGATCAAGACCCAAGCTGAAACCAAGAGTCAGACGCTTAACCGACTGCACAACTTGGCACCCCTGGAGAACTTTCTTAAGGGAGATTTTATCTGAACAGTGCATCTCTATGTCCATTACAAGTGCCCTCATATTTTCTGAAAATGTCTAGAAAGTATTAATTAGGATTTAGTCCTCTATTCCTGTTCCTTCATAGAGTGACCTTAAATCTCAATTTGTTCAACACAGTTCTGGTTTATACTTGTATTTCCAGGGTAATTATTAATAGTTCCCCCTTTTGCTCTTAAAAGTGTCCTGGTTGGATATAAATTGTTTTGCCTTCCTAATGTCCTTCTGTTTCTTCTTGTTCCTCTACTAATCATCTTTTGTTAATTTAGTTTCTAGAAAAATTCTATTTTTATAGAAATATGTGCCCTGATTTTGTTTACAATATCTTTCAAAGATAAAACAATTACCAGGTCTGCCATCATTTATCTGTTATAAGCATGCTAGCTGAAAGAAAAACTCAAAGTTTAAAAAATCAAAATTAAATCTTTTCTTATACTAATATTTACGGGATAGTATTACCTATTACTAAGGGTAAGTTTTCTTTAGTCTTGTAAAATAAAGATGACTCAAGAATTCCCTCCGGTACCTAAATAGAATAAGGCTCATTGTGATACTTTCATAGAAATATTCTTTTAAAACTGGAATGAATGAAAAATCTTCAGGTCTCCTTATACTGTATTCAAATGAAGTAACATCAATATAAACATGTGAATTTTGCTAAGACATCACTCACACCCCATATCCTTTACCCTGGAACCAAAATAGCTTTACTGATTTTTCTCAATTACTTGTGTGAGTTACAAGGTAGTATACCCTATGACCTGAGAAATAAGACTGTACATATCCTTGTGCTGTGGCCTCCTAACTAAATTGCTTTTCTCACAAGCCATCAGGAAGTGGTGCCTGTCACCACTTGGCAGTCACCATTGCCCTTGTGATCACTCTGTTTCCCTGATGATGCTCTGCCGTGCTCAGAGCTCTTTGCCTCATGGCCCCAGCTACCTACTGGGGATGGGGAATCGCCCCTCCCCCTCTCGGGGCTGAGCTCAGAGGCAGCAATGATTGTTTTGAGCTTCATCGAGTCAGTCCTGCCGCTTGCATACCTTGGTCATAGAGGATCACATCTAATCCCTGGAGCGGGGCCAGGGACAGACCACAGATCCTCTCCGTTCTTTTGTCTCAAGACAAGTTTGGCCCAGGCATCTAAACACAAAATATCAAAGATAGTATTTGCACTATGCACATAAACTCACTAGACAGGGACCTGGAGGATCACTGACCCATCAGTTTATCAGACAACATTTTACTAAGGTAACATATTGTTATAGTTAACATTTTATTAACATTTCATGAATGTCATTAAGATTGCATTTTCAAAAAGTTAAATAGGTAAGTCCCTTAGTGGGCACGTGTTAAAGATTCATAGATTTATTTAACTTACTGATGATACAGAGTGACAAAGTGCATTAGAGACACACATATACACATACACACATATGTGTATGGAAAAAGGAATTATGGAGAAATGCTAACTAACTCAGAGTAAAGACTGGAAAATGCTTTACAGGGCAATACAATTGTAACCTTTGGGTTATCTTACCATTTCTGATAGAAATCATTTTCATCTCTCCTGGACAAAAATAATTTGCAACTTATCCATTTTCTACAAGACAACATCTCATTTTTCAGAGTCTGAGCCCTAATAACCAGTAAATAGCAATTCAAATAAAGTTACATTTCCTAGGGAGTCAAATAACCTTCAGGGAATCAAATATCCCTTGGGTGGACTTGTTATATCATGTGCTGGCATGATTTTGAAAGAGCTTGCTATAATATTCTTGCCTTATTTCCAAGTTGTAGATAATTTTTTCTAATAAAGATATACCATAACAAGACTCTGATTCCCTATTTAGTCTCAATTGGATCCCCACACATATAAATAAGGTTGCTCAGAAATAGTTTGTGTTTAGTGAATATGAAGGGCCCCAGTAGCTCAATATGGGGACAACTTGGTTGGCATTAATTTTTTGACAAGATCATTTGTTTCTGAAGAACTTCTCCAATTCTTCGTATGGATAGCCACGTGACACATAACAACATATCAGCCCATTAGTGTCTCAAAGCACTTTCTGAATTTTAATTAAAAATTAAGTATATTGTAAATGCATATACTTTGTGCATATAAACATTAAAAAGAAAGTAATTATATGTAATGTAATAGAAATTGTAAAGATTTGTTCACTTGCAATGCAGAAGGGAATAAAAGAGCTTGCTAATCTCATATGGCAGCAGGCTTTGCCAACTGGCTTTTCTCCAGAACTATTACTTGTTAATGTTCCTAAATGTGCTACTATCATTGCTGTTCAGTAACAACATTACGCAGTAATCTGAAGCATCTAAATTGAATTGAGAAAAGCATACTGTCTTCACTTTTGAACTATTTCATTTTTCTTTCTATAGGGGGAAACCAAGAACTGGATTAAGTATTAATTATTATTTATTTATTTAAATATATCTTACAGGCTGTAAAATATGTTGGCAATCAACGACAATTAGTTGCACATGAAGAAAATTTGGAACTGTTTTTCCATTGAAAAGAAACTTTTTCCTAAATTCTAAATTGCTACCCACATTAGCCCACATTTTTGGATATATATTTATCTTTTCAAAGAGTTTTTTCTCATTACTTATATGTTTATATGGTTGGTATACGAAATAAGTCTTAGGTAAGGCTCATTCCTGTGTAGTACCTTTCTTTACTCTGCAGTAAAACTCACTTTTTAAAAGAATCCTTCATAAAGACTTCAGAGTTTTTCTAGGAAGGCACAAAGAAAATGTGAAATATTCATTAGAATGGGAACATTTATTTTTTAATTTTTTTATGGTTATAAGAACTATTTTATCTTATTTTATTTTATTATAATAGTATTTTTTTATAATAATTTTTTAAATTATATTATGTTAGTCACCATACAGTACATCCCTGGTTTTTGATGTAAAGTTCGATGATTCATTAGTTGCGTATAACACCCAGTGCACCATGCAATACGTGCCCTCCTTACTACCCATCACCAGCCTATCCCATTCCCCCACCCCCCTCCCCTCTGAAGCCCTCAGTTTGTTTCTCAGAGTCCATAGTCTCTCATGCTTCAGAATGGGAACATTTAAACATTTTTCTTTGACTGTTATTCTTTTAAAAAATTTTTTTATTATGTTATGTTAGTCACCATACCATACTTCATTAGTTTTTGATGTAGTGTTCCATGACTCATTGTTTGTGTATAACACCCAGTGCTCCATGCAATACGTGCCCTCCTTAATACCCTTCACCAAGCTAGCCCATCCCCCACCCCCTCCTGTCTAAAACCCTCAGTTTGTTTCCCAGAGTCCATAGTCTCTGGTGGTTCATTCCCCCTTCTGTTTAGCCCCGCTTCATTCTTCCCTTCCTTCTCCTACCGATCTCCCTGCTATTCCTTATGTTCCATAAATGAGTGAAACCATATGATAATTGTCTTTCTCTGCTTGACTTATTTCACTTAGCATAATCTCCTCCAGTCCCTTCCATGTTGCTGCAAATGTTGGGTAATCGTTCTTTCTGATGGCGGAGTAATATTCCATTGTATATATGGGCCACATCTTCTTTATCCAGTCATCTGTTGAAGGACATCTTGGCTCCTTCCACAGTTTAGCTATTGTGGACAATGCTGCTATGAACATTGGGGTGCGTATGGCCCTTCTCTTCACTACGTTTGTATCTTTGGGGTAAATACCCAGTAGTGCAATTGCTGGGTCATAGGGTAGCTCAATTTTTAACTATTTAAGGGACCTCCACACTGTTTTCCAGAGTGGCTGTACCAACTTGCATTCCCACCAACAATGTAGGAGGGATCCCCTTTCTCCACATCCTCTCCAACATTTGTTGTTTCTTGCCTTGTCAATTTTTGCCATTCTAACTGGCATAAGGTGGTATCTCAGTATGGTTTTGATTTGAATTTCCCTGTTGGCTAATGATTTTGAACATTTTTTCATGTGTCTGTTAGCCATTTGTATGCTTTGACTGTTATTCTGCTGCAGAGAATTTACTATTATCTACTGAGAAGTTCACATTTGGCTGTTTTTAAAGAATTTCAAATAGTTGGTGATTTTGACCCTCTGATTCACCTGATGACTTTCTTTCTTTCTTTCTTTCTTTCTTTCTTTCTTTCTTTCTTTCTTTCTTTCTTTCTCTCTCTTTCTTTCCTTCCTTCCATCCTCCCTCCCTCCCTTCTCTTCTTTTTTTTTTTTTAAAGATTTTATTTATTTATTTGACAGAGATAGAGACAGCCAGGGAGAGAGGGAACACAAGCAGGGGGAGTGGGAGAGAAAGAAGCAGCCCCAAGCAGAGGAGCCTGATGTGGGGCTCGATCCCATAACGCCGGGATCACGCCCTGATCTGAAGGCAGACGCTTAACTGCTGTGCCACCCAGGCGCCCCCTCCCTTCTCTTCTTCTTCTTCTTCTTCTTCTTCTTCTTCTTCTTCTTCTTCTTGCAAGTCACATTAACCTCTCTGCCTCCTAAATATTTATTTTATTAAACCTAGGTTCTATGTCTACCACACTATAGGAGTATCCTATGGAAAATCACAGAAAATTAGACTTGATTATCTATTGTTGATTTGATATTCAATGGAGTTATATTAAAATTTGCCTTCAGCGACTGCTTTTTCAGAGGCCATAGATCCCAGCTTTTGTAATGCACATCACTGAATAATTTTTCCCACATTACCTGGTAAAATGATACATTTCAGATCAGGGAGATAAGTTAAGATACAGCTTTTTGAAGCCAACTTGATCAGATTGCTAAAGGTCACTCAAATACATTTTTTTCCCCAAGTTCGCTTATAGTCAGACTAAGCATCAAGAAATTCTGTTTATCCAATTGTGCACAGCAGGGATAAGATAAATGTTCATTGGACTAACAGCAGTGTGGGAAAGCAAACAAAATCCAGGAGTGATAGCATCATACTTAAAAGGGAAAAAAGTTACTATTTATTGATCAAATGACTCTATAATACAGCATCAATTTTATATAAAAGAAATATGGGCAACTTATTAAAAGTACCAAACAGGTAAAATTATTATGGACCGAATAGTTCTTCCAATTGCCATAGAGTGCAGAAATATTTTGAATTTCTATTTGGTCCTTCTGGTCTGCAGTACTTATACTATATTCAACCAGAATGAGGAAAGACAGTCCTTAAATATATGGATCCACTTTTGAGTCACATGCAAAAATTCACTATGCTTAAATACTTGGCAGATATTTCTTAACTGTACAAAAATGAAGACAATTCCTATATTTATTTTTGAATTTTAAATGAAATTTTAATGCTGCATAGCTGAGATACGGTTAACTCCATCATTTAGGAATCATCACTTAACATTCTGACTCTAAGTCCATATGAAACAAGCAAAAACATTTTATCTTTTAGCATCCAGATGATATGGAGAAAAATTACTTCTTCATTGAAGCCAAATGCTTTCAAATTCCATTTATTTTCCTAATTATTTTTTAAAGATTTTATTTATTTATTTGAGGGCAGGGGAGAGGAGTAGAGAGGAGGGAGAAGGAGGGGGAAAGAATCTCAAGCAGACTCTGCACTGAATGCAGAGCCTGATGCAGGGCTCGATCTCACCACCCTGAGATCATGACCTGAGCTGAAACCGAGAGTTGGACGCTTGACTAACTGAGCCACCCAGGCACCTCTAGTTTTCTAATTTTAATAGACAACTGGTAAAGTAAATTATGGCATATCATTGCAATGGAACGTTCTGTAGCTCATGAAAAATAATGGAGTAGATTCATATTTCCAAGATGAAAGTCATGTATTATATATAATACTAATTGCTTAAAGTTTTAAAAGACTCCTTTTTGTATGACTTTTTGTCTTCATTTATGCAAACAGTTTCCTGGGAGGAAATCTAGAAACCTCCAGTGAAAAGCTGGGCTGCAGATTTGAGTGGGAAAAGTTTTACTTTTGTATTCTTACGAATGTTTGATTTTTTTTATTCATGTTGATGTTTTACTTGTATAATTTAAAAAATGAATGTGATTATTTTAAATATCGGCTGGTTTTTCTCAGACCCTACTTTCTCAATGTTATTCTAGGAGTGGGAGGTTTAAAATAACAGAAACTCCACGTAAACTAGCTTATGCAAAAGGCAGAAGATATTTTTTTCATTTACCATATTTTCTTTCTTCTGTTCTTTAGGAGCTGACTCCATTCCAACCTGACAATGCTGTGAAGGAGACAGCTACCACCGGCATTGAAGCTCCCATCCTCATGGCTTTACCATTAGGCAAGGGCTCTCCCCGCCCAGTCACATGAAGGAACTCTGATTGTTCCAACTTGTGTCAGTTGCCAAAGCCCTGGACCAATCCTTAACATAAGGAATGGTGTTTGCAGACATGTGGGATGTGATTGCTCCAAGACCCAAGGCCAATCACTGTGGTCAAGAAAACACAACCAGGATTCAAAGAGGGCAGCCTCTTTCCTAACTAACGGAGAGGTGCTAGGCAGGCAGAAACCACAACACATACACACAATATTGGGGAAATATATTTAGATATTACTATGATTAATAAAGTAGAAATCAGTTAAATGTTAATAAATCAATAGTAGCTTTTGCTGTTATAGATTTTCTCAAACATTAGACACTAAAAATATAAGTTCCTTTTTGTAGGAGGAGGACACAATTTTAATGACATTTAAAATTTTCTCACGTTCGAAGAGTTGAGACCACTGGTTGAGGTCTGAGGTAGATTGTTGCTAGTATTCAGGGAGAGTGGGGACAGCTGGGGAGAGATTTTGGTAGAAGAAAGGAGAGAAGTTGGAAACTGCCAGTTATGGGGGCAGAAAAGAGGAAAGAGCAAAAATTATGTTATAATGTTCTGGTAGTTATTTTTAAAACTTCATAATGAAATAAGAGTATCTAGGTATGTAACAGTCACGAATCAAACCTGGTAACAAATATTTTGTCTGCTTTGCATTTTACCCAATACACTTATGTAGAAACAATTTATCTTTTATTATTGTTTATTTAAAACAAGAGTATTACTAGTGTAAAAGAGAATGGGACTGCCAACCCTAGGGAGAAGTGAGCAAATCTGGGAGACGGGACCAGGACTTTTGGATTTGGGTTTGGTTTCTATAAGCAGCATTTTCTATAGCACATGCTTGATGGTCCTATCAATGTTTTAGGCAGAACAATGTTGAGAAATTCCCACTGGCCTCCAAGGACAAGAAAGAGTGATTTAATAGTGACACCCTGTCTTGGTGCTGCTGTTCTGGTCAGATAGTGAGTACACCTACAACTATGAGTAAATCGACGTGCTAAGGGAGGTCGAAAGGGTCAGCTATTACATTTGAAAGATGTTTTCCACTGTAAAAAACATCACTACCATCATGACCAACACAGACATGTTTTTAAACACCTACTATTTGATGTAGCTTTAAGGTTTCTGGAATGAATTTGAAGGGCCCCTTGCTTGCAGCAAGGAAATTCATTGAGGGAGAATATGGCATCAGTGTCTGCTTCCTAATATAACTTAATGAATACCTGGACCACATAAATCACAGTTAATTCAATGCTTAGTTAACATTTATGGCCCAAAGAGGAATCAGTCCTACTGGAGTGCATTGCACAGGGTGTTTTCTGGGATTGTCCAATTTTAGCTTTAGAATCTTCCCTGAAAATGACAGGTTCAGTATTTTTTAAATTTATTTTATTGATTTATTTTAGTTTCAGTATTTTTTTTTTTTGGTCAAATTTTTGAAGGAATTGTGTATCTTGGGATTTAAAAAAAGACAACAGAGGAGATGTTAGTCTCCCATTACTAAATGTGCTCCAGATTGCAGTAGCTGGACAAAAAGTAAAGGACTCAGTGGGTTGGGAGTGGGAGTCCTAGCTCCTGGTCCTGGGAGCGACATGAGGGGGTGGGAGTGGCCACCGCGGAGGTTTTGCCCAATGTCCCAGGGAAGTAGCCACCTGCAGGCCACGCAAGGTATGGCAGGCAGCCCAGGCTTCCTGGGGACCCTCTGTTCTGCCGGCCCCGAACTGCCAGGGCGGGACAAGGAGCCTGTGCTTGCCGTGGCCCGGAGTCAGCGGTGAACGTGGCTCTCCTGGGCCGGTGGCCCCGTTGGGGTAAGAAAGTAAGAGTGAGCAAGGGGGGGAAACACAAAGGAGGAGGTGCAGATGGTGTTTAATTGCCTCCCGCTTTAGCTACGGCAGGCACCGCGTAGGTCTGGGCCCAAGATCTAGCCCTGGGACCCGTTGAGAAGGAAGAAGACAACCAACCAAGGGTCATCTGAAACTGTGATTGGCTGATTAATAATCCCAGGACAAATCTAGGGCCTACTCAAGCCTAAATTGTCCTCATGTGGCTACAGAGATGTTTGGTGGAAGGGTTTGCTGAGTATGTTATGGAAGGGGCTGCGGAAGACGCACGTGGTTGCCTACAGCCCTTTCGTCAGCACCTAGCGAGCATAAGCTGGCTGGGAAACTGGCCCAGAAGACAGAGGCCAGAGAAAAAGATCAAAGGACGAAACAAAAATATCAAGTAAATATTGCAAAAGCTAAACAACCAAAACCGAGTTGAAGGAACAGACAGGCTCTGCCACCAGAACAGCAAATTAGGAAGCTCCTGAGGACCCCCGAGATTTCTTCTTTGGATTTTATGAAAGTATTATTTAGTAAATGAGTCCAACCATACAGAAACAGCATGTTAGTTCTACCTTCAGTACTGTAGTGACTTTTAGGCTTGGGAGTAGAAGTCGGTTCAGGTCTGCTGACAGACATCGTACTTTAGCATTTTTTATGTTACAAATCCTTTGACACTGAATCATTTGCCTTTTTGCAGTTTATGCACCAACATGAAAACATCGTATGGAGAAAAATGACTTTAGATTAGGGATTCTATTCAAATATTTGTTTACACCAGGATCCTGTTCTGGATGTGGGAAATGAAGAATGAAAGTCATACCTGTCCTCTCTGAGGTGAAAAATGTGCTTTGCCTTCAAAGAGATACAGCAGATTCATTACATCTTTTATCATTATTGCTAATTTGTTGGAATAGAATCATTTCTGGCTTTTTCGAAGCCAAATAATATTATGAGTGAGTACTTCTATTTTCTGTGTTTTTCTGGTTTTAGCCTTTGAGACATTAGTAATTACTGACCTTCATTTTATTTAATTAATTTTTTAAAAAATTTTGATAGAGTGTGTGAGTGGGGCAGAGGAAGAGGTAGAGAGAGAATCTTAAGCAGCCTCCCTGCTGAATGTGGAGCCCCACACAGGCCTCGAGCTCATGACTCTGAGATCATGACCTGAGCCCAAATCAAGAGTCAGATGCTCAACCAACTGAGCCACCCAGGTACCCCAACATTCTTTATTTTTTAACCCAAATTTTATAAAGAATTCCTTTATCTTAAAATGCAGAATACCATCTACTGGGTACAATAGTCTTGGTACTTATAAACATGCCATTTTCTTAGAGATGACTTGCTGGAAAGCACTAGCACTGTAACTTACAGCTTGCAATAAAAATGCCGCGTATTGTGGTCCCTCAGAACCAACTTATTCTTACTTGTGCTTAGTAGAAATGTGACATATTTAAAATGTCTTGTCAGATAATTTGCTGAGTATATAGATATCACTTCTGTTTTTTATTTCTTTCTTTGTTTCATCTTGCATGGTAGTGATGTACTGTACTCTTTGATCAAGCAGGTTCAAAGCAAAAATTTAAATTTCAAATTCTTGAAGAGTAACAGCTGAGTTATACTAAATAAGTGCTAAGTATTAAAATTAAAAAAAGGACGGGACCACATCAGGTATTGTAGCATTAGAAATTATACATTATCTAACAGAGCTCACGCCCTATTATGTCATATACTTATGTGCTCATTCAGAATATAGCACATTGTGTTCTCTTATGCACAGAATTTATATTCAATAGGACATAAGGCAAAAATTTCCACTTAAAAGATTATGGATGCTTATACTTCAGTAAGTTATTTTTGGTAGTATCTATAACTCTTTTTTGCTAAGGGCTCTTTAACGTAACCTCTAATTTTTATACTACTTACGGCAGTTGGCTCTAAGGTGTGGGATCTGGGAACATGCGAGGGAGAAAGACAGAACTTTCAGAACTTCAGTGCTCCTTCAATGGATTGGATTGGAAAGTAAATATGCCCACCCACATTTTAAAAGATTGTGCTGATTGTCTTTTTCTGATTCATATAAATGCAGCTTGACTTATTCAGCATTTTTAAATTTAGTTTTTAAATTTAGGAAAAGTTTTCAAGAATCCTATCATCATATCTTCCTACTACCGAAACGTTAGTCTTTATGAAATACCAAAGAAAGGTAATATTAGTATATTCTTTACCTCTGATAATATGAATTACTCTTTTTCTTTCTTTTTTAAAAATAATTTTCTTTTTTTAAGCTTTTTTATTTATTTATTTGAGAGAGAAAGAGAGAAAGATTCAGAGAACAAGTGGGAGAAGGGGCAGAGGGAGAAGCAGACCTCCTGCTGAGCAGGGAGCCTGATGCGGGACTAGATCCCAAGACCCTGGGATCATGACCTGAGCTGAAGGCAGACGCTTAACCAACTGAGCCACCCAGGCGCCCTGAATTGCTCTTTTTCTTAATCGAATAAAACAATGAAAGTTGTTCCCGAAGTGTTATGTATAGTTAGCTATTCCTTGGCAGTTTGAAAGTTTTGTTTTCCTTATGTTTTCTTGTTTTAACATGGCAAAAACTTCTGCAGGTTGCAATAGCAAGAAAAGGATGAAAATATTAGGTGAATCGTATAAAACTGCTGTTTTTGTTGGTCCAAACTGTCAAAAATCAGCGATCTTATGTGGATCCAACTTGTGGATCCTCCAGTTGGCCAGCGGGTGGTGAGCAGGGGCCGCTGGAGCTGCCAAGCGGAGGCCAGAGCTTTGCAAGCAAAGACCATCTTTATCTGCCAAATGTGAACACGAGCAGTTGCATTTTTCTTCCTCTTTTCTTCCTTCCTCTCTCCCATCCCCCTCTTTCCCCTTCCTTCCTTCCTCCCTTCCTTCCTCCCTTCCTTCCTCCCTTCCTTCCTCCCTTCCTTCCTCCCTCCCTCCCTCCCTTCCTTCCTTCCTTCCTTCCTTCCTTCCTTCCTTCCTTCCTTCCTCCCTCCCTCCCTCCCTCCCTCCCTTCCTTTTTTCCTTCCTTCCCTCCTATCTTTCTTTTTGGTAACAATTTTATTGAGATATAATTCATGTACTACAAAACTTCCTCATCTTTTTTTTTTTTTAACAAGAAAAATCTATCCCTTGATTTATTTACTTTTCAATCAGCTTAGATGCTTGTAGGGTATGGTATCACACAGCTTCTGTGGCCAGTGCCCTTAGCAGGAAGGTTGCTTCAGAATTTAGCTCAAACTAAGCCACTGTCTCCATGAGCACAAGTTATATTTCCTGAGATTACTCTGGTTTTGTTGGGTTTGCCTCCAGGAGTCACTGTGTTGTTCTGCTTTGTACATATAAGCACATCTCTTTTATTTTTATATGTAAATTCAATTTAGTTAACACATAGTGTATTATTAGTTTCAGGGCTAGAATTTAGTGACTCATCAGTTGCATGTAACACCTAGTGCTCATTACATCAAGTGTCCTTCTTAATGCCCGTCACTCAGTTACCCCATCACCCCACTCCCTCCCCTCCAGCAACCCTCAATTTGTTTCCTAGAGTTTAGCATCTCTTATGATTTGCTTCCCTCTCTATTTTCATCTTATTTTATTTTTCCTTCCCTTACCCTATGTTCATCTATTTTGATTCTTAAATTCCATATATGAGTCAAATCATATGGTATTTGTCTTTCTCTGGCTTATTTCACTTAGTGTAATACCCTCTAGCTCCAACCACATCATTGCAAATGGCAAGATTTCATTCTTTTTGGTGGCTGAGTAATGTTCTATCACACACACACACACACACACACACACACACACATACACACACACACACACACACACACACACACACCCCACATCTTCTTTATCCATTCATCTGTCGATAGACATCTGGGCTCTTTCCATATTTTGGCTGTTGTGGACATTGCTGCTATAAACATTGGGGTGCATGTGCCCCTTTGAATCACTGTTTGTGTCCTTTGCATAAATACCTAGTAGAAGCACATCCTTTGCCTGGACAGAATTCAGTTTCATCTCAAGCATAAACACCTTCAGTTTTAAGAAGAACTGTGTGCTCCCTTCGATTCCAGAGACCCCACTTATAGCCAGCAAAAATGGCCTTGGACCACAGCCTTTCAGAATTATTTGTTGTTTTAGGATCCCTGTTCCCAGCGGCCTCCACAGGCTCCAAGATGGCGGTAAAACTCACTCACCTAACGTATACAAATCAATGGCTTCTAGAACAATGACTTTTTAAAGATAATAGAAGATCAGTGGCTGGGAGTTATTCATATAGATGATGACTGTATCAGTCAATGTTTAACCAGAAAGGCAGAGCCAGTAGGAGATACACATTACAGAGATTTATTTCAAGTAATTGGCTTATACGATTGTGGGGGCTAGCTAGGCAAGTCTGAAATTCATAGCACAGGCCTTCAGGAAGGGCAGGCTGGCAGCTCTTTGTGTGGGCACAAGTGGCAGTCCACAGGTGGGATTTATTAGTCAGGGACGCTTCAGCCCTGCTCTTAAATAATTTGAAACTGATTAACTGTGGCCCATCCAGATTATCTAGGATAATCTCCCTTACTTAAAAGTCAATTGATTATTGACTTTAATCACATCTACAAAATACCTTCACAGCAACAACTGGTTTGGTACTTGATTGAATAATTGAGTGCTGTAGCCTAGCCAAGTTGACACATAACACTGACCATTACAATGACCTAGAAAAACCCTTTCAACATGTGAGTAGAGATAATGAAAGGATTTTTATAGAAAGATAAGCACAAAGCTAAAAAGCTATTTTACATGTCAGAATATGCCACCATGGCATTGAATTCTAGTCTCGCTTCTGCTAGTTTTCAGAAGTGTTGAGGGCAGATCAAGGAATCAAGCACTTAAGCTGAAATGAAAAAGTTTCTTTGTTATAAAACTCTTAAAAAAACATTGACTTGCCAAAATTACCAAGAGATATATTTTGAGGTTTTCTGAGAGCAAGTTGAGCTCTGCTTACCTAGGTTTTATTTATTTATTTATTTATTTATTTAGTTAGTTAGTTAGCTAGTTCTTACCTAAATTTTAGGCTAATTTTAATGTCTGAGTAATATTCCTTAACCATATACATAACTTACTTTGTCTTAGAACACTGAGAGGGCTTCCAAATTTTCACTATTACAAATAAAGTATCAGTGAATATTGTTGTGCGCATAACGTTCTTATTTAGTGTTTTAAAAATTTTTTTCTTTAGAGATAATTCCAGATTATCCTGTACACACTTCATCCAGATTCCCTAAATACTAATATTATACCATATTTTTTCATAATTCTTTTTCTCTCAGTTTCTCTTCTTATATAATTTTTTGTTACTATTATTGTTTTTTCCTGAGAAATTTGAGAATAAGTTGGAGACTATATTTTACCCCAAATGTTTTGGTGTAAATTTCCCAAAGATGGACATTTTCTTATATAACCACAGTAATCAGAATCAGGAAAATTACAGTACAAAACCACAACAGTACTGAATTGCATGGACCTTATTAATACTGACAATTGTCCCACAAATTAGAGCAAAGAAAAATAATAATTCAGAGTCTATCCCGAATCACGCATTGCATTTATGTCATGTTTTTTAGTGTCCTTTAATGGAATAGTTTCACAGTCTCTCATGATCTTGCTATTTTTTTAAAGATTTTATTTATGTATGTATTTGAAAGGAGAGAGAGCGTGTGAGCAAGCAGGGGGAGGGGCAGAGGGAGAGGAAGAGAGAGAATCTCAAGCAGACTCCACACCCAGCGAGGAGCCCCATGTGGGGCTCGATCTCACAACCCAGAGGTGATGATCTGAGCTAAAATTAAGAGTCAGTGCTCAATCTACTGAGCCCCCCAAGTGCCCCTGAACTTGATATTTTTTTAAGAGGACAAGTTATTTATTTTGTCCTTCAGCTTGGATTTATCAGACGTTTCTTCATGATTAGATTCAAGTTATGCATTTGGGGCTGGAATACCATGAGAACAATGCAGTGTCCATGCCCATGACTTGTATCAAGAGGCACATGGTATTTATTGCCCTTTACTGGTGATGTTAACTTTGACCACTTGGTTGAAGTGTCTTTTGCTAAGTTTTTCCAGCATAGATTTACTATTTTTGTTTGAAATTAGTAAGTATCTTGTGTAAGAGAAACTGTAAAACCATGCAAATATCCTAGGAGTAAGAGAAAATAGCCTCCGATCCAGGATCTGGCTTGGTATTACTACATAGGCCTTGATGTGCTTATGCACTGGCTGGGTTAGGGTTTGAACAGATGAAACATGGTATTTCCCAAACCACAAAATGCCCAAACATTCCAATATCTTGGCTACTATGCATGACTGTTGCTTCCGTACCAGTTAAAACTCTAGCCTTGCTGTAGTCTTTTCTCCTTCTAGATAAAATTTATTAAGATAATCAATCACACGGGTGCCTGGGTGGCACAGCGGTTAAGCATCTGCCTTCAGCTCAGGGTGTGATCCCGGCGTTCTGGGATCAAGCCCCACATCAGGCTCCTCTGCTATGAGCCTGCTTCTTCCTCTCTCACTCCGCCTGCTTATGTTCCCTCTCTCGCTGGCTGGCTATCTCTGTCGAATAAATAAATAAAATCTTAAAAAAAAAAAAAAAGATAATCACAGGAATACTCCCATCAAAAACAAATCCCCCTTCCTTAAACCCCCCAACAGAAGTATAAATCCTATAATAAGTCCTTTCTAACACTTTCTTATTGAGGAATAATACTGAGAGAAAAATCTTCATGATTTTACTAATGGGAATAACAAAAGATAGTGTTACTACATTGAAGTTAAGGACTTATTTTTTTATTAAAGATACTTGACAGAAAGTGACAAGATGGAAAGATAAAAAATATGTGTGCCGCCAAAGAATTCCTATAAATCAATAAGAAAATAGACACAAAATCAAAATGGAAAAATGGACAAAATTTGTGAAGAAGCCTTTCATAGGAAGAAAACATGAATGACAAATAAACATTTTAAAATATGCTCAACCTGATCAATAAATAGATAAATGAAATGTAATCTTGTTTACAGCTACTAGATTTGCAAAACTTGAGGCCAGTTCATATCAAGCACTGCAGAGAATGGGACCCACTGAATAGGACAGCTTAACTACACTGTTGGTAGGAGCATAAACTAGTGCTAACAGATTGGAAGAATATTTGGCGTTATCATATGATACAGATATTCCCATTTATTTTTTTTTTATTTTTTATTTTTTTTAAAGATTTTATTTATTTATTTGACAGAGAGAGACAGCCAGCGAGAGAGGGAACACAAGCAGGGGGAGTGGGAGAGGAAGAAGCAGGCTCATAGCAGAGGAGCCTGATGTGGGGCTCGATCCCAGGACTCCGGGATCACGCCCTGAGCCGAAGGCAAACGCTTAACCGCTGTGCCACCCAGGCGCCCCCAGATATTCCCATTTAAAATGAATTTTCTAGGTAAACTTCTAGACCAGAGATGTACAAAAAATGTCCTGAATAGCACCATTTATTATAACAATAATCAAGAACAACTCAAATGTCAATCAAAAATAGAATTGGTAGGGGCGCCTGGGTGGCGCAGTCGTTAAGCATCTGCCTTCGGCTGAGGGCGTGATCCTGGCGTTATGGGATCGAGCCCCGCATCAGGCTCCTCTGCTATGAGCCTGCTTCTTCCTCTCCCACTCCCACTGCTTGTGTTCCCTCTCTCGCTGGCTGTCTCTGTCAAATAAATAAATAAAATCTTTAAAAAAAAATAGAATTGGTAAAAACACACACATCGATGGGTTATATCAAAGGGGCACAACAACAACAAAAAGCCAGAAGCCAACTGAAAGAGCTCTCAGTGGCCAAAGTTGGAACAATGAGAGCCACAAAATAAATTAATTGATGAAGATGTATTCTGTTATAACCCAAAGTTAGAATTAGATAAAGGTTGCACACATTGTGAATACACGAACTGCCACTGATTTGTTCACTTCAATGCGGTTAATTTTATTTCATGTGAATTTTATTAAAGAAAAAGTCAATTAGCAGCAGGATTAGCAGCAACCCTGAAGAGCACAATAATAATAATAAAGTCAACAGGGTAGCATGACATCATTCCACATTCTTCCATAACAATCTCTGTTTCCTTAGATTTCTAGAAAAAAAAAATTCTACCGATGAGAAATATTGGATTTGCATGATAGAGAAATAAGAGCACAGAGCACTGATATTTAGAGATTTGCTCTATAAGGTATACATACACTCTCCAGAAGTGTAGCTGCGGTCATATGGACTCAAAATATTAACAGTTGCTGTTCATGAATAAAGGGGTCTCTCATTTATTAAATTCCTTTTTAAAAAGTGGGACAGTAAAAAGCTGATTGGCAACTTTTTGCACATGGGTGGGGCTTTTAAAATTTAGACTGTTAGGGGGACCCTGAATGTTACTATCTTTAGGTCTTCTTTCCTCAAGGGCTGGTCAGATTCTTCAAACAAGTAGGTTGCCGTTTTTAGCAAATAAAAATAAAACTGTTCAATTAAATTTTATTTCATTTAGCAAAGAGTAATTTTGAAGTATAAATATGGCCCAATTATCACATGGGAATATACTAACACTGAAAAAGTATTTATTCTCTACCTGAAATTCAACTTTAATTGAACATCCTGTATTTTATCTGGCAACCCTATGGACAAGCTTCTTATAATCTCCTGCTTGGGTATAGAATTTTTTTTTTTTACATCTCTGCTAATTTATTATTATTTTTATTTTTTTATTTTAATTCCAGTATCATTAACACACAGTGTTACATTAGTTTCAGGTGCACAATATAGTGATTTGACACTTCCATACATCACCTGGGGCTCATCCCAGGTGCCCTCCTTCATCCCCATCAGCTATTTCTTTCTTTCTTTTTTTTTTTTTTAAAGATTTTATTTATTTATTTGACAGAGATAGAGACAGCCAGCGAGAGAGGGAACACAAGCAGGGGGAGTGGGAGAGGAAAAAGCAGGCTCCTAGTGGAGGAGCCTGATGTGGGGCTTGATCCCATAACTCTGGGATCACGCCCTGAGCCGAAGGCAGACGCTTAACCGCTGTGCCACCCAGGTGCCCCCCCATCAGCTATTTCATTCACCCGCCCCACCCACCTCCCCTTTGGTAACTACCAGTTTGTTCTTTATAGTTGAGTCTTTTTTTTCACAGTTATTAGGAAACCATATCAAGCAATTTATTTTCCATTAGACTATATATATTAAATTATTTATATTAAAGTATTTTAAAATTAATATCTTGAACAAGTTGAGTTTATACCAGGAATGTAAAGGTTTTCTTAACCTTAGGGAATCTGATAATGTAATTAATCAAAAAGCACAAAGAAAAAAATGTATAGTTATATCAAATAGAAGAGGCATCTGATTAAATTCACCATATCTGTTAAGAGAAAAACTCACAGATGGGGCACCCAGGTGGCTCAGTCAGTTAAGTGTCTGACTCTTGATTTTGGCTCAGGTCATGATCTCAAGGCTGTGAGCTCGAGCCCGGGTTGGGTTCTGTGTTGGGCATGGAGCCTGCTTAAGATTCTCTGTCTCTCTCTGCCCCTCCCCCACCTCGTGCACCTGCACTCTCTCTCTCAGGAAAAAAAAGGGGGGGGGAGAGAGACAGAGAGAGAAAACTCATAGAAAACTAGGAATAGAAAAGTAGGGATAACCTATATTCCTACCAAATAGCAAGACTAAACATCATATTTATCTACTAAATATCAAAACTAAACTTCGTATTTATCATTAGAAGCATTCCACTTCATGTCAAGAGCAATGAAAAGATGCCCACAAACTCTGGTACTAATCAGATTGTACTAGGAGCTTTAATTATCTCAGTAGATGGGAATATGAAATAAAAGAAAAATGAATATAGCTTTCATTCTTTATATAAAAAGATGGTCTACCAGGGAAATCCAAAAGAATCTACAGGCAAATTATTAAAACTGTCTAAGAGAACTCAGCACGCTGCGATTGCACAGTAAATACACAAAAGTTAATTGCAACTTTATACATCGGCAACGTTTTTTAAAAAAACTGAAAAGGTAGTTTATCAAAGATAGAGGAAATATAAGTACTTAGATAAAATCTAATACATGAAGTTTTAGACTTTTACAGAGAAAAATGTAAAACTCCATGGAAAGATATACCCAAATAAAAGAAAGTTTAAGGTTTGGAAAATTCAAAAACACAAATATGTCACGTAGCTCCTGATTAATTTTATTTTTATTACAGTCCCATTTAATGTTCCAATAGGGTTTTTGTGATTTTTATATGGAAATTTAAAAGTCAATTCAAAACCTCTCATCTATCAGTAAAGGGTCCGGAATAACCCTAAAAATTTAAGGAGTACAGACAGTTTGGATTCACTTTGGCAGATATGAAGACTTATGATGAAACTGTACAAATTTAAAAAGTGACAAACAGATGCAGGGTTTGAATACCAGACTAAAGTAATGCAACCAAGAGCTAAGAATGAGACTCATTTGTATGAAGCCACTTTGTAAATTGTAGAGGTGTCATTACAATTCCAGGAAGGACAGATGGTCTGTTCAATACATGGTGCTGAGACAATTGGGACAATAAAATTAAATTCTGATCTCACAGTATGCATAAATTAATTTCAGACAGATTAAAGGCCTAAATGTGAAAAAGCAACACTTCCAAATACCTAGCAAAATATTGGAGAAAATATTGTGTCAGCATAGAGGAGGCTTTCTTAAATAAGACGCAAAAGCACAAACCAAAAGTTAAAAGAATTGATCATTTGGTTTCCATCAAAATTATAAATTTCTGCATTTCAAAAGACTACGATACTCAAAGTTATGTCTTAAGAAAAAAATGTTTCCAACAAAGGATTAGTATCCAGAATGTTTAAAGAACGGCAAAGCAATCAGAAAGAAGACATCGTGCACAATTCATAGACGGGCAAGTCCAACTGGCGATACAAATATGAAATGGCATCATTATTAGCCAGGGGAATGCTAGTTAAAATATCGATGAAATATTTTATGGTCATCAGATTGGAATTTTTAAAAAATCTGAAAATACTAATTGCCATTGAAGATGTGGAGGAACAGGAGCTCTCATATATGGCACGAAGGGGAGAGGGTAGCTCAGTACAACCGTGCTGGAAAATTACTTGCTCGTATTTGCAGGATGCTCTAGCTTTCAACCCGGAAATTTCACTTCTGGGTGCATGTGCATAAGGAAATACATGGCGAGGATCTTCCATGAAGCATTGTTTTTAAGAGAGGAAAAAACTGGAAACAACTTAAATATTCATCAGTTGGCCAGCAGGTGTATTCGTTGTATTTTCATATGGTAGAATACTCGTAGGCAGTTAAAATGGGTGAATAGCACTGTATGTGTCAACATCGACGATGCTACAGAACACAGAGAATCAAAAATGTGAGCTGAGAAATAATAGGTACAGTTCGATACCATTTTAGAGTTAAAAATATGTGTAGTAACAATATAAAATATTGTTTATGGATACAGGCACATGCAGCAAAACTGCAAAATTATGCACAAAAATGATAAATACCAAATTCAGGATGGATGTTACGTGTGGGAAAAGAAGGAGAATGGAAAACAGGAAAGGTATACAGTAGGCTCTCACTGTATCTGAAATGTCTAATTTCCTAAAAAACAAAAACAAAACAAAAAAAAACACCCTCCAAGGCAACTATAGTGTAATATTAAGGTTGACAGAGCTTGTGGTAAGTATATGATTCTATAGTTTTTCCATATGCAATATTTTATAAAACAAAATGAAGATAAAATGTAGGCAAAGGAATAAGAAACTTCAGGGGATAAGTTAAAATATTGGCTATATCATGTCATAGGTCACTCTAAAAATGTTTACTCTTCATCTTCACTTTTTCCACTGGGCAGTTTTTTCTTTTTTTTTTCTTTTTTATAAAGATTTTATTTATTTATTTGACACAGAGAGAGAGACAGCCAGCGAGAGAGGGAACACAAGCAGGGGGAGTGGGAGAGGAAGAAGCAGGCTCCCAGTGGAGCACGGAGCCCGATGTGGGGCTCAGTCCCAGGACCCTGGGATCATGACCTGAGCCGAAGGCAGACGCTTAACGACTGAGCCACCCAGGTCCCCCTGGGCAGTTTTTTCTGAACTGCCTCACTAATGAAGAAAACCTGGTAGCAGAAGCTCTCGTATTTGAAAAATAGAAATCAAGTCCTGTTACAAGTCAATAGGCATCTAACTGTCCTTATTGGCAGTTTACTTGGCAACTCTCTGTCCTACTTCCAATAGTGCCCATTCCATATCTTCCCACCCTTTTCCCTGATTTCTTTCTATCTTGGTTTCTCATTCTTATCCAAAGACCTGCCCCGGGAGGACACCAGGTAGGAGCGAACTCAAATACCCACGTCTGTTCCCATCTGTTCCTTTGCTTCTCCAGGCTCAGAGGATGACAGGCCCGCCTTTTATGAATTCGGTGCTGTACCCTTAGGCATATCCGAAGCACTTTCTCCCTTTTAGTGTATCCGCAACCTCTTCTCTCTGACTTCGTCACTTTCTTTGTGTCTGTTCTCTTATCTGTAAAAGGGAGGCAATCTATACTAGTTTCCAACATTGTTATAAGCATCAAATGAGATCAAACAGAGAACCTATGGAAATGCTAACTTTTATGGTAACAGCCATATGTCTTCAAGGTATTGTGATTATTTCTAATGTAGGTTTGTAAGTGTAGAAAGATTTTATTGACTTCCTTAGAAGGATTCTTTTTATATAATATTGTCCTCTAAAATCCCTACAGAAAGCACTTGCAAAAATAAATTCATAAGCAGAAACCAGGAAAGGAAAAGAGAATTAAATGTGTGCCAAGTGTTAAGCGGGACTGGCAGGGAAGATATTTAAAAGTTTGTAGGGCATTATTCATTTGCTGGTCCTTTTGGATTATCTTTGCTCTACTTTTTTTTCCCCATAAGGTGATATTTTCTTCTCCAGAACTAATCAGAAAAATGTTTGAGTTCTGAAAGTACATGTTTTAAAATTGATTTAAAAAAATGACGAATTGTCTTATGTTCAAATTTGTAAATTGATATAGCGCTTTGAATGAACAGCAGGACATAAAAACACTTTTGAACAGGAACAGTATTATGAAGCATTACAGATGCTTCTTTCGGACTAGCTGCTCATTTCCTAAATAGATTTATTTGATAGCTTTTCTCATTTAATAAAAGGATGAATTAGAAAAATATGAACAGATTGTAATAACCAAAAATAAATGAACTTGACAACCTGGAAGAGGAGCATTTGCCAATGGACTGAATAATAATGTAGGAGAACTTTGGCATGAACAATTTATGTATGAATAAGAAATAAAATTCTTGACATTTAAGTTTAGAACAGACTGCCTAGAAGTGGATTTTGGAAAAAATAACATTTCTAATATCCTAAGAAGTATTTTCTAAAATACACAGTCAACTATGTTTTACCTAATAATTTTAAGTATCTTGCTTATCTCTTCGCCCCCCTTCTTTCTTCCTTTATTTCAAAAATGCAAAAATCAAATCCTGATAAAGATGACTATAATGAACATTATAGAACTTCCTATTTTGATTCCATATTGCCCATACGAAGTGACAAAGTCAATCTTTGACTTAAATATCTTGATTATGGTTGATATCTCTGAAAGTAGAATCATCATCTTTTTAGGAAACTGGCATTTTCATTCTAGGTGTTTCTTGTTACCTATGTAATCTTTTTTAAAATTTAAGTTTTATTTTAATTCTAGTTAGTTAACATACGGTGCTGTACTACTTTCAGGTGTATAATATAGTAATTCAACAGTTTGATACATCGCCCAGGACTCATCACGGCAAGTGTCCTCCTTAATCCCCATCACCTATTTCCCCCATTCCCCCACTCATCCGTCTGGTAACCATCAGATTGTTCTCTATAATTAAAAGTCTGTTTCTTGCATTGTCTCTCGCTTTCTGTCTTATTTTTTCCCTTTGCTTCTTTATTTTGTTTCTTAAATTCCACATATGAATGAGATCATGTAGTATTTGTCTTTCTTTGACTTATTTCACTTATACTCTCTAGCTCCATCCATGTTGTTGCAAATAGCAAGATTTGTATTTAATATTCCATTATATAAACATATATATTCCATTATATATTACATATATATAATATTCCATATATATGTATATACGTATCACACCTTCTTTATCCATTTTTATCCATGCATCAAGTGAATGGACACATGGGCTGCTTCCATATTTTGGCTATTGTAAATAATGCTGCTACAAACTTGGGGTGCATGTATCCCTTTGAACTAGTGTTCTGCTGCCTGTGTAATCTTTTTTTTTTAACTTAATACTCTGTTTTTTAATAATTTTTATTTTGTTATATTAGTCACCATACTGTACATCCCCAGTTTTTGATGTAATGTTCCATGATTCATTATTTGCATATAAGACCCAGTGCACCATGCAATATGGGCCCTCCTTAATACCCATCACCGGCCTATCCCAATCCCAACCCCCATCCCCTCTGAAGCCCTCAGTTTGCCTGTGTAATCTTGAGCAAGTCGCTGAACATCTCCAAACCTCAGATTCCTCATATATAAGAAGAAAATAATGATTCAAGAATGTTGTGATCATCAAAATGAACTAATAATGCCTCCGACAGGATGTTAAAAAGTATAAATTTTATAAACTATGCAAAAATATGATACTTTACATTTTACACATTATCATTTCCACATTGGAATTGTCTGGAACCATGTATCAGAGCATCTGGGCAATTGAGCTTTTATTTTTCTTTCATATATTTGGCATTGTGTAGAATCATCCAAGCAGCCAGAAACCAATTATGCATGAATCTAGTTAAGCATTTAAGTAAAGAACCTTGAAGAGGTGATCTACTCTCTTTGTATTATGACTAAAGAAACAAAGGCACAGAGAGGGGAGAAACCCAAGGAAAAAGCAATAGCTCACGAATAATTAGAGCAGGACTCTGGGCTCAGGTGTTCTGAATCTCTCCTAATGGTAAACTTTTTATTCTTCCATTCTACCTTCCTTCTCAGAGGATGGGGATACAATCCAGTGCTTATTGACTTTGTGAGCCTTGTGTCAGCTATTTTATGTGGGTGCTTCCAAAAAACAAACATCGGTTGAATACTTGATAGACGATGGGAATTTAAAGATAAAGATAAATTAAGCAGCACCCTTGCCCACAAGCAACCACAAAGTAATAGAGGAATAAATGTGTCTGGAAAGAGCTGCAATAAACTGGGATATGTGCTTTAATAGAAATTTGTTTTTTAAAAAAAGGTCAGCCATAATGCTAAAAAAGGGACCAGATTTCGGAAAAAGGAAACACAGACTGATTTTGATGAGGAGTTTACTCTGTGTGTGTATGTGTGTGTGTGTGTGTACACAAGGGGGTGGACGGCCCTGAAAGAGAACATCCCAAATAAAAAACAACACGTACAAAAGTATGGAGGAATCAAACAACGTGACGTGTGTCAAAATAGCAGGCAATTTAGCTGTCTTGGTGTATGGCGTGGAAGGGAGGGAGCCGCAGGCGGGGGGTTGGGGAAATGGAATTGCTGGAAGAGGGGAGTCCAGCTGAGCAGACCTGACTTAAGCTGTGGGAATCAGGAGTGAAAGCAAGGACTGCAGTGTGGAGTTCTTATAATCAGAACCAGTGGGAAAGCTATTAAGGGGTTTCTGGTTGGTGGACTGGTCTCCCTTAACTTTTATTTTTGGGTGGGTTTTCTTTTTTTTCCCCCAATGAAAAAAATATCTCCCTGGAGCAGAACCGAGGAAGAATTACAGTGGTAAAATCTGGAGTGGGAAGGCTAGTTGGAGACCACGGAGAGGAATGGCGGGGTTTGCTGTGGAGGGGCGCAGCGGAAGTGGGAAACGGACGACAGAAAAGATGAGGCCGGGATGGAGATAGCCCCATGCTGCAGACAAATCCGAAGCTCCGAAAAGCTAAGAAATTAGCCCAAGGGCACACAAGTGGGGAAGAAGAAAACTCAAGATTGAAACATTGGTCTCTGTTAACTCTCATGCCAGGGCCAGCCTCCAAGCTGCATTCCCTTAGATGGGGTCACATCGGCCTCCCTAGAGGAAGGAGACCGCCTTCTTGATCACCCAAAGGCACTGAAGAGCCCAAGGGGCATTCTCGAGCACAACACTAATTATGATGTGGCACTCTGTGTCCTGGAACACACTCTACTTTAGCAGTGTTTTTTTCTTCTCTTGACAAAACTGCTAGAAGTGTACATTCTACCTTCTTTTTGGAAATGCTATTACTAATGATTAAGTAATATCTCTGAGTTGGTCTGAGTCCTGAAGGGAGGGGGGAGAAAATGTACTTTAAAAATCTATTAATACAACTTGTCTTTATTTCTGAATAGGCTTGCTGATCCAAAGTAATTTGTCTAGGCCTCTCTCTTGCTCGTTTTATTTATAGAATGGTGGGAAATAATCTGTAAAAATTAGGCAGATAGGAAAAAGTTAATAGAATTTTAATAAATTTTAATAAAATCAAAGCTTTGGTTAGTACTTGGAATCACTTAAAATTTTTTCATGTATATTAAATTTAATATAGTGTTTCATGTATCTATTTTCTAATAGTAAGATGAAGATGAGACTTTTTCTGCCTTTTACCTGGACATGAATCTATAAATAAGAAAATCACTCTTAAATTTCTTATAGAAATCTTTTCCTTGACCAAATGGAACTCTTTTCCTTGTCAATGGAACTCTAAAATCAAGTCTGTACAATTTTGAATTGTATAATTCAAATACGTAGCAGGATGTTTCAATCTTGGCGCATTTGGGAGGGGACCATTTTAGGGACAACTTTGGTAAAAGAAAGGAAAAGATTTGCAGAACCCAGGTTTTCACTATGACACAGAATCACACTGATAGCTGCTTTAGGTTTGAGTTACTCTTTGTAAATTTCTTGTCCATGGAGTAAATAAACTCATGCTTTATTGGTGCTCTCAGCTATGCGGTGTGCCTGATTATTTAAGTGCCTTGTGGTTCAGTTGCTTTCAACAGTAGAATTAAAAAAGTTTAAGAAATTGTGAAAACTGAGTCAGGGGTTGCAGGTTGATTCAAGACAACTCCTGCTAAAAACCTTCAGTTTCCTCATCTAAGGATAAATAATTACCGAAGCTATCTGTATTAGGCAGTGTGCTCCAGAGAAACAGAACCGATAGGGTGGGTTGCAGAAAGAGCTGCAATTTTTCTTGCTGTGGGAGGTCAGTCTTTTTCTATTAAGGTCTTCAACTTGTTGGATGGGGCCTGTCCACATTACAGAGGGCAATCTGCTTTACTCACTGATTTAAATATTAATCTCATCAAAGAAAAAAAAAAAAAACTTTCACAGAAACACCCAGAATAATGTCTGATCAAATATCTGGGTGCCATGGCCCAGTCAGGTTGACATGTAAATTAACCATCATACATACTCTCTCAAAAGAATGTTCCAAGCATTAAATGGTTTAACACACATGAAGCCTTGTGGACATGGCACCTAACATTCATTGAATACCAAATCCTATTATTTTGTTGTTATTAATATTCAAGTAGTTACTTAGAGTGGTACTGAAAAAAAATGACTCCTGTTTTATAGCATGTATAAGAATGATAAGAGGCATTTTAAGTGATCATGAAAAATAGCAAACATGATGTAGATAAGCTCTTCCTAACAAATTGTCAGACGTGCTCATTCAAACCGAAACTTTGTGAAGAGAAATACATTTATGTATCTATCCCAAAGTAAATACACTGGAAAAAAAATTTATTTTGCATTGCTTTCCTTGGCATTTTTAGAGATACAACTCTTTTCTTTCCCAGTGGCTAGAACAAGCTCAATCCCTCAAATCTGATCAGGAAAAGTAGCTTGCTTCCATTTAAAGCTAAAATTTGTTCTTCATCTTTCTCTCTCCCTTTTGCTACTGCTGGGAAATCAGTATCAAATAAAGGCCCACCTCATAAAATCTTAGGCAGCAGCAGAGCTACATTATTCACACTTAGTTCAAGTGGAGAAGTTCATTACAACCAGGAAAGTTATGAAAGATATGCGGTTCCCAGGAGGGTTTGGCCTTCTGCCAAATAAATCATTCACAGATGCACAAGGTTACAGCCTTGCCTTCCCTCCTGGCGCCCACTTCATTGCGGGATCCTTTACTGCCCGGCTCCAGCTGCCCACACACTGGTCTAACAACCGAAGCCCAAAGTTCAAAGACCCGCACTTTCTTGCTCTGACAGTGATGCTCTTCTCCTTTTCTTCATAATTGTGAATCCTGTCAAAGCTCTTTTATTTTTTTAAATTATAATTTGTCAGGAACTCTTTACTCAGATTTCTTAATAAATCATCTCTTTTCTCAAACAACTCTTCTGAAATTACCATCTTTTATTATAAACAGCCTTGGCTCTTTTTCTTTCCCCCATGGACTTTGAATGGCTTTCTCTCCCTTCTCATATCACCTGGGAGTTCATTCCATGTATAG
Source organism: Ursus americanus (assembly GCF_024610735.1). NCBI lineage: Eukaryota > Metazoa > Chordata > Mammalia > Carnivora > Ursidae > Ursus > Ursus americanus. The sequence goes on along the minus strand of NC_142139.1, from coordinate 51,276,958 downwards.
ATCGTTTTGCTGCTTTGGGTATGAAAAAGCATTATTCTGCTGCTTTTCTCTTGTCCCACATTCTTTGTTTCTCAGTCTTATTAATAGTTGATCTTATGAAGGCCTCTGCTCACTTCGCAATTGCCGTCGTCCTAGGTGGCTATTGGTGTAAGTCAGCCCACCAGACCTGAGGAGGGGCAGACCTGAGGAGGGGCAACTGGGCGAATTGAGGAAATCAGGCAATGGTGTTATGGTGCCCTTTGCCCCTCTTCTTGGGTGCCTGCCCCCCAACTCTTGAAGCTGTGCTCCTGCCTTACCATTCCCCACCCAGTGCTCTTCCTCTGCTTGAAGATCCTTCTGTCTCCGAGAAGCTACTTTTCATACAGGCGTTAGGATCTCATGTTGCGCAGTACACGCTGGTTCGCTCCTTGTGCAAGCACATCCTGAATGCCTCTGCTGATCACGATCGAGAATGTAGAGATCCCATCCTCCCTCTATATTCCCATAAAGAGGAATGTGCAGAAGAATGTTTGCCCAGCGTTCAAGGTCGGGGGGTCTGGGGATGGCCAACTACGAGCATCTCCCTTATAATGAAAAATGCCTGGATGGCAAGCCTTGATATCCTTGAAAACACTGGCAGTGCAGAGAAGGGAAGGGCCACAAGAGCTGCTAGGTTAAGTTGCTATGATATAAAAACTCGCTGCACGTAGATCCCCGTAGCAGATGTTTTGTTCAGTTGGTCGCTCCTCAACTCCCTGCATGTTACTTCCCCCAATAAACCTATGTCTTGATCCCTGTCTCCGGGTCTTTTCCTTGCTTAGAGTCTGCTGAGATGGGGCTACACATATGTTACCTCCTATTTCCATTATATATGAGTACCATCTGAAAAGAGCAATATTCAACCCAAAGCAGCAAGAGTTAAATATCCAGGCTCCTGGCATGGATGGGTAGCACGTCCTTTCAACCACATTATATAGGTAATTACACACTCTATTTGTCTGGGAGTCTTTAAAGAAGGTCTCATTATGAAGTAGATTGTGCTGGATTCCTGATAAGCGTACCAAATGTAATGGAAGCTCCTGGTTTCCCATTCTGCCTGTCCAGCCGTGCTGGTTTAGCTGTTCCCCAATTGCTTACAGTGTTAGCAGCTGATGGTTCACAGCTGCACTCTCTCAAAAGAATTCCCATTCACCAGTTGAAGCCACCTAGCTTGAAAATTTCTGGGCAGTTATACACACCCCTGGGACAGCCCACGGCCATGGGCAATGGCTGATTGAGACATAGCACAAAATCCCAGCCACCTCACCTAAAGCCAGAATTTCTGAGGTTACCATTCAGGCTCCTGAACTCCTCATAAACTCAGAGCCTGAAGCTCACATCTTTGCCTAGGATACTACCTACCCCTATTCTGTTTCCTTCACTTCCTTCTAGAGTTATCCTGAGAACACGGTCTCAAAATCAGTTGCACAAGAATGCACCCTTGGACTCTTTCTTCTAGCGGATTTGAGTAAAGGCTCTGAACATAAGCTTTGGGAGCCAGCAAAGCATGGGACTTGAAAGAGAAGAGGGACATTTTTTTGCAGAAAAAAATTGGTATTTCAAATTAAAAAAAAATAGCACTAAGCATTCATCATGGAGAAGATCAGAATTTTGTCTTTTAAAAAGAGTTTTGTATTGCTTTTATTTTGAATTACAGGGGGCAGGACACATAATCTCTTGAGTGCTTAGTTACTCTGTATGTCTTAATCAAACATTGGCAGTAAGAAAGGATTTCTATTGTAAAGCCCTGTTTTTCATTCATTCAAAACTGCATGCCTCTGTGGATTCATGAAAGGAGAAACATATATAAATTGTAGAATTCACAAATTTAACTACGTGCAAATCTCATAACTATAAATCAATCTTCCAGAAGAAGAGCATTGGTGAGTTGCTAGGCAGTGATGCTTACTGCAGCGGTTTTGCACATGGCCACTTTAGGAGCAAATTCTGGTCCAGGGAGGTATGGGAGGCTCTGGTATTTTCTGTGTATTAGAGGAGGTCAGACCACTTCCTGTCAAAACTGTGAGCTTATTTTGCTGGGCATCCTGTTTAGAAATCTATCTCAAACACAAAGGAAACCAAGAGAATTTATCCTTCAATGGCAGCATGGAACCGTTCAAATGTAGGTGGTCCTCTTATTAGCTGGGCCATAACTCTTTAGTTTTCTACAACCCAGAGTCATGTCTGTCTATGTTCACTTCTCACATTTAAAGCAGCTAGATTCATCCATGTAAGGCACACTTTCTACCCATAAAATTAACACCTTCCTTGTTCTCATTCTCCATCTTCTTTGGTTCTGCCCTGATGGGAGGATTTACACCCCATCTCTGATCTGCCTCTGGACCTTCTCACTTTATCTTGGTGTTTGGATTCACTTGGTGTTTGGTCTCCCCTCTTCCCCGACTCCTCACGGAAGCTCCTGAGATGGATAATCTACTTGGGCATCTTCCAGGGTAAGTGTCCCTGCATTGACTCATTCTTCAGTCATGCCATTGCCTCCTAGCGTCTTTGACAATGTCCTCGATGTATTGCTTACAATAGAATGAGACAAATAGAACACAAGGGAAGCCACCAAACAACCACTGCCAAGCTCCAGAGAGATTAAGCTCTGAGATTCTACCACTTTTGCTCCGAGTTCTGTGAGATCCCAGTGGGATGGAAGGTGAGCGGGTTTCTGGAACCTCTCCAGCGACCTCATCCTGTCAACCAGGTTTCTCACTAGGGAGATGCTAGCTTACAGAATGCTCTCTGTCCGTGTCACAATTACTAGAGCTCTGGGAACAGGGTCAAAACTCTTTTTCTGTTATGACTATATCTACTGCTAACTATCTCTTACTGCACACCTACTACATGGCAAGCACGGTGCCAGATACTTCTAGAGTCATTAGTTTTAATCCTTATTGCTACATGCAGAGGTAAACGTTATCTCCATTCTGCAAATGAAGTTGTGGTTGAGAGGGTTTAAGGTCAGACATTAAGTGAAAAATTTGGATGTGTCTGATTTCCAAGGCTGTATTTCATTGTCTTTCTTTTTATTGTCATCCAACCACTCACCTCAGCCTAGCAACTGTCCATTTGCAAAGTCCCCTGTGTTAGTTACCTCTTGCTGCATAGCAAGCTTAGTGGCTTGAAACAATACACATTTATTATCTCCGTTTCCCTTGGGCAGAAGGCTGGCCATGACTTAAATGGCTTCTTTGCTCAAGGTCTCAAAAACTGCAAGCCAGATGTCAGCTGGGCTTCGTAACTTTCTGCAGCTTGGTGTCTTCTTCCAAGCTGTTGGCAAAATCCATTTCTTTCCAGCTGTTAAGTCTGACAGCTCTGGTTTTACTGGCTGTTGACTGGGGGTCACTCTCATCTCCTAAAGGCCTCTCCAATTTCCATTGGCAAAATATGGTTGTCACTACTTGAAAAGCATCAGGAGAATCTCTCTGTAGTGTGCTTAACACAGTTAGAGGAGTCATATCCCACATCATTGCCATAGTTTATTAACTAGAAGCAAGTCACAATCTGACCCACACTAAGTGGAGGGGATTATATGGGGCGGGATCTTATTGGGGGTCCCATGAGGGTGTTTCAGCCACAATCCCTTACCAAAATGTTCACAAGGCTGTTGCTGAGGGTTAGAAAGGCACAGCCCAGAGCACAAGAGAGAAAGTTCCTGCCGCAGCTGCTGGTTCCAGCTGCCCCCCCCCCCCCATTTAAGTGGACAGGATATTATTTATCTACTTTGCTGGGGCAGGGTGACAATTTGGCCATAGAATGCTTTGATACCAGTGATGAAAGACTCTTTATAAAGCCAAAGTACATTTTTTTCCCAAAAAAGAAAAATAGAAAGAAGTCATCTGTTGCTAGGGAAACCACAACCTTTTGCTGTGCTTATTTAGAAAAGAGACATATTCAAGACTCTTCACCGTAGGAACAGAGATTGTGCTTTATGTTGGTGAGAATAAACAAAGAAAAAAATATCAATCCTCTCAAATGCAAAAAAAAAAAAAATCCATTATCTTGTATCTTGTTGAAAGATTTTATTCTCAGGGGTTCAATTCAAGATTCACCCCTTTTTTCTCCTGCTATTTTTGTCTTGAAACTTCCTTTGAAGTCATCAGAATCTTTGGGTCTCAGCAAAACATGAGAAGCTGAAAGGACACTGGGCAAGCTAGCACAAACCCATTCCAGAATGGCCTGGCTAAGAGGCCACGGGCTCCTCTCCTTCTGTTCAGATTGTGCCTGGGCACTAAGTCAAGAAAGAGTCCCAGAGCATTTTTTAGTACTCGTGCTCAGTATGTCATCAGACTTTTCATATTATTGCTTAAACAATCACATTCTTTTTTTTTTTTTTTTTAAAGATTTTTATTTATTTATTTGACAGAGATAGAGACAGCCAGAGAGAGAGGGAACACAGGCAGGGGGAGTGGGAGAGGAAGAAGCAGGCTCATAGTGGAGAAGCCTGATGTGGGGCTCGATCCCATAACGCCGGGATCACGCCCTGAGCCAAAGGCAGACGCTTAACCGCTGTGCCACCCAGGCGCCCCAAACAATCACATTCTTGTACAGATACTGTGGTTCAAGTCCTACTTTTAAAAAGGCAGTTCTATTTTCAGGTGTCCAGAATCTTAGCCAAAATAGTTTGATATGGTTCAAGTCAAAACACTGACCCTGTAGACCCAAGATTTCTTTGTGGCTTGGGAAGAGGCTTCCTCTTCTAGGGTCTGGGTGAGCAGGCCCCAGGAGCACAAGCCTCCAATCTGCTAGCCCAGACTGCCCTCCCCATCTCTTGAGGCCCAATGGAGCTACTGGTCGGAATTCTTCAGGGATTTTCTGGGGATATTTTACTTGTGAAAGTGTGGAGGTGAGACAGGATGGTGCAAGGAGGAGATAGTAACTAGAACATTCTGATCTACAGAAATATTGTTACATAACAATGGTGTATGTCTGAGAACATGACCCTGGGTTAGCCTCACCTAGCATCTAAAAATGAAGAGAAAAGGCATCTGGAAACTGAGGAGAATATTATTTTGGATTTACCTTGTGTGTATTCTGTATGCCTTTAATTCCTCTCTGTAGGAAAAATATCCTAATGTGGATTTTATGTCTTCTCTTCCGAGGTAAAGGACTGTGTGCTGTTGAAGGTTGTTTTCTCCCACTCCTACAAAAGGTCCATGATCATCAAGAGGCTGGGGAGAGGAGCGTGGATTCAGGAACCTGAGTTTTCCAGAACCCATGTTCTGGGTAAGCAGAGCCTTGCAGGGCGGTTGCTACAATGTGAACTTCAGATAATTACCTAATAAAGGGAATAACTATTTTATTTCTTCTTTTTGCCTGGACTGTTCCTCTCATACATCTTTGCTCTGTGAGCCTACTTGTGTGTTCATGAAACAATATTTTAGTCATTATTGTGGTGACATTAAAGCTTGTTAATTCAGGCTGTTAAGTTCCCTCTTGAAAAAAATCTCAAATGATCGCAGCCATAGTTTGAACCAGTCTTATGCTGAGGATCATAAGTATAATTCAAATAGATATGGGAAAAAAATGCATTCCTTAGTTCAACTTGATAGAGTTAAAATGTGATATTTAAAACAGTGGTTTGAATCACTATTTTGCCATAGTCATTTGTATCATACTAAGAAAAAATTATATGAACTAGATTTCTAATTATCATTCAATCTCAATAGGGTTTACATTTATAACTTTCTAAATAAAAAGACAGCCATTTTAAATTTTGCATCTGCCCACAAAAGAAACATTACTTAAGCCAGATGTGTGAAGTACTTCAAATTATATGGGAAGTTTTATCTAGGGAATATGAGAAGGATAGCGGTTTGAAAAAAGCAAATAGGCCGTTGTGTTCCCCAATTTTCAATATTACTGGACTGATAACTGAAGAAACAATTATTTTGTTAGAAGCTAGAAGTGAAAATGCTAATATTCTTCTAATTATAAGTTATGGGAAACCCAATATGTTATAATAGCACTAGATGCTTTGTTAGTATTCATAGTGTAAGAAAAAAAATTAAAACCACGCAGGTTTGACACGGTTGCATATCAATAAAACTTAGCTGTTTTTTAAGCTCTTCAAAAGTAAACCTGACAGGCTAATTTAAAAATATCTGCCTACAGTCTCTGCCTCATAAGTTTCCATGTTGCTGCCAGATAAAAAGCATCGAGAAGGTAAATGAAATGGGCAGAAAGAGTAAGAATAGTTGGAAACACTTAACTGTGGCTCGCCTGCTCTCTCTGAATATAACAGAGTATAAGGCTTACAGTGGTGAGTTGACTCATCAAATTTATTTACCAATAGTCCATCTACTTGCTGCTTTAGATCGACTCACAGCCTATGCATCACTCTCGGGGAGAAGTAATTCCATAAACTGGAAAAGAGAATTAAAGATTAGATATAATTCTAGAAAAGAATTCAAGAAAAAGTCTGCTGAGTTTGAGAGAAACGTGTCTTCCGATGTCAAACTTAATTCTAGACCCCACACAAATATTTTTCTTCTTTAAAAAAAACTGTTGGAAGGCCGCCTAGGTGGCTCAGTCGCTTAAGCGTCCCACTCTTAGTTTCCTCTCAGGACATGATCTCAGGGTCCTGGGATCCAGCGCCGTTGGGCTCCCTCTCAGCGCAGAGTCTGTTTGGGTTTCTGTCTCCCTCTGTCCCTCCCCTCCCTCTAAAATAAATAAATACATAAATCTTTATAAAAATTTTAAAAAAAATAGGGGCGCCTGGGTGGCACAGCGGTTGGGCGTCTGCCTTCGGCTCAGGGCGTGATCCCGGCGTTATGGGATCTCATAGGATGGAGCCCCACGTCAGGCTCCTCCGCTATGAGCCTGCTTTTCCTCTCCCACTCCCCCTGCTTGTGTTCCCTCTCTCGCTGGCTGTCTCTATGTCTGTCGAATAAATAAATAAAATCTTTAAAAAAATTTTTTTTTAAATAAAAACTGTTGGGAATTGAAGTAATAGTCGTGAGATTATTTGGAAATCATTTAATTACTTTGGATCCGGTATCAAGTCATAAACATGACCTGCATCTTTAGCGGTTATAGAACTTAGAAATAAGATTTCATTAATCGAGGTTCTTAGCCAGCCTATTCTAAAAAGTTAGTAATTGGGGCACCTGGGTGGCACAGCGTTTAGCGTCTGCCTTCGGCTCAGGGCGTGATCCCGGCGTACCGGGATCGAGCCCCACATCAGGCTCCTCCGCTGGGAGCCTGCTTCTTCCTCTCCCACTCCCCCTGCCTGTGTTCCCTCTCTCGCTGGCTGTCTCTCTCTGTCAAATAAATAAATAAAATCTTTAAAAAAAAGAAAAGAAAAAAATAAAAAGTTAGTAATTATGTTCTTTATAACCTTCTCTGCATACTCTGCTGCCTGTGAAGTTGTTCCCAAAAATATTTTCAATAGAAATTGACAATTAAAATGGTGAAGTTTCAAATACAGATTCTCCTAATCTTTTTCATTGGCCAGATAATTTCCTGTGGCTTGTCACTCCGCACTTGCCATGTGGAGTGACATAGTTACAGATTCGTTGTCTCTGCCTAGTTTTGCTCTGTGGAAGATGAACAGAGATGACACCAGATTTGTATTTTTCAAGTCCCGCACTCACTTTGTATAAATACAAATGCAAATGTAACATTTTATAGTTGAAATGTACCTTAGCAATCAACCAACGTCAGACCTGAGACTCAGAGAGAGAAAGTGATTCGCCTCAAGTCACGAAGACAGATCGTATTGGACCACGGAGCCTAAAGTGAAGATTTCCTGGTTCTTAGTTCAGTGCGCTCACAGCACACCACTGAGGCATCAGAATTTGTTTTAATTGTGGGAAGTGAGCATAAAAGGATTACACTGTGATTTTCAGGACTCTTTGTGGAACTTCCACAGGACATGTTTTCCAAATGATTTTGGAAGCTTAAGTTAACACCTGCTGCTTTTAAATAAATGAAAACATTTTCATTCTTTATAAATTTTTCCTGCTTCCACTGTGAGTGCCAACAACAGTACACAAGCTGTCAGTAACCCCATTAAAAAAATTCAACAGAAAGTAGTTTAAAAAGTTTTATTAGGGAAATGATGAGCTGAACTAGGGCCATAGTTGTGACTCAACGTTCTCCCCTTGGGTGAGACTGGTTACTATTTTCCATAGTTTGATCATCTTTCATATTCCCTCAGATACTACACTGTATAGAAGCTCCAAGAAGATTGAGCAGTGATTTAAACATCTTTTACTGAGGTTAGCATATTTAAAATGAAACAAGGAATGCATTGGTCAGAAGTCAGTCAGTGAATTGTTTGAACTAGCTGATGCCAGTGGATTTCACACATACTTAACAGAGTTTGCAAGTGCACACCAAATTTCTGTAATAGCCCATGGTCCCTTGGAGCTCGGTGGGTAAGTACTACTGTCAAGGATTCCAGCCTGGATTGGCCCTGAAATCACAAACCCAGTATTTGATAGAACTTGAATTCAAACTTGCCTTGTCAGATAGACTGAGACAAATCTAGCACATAAATTTGATTAGAAAGAAATGATACTGAACTTGCACTTTTCCTTCTCGATAAAGAGAAGTTTTTAGAGGAACTGCTTCTTGGGAACCCGAATTTGGCTTGACATCCTCAGGGCAAGCTGCGGATCTCAGCTGCTGTCTTACTACAACTTGCCATTTTTAGTGCCTTGCATGCCCAGTAACTACGAATCCAGCCTTACTATTTAATATGATTCTGATCACAGTTGGAAACATGAAGGCTAAAGTAATATATTATCAAGGAATCAGTGGTTGGGAAACCTTCAAATATTTTTGTTTGCAATATTTTTGTGGTTTTTAAATCTAGAAAAAAATTTTAATGGGTAAGTTTCAGTGGGACATCTTCCTCTCAATTTGGTCATGTTGGTGTTGTCACTTGGTACAATGCAATGAGGATACACCCAGATCTTGAAACCGGTACCTGTATCTAACCTCAGCGGGATAACAGTTCTCCCTATTTACCTTGTGATGTGTAGGGTTTGGCAAACTCTTACTATAAAGGGCAAGATAGTAAATATTTTGGGTTTTGTGGGCCATGGGGTCTCTGTCACAACCACTGAACTCTGTAATTATGGTGCAAAAGTAGCCACATGAAGTAGGCAAATGAATGAGCACGACTGTATTCCAGTACAACTCTACCCACAAGATCAAGTGTTGGGCTAGATTTGGCTGATGAGTTGTAGTCATAGTAACATATCTGGAGTGAGAAAATGCTTCCTAAAAAAAAATCCCTAAGCTGTAAAAGTCTCTTTGCTAAACTCCTGGGAGAAGGATTCCATGGAATGAGTTTTGCAAAAACAGCTCTTTGTAACTTTATTTGAATTCATGGGATTTTTGAAGATTAAGGTTAGTTGGTGGGAAATAAAAGAAAAAATCTACCATTATTCTCTTCATTTAACAAATTATAAGGGAATATAAGACTAACTCTTGCAGAGATTACAAAATAAATGTAACTGATTTGTCAATGCCAAAAGATAGAAGTAATCAATTTAGATCACTACAGTCTGGAAGTTTACTAAACAGAATGAATTATCCAGCCCATTAATTTAAGAATTGGCTTGTGTTGTGTGAGAATTCCTCTAGTTATTGATACTCTCATTTGTATTTTGGCCAATAGAAGGGTAACTTGTCATTAGAACTGACCTCTTAGATCTTGAAAAAAAAAAAAACCTAATGATAATTCCTATTTTTGAGTCATATGTTTTGTTATCTGAATTTGCTGTTAAGAATTTATCATACCACTGGGTAAATAAATAAGCATTGGCCAAGAAAGTTGCTTGAGGAAAACCAGGAGGTCTGCCAAATTAAAAAAATTGAAGTATAGGGAAAGTTTGACGTATTCTACATGCTATTTTTATAAATATTTCATTTGGTTTTTAGTCTCCATTTAGGGAGCAGAAGCTGTGAGAGTATTGTTTCTAGATACACTGTACTTGTGTTTTTATAACTTACATAACCAGCAGACTGATAAGGGCTGAGGAGGTGTTAGGATCAAGAATGAAGTTATAAGGTAGGATGAAAATAATAGAACCAATATGCTTGATAGCTTAAATAAGTTTATTATAGGTTCAATGATGAGTCGAAAATTAATAGAAAATTTTTGTTAAAATATGATCATGATAAGCAGGCATATAAAACTTGATTTAATCATCTTCTGATTCTAGAAAAGGCAAAGTGTGATGGCCAGCCTACAAGACAGCCTCAGTGTTCCTGCATTCTGGGTTCCACTCCCTTCGTTTAGTTGCCTACCACAGTAAATAAATACTGACTGACCTACGTGACTAATAGAATGTGTAAGAAATAATGATATGTGACTTTTGAGGCTAGAACGTAAAAGGCTTTTTGACATCTGATTTGCTCTCTCTTAGATGGCTCATTTGTTTTTAAGGTATATGTTTAAGGTGTACAACATGATAACTTGATACACATATATGCAACGAAATGATTACTACGTCAAGCTAATTAACATAGCATCTCCTCGTACCATTTTGTGTGTGTGATAAGAGCACCTGAAATCTACTCACTTAGCTCTTTCCAGCATTGAATACAGCATTATTGACTATAGTCACCATGTCGTACATTAGACCTCTAGACTTATTCATCCTACAGAATTGCAACTCTGTACCCTTTGACCAACATCTCCCATTCCCACCCCACAAACTGCCCCTGATTGCCACTGCTTAACTCTCTGCTTCTATGAGTTTGACTTTTGAAAAGCAGATTCCATGTATAAGAAAGATCATATAGTATTTGTCTTTCTCTTTCTGGCTTATCTCATTTAGCATAATGTCCTCTAGGTTCACGCTGTGACAAATGGCAGGATTTCCTTTTTTCTCATGCTTGAATAATATTCCATCGTGTGTATACGTACATGGACACTTTCTTGACCTGTTCCTCTGTTGACAGACCTTTGGGTTGTTTCCATATCTTGGCTATTGTAAATAATGCTACAGTGAACATGGGAGTGCAGATATTTCTTCAAAATACTGATTTCATTTCTTTTAGATATATTCCCAGAAGTGGGATTGCTGGATCATATGGTAATTCTATTTTTAATGTTTTGAAGAGCCTTTACACTATTTCCCACAGTGGCTTTACCAGTTTACATTGCCACCAATGGTACGCAGAGGTTCCCTTTTCTTGACACCCTTGCCAACATTTGTTACCTTTTGTCTTTCGGACGATAGTCATTCGAACAAGTCTGAGGTGATATTTGTCTATAGTTTGATTTACATTTGATAGTAAGCATTTTTTTTTGTCTACCTCTTGGTCATTTGCAGGTCTTCTTTCGAGAAATGTCTACTCATGGCCTTTGCCCAATTTTAAATTGGGTTATTTGTTTTCTACTATTGAGTTGTTCAAGTTCTTATGTATTATGGATGTTAACTCCTTATCAAATGTATAGTTTGCAAATATTTTCTCTCATTCCATAGGTTTTCTCTTGTTAGTTATTATAAACATTTCCAGGCCAAGGTCAAGTTTTTTTCCTGTTTTCTTCCAACATTTTTATGTCTTTAGGTCTTTAAGTCTTCAATCCATTGTGAGTTGATTTTTGTATATCAAGTGAGATAAGGTTCAAATTTCTTTCTTGTGCATGTAGGAAACCAGTTTTTCCAGAACTGTTATCGAAGAGACTGCTTTTTAGCCATTGTGAGTTCTTGGCATCTTTGTTGACCATATATGCATGGATTTATTTCTGGGCTCTCTATTCTGTTTCATTGGTCTCTGTGTTTTCATGCTGATAGCATGCTGCTTGATTGCTGTAGGTTTGTAGTGTGTTTTGAAATCAGATACTGTGATGTCCTCAACCTTTTTGTTGCTGTGGTTCAAGATTATTCTGGCTATTTATAGTTTTTTTGTGATTCCATATGAGTTTAATGGTTGTTTTCTCTATTTCTGTGAAACATGCCATTTTGATTTTGGTAGGGATTGCTTTGAATCTGCAGATTGCTTGGAGTAATAGGGATATTTAACAATATTAAGTCTTCCAATCTACTGACATATCTTTGCATTTATTTATGTCCCCTTTAATTAATCAATGTTTTATAGTTTTCAATGGGCAGACCTTTCACCTCCTTGATTAAATTTATTAAGTATTTATTTTATTTATTTTATTTTATGGATTATCACTGGGGTTGTTTTCTTAATTTCTTTTTTTGGATTGTTTATTTTTAGTGTATAAAATTGCAGCTGATTTTTGTATGTTGATTTTGTCTCTTGCAACTATTCTAAATTCACATATTAGTTCTAATAGTTTTTTGGTGGGGTCTTTAGGATTTTCTATATATAAGATCATGTTATCTGCAGAGACAATTTTACTACTTCCTTTCTGATCTGAATGCCTTTTATTTCTTTTTCCTGATATATTGCTCTGGCTAAAAACTTCCAGTACACCACTGAATAGAGGTGACAAGAGTGGGCATCCTTGTTTTGTTCCTGGTCTTAGAGAAAAGGCATTCAGCTTTTCACTATTGAGCATGACTTTAGCTGTCAAATATGGCCTTTATTTTATTTTACTTCTTTAAAGATTTATTTATTTGTTTGAGAGAGAGCAAGTGTGGCAGGAAGGGGCAAAGAGGGAGGGAGAGAAAGTCTCAAGCAGACTCTGCACTGAGCATGGAGCATGACACAGAACTTGAACTCATGACCCTGAGATCACAACCTGAGCCGAAACCAAGAGTTGGACACTTAACTGGCTATACCACCCAGGCGCCTCAAATATGGCCTTTATAATGTTGAGGTACATTTCTCCTATATCCGGTTTGTTAACTTTTTTTTTTTTTATCATGAAAGAGTGCTGACTCTCATCAGATTTTTTTTTTTTGCGTCTACTGGCATAATCATATGATTTTTATCCTTAATTTAGTTAATGTGGTGTATCACATTCATTGATTTGCATATGTTGAACCATTCTTGCATCCCAGGGATAAATCTGGCTTGGTGATGGATCACGGAGCCTTTTAATATTCTGCTAAACTCAAATTGTTAGCGTTTTGCGGAGAGTTTTTGTATCTATATGCATAAGGGATACTGGCTTGTAGTTTTCTTTTTTGTACTACCCTTATCAGGCTTTAGTATCAGGATAATGCTGGCCTTGTAAAATGAGTTTCAGAGTATTCTTTCCTCTTCAATTTTTGGGAGGATTTTGAGTAGAATTGGGTTAATTCTTCTTTAAATATTTGGAAGAATTCACCAGGGAAACCATGGGCTAGTTATGGGGTTTCTTTGCTGGGAGGTATTGCATTACTAATTCAATCTCCTTATTCATTATTGGTATGTTCAAACTTATTTCTTTATGATTCTCTCTTGATAGGTTGTATGCTTCTAGGAATTTATCATGGCTTCTTTGTTACCCAATTTATGGGTGCATGGATTTTCTTTCCACTTGTCCTTATTTCTTCTCCTGAACTGAAACTCCTGCATCTGGATTCCCTGTATTTCTCTTTCTTGATTCAATCTTTCTTTGAGGAAAAATTTACCTACCTTTCAGTGTTATCCTGGAAAAGGTAAAGGTGAGGTATAATTTTTCATACCTTGTATGCCTGAAAATGTCTTTATTCTATCTTCATGTTAGATTGACTTCTTGGCTTGGTATAGAACCTGATGCTGAAAATAATTTTTCCTCAGAGTTTAAAAGTTATTTTTCCATTGTATTTTAGCTTCCAGTACTGCTGTCAAGAAGTTTGGTTCATTCATTCAGCAAATAATTATTGAGGGCTTATTATTTTCTGGATACTGTTGTAGGTGAATTTGTGCAGCTCTTTATTTCTTTGTGTGAATACAAATATCTATCTGCTACTATTTTCCTTCTACCAGAAGGACTTCCCTTTTTATATTTCTTGTAGTACTGGTCTGCTAGTGATATATTCTCTCAATGTTTGCATGTCAAAGAGAAGTTTTTATTTCCTGTTCTCTTAAAAGATATACTACCTGTGTATTGAATTCTAGATTGATTTTTTTTTCTTTCAGTGCTTTAAAGGTGACTGTCATTGTTTCCGACAAAAATTCAGTTGTCATACTTACCTTTATTTGTATCTATATAATGTGTTTTTTGGGAGGCAGAGAGAGTACTTTTAAGATTACTTTTCTTCATCACTGGTTTTTAAAAATTTGTTTATGATGTGTTTTGATGTAGTATTTTTCATATACTTTGTGCTTGGGAGTTGTTGAGATTCTGGATCTGAGGGCTTAACATTTTCATCAAATTTGGGACGATATCAGCTTTATTTCTTTATTTCTTCAACTTTTATTCTGCTCTCCATTCCAACTTCCACAGCTCTTTTATTCTTATTCCATAGCTCATGTCACAGTTCATTCTTTTTCTTAGTCTAATTTCTTTCTGTGCTTCATTTTGGATAGTTTCTACTGCAATGTTTCCAAAAATCATTAATATTTTCTTATGCAGTGTTTAATCTACGGTTAATTTCACTGAGTATATTTTTTCCCCCATGAATTTCTTTTTCATTTCCAAAAGTTTGATCTGGTCTGTTACCTGTCTTCCATGTCTTTTTTTATGCTCATACTTCTCTCTACCTTCTTGAACATATGGAGCATGTTCATAATAACTATTTCAACATTCTCATTTATTAATTCATCATCTGTATCATTTTTTCATCTCCTATTGTTATTCATTCATTGCACATTGTGGTTTCCTGCTTTTTGCATATCTGGCATTCTCTGATTGCATACTAAACTAGACATTGCAAATTTTACCTATTGGGTGCCAGAGATTTTGTTTTGAATTTCTTTAAATATTTTTTGGCTTTGTTCTGGGGTGAAATTAAGTTACTTGGAAACAGTTTGATCTTTTCATGTCTTGCTTATAAGTCTTGTTAGATTGTCCAGGACAGCCTTTAGTCTTGGGCTAATTGCATATCACCACCATGGCACAATATCCTTCTGACGACTCTGCTTAACGCTTCATGTGTTAGAAAGTCTATCCACTGTGACTGGTTAAAACAAGAACCACTCTTGGTCCTTTTTAAGATCTAGGGATTTCTGCTCCTTTTGAGTGGTTTCTCCCCAGAGGTAGTGGTTTTCTCATGTCATGTACTGATCAGTAATCAGGTGAAGACACAAAGAGGACCCTTTGCATATCTCCATAATTCTCTCTTTCTATGTAACTTTCTCCTCTTCGGTTCTCTGCCTTAACAATTCTAGCTACCTTGGCCTTCCTGGACTCTGAACTCTGTCTTCTCAACTTAAGAAAATCACTGGGTTCTGTTTGGGTTCCCCCTTCCCTCACTACAACTTGAAAACTCTCTCCTGGTAGTAAGCTGGGTCATATTTAGGTCTCACTTTGTTTCATTTTTCTCTCTCAATGCTGCCTGTTGGTTCATATATTTTGTCTAGTCTTTTAGGCGAGAGGATGTGTCTAGTCTGGTTACTCCATAATGAGTGAAAGTAGAAATTCTGAGACAGAGGTTTTGATGGCATGTGGGAGGAGATTTTCTCGTGATATAATTTTATATCTAGGACATGAGGTAAGGTTGTACTATAATGCAATTTCTTTTAAAAGTAAAATCAGTTTTAATATGTTTTTCAAATATATCAATTCTTGACTGTCATACCTTAAGTGAATTGTTAAGAAAATTGTAATTGGCAGTTATTTGCCTCATTAAGTAACTGTAATGTCCTGTTTTAGCTTTATAGTATTTGTTATTAATTGAAGATAATGTTATTTTTTCCTGCTTCATATTTGTAATTCTATACTTTAAGAATTCCATTAGTTAAAAATTTTTTAATTAATTGTACTATTTTTATTAGTAATTTTTCCTTTAGGTACTAATCATACTCCTTATATTTTAAACCACTAAAGCTATTGATTTATGATTTGATTGATAGTATATAGTTATATTCTCTAAACAAGATTCCTCAATCATTTGTGTGTAACCTTATATAATTCTAAAGCTCTCTGGGAAATACTAGATTTGGGACACAAGTGAAATCACATTTATTTTTATATTCCAATTCTGATGATTCTCAACAGTACCATTCATGTTCAAGCAGTGTCTCAAAGCATTTCTCAGCTATATCTGGGAACCCCCAAAGGCATGTCTCATAATGCCTATACACCAATCTTATACCAATGAATCACCTGCAGTTCATCATATAGCGTCCACCATTTTTGACATCCACCGTATATAAAGTCACTCCATGAAGTCACTCTGTTGATATGGCTGATGGCATTCATGGTGAAAATATCACAGTCCTCGCCAAGAGCACCATCTCATGATTCTTAGAGTAATAGCACAGTGTTGGTTTCTGTAGAAAATGTGCTTAGAATTTGTCCCCAAGTCACTCTTAAAATAGGTCAATTTCTGGCATTCATTCTTCACACAGAATGTCATCAAGTATTTTATGAAAAATAATTCTATCAGCTTCTACCCTTTACTTCTCTAATCAATGTGATTCAAACTGGTATAAGGGAACGTAAAGGTAATAGATTTAATAAATTTACTTAATTATCCTTTTTCCTTTCCTCCCTAGAGAACCTTGACTTAACCAAGCTACTACCTCCTTCTGCATTACAAAATAATCTCCTCCATGTGTATTAAAGTACACAAGTTAGGTACTGAAAGAGGATGGGTGCTTTTTCCACCACCAAGTCAAATTGCCCAGGTACTTTTAGAAAATTGATACCAGAGAAATTTTGAATAAATACATTATAAAATTTCCAGTCCCTATTAACCGTGGATAACGAACCCTATTTTTGAAAAATCAATATGTATGAATAAATGGGCCATTTCCTATATCTAGATTGCGTAGTTTATTTTCCTGAATAAATAATGATCCATTGTTCTAAGTGCTTTACATGTGTTAACCTATCTAATTCTCACAAGAACTTTATACATTAGAAACATTCATATTTCCATCTCAAAACTTGCCTGAGTTACGTAGGTAGAAAGGAGAGGAGTCAAGAGCAGAGCTGTATTAGTCTCTATAAAGGTTTAAGTTGATTTTAATTTTGACCCCCATTTTGAACACTTGTACATAAAATTTTTTATGTATCTTTACTACTTGATTGTCCTTTAAAAAATTATAGTCACTCATATGTGGAATTTAAGAAACAAAACAAATGAGCAAAGGGGAAAAAAAGAGACAGAGACAAACCAAGAAGCAGATTCTTAACCACAGAGAACAAACTGATGGTTACCAGAGGGGAGGTGAGAATGGGGGTGGGTGAGAGAGAGGATGGAGATTCAGGAGTGCGCTTGTCACGATGAGCACCGGGTGATGTATGGAATTGTTGGATCGCTGTATTGTACGTGTAAACTAATACTACATTGGATGTTAACTAACTGGAATTCAAATGAAAACCTCATAAAAATTATAAATAAAATTAAAAATTATTTTTAAAAATTGTCAGATTGTGGATGGAGCGACATAAGGTAAGTATCTGGATGAAGATTGAAGATTCAGAAAAACCACTGGGAATTTTTAAATATCATACTGACTGCACAAGTGATTTCATTATTTTTCTTTTATTTTTAGACCTTTCCTACTTTCATATATATATATAGACACACACACAAATGTGCACATACTTACATTTCTTGATAATGCTGGATATTTGGATAGCAGTCAATTGTACTTGAAGATTATAAATATAATATTTTTCTGTAGGGGTGCAGTGTATTGGTATCTTTTTCTCTTCAAAGTGTCATAGACATACATCTGCTTAAATTCATTTCAGTGTGCCTAACTCTAGGCACAATAATGAACCAAGAACATTTTTTTTCTTTTTCTTCTTCTTCTTATTTATTTATTCATTCATTTTTTGAGTAGGCTCTATGCCCACTATGGGCTTGAACTCAGAGCCTGAGACCAAGTCACCTCTTTTACTTACTGAGCCAGGCAGGCACCCCAAGAAAAGTTTTTTCAAATACATTGCTAATTTTTAAAAATATTTTATTTATTTATTTATTTATTTATTTATTTATTTATTTATTTATTTATTAGAGAGAGAGCATGTACACTTGCACAAGCAGGGGGAGAGGCAGAGGGGGAGGGAAAGGGACAAGCCGACTCTAGGCTGAGCACAATTTCTGACAGGGTCTCAATCCCACAACCCCGAGATCATGACCTGAGCTGAAATCAAGAGTAGGTCACCCAACTGACTGAGCCACCCAGGCACCCCAAATATGTTGCTAATCTTATTTCAGTGGATCCTCTTGCAAAAAACACTTGATCCATCTAATGCCTTCTAATGGTACTATATTAGAACTAAAAGGAGGGAGCAGGAAGGGATGTGTAATCATTTTGCACTTTGAGATGTAAATAGCACCCGTGTTCTGGTGTCAGCACCAGCTGTGAAATGATGATTTCAGATATTACTCTGTAGACTTACCTGGAAAGTGTACTCTTAGCCCCAGAATATTGCCTGCAATTGTCATATGATATCCTGTCTAGGTACTTCTCTGTAATGAGAATTGAAGGGGCCCTTTTAACAGGCTCTTCTGCTGTCAAACAGCTAGTTGCTCCCCTGTGTTCGTACCCTGGTATGCAGTTAGTGTGTCAAGTCATGGAAGCAATGGGAGAGGATTTGGGTACGGGAGAGGTGGGCTATTCAGATTTGAGTAAATAGGGTGATGCAGTGTGTAGCTTAGAGACACGAAGTGTCTGGGGTGGTGAGATGGTCAGAAGAAGCGTAACAATGAAGGACAAATAAAGAAGCGTGGATGATGTTGATTTCAGAGTTTGCCACACAAACTCAGTTCCCAGCTGAATTCCAGGGGTCTGTGCGATAAGCCAGATCTTTAACTCTCCCTAGATACTTCTACATATCCTAAACCCAAACAATGTTTCTCTTGCCCCTCAAGTTCCCTGATAGTCATTTACATTTTTTTTTGTTATTGCCCTCTTTAATTCTTTGTTGATTAAAGGTTAGCTTTAAAAACATTTTTTCAGCTTCCCAGTAGGAACCGAATGCATTCTCATCTTGAAATATCATTTACTGAAATTTCTTTTCAAGTCAGTTCATTAGGTAGCCACTAAGTGTTAATCATCGTTATTTTACACATTTAATAATTTGTATCATAGAAACAAAGTATGCCGAAGCCCCTGAGAAATGATTTCTATAGAGTCCTTTGCAAATGACAAAGACCAATAACAGAATATTTGTGTCAGAGGACAGTCTGTGGAGGTTCCTGTTCATGGAACCGGGTCATCCACACAGCATGCGAGCAGGTTAAATGCCATCCACTGCAGTGGGGCTTCTCAGAAGGGTCAGCTTTTCTATCCTGCAAGTCTTTTTACTATGTTATTCTTTATATAGGCTGAATTTTAACTTTGTCTATAATTTATTGAGTATCTTTAGAATAGTACTAAATACATTCTAATTCTTTTTCTCTGTGATGTTTTCATTTTTAGGCAGTTTGTCATATTTAGAACAAGATACATGTTACTGTATGTTTATAATCTTTTATGATTATAAGAAAATTAAGTGATTTCTTATGATGAACTGAATGGACACTTGTCTTTCTTCAGTTCATGGAGCCTTTTGTCCTTGTATATTGCGCATAATAAACATATAACCAATATCAAGCTAACACATCCATAGCCATCTGTGTAATCAGTACAGATGTAAACCACATGTGCCAAACATGGAGATTTGCCACACAGATACCCTTTCAAGAAAAGAGCTTGGTCAGCTGATAGCCTCCTTGTTAACCCCTTTGAGTCCACCTTAGTTTTTGAGTCAAGGTCGTACTATTCTTGAGGTGAGGCAGTCAACGATGGAGCAAGACAGTGGGACAAGGGCCTAGCCATTTCCACCCAAGTGTGACTCCTTTAACAGATAGTCTTTGTTCCTGTGCTCCCCCTGGGGCAGGCAGACACTTTGTTAGATCTGCATGGCAGCTCACAGCTCCTCCAGCCTCATCCTCCCTCTTCTCTTTTGATTTCACAAATGTCACTCCCAAGAAAACTTTCTGTACTCTGGACTCTGTCTCAGCATTTATTTCTTGAAGTCAGAACCCACCTGCCATTGTAGAGTTTTATTTTTATTTTTATTTTTTTTAAAGATTTTATTTATTTATTCGACAGAGATAGAGACAGCCAGCGAGAGAGGGAACACAAGCAGGAGGAGTGGGAGAGGAAGAAGCAGGCTCATAGCGGAGGAGCCTGATGTGGGGCTCGATCCCAGAATGCCGGGATCACGCCCTGAGCCGAAGGCAGACGCTTAACCACTGTGCCACCCAGGCACCCCCACTGTAGAGTTTTAAAGTTCACCTTAAGCTTTTGGCTTTCATTCTGATCTCCATTTTCTCACTAGAAATGTAAGAATTAAACAGATAATGAAGCATACTTCAGTCTTTTTTTGGAGAACTGCTATTATTGCTTATCCTCCCCGGGCCTTCTCATTGCATGAAGAGAGTGAAACCAGTTTTTACAAATACACCTATCCTTTCTTGGCCTCAATTTTCGTGTTACAAAATGAGGGTGGGAATTCGCAAACCATTAAGCTGAAATTTAAACACCATCTTGTCTTTTTCATTAAAAAGGAAAAATCCAGCCTATGTTTCCAGCTTGATAAAATAGACTATTGCCTTCTAATTGGTCATTTTAATAAAAACAAAGTGACTTGTAATCATATAAGCTTCAGCTATTAAAAAATGTTGCTTCAGTAACTGTTATACGTGCCCGCTCTAATGAGCTCTCCCAGATCTCTACGTGCGAGGAGATTCATTTGGGTCATTTAAAGTCAATTCTACGAACCTTTAAACATGCAAAAATGATGTTAGTACCCTATCCTATGGTTTCTAAACTTTAATGTTGAAATGGTTTTTATTGGGTTAATTGGCTCAAATATGAAGTTTCTAACTACCAAGTGCATACAAGTATATAGAGAAAAAAAGATGAAACTCTGCTTTTGTAGAATAAGATAAAGCTATTTACAGCTTCAGTTGGCTAGCTGTTGAGAAATTAAAGAATGTAACAGCAAAAGACCCAGGAAATACTCCTCTTCCTGGAGTCTTTTTATTCTCTAGTTTTCTACAACAATTATGGAATTTCTAGCATAACAATTTTAAAAGGCTGCGTCTAAAGTCCACATGTCTACATTTATATCACAGCCTTGCTACTTGCCTGTTGTGCAGAAATGGCATCCTTTAACTCTCCTTAGATGTGATGTTTTGGTTTACAACAAACTTCTTCGGGAGGTTGTTGTAATCACCAAATGGGAAGATGTGCATGAAAACACTTTGTAAGCTTAACAGGGTTTATATTGGTATCAAATTTTTTCTTTCTTTCTTTCTTTCTTTCTTTCTTTCTTTCTTTCTTTCTTTCTTTCTTTCTTTCTTTCTCTCTCTCTCTCTCTCTCTCTCTCTTTCTTTCTTTCTTTCTTTCTTTCTTTCTTTCTTTCTTTCTTTCTTTCTTTCTTTCTTTCTTATCATATCCAGAAAACAGAACGGACTGATTTGGGAAGTTATTAGGTATTTTGCAGGGAAAATGAGGCAAATTATTACTATCAAGATTTCATCATTATTTCAACCACAAACAGCTTGGACAGTTTGGAAGGGCATAGTGACTGTGGCTCAAGTTGGTCAATTTCTGTGCCTTTGGGCTTTGTCCATCACAGAGCATACAATCAGACGTAAGCCTTCCTACCAGATTCATTTGCTAAGTGACCGTGTACCTCTGAATTTGAAATATATACAGTTGCATGTATTTGTTGAGTACTTTTTGGTTTTTATATAATGTACTCTTGCTCGTGTACTCATATATGTGCATATTCTAGTGATCCTTCTTTTTTTCGTCTTCTTTTTTCTTTTTATTGTTAGTTAGGAAATATTTGTATTGATTCATGTGTGGCCATATATGTGAAATTATGTGAGAAAACCCTTTCATTGCGTAACTTGAACCAACATTAATTCCCCCCGCCCCACAACAGGGCTGCCTTGCTTGTAACTATCTTTCTATATCCTGGAGCTCATTTGTCTTACTGTGGCATTCTTCTGCAAAGGTAGTCTGATTTTATAACATGAGGGAATGACAGAATGTTTCCTGAGATGTGTTTTGCCAATGGGAATACAGCATACGATGTATAAGGTCTTATATTAAAAAATCATCAGAAATCCTATGTAGGTATAGTCACTACATCAAAACATATTTGTGTTTAAAACAACGTATTTCTGTTTAGTCCAGAAATATTTTTTAAGGCCTACTATATGTCAAATTTTTAAATTGTTAATAGCACGTCATAACTACTCAACAAAAGGAATCGGGATAGTCATCATCCCTTCATTAACACATTTGATTTTCTTTGGGTTTTAAAATAAAAATTAATACACTCATTTCATTAAAATTTCAAGCATTACACAAGATTAACATATGTGGAAAGTAAAGATCTCTTTCCTCCCTCCAAAATTCCCATTAACACTCCTTGAAGTAACCACTCTTAACAGTTTGTTGTCTATCCTTTCAGAATGTGTGTGTGTGTGTTTAGTATTTGTTCAGTATTTGTCTGCTATAACAAAATACCATAGACTGAGTGCATTAAACAATAGACATTTAAGACATTTGTTTACCACAGTTCTGGAGGCTGAAAAGTATAAGATCAAGGTGCCAGTCATTTTGGTTCCTGGTGGAAACTCTCTTCCTGGCTTGTAGATGGCTGCCTTCTTACTGTGTCCTGAAATGGTGGAGAAAGGGATCTCTCTTTTTCTTTTTCTTCCTATAGAGCCACTAATCTCATCATGAGGGACCACCCTCGTGATCTCATCTTACCCTAACTACCTTCCAAAGGTCCCCAAATGTCATCCCGTTGGGTTAGGACTTAACATACAAATCTGGGGGTGGGGGACACAATTCAGTCCATAGTGTCGTAGGTATATATACACACACATATATATATGTGAAGAGATGAAATATATATAAATATATAAAACAATGAATATATATGTAAATATATGAAATATAAATACTGTGTATATATATAAAACATTTGAATATATACAATTTTAATCACATGATAACAATTATAAAGCATTGTAATTTTTCACTGCAGTAACTTTTTAAAATAGATTTTATTTTTTATTTAATTAATTAATTTATTTTTCTAAACAAATGTCTTTTCTTTTCTTTGTTTTTTTAAAAGACTTAATTTATTTATTTGACAGAGAGAGAGACAGCCAGTGAGAGAGGGAACACAAGCAGGGGGAGTGAGAGAGGAAGAAGCAGGCTCCTGGGATCACGCCCTGAGCCAAAGGCAGATGCTTAACGACTGAGCCATCCAGGCGCCCCTAAAATAGATTTTATTTTTTTAAAGCACTTGTAGGATCACAGCAAAATTGAGTGGAAGGTATAGAGATTTCCCATACATCCCCTGCCTCCTCACATGCATAACCTTCCCCACTATTAACATCCCTTACCAGGGTGGTACATTTATTACAATGAATGAATGCATATTGGCACATAATTATCTCTCAGAGTTCATGGTTTAAAAGGATTCACTCTTGGTCTTGTACATTCTATGAGTTTGGACAAACTTAGAATTACATGTATCAGCCACTATGGTATCATACAAAGTAGTTCAAGTGCTCTGAAAATTCTCTGTGTTTCATTTATTCAACCTTCCCTCTCCCCTAACACCTACTGATCTTTTTTTTTTTTTTTTTTTTTTTTAAAGATTTTTTATTTATTTATGTGACAGAGAGACAGCCAACGAGAGAGGGAACACAGCAGGGGAGTGAGAGAGAGGAAGAAGCAGGCTCCCAGCGGAGGAGCCCGATGTGGGACTCGATCCCGGAACGCCGGGATCACGCCCCGAGCCGAAGGCAGACGCTTTTAACGACTGCGCTACCCAGGCGCCCCTACCTACTGATCTTTTAATTGTCCCCAGAATTTTGCTTTTCCAGAATGTCATGTAGTTGGAATCACACAGTATGTAGTCTTTTCAGATTGGCTTCTTTCACTTAATAATGAGCATTTAGATTTATTCCATGTCTTTTCATATCTTGATAGCTCATATCTTTTTAGCTCTGAATACTATTCCATTGCCTGGACATACCACAGTTTATTCATTCACCTACTGAAGAACATTTTGATGGCTTCCAAGTTTTGGCAATTATGAATAAAGCTGCTATAAACCTCCACGTGCAGGTTTTTGTGTCAATATAAGTTATTAATTCCTTTGGGCAAATACAAAGGAGAGATATTGCTAGACTTTGTATGGTAAGAATGTGTTTAGACTGCCCAGATGTCTTCCAAAGTGGCTGTACGGTTTTGCATTCCTACCGGCAGCGAATGAGAGTTCCTGTTGCTCCACATGCTCATCAGCATTTGGTGTTGTCAGTGTTCTGAATTTTGGCCATTCTAACAGGTGTGTAGTAGTATCTCATTTTTGTTTTAATTTGATTTTCCCTGGTGACATTTGATGTGGAACATCTTTTCATATGCTTATTTGCCATCTGTATATCTTCTTTGTCTCAGTGTCTATTCAGAAATTTCCCCCATTTTTAAATTAGGTTGTTTGTATTCTTATTGTTGAGTTTTAGGAGTTTAAAAAAAATATATATATATATATATATGGATAACAGTTCTTTATCAGATATGTCTTTTGCTAATACTTTCTCCCAGTGTGTTTCTTGTCTTATTATCTTAACAGTGTCTTTCCCAGAACAGAAATTTTTGCTTTTAATGAAGCCCAGCTTATCAATTTTTCCTTTCATGGATCATGCCTCTAGCGTTGCATCTAAAATATCTTTTCCCCGCCCAAGGTCATTTTGATTTTTCTCTTTTGTTATCTTCTAGGAATTACATAGTTTTTCACTTTGCATTTAGGTCTGTGATCCATTTTGGTTAATTTTTGTGAGGGGTATGAAGTCTGTGTCTAGATTTTTTTTTTTTTTTTTGCTTGTTCATCCCCAGTTCCAGCTCTACTTGTTGAAAAGACTATCTTTTATCCATTGTACTGCCTTTGACTTTGTCAAAGATCAGTAGGCTATATTTATATGGGTCTATTTTTGAGCTCCTTATTCTCTCCCATTGTATTATTTCACCAATACAACATTCTCTGGATTACTATTTTACCATTTGTCTTGAAATCAAGTAGTGTCAGTCCTCCAACTTTGTTCTTCTTTTTCAATATTGTGTTGACTATTCTGAGTATTTTGCCTCTCCATATAAACTTTAGAATCAGTTTATTGATATCCCCAAGATAACCTGCTGGTATTTGATTGGGACTGCACTGAATCTATATTTCAGATTGGAGAGAACTGACATCTTGACAGTATTGAATTTTTCTGTCAATGAACATGGAATATCTCTCCATTTATTTAGTTTTTCTATGATTTCTTTCATCAGAGTTTTGTAATTTTCTTCATATAGATGCTATACATATTTTGTTACATTTGTACCTAAGTATTTAATTTTGATGGGTGCATTTGACTAATTTTAACATGAATAGTCTTCATTGTATGAATAATGCAGTAAAAATATTAAGGGAAATTAAAAAAAATAAAGTCATCAAAATCATGTTACCTATATAGTTCTGCTTATTAATATTCTTTTCCAGTTATTTTCTATATGAATACCTAATCTGCACAGTTATATTTGCATTGCACATACCCTTTTAAATCCCACACTTAAAAAAATTGACATTGATGTGAATGTTTTCCTTGTGACTAGATGGTCTTTATCATTAGCCTTGTCAAAAGCTGCAAGTATGTATATCATTATTCTTTCCTGCTGATAGCTGATTTTTTTCTTACTCATAAGTAAAAAGGGTTTAGAATTCACAACTTACTAGGAAAAGTAATATGAAAATACTATGGCTATAAGTATTTTGTTACTTTCTAGCTATGTGGCTAAGTTCAGAGTGTAATTATGCCTCATTTTTCTCATTTATAAAGTGGGTTTAAATAATTCCTCTACTTTTTCCTAGAATGTAATGAGGGCTAAACCCTATAAGCCATTTTAACCCCTCAGACTATTTACCAACATATAGTATGTGCTCAATAAATGTTATATGTATGTGTTAACAAATACTTATTAAAATGATTAACATATTTTAAATGTTTGTTATATAGTTAAATCAACATCAGATGATTCGAAGTCCACAAGTAATACTATCAACCAAAAGATAGTGCAATAATTTTAGCAAAAAAAAAAAAAAAACCAATCCAGTATTAAAGCTGTTTTTCTTTCTGTTAGCACAACAGTAAAAGATGAATAGACCAGTCATGGATGACTCAACTTTCCCCATTAATCAGAAATTTCAAATGACTCAGTTGATTGCTGAAAGCTATTTTCTGAATATTTACAGAAAGCAGTGAATGGATGACCTACAGAAAATATTATTATGAAAAGATGACACATGAAAATGCAGTAGACCATGAAGTGTTTATTGTACTTAGCAAAAAACATAACATTCTCAGGGCTTTATCCTTACCAGTGATGAAATAGTAAGCCTACATGCTTAAAATGCTGACACTCCAGAGAGATGGATGTCTCATTTCAAAGTTCTCCTGAACAAGCCATGAAGAACAGCATTAGCTGACCCTCAGGGTATGGTTGACTTTGCTACACAGAGCAGCAAGGGTGACCTCAATTCCATATCCATCAGTGGGATTTATGATCTGTTTATAAAAGGTAAAAAGCAGAAAATACATTAAATGCTGATAGAATCCACAATAAAAACCTTACGAGGAATATACATATGCATGCACATATGCACACATGCACATGCACGGATGTATTTTGGTTGTTGCTTTGCCAGAAAGATATACAGAAGACCTTCATTGTAAAACTCTTCTTCATTCAAAAATAATTGAAAATGATGAAATTATATATTTTAAAGAAAATCACGGCCTTACCCTCCTTCTTGATACTTCTAATGATACTGAAGTTTTCCCTTAATTTTTTTTCTTTTTCTTTTCTTTTTTCTTTTTCTTTTTCTTTCTCTCTCTCTTTTTTTTTTTTTTTTTGGTTGAGAAGGAAGTCTGAGTAGGTTGGATCTATGCATAATCATTTTATGGTTGAGCAAAATTTTATGTTCCTCTACAACAATCCAAGAAAGACTGGGATTTCTTCCAGGAGCTAGCCCATGCTTCATTAATTTTAAGGCCACCTTCAACTGCACAGATCGTAGTTACTTAAGAAGAATTCTTATACCATAAGGACAGATAAAATTTCTATTGGATATTTAGGCATTTGATTCTTTTCCAAAAATCACAGGGAGTGTTTTCTAAAATTCCAAGGACAAATGCAAAATTGAACACATTCAGGGATTGGTTGATTTTTCTTTGGAATAGCTTATGTAAAAAAAATTTGCGTATATTATTCATCAAAAATTGTTTCCTCCTGGAGTTAAAATAATAAAGTAGGATTTCAATAAAACCATTTGCAAGTTGGAGAAAATCAGAAGTTGGAATTTGGGTTACCACCAATTTTTAATAGTCTAAGAACTCCAGCCTTGTTTCCACAAAACCGGGGGGGAAAGGACAAGGAAAATTTACTCTGTATGGAGATTTTTAGTTCATAAAATCTTACACCTTAATGGAGTCGGGACATCATTCAGTCCCCCATACCATCCCTGTAAAAGACCATCTCTCATATTTCCCATAGTGTTTTTGTTATATGATCATTCATCCTCTGCCCTGATGTTCCAACCGTTCTACTGTTGGACACTTCTAGTTGCTGAAATCACATATATGGAGATGAGACGACTCCTTGAAATGCTCATTAATTGTTACTGGATCTGCCTCTGAATAGAAGAGAAGATTTGTTCCTTTTGTTTACTGATGTCATTTGATATAATAAAAAAGTCATAATAACTTTAGGAAAACTATTTTGCTATTCTCAGTCTTTTCTTGCTTAAGCTAAGCCCTGTTATACATGCAGGTTTTGGAGCCCAGCTGAGACAAAATTCCTCTTTGCCTCTTCCTAGTTTTTGACATTATGTAGCCTTTACAAATCTTAGTTTCTTTTCTTATAAAATAGCTAAGAAGCAACTGACCTTGCACATCTCTGAGGATTAAATAACAACCCATATTCTCAACTGTTCTTAACTACTATTTTAATTCTCTTCAACCATTCCTTGTGTAACTTAAATCCTTAAGAGCTAGAATGGGTCTAGATAATTTTGACTTGAATCCATTTCTTTGGAAAAGGTCAATGTTTAATTTCCATAACTTTCTAGGAGTGGAAGTTGAGAGAGACAGAGAGAGAGAAGGAGGGAGGGAGGATGGTAGGGAGAGGTGTTTGTGTGATTGCATTTCTCTAGCATCTGATGCTCTGGGATTTTATCTCCATTGAAGTCTTGCTTTTCATTTTATGGGTAATGTTACTTCCTTTATTTCTCCTGGAGTCAATCTAAACATGAAATTCAGACCCTTTTTGATTTTAAAGGGGTTCAGAACACGTTTCGCCAAAATGCGCCACTTTGGGGACATTTTGTAGACTGTTTTGAGCTCAAGGCAATTGAGACCCAGTGGACTCAAGAGAAACTTTCCCTCCCTTAACAAATTCTAGAAGAATCTAAGTTGGAGTTCTTTCCCAGAATTAGAGTTATTACCAGAGATAAATTTTATCTGAGTGACCCATCTTTACGGCAGGGCAAACATCTAATTATCAAACATCTGCTCTTCTTACTGCCCTGTGAGTTGCCTTCCTCCCTTTGAAGCCCCAGGCTCCTATCCCATTGCTTAGCTCAGGATGGTAAATATACCTCATTTTACCTTTCTGGCTTTGAACCTCTCATGTATGTGGGGTTCCTATATATATACACAAAATTAGACTTTCTTCTGTTAATCTATCTTGTGTCAATTTAATTTTTAGATCAGCCAGAAGAATCTTTGAAAGGTAGAATAAAATTTTTCCTCCCCAACAACTATGTACACTCATCCACACAGACATACACACTCACATCAAATCTCTAAATACATAGCAACATTAATAAAGGTTTGGGAAATTAGAAAGGCTTTTCTTTGCAGCATATAAAAACTTAAATTGAATATCTGACATCTTTGTTCTTGTGAGGAAGGAAAAATAATTTTCCCTCTATCCTTCTAGGTTCTTGGATGAGACTGTTCTGTAATAAAAAGACAGATTCACGGGTGAAAAGCAAACAAGTTGAATAATATGTATACCTCCTGTATACATGGGAGATACCCAGGAAAACTGAGTATCTCCCTGAAATGGCCCAAGCCACCACCTTAAATACCATCTCCAGCTAAAAACAAAAGATGTTGGGGGGATGGGGGGTAGCCTCCATAACTGGGAGGCTACCAGGAAAAGCACAATAAACCAGGGTAAGTTTGCTATGCATTGAGTCATTGCTTTCTCCATTGATAAGAGTTTCTTGAGATTTAGAGGCATCTTCCCCTTCCAGGTACAGAAAGGGAGACACCCTTCCAAATGAAGATTTCTCTTATAAATGTAAATGTCTCTTACAAAAGGGTAACTTCTATTTAGTTGTCAAAACTTCTCCTGTCTGCTGTTTCTTAAAAATAATCAGCCTAAAATAATCCTTTTGCCAAAGAGACATATTTTGGAGTGACAGATTCTCCTCTTCATTCTAAAACATTTTCTCTAGGGGCTCCTGGATGGCTCAGTTGGTGGGGCATCTGCCTTCAGCTCAGGTCATGATCTCAGAGTCTCGGGATGGTGCCCCATACACTCCATGCTCAGCGGGGAGTCTGCTTTTCCCTCTCCCTCTGCCTCTCCCACCCACTTGCATCTTCTCTGTCTCTCTCAAATAAATAAATAAATAAATAAATAAATAAATAAATAAATCTCTTAAAAAGTTTAAAAAAATAGAATGTTTTCTCCATATTCAGGTATGTGTCTTTGTCACTTCTCCTTTGTGGTCTTCTTCCTCTCTCCCAGAAGCAAAAGCACCAAAATTCCCCTGAGGAGTTCCCTTCATTAAAGGATCAGATTCTTAAGATTCAATTAGTCTAAGAGTATTAGTGGCAGGTATTACAAAAGTGATTTGGCTCTAATTAATAAATTTCTTTTTTTAGAGATCTTAGCCTTTCATAAAATTCAATAACAAAATAATGTAATCCTACAGAGAGTTTTTGGTATTGTCAATTTGGGGAGGCAATTTAGCTATTTATGGAAGATCTTTAAACAAGAACAGTTTTTATTACTTTGAAATCGCTTGCAGATGTTATCCAATATCTTTGCCATTGCCGTAAGATCAAAACTAAGATATGGTACTTGTTACAGCCATCTGTTTAATGCTTCATTGAGAGACTTTATTCTTTTTTTTTTTTTCAGTATGACTTTTGTGAGTCTAAATCTCTGTAAAGGTAATGTTTAAAGTCATTGTCTTCATGAGTATCTTACTTGTGGGGTTTTAAGTCTGTCTTCACTACTAAGTAAGATTGTAAGCTTCGTGAAGGCAGATATTCCTGCTCTGTTGTTTCCTGTTATTTGCTTATCACTTGACACAATGTCTGGCACATGGCAGAGTTTCGATAAATGTTGGTAGGATGAGTAAGTGAACAAACACAATTTTTAAGATTCAACAGAATAAAAATGGCAAAATCACTCTTAATTCGTTTTTAGATAAGGAGATAAGGGCCATAATATCTGCCTAGTTACCCAGTATTTGAAAAATTAAAACCACAGTTTCAATAATTTTAAGCATTGTTACTATGATTTGGCATTAATTATAGTCACATAATCAACATGCCTAATGATGAGTTGATACTAAAATTAAAAGTTTGGAGAAAAACAAAGGAACAAGGCAGTGAGGTCTAGTATGAATTATTTTGGTGATGGTTGAAATTTCTGTTTGTTACTCCCATCAGAATAATAATTATTGGTAAAAAAGAGTATAGGGGTAACACTTTATCATTTGGATAAATGTAGATAGAATTTTTGCAAGAACTATTGCTTCATTATTAATACATAAGTGCCACCCTCCTCTCTCCTCCCCTAGTGAAAGGCAGATTGACATAGAGGTCCAAGAGGATGAACTCTGAAGCCAGGCTGCCTGAGTGCAAATCTCAGCTCTGTACCTCCCAAGTCATTCATCTCTGGACAAGCTGCATAACTCTCATTGCTTCCTTTCCCCACATGGAAAATGGAGATGATAATGTCTCCACTTCCTAGTATTATTTAGTATTTCTAAACATTTTAGCTGCCTCTCTCCCTCTTACCCTCCCTTCCTTCCTTCCTTCCTTCCTTCCTTCCTTCCTTCCTTCCTTCCTTCCTTCCCTCCCTCCTTCCCTCTCTTTCAAAGTGGTCTCTCCTTAATGGCTGCGTCCTTTCATAACAATTTTAGTCTATTTTATCTTAAATTGAGCCATATGAAATTGGTTCAATGTTGAAGGAAAGCAGAATGTATCAATTCAAATATGCCCCTTTGGCAAAAGGATTATTTTAGGCTGATTATTTTTAAGAAACGGCAGACACAGGAGAAGTAGGTTACCCTTTTATAAATCACATTACAAGGGAAATCTCCATTGGTAAGGATGTCTTTATTTATGGGAAAGAAGAGGATGCCTCTAAATCTCGAACAACTCTTATCAATGGAGAAGGCAATGACTCAATGCATAGCAAACTTACCCTGGTTCATTGTGTTTTTCCTGGTAGCCTCCCATAACTGGTCTCTGCCCACTAACCCTCCCCCCCCCCCAACATCTTTTGTTTTTAGCTGGAGATGGTATTTAAGGTGGTGGCTTGGGCCATTTCAGGGAGTAACTCAGTTTTCCTGGGTATCTCCCATGTATACAGGAGGTATACATATTATTCAACTTGTTTGTTTTTCTCCTGTTGTTTTCTCCTGTCTTTTTATTACAGATCAGTCTCAGCTAAGAACGCAGAAGGATAGAGGGGAAATTATTTTTCCTCTCCCACAGTGTTATCTGAGGGTATTATAAAATGGGAAGGTAGGCTTCAGGAAAGATACAACAAACTTAAATGAGCAGATAAACAATTAAAGTCATACCTAGATGAAGTTTAAATTAAGATTTGATTTATTCTGTTCTTGATAGAGGACTCTTTTTATTCCCATGCTGAAGAGGACTATGGAAGCTATCACATTATTACCCCTACTACTTTATTCGATTTATTTTAAGACATATTTTTTTCACACTTCAACATCCTGAAGCTGAGATCTATTTTACAATCTGTAGAGTCTAGTAGCCACCATCATAGGGATGCTTCATTCATCATGGAGTGGCTGTCATCGTGTGTATATGAATTTATTCTTTTAAAGATTTGTTTATTTATTTTATAGAGGGAGAGGGGCAGAGAAAGAGGGAGAGAGAGAATCTCAAGCAGACACCCTACCAGGCAAAGAGCCCTGAGGACGCTGGGCTCAATCTCACCACCCTGAGATCATGACCCAAGCTGAAATCAAGAGTTGGTCGTTTAATCAACTGAGCCATCTAGGCGCCCCCTGTGTGCACATGAATTTAGTCATAACTGTACATATTGTCACTGGATTTATGTGCATTGCTGTTACTACACGTTTTGAGTTTAATTGTGATTTAAAATAATTAAAATATATTAATCTATGATTTGGCCTTTTTTCTAAAAGCTATGAAGAAAAACAAAGGAAACAAAACAGTGAGGGCTAATTTGGATATTAATGAAACAAGTGTTTGCCATTGCAGTAACAATCACGATTGTATTATTTTCTTTGAAAGTAAATACAAGTGCTTTGTGGAAACTCACAAGACTAGAGACTCACAAGAAGATTAAGTTGTGTTACATTTTGTTACTAAACTATTTTCAGAATGATTGCATGTTTCACTGTGAAGGCAAGATAAATTGTTAAAATCTTCAAATTAGACTTCTTAAAATTTCAAAGTAAAGGCTGATGTGATGAAAGAGATATTTCAAAAAGCATGATGTGAAAAACATTTCTAAGTGAAAAGAAAGCATTATATCACAATTAGTAGTATTTAGTTAGTTCTTTAAATAAACAGTGCATAAAATAATGATGTATCATACAATCAGTGTCCTTTTAGATTCATTGAGACAAAAGATAAAGTATTTTGTGTTTGGCCATTAAGTGCAATGGATTTTAATTTCTTCAAAATATATTGCTTCACTGCTTCCCATGTGTGAGACAATAAATGAATTTAATGCTAAATTAGTTTCCTAGGGCTGCCACAAAAGTACTACCAAGTTGGTAGCTTAAAACAACAGAACTCTATTGCCCTACGGCTCTGGAGACTAGAAGCCCGAACTCAAAGTGTTGGCAGGGCCATGCTCCCACTGCAGCCTGTTGGGGAGAGTCCTTCCTTGCCTCTTCCTAGCTCTGTAGTGCTGTTACTCCTTGGTGTTCCCTGGCTTGGAGCAGCACCACTTCAGTTTTGTCTATATCGTTTGTCACATGGTGCTCTCCCTCTGCATCTGGATCTTCCCATGGCCTTTAGCTCATCTTATAAGCACACCACTCACATTGGATTAAGGCCTACCCTCATGGTTTCATCTTAATTTATTACATCTGCAAATACCCTATTCCCAATAAGATCATATTCACACATAACAGGGCTTAGAATTTCAACATTTTTTTTTTTGGCAGACACAATTTAGCTCATAACAGATGCTATTTGTGAAACAGAGAAGATAATATAGATATGTGTTCATCCCACAAACGGCTTACATTTTGGTAGAGTATATATTACATTATTTTTATAATCCCTTTGGGTATGGATGGAACCTGGTCTTGCTTCTAACAATGGAAGATGGCAAAGATAATGGGATGTCATTATTGTGATTACATTACAATATATACAAGACTTTGTCTTGTTGGCAGACATGTTAGAAAGGTTGCGCCTCACTGGCTCTGAAGAAGAAAGCTGCCATGAATAAGTGCCCATCTTGTAAAAACCCACGTAATGAGGAACTGTGAGTAGCCTTTAGGAGTTAAGGGCTGTCACCAGCAATAAACTGAACCATCTCTGTCATACAGACACAAGGAAATGAATTCTGCCAGCAATCCAAGGAAGCTGAGAAGCAGAGCCTTCCATAGTCAAGCCTCTGTTGAGGTCACACCCCTAGGCAGAACCTAGATATTCAGTATGGCAAGAGCCTAGAGCAGAGACCCAGCTAAGCTGTGCCCAGAAATCTGACCCACAGAAAAGATAAAATAATAAATAAATAAATAAAATAATAAAAAATAAATAAAAAGATAAAAAATAAAAAAAAACAATATCTTGTTTTAAGTGGCCAGATTTATAGTCACTTGTGCAATGATATAAAACTAATACACTGTAGATAATGTTATGAGCTTTTTAGAGTGGTTGTAACAAGTAAATAGGGATGGATGTAAAAGAAGCAGCAGAGGGCACAGCATACGGTAGGCACTGAAGATGTTAGTTCTCATGACTTTCCTTTCTCTGAATCCTGAACGTGAAATTCTAGTCACAACTTAAAACTAAGTCAATATATAAAAGGTGAAGAAGGACACCTGAGTGGCTCAGTTGGTTAAGCATCTGCCTTCAGCTCAGGTCATGATCCTGGAGTCCTGGGATCGATTCCGTGTCAGGCTCCCTGCTCAGCAAAAAGACAAAGAAACAGACAATAAGTTGACCTGTAAATTAAGTGTATTAACACTTGGCTGTTTTTAATAGCAGTAATAAAAATTCAAAATAAAATTTGTCAAAATGTCCATACTACACAAAGAGATCTACAGATTCAGTTGCAATCCCCATTAAAATCTCAACAGAATTCTTTACAGACATAGAAAGACTATCCTAAAATTCAAATGAAACCACAAAGGATCCCACTAGTCAAATCGATCTTGAGTAGAAGGAACAAAGCTGGAAGCATCATGCTTCCTGATCTCAAAATATATTACATAGGTACAATAATCAAAATCATATGGTACTGACATAAAAACAGATAGATAGCCCAATGGAACAAAGTAGAGGGTCCAAAGATAAGCCCACATGTGTATGGTCAACTTATCTTGGACAGAGCTGCCAAGAATACGCCATAGGGGAAGAATAGTCTCTTGATCAAATGGTTCTGGGAAAAATGGATATCTACATGCAAAAATATGAAACTAGAAACTTATCTTACATCATACACAAAGATAAACTCAGAATAGATTAAAGATTTAAACATGAGGAACTGTAAAACTCCTAGAAGAAAACATAAGGGAAAACTTCATGACATTGGTCTTGGAAATGATTTCCTGACTCTTACATCAAAAGCACAAGCAACAAAAGCAAAAATACAAAAACCAGCGGGACTAGAAACTTTTATAAAGTTTCTGCACACTGCACAGCAAAGGAGTCAATCAAAGAGTTAAAAGACAACTTACAGAATAGGAGAAAATTTTTGCAAACCATCTATCTGATGAGGGAATAGGCATTTCTCCAAGGGTCAACAGGAATATGATAAAATGTTCAGTGGGAGTAAAAGGGGAAGAATTAATCAAAATCACATTATATCATACCTGTCATGATGGCTATTATTTAAAAAAAAGATAAGTGTTGTCAACAATGTGGAAAGATTGGACTCATATACTTTTGGTGAAAATGTAAAATGGTGGGGCCATTACAGAAAAGGGTTTGGTGGTTCCTCAAAAACTTAAAAATTGAATTAACATAAGATCCAGCAATCCCACAGAAATATATATTCAAAATAATTGAAATTAGGATATCAAAGAGATATATGCACTCCCATGTTCTTTGTGGGATTACGCATAATAGCCAAAAATATAGAAATATTCTAAATGTCCACCAACAAAGGAATGGATAAAGAAATTTTCATTTTCATATAACTTTCATTGTTGATGAGAAATATATCAGTCTAGTTTTTGTTCCTTTGTAAATAAACTCTTTCCTCTTTGGAAGCATTTTAAATCTTCTTTTTATTATCAATATTCTGAAATTTTACAATTATGTGTCTTCTACTTGGTATTTGTTTGTATATTTGTTTGATTACTATACCGGGTAGTTGTAGGCCTTTAAATATGAAGGCTTGGGTCTTTTGATTCTAGAAAATGCTCTTATATTATCTATTTTATGGTTTCCTTTTCCACATTTTCTTTATTCTAGCCTCTAGAATTTCTAGAATCAAAAGTTGGTCTATTTCATTTATGTGTGTATTTTATTTTTCCTCATATTTCTAAAATATAATCAGTCAAGTAATATACAGCCATAATGATTTTGCATTTCTTCTATATATTCTGTTTTACTATTAGATTTATGTTAATTTCTGCAATCATTTTAATTTCAGAATTTTTTTCTTATTCACTGAACAAACATGCTGTTCTTGTTCTATGTATCCTTTATCTTATTAAATGACTCTAAGGTATTAATTGTTTTAAGTTCTCTTTTGTTCCCTGAATTGTCCCTGTCTCTTCGAGCTTTGTTTTGTTTTGTTTTGTTTTGTTTTGTTTTGTTTGTTTGTTTGTTTTAGTTTAAAATTCCTCTTTTATATTCAAGGTGCTTCTTAAACATTTAATACTTCTTGGTTGTCCTGTATATGATTGAAACAAAATAAAAGTTGGTTTGAGGCTGGCATATTGAGTTTATCTTTTGATGGTTAGGCATCACTTTTAGATGTTGGTAAACACTAATGACAATATTGAGACCATGTTGCCTAGATCACAATCCCAGAGGCCAAAATATTCATTTAATTTTAGTTTACTTAGAGAAAAGCTTCTAGATTTTTGTGCTTTGATTTCTTTGTTTAGGTCATGAAGTTGAACAATTTGGAATGCCATTGGAAAAGGAATCTTTGTATGTGAATGCTATAAATATACATAGATCTATATGTATTCAAAATATTTTTATTGGTAAGAGTGCATCATCAGAAAAGATTTCAGAGCTCATTGTTGACAATATGTCTATTCAAATGGATACGATTTTTAAATGAACATGCTTCAAATGAAATGAATGAATGAACAAATGAATGAATGAAAATGAATTCAAGTGAATTCAAATGAAATGAATTTCAAATGGAAATGATTGAATCATTTAGGCTTTGGCTTTTTTGACACCAAATTAAATGGCTTTTACATTACAATAAATGAGCAGTAAAATTAACTTCACTGCATTATTTATATAACTAAAAATTGGAGTGGGATTAAGACAGGTGAGAACATGAAATTCATTTCTATATTAAGATAGGTATGTGTGCTAGTTCATTGATATATATATAAAATCATTCTAAGCAGAATGTTATCCTGCTGAATATGCTTACATGTTGAGCTTCTTTCTTACGAGAATAATCTGAGCTTTTGAAGTACAAGAAAAGTAGTACTATAGTGCCCTATCCAAAATGCAAGTCAGCAGAATTCTGTGGAAGTTCTAACCATGACAGAGTACCATGACATAAAGAGTAATTTGGCTAATTCCTCAGGGGATTTTAAGAAAGATCTTTTCTTGCAGACATTATCTAGTTTCTGTCTTCTCATTAATTAGCAAATATCTTGTGCAGATACTTTACAAGGCAGTCTAATAATAATAGTAATAATTAATAATAGTGATAATACACACAAATGACAAAATCTTCCTCATGTGTAAAAAAAATTTAATATAATTTCCACTTTCAGAAAGCTTTTTTCTGAATGTAAGCATATTTTATCTTATTATGGTAAAAACACAATAAGAAATCAATTATCTCTTTTTTTTTTAAAGATTTTATTTATTTATTTGACAGAGAGAGAGACAGCCAGCGAGAGAGGGAACACAAGCAGGGGGAGTGGGAGAGGAAGAAGCAGGCTCACAGTGGAGAAGCCTGATGTGGGGCTTGGTCCCAGCATGCCGGGATCATGCCCTGAGCTGCAGGCAGACGCTCAGCGACTGAGCCACCCAGGCGCCCCAAGAAATTAATTCCCTTAAATTTTTAAGTGTAATAATACATTATTGTTGACTATAGGTACAATGTGCATCAGATCTCTTCAACTTGTTTAACTGAAACTTTATGTTTGTTGATTAGTAACTCCCCATTTTCCCCTTCCCTTAGCCCCTGGTAACCACCACTCCACTCTTTGAATCTATGAATCTGACTAACATATCTCATACAAGTGGAATCATGCAGTATTTGTCTTTCTGTGGCTTATTTTACTCAGCATAATGTCTAAAGTTCCATCCATGCTGTCCCATATTGCAGAATTTTCTTTTTTAAGGCTAACTACTCTGTTTTTTTCTCTTTTTTTAAGGTTTATTTATTTTAGACAGAAAGAGAGAGAAAGCATGTGTGTTAGCAGGGGGGAGGGGCAGAAGGAGAGGGAGAGACTCTCAAGCAGACTCCCTGCTGAGTGTGGATCCTGAAGCAGGGCCCTATCCCATGACCTTGAGATCATGTCCTGAGCCAAAATCAAGAGTCAGAGGCTTAATAGACTGAGCCACCCAAGCACCGCAATGCTAAATACTCTTTTTAAGGCAAAATATATACAATGGTATATAGTCTATTGTATGAATATACCATGTTTTCTTTATTTATTTGTCTGCCAATGGACAGTTAAATTGTTTCTGAATCTTGGCTATTGTAAATAATGCTGCAATCAGATAGAAGTGCTAGTATCTCTTTGAGATCTTGATTTTTTTTAGATAAATACCTAGAAGTGGGATTGATTACCAGTTCATATGGTAATTATATATATATATATATATATATATATATATATATTTTTTTTTTTTTTTTTTTGAGAGAGAGAGAGAGAGAGAGCATGTATGAGCAAGGAGGGAGGGGCAGGGGTGCCTGGGTGGCTCAGTCATTAAGTGTCTGCCTTCGGCTCAGGGCGTGATCCCGGCGTTCTGGGATCAAGCCCCACATCAGGCTCCTCTGCTGGGAGCCTGCTTCTTCCTCTCCTACTCCCCCTGCTTGTGGTCCCTCTCTCTCTGGCTGTCTCTCTCTGTCAAATAAATAAATAAAATCTTAAAAAAAAAAAAAAAGGAGGGAGAGGCAGAGGGAAAGGCAGAGAGAATCCCAAGCAGGCTCCATGCTCAGAGTGGAGCCCGACACTGGGATTGATCCCACTTCCCCAAGATCATGACCCAGAGATCACCATCTGAGCCAAAATCAAGAGTTGGACAGCCAGCTGACTGAGCAACCCAAGTGCCCCAATTCTATAAAATTTTTTGAGGAACTTTCATAGTGTTTCCCATAGCAGCTATACCATTTTCCTTCCCACCAACATTGTGCAAACCTTCAAATTTCTCCATATCCTTACCAATACTTGTTACCTTTTGGTTTTCTTGATCATAGCCATCCTAACAGATGTGATAGTGCATTGTGATTCTGATTTGCATTTCCCTGCTAATTAGTCATGTTAGGCATTTTTCATGTATCTATTGACCACTGTATGTCTTCTTTGAAGAAATATTTATTCCATTCCTCAGCCCATTTTTAAATCTGGTTTCTAGGTTTTGTAAATGAATTTTAATAAAATCTAATTCACTGTACAAAGGATTTTTCCAATGTATTTTGTTAGACAAAATAACTAAAATGTACAGGGAAACTGGCCTTGCCTTTGCCATCTGCCTCCCCCCCAACTACCCCCCACTTTTTTTTATTTGTTCTTAATTCTGAGAGAACAATCTAAAGTAAAAGGAGTAGGGGCTCTTCTGTCATATCTCTCTTTCTAATACTTTTTAATTGCGATGCTGAGCAAGTTGGTTGTTCACTTAGTTTCAATTTGTCAAATGCATAAGGATAACAACAGCAGTGAGCCCACTAGATTTTTTGCAAGATTGAAGAAGATAACATATGTGACAGCGCCCAACATTGGCTAAGTATACAATGTAATCTTGAAAATAATATTCCTTTTCCAGTCTAATCTTAACTCTTCCTGTCCAGGTTTCCTATATTCCAGTCAACATTTAGTTAAGCTCTTTGAAATGTCTTTGTCTCCAATCTAGTACACAATATCCTACATATCTTAATCCTTAGGCAATTTAGATCTGTCAGAAAATATAGCCCAGCAATGCAAGATCCCGTAGCCAAGCTAGACTCAGCGATTCTTTTATGGAGAAGTTTCCTTTGTAAGAGAAACTGAAATCAAAGTTATATAAAACGCGGGAGTTCGGGGGGGCAAAGACCTTAAAGAATTCTTTCTATTCTTCAGTATGTG
Organism: Ursus americanus; assembly: GCF_024610735.1. Taxonomy (NCBI): domain Eukaryota; kingdom Metazoa; phylum Chordata; class Mammalia; order Carnivora; family Ursidae; genus Ursus; species Ursus americanus. Next base: position 51,236,919 of record NC_142139.1, on the reverse strand, counting down.
AAAAAACAAACAAAACAAAACAGTATTTTTGGAGAGGATCTCATCATGTCACTGAATCATTAACCAACTCTTGATTTTTGTGGGAGTAATTTTTTAGTTTGTAGATTATCCTTGTCCTTCATTTCTCCACCTTTTTTGTCTGCCTCTTGGCTATTTTTATAGCTCATTAGTGCCTCTCTCAGAGGATGGGCAATGGAAATAAAAGAAGATGAAACTCAAACTCAGGCAGTACCAATGTAACATAAAACAGACCTTCAGGGATGAAAGAAAACCCATGGGGTTGGCTGTGGGGATCTTAATGACAGAATTATATTCACTATTTGATTTCACTGTAATCCACCCAGTGCTGGTCTTACTTAAGCTACTTAAACTCATTTTCTTCCTGAAATAGTTGATTGGTACTCATTACTACAGTGATATCCATCAGACACCCGGGCCATCAAGTATGCTTGAGTCATTGTCTTGATCTTTGACTAGTGAGCGTGGCTCTCCCTGTAGCTTTTAGCCTCATCCTGGTCCGTATGCAGATTCACTTACCTATTCTCATTCCACATCTGCTTACTAGGATTTGGCATCTCAGAGAAACTTCAAATTTAGTAGGAACCTGTCGGATACACTGCTGTCCTAGGAAACAATACAGCTAGTGACTTCAAGGGCATGAAAAGATAAGACTTCACTCACTTTTCAGGCTTCGATGGAGGGAGGGTTGGTTTACATTCTTGAATGATCTGTTCTGTGTAAGGTTTGGCCACCAGTAGTTTTCCATTTCTTCCTGAGAGTTTGTTTTTCTATAAATGTCATAGTCCTTGCCAAAAATACAACTTTGACAAAAAACTGGTTTGTTTTTCAAAACATCAAAATACAGTTTATTACAACCAGTTACATCATCTATAGTTATGTTAGTCTTCTATTTTGCAAACATTTTCTATTCATACAGTGGTTTATGGAACTATGGATATCTGTGGATTTCAAGTAAGTCTTTTTTTTTTTTTTTTAAAGATTTTATTTATTTATTTGACAGAGATAGAGACAGCCAGCGAGAGAGGGAACACAAGCAGGGGGAGCGGGAGAGGAAGAAGCAGGCTCCTAGCGGAAGAGCCTGATGTGGGTCTCGATCCCATAACGCCGGGATCACGCCCTGAGCCGAAGGCAGGCGCTTAACCACTGTGCCACCCAGGCGCCCCATCAAGTAAGTCTGCTTTAACTCCTCATTAGCATGAGATTTAAGGGTGGGCTTGCGGTATATTGGCTCGATATGATTTCAAATCCACTTGTTTGTGACTTAAGCAAAGTTGTTTTAATCCACCAACTTATGACAAAGACCAAAAAATGAGGGTTTTTTTTTTTTGTTTTGTTTTTAGAAATTAAGTTGTTTTGATATAGTAATGAAGTAACTCGTGTCAGGATGCCATCCTCTCATCTGTTTTCACTGATAAGAACTTAGTAACCCAGCTCCTAAAGTGCCCCACCTGGAGCTTAGCAATAAAGACATATGAAGCAATTCTGGTGTGGAGACATAGATCATAATTACTGAGGGTTTGTGAAGACTGTACAAAGTGTTCCGTTCGGGCCAGGCAGCACTTTGCTGATCTAAAGTAGCTCTCCAAAGATCTTGGGGCATTAGCTCCTGCCACAGTAAAGGTGACTCTTTTACCAGCAGTGACAAAAGCCGTTCAGTGGGCTCCCAGGTCACCCTGCCCATTGTTTCCTAGCAACATGCTCTAGCAACGGGGGACTTTTCTTTTTGCTCAGGCAGCAGGACATCGACTCTTCATTGGCCAACCTTCTCTCCTAGTACCAACTAGTGTAAATGTACACCTCAACTAAATTTGTACTTTGTTCCTTTTCTCTCTTCTTGCCTGGAATAACAGTGTGATTATCGTTGATTTGAAGTGTGTTATTTCTTTACTGGCTTATTAAAAGACATCCTGTATGCTATTAGCTTTTGAAATTCTTGCAGTGAATCTGCATTAAATAAATTGCTGGCAGAGACAAACTCAGTCTCTGAGTATTAATTCACCTCCTCAGAAAAAAACAGGGGACTAGTCAGCTGAATAGTATGTAAATAAGTTATGTTTTAGAAGCAGCATTAAACTGTTGGCTAGAGTGCTTTTCTATTGTTTAACAATATGAACTTCAATAAAACTTCTGAAACACCTATGTATTAAGTGTTTCTTTTAAATTCAGTATCACTGAGTTTTTTCCCCATAGAAATAAGATAGAAAGCCCTGAGAAACTCCTACTCAGACACTCATTGGATATTTTATTTGCCTATTGTTGGCTTAATATTGTTCATCCCAGTTTTCAAATCTAATTCAGGCTTCCAAAAAAAAAAAAAAGTGCACTTGAAAACTACAATGTTAAATATTGGAATCCTCCCCCCGCCACGCACCTACCAGCACCATTGGCTGAAGTTGCCCAAATTGCCTTCTAAATGTCGGAATGACCCTAGTAAGGGAAAGTGGGAGTAACTGTGGCACAAATCTTTTCTGCCTAGTCTCATTCTTGCAATATTTAGACTGAAAACACTTAGGACAGGACATGCTGATGAGGCAAAGAAAAATGGGATTAGGAAGAAGAGGGAGGAACAGAAAATTAACAAGGAATTTGTATGAAGAGAAAGGAACAAAAGGGCTGTAGTCTTTTGAGCTTAGGACTGTATGAATACGTTGTGTGTCCTACAATCTGAGAGAAAGGTAAGCCAGTTGCTGAAAGTCTAATCGTCTTTGTATAGCTCTTTATTAGTAGTATTTCTTGAGGAATTAGGCTGACAAGGAAATGTGTGAGGTAAGTTGGCAAAGTGTAAAATTCATTTCACACCCATTACTGGGTCTCAAGAAACTGGCTCAAAGATTTGAAAGGGCAAGTCACCGTATGTGTGAGGAGTAATAACGTGGTCTTCAGAACACTGCAGTGGCAGACAATAATCCCATTGTGAAAACTTACGACAGTAGTGAAATTAATTAGCTCTTTCCTCCAACTGTGTGAGGGCTCCAGCAAGAGTTAGAGCTCAGAGGAGCACCCCAGCAGGGGGCATGGACTTCAGGAGAGAAAAAGAGGGGAAGTATTTTTCTCTCACCAAATTGTCATGTTCATGTCACAAAGAAAATGGATGAAAACAACAAAAACGGCACTTTTTTCCCATCTTGAGCATTTAACTGAAATCTTAGGTTGCTTTTAAAAATGAAATATGGGATAATTAACTCTCTTATCAGACAACAGCCAGACTGCAATGATTATTTAGAAGAATTAGAAAGGGAGTCTGTTCTATAGTCAACATGACCTTTTTCATTTATTAGGTTGTTTATCTGGCTGCTTTAAAAAGTTTTTCCAGAAACTTTTCTTTTTAACTACATGGGTAAATATCTTTGTAGTCTTTATTAATTGATTTTTAAAAGTCACATTCAGAGTTCCACGCCTTGCATTTGCAAAGGGCAGGAATGTGCTGCACATAAATAGCATGGGGGGGGCATCCTATAAATAATATTTCTGATTTTAAAAGGTCATATGAGAAGGAAGAAAAAATTCATCTTTGTATTTCATGTGTCTCAGACATATCATGTGCTTTTATAAATGAGTCCTGTGCCAGTATACCATATGATAAGCTTTTCTTAACAGTATTTCCCCTTCTATAATCCGGATTTTACTGTAACTAGGTTAGAAGGAAAGAATATGCCTCATATGGCTTAGCAACTGATACACATCTGATTAGGGGAAATCATGGGAACCATGAGACTTTTAGAATTCAGAGGAATGTTAAAAATTAGCTTAAATACCTTCTTTTACCAAAGGAGACATGAAGACCAGGTATGTTACATGACTGTGCTAGTAAAAAAACTACTTATGTCAGAGTGGAGCTAGAGCCTTGGTGTTCTGAATCCCAATTTTGTATCCTTTGTTAATGTTATCTCAATGAGCTACCGGAAAAACTTCCTTTAGAAGGAGGGTCTTCACAAAGCTCATGGTCAAAAACAGTCCTAATTAGAATTTATTTTACTTTATTCATATTTTATTTTAAGTAACTCTTTACTGCAGTATGATATAAATGTATAGTTTGATGAAGTATCTCAAAGTGATACTTTGGAACCAATACTCAAGGAAATAGAATATTGCCTGCAACCAAGAAGCTTCCCCTTGGTCAATTCTCAGTCACTACTGTTACCTCCTCCCCAGAGACAATCACAATCCTGATTTCTGTCACCATATATTGGGTTTTGCCTGTTTTTGAACTTTAAACATAAATATATTCTTCTGGTCTGGCTTCTATTCCTTCAAGATTTTGTTTGTAAAATGTATCAATGTTGTTTCACACACTTTCTTCCTCTTTATTGATGTGTGGTCGTCCTTTGTATGCACATGTCACCATTTGTTTATCTGCTCCAATACTGATGTCTAATTGGGTTGCTTCCAGTTTGGCACAATTACAAATAATATTTCTATGAATATTCTTGTTCATGCCTTTGGATGCACACATGTACCATGTGTTTAGGTGTATTCCTAGAAGTAAACTAAGATAATGAAATATGCATATGGTTAGTAGTTGTATTCAGCTTTCCAAAGTGGTTGTGCCAGTGTACATTCCTGACAATATATAACTTGCTAATACTCTGACCATTACTTGGTGTTACCAGCATTTTTAATGTTCTCTATTCTGGAACATGAATAATGGGGTCTTATTGTGATTTTGATTTTCATTGTCCTGATTGCTAAATATTTTGAATCCTTTTTCATATTATTTATTGGCCTTTTTGTATTTTCCCTTTTGAAGTGACTGTTCAAGTCTTTTGCACATTTTTTCTCTTGATTTGTCTACCTTTTTCTTGTTGATTGGTAAGAGTTCGTTAGCCTTTCTGGATGAGTTCTTTGCCAGTGAAACATATTATAAGTATGTTCTTGAATTTTTACTCTCTAAATAGTGTTTTGATGAAAAGATGTTCCAAATTTTAGTGTAATCCAATATAACAAGTTTTCCTTGTGGTTGGTGTTTTTGTTTTTTTGTTTGTTTGTTTTTGTTTTTTGTGCTCCATTAAAAAATTTGTGCTTACCTTCAAGACTTGGAAGATATTCTCCCACGCTATCAATTAGTTGGTTTATTGTTACACCTTTGATATTACATCTATAAGCCACCTGAAACTGTTTTTATGTGCATGATGCAAGATAGAGAACTGGCATTATATTTTTTCATAAAGTTTTCCCAGTTTTTCAGTGTAATTTCTTGAAAAGATTGTTCTTCCACCACTGTTTTATAATATCCTTTTTTTCATAAATCGTGTGTCCATATATGGGTGTTTTTCAAGATTTTCAATGCTGCTTCATTGGTCTGTCTTTGTACCAATACCATGCTGGTTGAATTTCCCTCTATTCTATTTTTAAAAACGCCTATTAGTTGTAGGAGTTGGCCCTTTCCTCCTACGTTCTACTTCTATATGCAGCATTCTGGGTAATTTTTTCAGATTTATTTTCCAGTTTATTGGTTTCCTTTTCTGAATGTTTAATTTGCTGGTAAATCATTCCATCAATATGAAATTTTTGTCTTAAAGTTCCACTGAAGTCTTATTCTATTTCTAAGATTGTGTTTACTTTCTTATGTCTTTAAACATGCTTATATTCTTTCAGATTATGTTCATCACAAAGTTTTTAATAATACTAATGCTTATTTGATGACTCTCATAATTTAGTTTTCTAAGTGTTTGCTATATGTTCATCTTTAGTTAGGATTTATTTTTTCCTGTGTTAATTTCTCATGACAAGAACAAATTCCTCCAAAGAGGTTTAGAGTTTGTTACTGTCAGGTATCTTATGTATATCATTATTCTGGGGCCAATTTTTTTGTTAAATCTCAACTTTCTGGGCCACATGCCAATGCAAACCCAAAGTCTGCATTAGGTCAGGCCCAAGATTTCTTGGTGGTTTATATTTCATCCAGAACCTTCTTAGTCATAGACCTTATCATATGTCAAAGAGAGTGGAATTAAGGTCAGGTGTGCTCTTGGCAATAATATATGTGAAATATTCCAAAAAGGAAAAAGTATAGAACAAATATAAAATATCATTTGCAAGGCAAGGATATGAAGAAAAGGAAACACTTGTGCATCATTGGGAGTGCATATTGCTATAGCTTCTATGGAAAAATACATGTAGGGTCCTCAAAAAAATTAAAAATAATATTACCATGTGATCTAGCCATTTAATTTCTGGATATTTGTCTGAAGAAAAAATGAAAACACTAACTTGAAAAGATTAACACATCCCATGTTTACTGCAGCCTTATTTACAATGGCCAAGATATGGAAACAACTTAAGTGTCCATCCATGGGTGAATGGATAAAGTAAATGTGGTATATACATACAATGGGATATTACTCAGCCATAAAAAAAACGAAATCTTGCCATTTGCAATGACATGGATGGAGCTGGAGGGCATTATGCTAGGTGAAAGAAGTCAGACATAGATAAACAAATACCATATGATTTCACTTATGGTGAGATCATTGGTTTTTGGAACCAAAAGAAAAAAAAATCCAAGCTTATAGGTGCAGAGAATAGACTGGTGGTTGCCAGAAGCGGGGGAAAGGGGGAGGGTAAAATCAGTTAAGGAGGTCAAAGGGTGCAAAATTCCAGTTATAAAATAAATAAGTTTTGGGATGTAACCTACAGTGTGAGGACTATAGTTAAAATACTGTATTGCATACTTGAAAGTTGCTAAGGTGGTAGATCTTAAAAGTTCTCATCACAAGAAAAAATTTTGTACCTATGGTGACACATGTTAACTGGAATTATTGTGATCATTTCGGAATATGTACAAATATTGAATCATTATATTGTACACCTAAAACTAGTATAGCATTATATGTCAATTATATCTCAATAGCACGTCATTGCTATTTATATAAACATTTCTATTTGTATATGTTCAGTACAAATAAAACCTTACAATACTTAATCGCATTCGTTATTACAACAGTTGTAATAACGAATTGAAAATCTAATTCAAAACTACAGGGGGAAATCTTCTTTCCCTTCTATGGTAGTCTGCCAACAGAATATTGGCACTGAAAGAACATATACTTCACCTTTTCTCCATCTACATTTTACAGTACACTGTACCTCGTCCCTCCCCTGTCCCACTTTGCTTAATAACAGAATGGGAACTCCAACATGCCTGCCATGACTGATGCACAGGTCAGTATACAAACTTAAGTCATTGCATCAGTGACTGTGTATTAAACAGACCAGATGAACCAGAGTTTTCTTCCTGTCACTAGCTGTTCCAGAAACTAAGTCTCATTATATATACTAAAGGCAAACACATAGCACTTCGTGAATCATGCACTCCCTTTCAGATCAATGGTCAGAAAGATTCTAGGCTTAGCAAAGAAGCAGATAATGAGAGAAAAAAATCAAGGAGAGCAGGGTTGGAGTTAATTCATCTTTGTTACGAATCTTCATTGCAAAAATATTGGCAGGACCAGCTGTGAGATTCTAGCTAAGGATGAAAGGAAGAAGCTCCTATTTTCATTCTCTTGGCGAAATAAGGACTAAAAATGAATTGGACTGGGGAAAAAAAATACCAAGCAGAACATTCTCATCTGACCGATCAGATTTCTTCATAAAGCTGCACATCTAAGATTTTCAACTTGCTCCTGGAGAGAATTGGAAACACGGAGAGATGCAAATTATAGGTACGGTAAGAAGGAAAGTAAATCCAACAAAAACCTTTCATTCCTTTTGTTTTAGTGAGATATCTCTACATTTCTATGCTCCTAATTTCGTTTTTATTTTTTATTATCGTTCACAGAATTCATGTAATTCTTAGTTGGCATTGCAACGTTCAAAACCTTAAGTCTCCATTTCCATGCTAATGTGTCAAATGGGAAACTTTTCCTTTTGTATCATCTGGATTTAAATGTTCACTCAGCTACAAATTGTCTTAAAGTGGAAATTGACCTGATGGGAGTTGAGAATGCTTTTGCACTAGGGATAATTTTTATTGAATTTGTTAAAAATCTCAGAATTTAATAATGGATTTTTCATGTTTAAAATGTCAGAATGGAATTTGATTTTATTTTGCATATATCTTTTTCAAAGTATCAATTAGCTTTTTCCTAGATCTAAATGAGTTTTATATAGAATGAGCTATGATGAATACTGGCTCATATATGAGATAAGGAGGACGTGTAGAGTTGGTTTTTTATTTTATAAGCACTGGTAGGTTGGTGGTGAAACTTGTCAGGGTAACAGCAAGAAGACCCACCTTCTAAGCCATCTCTCCTTTGCCTGTGCCAAGATACTAGCTCCCGTTAAACTGGCAAACGCTATTGTCACTGCTATCTTCCCCTTCTCAATAGGAAAAAATTTAATCTTGCTATAGATAGAGGTTGGCTATTTAATACACCAGATGAATGAAATCAAGGAGAATATGGAAACTGTCCAGAATTTCCCAAACATTTCTAGTTATTCTTACTTTGACCAACTGCTATAAGTAATTCATTCTGTAGAGGTACTAACAAAGTCAAATATTTAAGGCCAGATATATACCTGGGTTGGAATTAGATTATGTTTATTTCATAAAAACTTACATTTATCTAGTAAGATTTGACTCTTTGTCCAAGCAGAATGATACAAGACCAGGAGTCTAACAGAAATTTACCTACTTATGACTTAACTTTCTACTTTTCTTTAGCTCCAATGGAGATAAATGTATCCTTACCTTAATGGTAACAGCCAATGTTTACTGAACTAGCTAACAGCCATCTAGCTAACAGCCAATGTTTACTGAACATTCATTTTATATAGAGTTCTACAATCACTATATTCTTTAAGCTCATGAAAGTGTATGAGGTAGGTTTTATTTTTGCCATGTTTATTTCACAGATAAGGAAACTTAGCCCTTGCAGTGGTAGAGCTAAGATTTGAAAGACGGCTTTTGAAAACCCAGAAATCTGCCACAAATCTGGCAATCCAGGCAGTAGCCAGTGAATAATTTATCTATCTATCTATCATCTATCTATCTATCTATCTATCTATCTATCTATCTATCTATCTATTATCTATCTATCTATCTATCTATCTATCTATCTATCTATCTATCATCTATCATCTATCTACCTACCTATCATCTACATTGATTCTCAAAGAAATGTGTAAGAAATTGTGAGTATATTTGCTATAAATGGGTGTTGTGTTCTTCCATCTAAGAGTTTAGAGTCTGCATTTTTTTTTTCACAGCAAAGGATCATATTATTAAGTTTGTTTTGTTCCCTGAAGTTTCATCTTATGTCTGTTCTAAGATAAATTACATAGTATCAGTTAGGGTTCTTTTAGTTGCAAGAGACAGAAAGTACTTAGATTGGCTTAAACAGAAAGAACAGTAGCAAAATATTGTCTTTTGTAACAAGAAGTCCAGAGACAGCATGAGGGACAGCTTGATCCAGAGGCTCTAGAGAGGTCATCAGGATCATATTTCTTTCTACGTGGTGGCAGCCTTGGCCGCCACCAGTATCAAGTCTGCATGCGCTGAGGACAACCATAATGGAGAACTTGCTTTTTTCACTCAGCAGATCCATGCACATCCCAGGGCTAATTCTACTGAATCTGGTTTTGTCATGTGGCCATTCTTAAGCTAATCACTGTGCTTATGGAAACGTTATGCTTTACTTGTGCAAGTCCCGATCATATGTCCACTCTTGGTAATGGGTTAAGGGGAGCGGGGAGACCTGTGCAATCCATGTGGACTAATGACGGACTTGTAGGTCTTCAAATAAAATTTAGCAAATTATTATTACAAGAAGGGGAATAGATGTTGTATGGTTAAAAAAAAAAAGTTACACTGCAGTGTTCCTAATAGTTCAAATATTTTACAAGTGATATCAAATCACTTTGTAGGAAAGTCATGGTATGAGGGCAGAACTAATGAAAAAAATGCACATCAAATTCTGAAATTTATGGCAAAACATTTAAAAATGTTAGGTTTTTTGTTTTTGTTTGTTTGTTTTTTTAACCACAGACCAGAGTATCATTTTTGTAAGTTAGTTATATGAATGATAGGTGATAAAAATAAGATTATCAATTATAATTGATGACTAAAAATAAATGTAAAATGTTTATTTTTAATACACTAAAATTTTTAAATATTAAAAATACTTTTTCTTGCTATGTAGGAAGATAAGAAATTTCTTCATTGATTTAAGAATCTGGTCTATCCTCCAAGTCAGAATTTTCTGCTAAGGGTCTTATTTTGTGGAGAAAAGAAAGGGCAGATACCCAGGGCATCGCTTTTTCTAAACGATCTCATAACAATGTAACCCCCACGTCAACACACTTTACAAGTCTCCTGGGTCATTAGTTCCAGGATTATTGTATTTGCTGGTCTTCTCCTGGATTTGTGGGTAATGTCTGAAATACGGGGCTGATATGTTCTACTCCGTCCTCTTACTAGCACTACTAACACAAGATTATTGGAAAGAAGTTTAGTTAGTAGGAAATAAACACAAATTCCAATGGGAGAAAGCATATGCAAGCTGAAATCCTTCATGTCACTTCCTGCCCGTAGTTCAGATGATTTCACCTCACTTTCAGTGTCTAAAGTGATGGAGAGACTTTTCTGGTCCTATGATGCCACCGATCTTAGAAAATTATACACAGTTTAACCCTGGCTATAGTAACTAACCTTTCCAAGTGTTTGCATACATTGCACTTGATTCTGTCTCTTCTAGGGCATCAAGTGTTTTTTTGTTTGTTTGTTTGTTTTGTCATTTTATGGCTGTCATTATGGAAGAGGTTTTTTAACTTAATTTTTTCCAGCTTTATTAAGATATAGTTGACATATAATCTTGTGTAAATTTAAGGTGTGCAACATGATGGTTTGATACATGTGTTTATTGCAAAATGATTACCACAATAAGGTTAGTTCACATATCTATCACCTCACATAGTTACCATTTGTGTGTGTGTGTGTGTGTGTGTGTGTGTGTGTGTGTGGTGTGAACATTTAAGATCTACTCTCTTAGCAACTTTCGAATATATGATACAATGTTGTTAACTGTAGTCACCATGCTGTACTAGATACCCAGAACATGTTCATTTTATAACTAGAAGTTTGTAGCTTTTGGCCGGCATCTCTCCTTCCCTTCCCACCCAGCTCCTGGCAACCACCAATCTCTTCTCTGTTTCCATGAGCTCAGTGTTTTTAAATTTCACATACAAGTGAGATCTTACAGCATTTATCTTTTTTCTATCTGACATATTTTACTTAGCATAATGCCCTCAGGGTCCGTCATCTTGTTACAAATGGCAGGATTTCCTTCTTTTTTAGGTGATATATATATATATATATATATATGATATATATATATATATCATATATATATATGATATCTATATACATCACATTTTCTTTATTCATTAATCCATTGATAAACACTTAGGTTCCATTTCTTGGTTATTGTGAATAATGCTACAAAGAACATGGGGATGCAGATACCATTGCAAGATACTGATTTAATTTCCTTTGGATATATACCCAGAAGGATTGCTGGGTCATATGGTAGTTCTATTCTTAATATTTCAAAGAAACACCATGCTGTTTTCCATAGTGGCCCTACCAGTTTACATTCCCACCAGCAGTGCACAAGAGCTCCCTTTCCACTACACTCTCACCAACACTTGTTATTTCTTGTCCTTTGGGATGATAACCATTCTAACAGGTATGAGATGATGTCTCATTGTGGTTTTGATTTGCATTTTCCTAATGTTTAGTGATGTTGAGCATCTTTTCATGTACCTGTTGGCCATTTGTATGTCTTCTTTGAAAAAAAAAAGTCTGTTTGTGTCCTTTGCCCATTTTCTGATTGGATTATTTGGTTTTTTGTTATTGAGTTGTATGAGTTCCTTATCTATATTGGACATTAACCGCTTACCAGAGAGACGGTTGGCAAATAGTTTTTCCTGTTCCACGAGTTGCCTTTTCATTTTGTCAGTTGTTTCCTTTGCTGTGCAGGAGCTTTTAGTTAGATGTAGTCCCGCTTATTCATTTTTATTTCATTGCTTGTGTTTTTGGTGTCATATCCAAACAATTGTTGCCAAGACCAGCATCAAGAAGCTTTTTCCTTGTGTTTTTTTCAGGGGTTTTATCATTTCAGATCTTACATTAAAATCTTTCATCCATTTCAAGCTAATTTTTTAAGTGATGTAAGACAGGGGTCTGATTTCATTCTTTTGCATGTGAGGAGCCAAGTTTCCCAACACCATTTATTGAAGAGACTGTTCTCTACCCCATGAATATTTTTGACTCTTGTCAAATATTTGTTGACCGTATACATGAGGCTTTATTACTGGGCTCTCAGTTCTGTTCTGTTGATCTATGTGCCTATTTTTATGCCAGTACCATATTGCCTTGATTACTGTATCTTTGTAATAATAGCTTGAATTTAAGAAGTGTGGTGCCTCCCAGCTTTGGTTTTGCAGTTTTTGTGTTTGTTTGGGGGGGGGGGGCTCAGCATTGCTTGGACTATCCAATATTTTTTATGCTTTCATACAAATTTTAGGGTTTTTTTTTCTGTTTCTATGAAAAATGCCATAAGAATCTCCATAGAGATTGCATTGAATTTATAAATGTCTTTGGGTAGTATGGACTTCTTCTAAAAAGATTTTATTTGATAGAGAGAGCGAGCACAAGCAGGGAGAGAGGCAAGGAACCTGATGTAGAGCTTGATGTGGGGCTCGATCCCAGGACCCTGGGATCATGACCTAAGCCAAAGGCAGATGCTTAACCGACTGAGCCACCTAGTCTCCCCTGGGTAGTATGGACATTTTAACAATATTAACTCATTGGATCCTTGAACAGAAGATATCTTTCTATTTATTTGTGTCTTCTTTAATTTCTTTTATCAAAGTCTTATAGTTTTCAGTATACAGATATTTCACTTCCTTAGTTAAATTTATTCCTAAGAATTTTATTATTTTATCGTTTGTTTATTTGTTATTTCTTTTCCAGATACAACTAATTTCTGTACGTTGATTTTGTATCCTGCAACTTTACTAAATTTATTATTTCTAACAATATTTTTGGTGGAGTCTTTAGAATTTTCTATGTATAAAATTTGCAAACAGAGACAACTTTACTTCTTCAATTCTGATTGATATTCCTGTTATCTGTTTTGGTTTTTTTTTCTTGACTAATTGCTCTGACCAGAACTTCCAGTGTTATATTGAAGAAAAGTGGTGAGGTGAGAGTGTGCACCCATGCCTTGTTCCTGATTTTGGAGAAAAATCTTTCAACCTTTCACCATTGAGTATGATGTTAACTGTGAACTTTTCATATATAGTGTTTATTATGTTGACTTGAGGTATATTCCTTCTATAACTAATTTGTTGAGAGTTTTTATCATGAGAGGATATTGAATTTTGTCAAATATTTTTCTGCATCTATTGAGATCATCATATGATTTTTATCTTTCATTTATTAATGGAGTGTATCACATTGATTAAGTTACAGATGTTGAAGCATCCCAGACGTAAATCCCACTTGATCATGGTGTATGATCCTATTCAGGCACTGTTGAGTTCACCTGGCCGGAATTTTGTTGAGAATTTTTGCATCTATATTCATTCAGGATATAGCCTCTAGTTTTCTTTTCTTGTAGTGTCCTTATATGGCTTTGGTGTCAGGGTAATGCTGCCTTAGGGGAAAGGTGACACAGGTAAAGTGAAACCATTCCTCTTATTCTCTTCAATGCATCTAGTCTTGGATTTATATTTTCTCCAAAAGTGTGCTGGAACTCCTCTGCTGGACTCATGGACTTCCACGAAGGCTCTCTTGTCTATGCGTGATTGTCCAAATCAGTGTGCTTTGAGGGGAAGATGCTAGAAAACTCATATTGTCTTGGGTTGATGATGTTACCTCCATTACTGGTAGAGATTTAAGCTAAGGACTAGTAAACTTTGAAAAGCACCTGATTAACCACAGGAGGAAACACATGTGACCAGAGGTTGAGTCATTAATGGGACTTTTGATTTGGAGTCCACAGGTGAACACTAGCCTATCAATACTGATGTTTCTTTCTGAGGAATAAAAGTATAGGATTTTTGCTTATTAAAAAAAGTGGATTATGTTTATATTTTCATCAAGTATAAATCTGTCACCATTTCAAATGAGTATGAGAACATGATGACTGATTGGCTTTAGTTCTCTTTGAGTCTTCTGTATGTTGGTAAAGGTTACATATCTGTGTATTGATAGTAATATTACTCATAATACTATTACTAATAAATATAGCTGACACTTATTGAATATTGACTAAGTGCCATGTATTCTTACAAGCACTTTTTAAGAGTTTTTCTCAGTCCAGACTCTTGAACAGAAAACCAAATCTGCATATCTAACTGCCTCTTGGACATCTTCCCCTGAGTATTTTGAAGGTATCTCATCATCTCCAACTTCAAACTTCCCATTATTTTGTGTTTTTTAGGTTAGTAAACTGCATCTCTGTCCACTCAGCCCCTCAGTCTTGGTTCTGGACATCATATTTGGCCTGTTGTTCTTTCATTCCATCCTCACTGATGAAGCATCAATCCCTTTATAGAAGTCAATTCTAGTGTTGCAAAACACCTGCCATTCTTCATCTCTGTGGCTGTCACCTGGTTTATACCTCACCTGTTCCACTGCAAGAGGCTTTTACATCCACCCTTGCTGCCCTCTGAACTGAGCTCCACTCTGCAGTCAGAAACAGAGTTTGAAATGCCAGTACGCTCATGTCACTACCTGATGAATCACTGTTCTAAAAAAAAACCATTTACCTTTCCATTCTGCCTCATTTGCTGTCTCCGCCCCTACTCCATCCTTCAGCATTTTGGAATATTCAGATCTTAGTTTAGAAAACACTCCTTCAGAAGGATTTCCTGGATTCCTTACAATCATTATGGTACATCTATCATGTCAACAATGTATTTCACTTTTCTTTTAACACCTCATAATTATATATCTTATATATATCTTCTTCTTAAGATGCAGAACGCATGGAGGCAGGAAATACAGTCATGTTCACCATAATATTTAGATTGTCCAGCGTTGTGCAAGCAACTTCATAAGTACTTTTTGAATGAATGAATGAATGAATGAATGAATGAATGAATCCTACATGGGTCCTCCAGTTCCAAGTCTGGGCTCTTTACACTATGCTGTTCTGCTCTTAGGCACATTTCTATTTAACTTTTCATATCATAAAATTTAAATATTTGCCACAGGGCTCCAATAGGAATACCCAATATATGTAATTACAGATATTTACATTTTGTTTTCTATTTTAGGCAATATCTCAGTTTTTCAAAGTAATAAACTTCTCAGGCTTTTTTTTTTTTTTTTAATCCTTAGGAAAAAAGATCAGAAAGGAATGGATGCTTTTGAGTGAAAGGGATTAAAGCACATTTTAAATAGTGCTGGATTATCCTAAGGCAAATTAAAAATGTGCTTCAGGTGAAAGATTTTGCATATTGACATTTCTTGAGAAGACAAAAAGTAATTCTAATGAAAAAAAGTCATAAATTTGTTAAACTTTCTAAAACTCATCTTTATCATTGATTTTGCTTTTAATTATACAAGAGGACCCATAATATCAGGATTACTGAAAGCTTTAGCCGGACTCAATTTTGAATATTAGTATTGAAGAAAAATGTTTGATTTTCTACATTTTCTAAACCAAGGATCTTTTCCTTTTTATAATAATTAGTGAGTAGTATTATGCCTCAGATATTATGGTAGGTATTTTACATGAATTATCTCTAATTCATGTGATCATGAAATTTTGGCATTATCCTCCCAGCTTTATAGATGAAAAGAGAGAGTTAGAATGGCCAGGTAATAGTAAGCTCCCCAGCCTGCACTGTTTCTGGTAGGTCATACTGGTTCACTGCGTGTGACAGGGAGATGACTTCTTCCTCATCATATTCATCCTGGTAAGACAATTCCAGTGCTGACTATGCAGTAGGATTGCATATATTGCTCCAATCTGCTTAAATTGGCTACTGTGCAAAACTGATGTGAAGCCCTAGCAGCTCAATAGAAAATCTATATGTTCCAACAGAATGCCCACAGGGAAGTAGCAGATCTCTAATTTGGAACAATCAGCACAACAGGGAGTGTGGCAGGGCTGTTTTGAAGAAATATACAAGAGTTTCAGTCATTGTAGTTGACAGAACAACTGAGATTTATAGTGGAAACTAAGCATTTTCTTTAGAATCAGTCATTGCATGGGTCTGGAGTCAGCAGCTCCATTTCCTTCATTCAGGGCCTGGTTATGTCACTTACTGGCTGAATGATGTTATTTAGATAGAGACCGGTGTTCAGGACTCATAAAGCTATGGATAAAATTTGAATAAATTAAATAGTTTCCATGGTAAAAACAGTTTGATCCAATAAAGTGACTAATAAATCAAATTTACCAGAGAAAGTTTGGGAGTAGCTAGAATGAATTGGGGAAATGCTGCAGTTGTAATTTGTGGCAGGTACTTCTTGAAGATGCAGTCTACCTTCACCTTTCAGAATTTTTTGGCTTCCTTCCCTGAGGTAGGCACTTGAAATGATGGCCAGAAACAGCACCAGCTGTTCTCCTTTGGTGGCACTGGTATGTTTTGGATGCTCAGAAAGAATGATGGTGCTGAGTTAGACCTGGATACAATGGCAAGGAGAAACCAGTGTGTATATGTTCGTAGGAATTTCTGAAGAAATGTATAAGGAAAGTGGTAAGAAAAGTTAAGAAATCATGTGGTGATTAGTCAATGTAAAATGAGTATCTAAAAACCAATGAACCACCTTCATCCCAAAGGTAGAGTAATAACATTTTCCCTTAGTTTTAATTTACTAGAAAATTTCCTCTTTCTCTCCCTCTTTTTTAAAAATTTCTTCTTTACAATGCACAAATGTAAGGCAGTACTTTCTAAGCTAACCCCTTGCTGACTATTGGCCCCTCCCCCACCATCTTAGTGCATTCTCATCCCCTAAGATACTATCTTCTGACTGACTTTCTACCTGATGCTTCTTGCCTGTTCACGTAAATTTCAGTGAGTCACAGTAATTGTGTCTATTACAACAATTTAACATGCAGCTAATTCTGTAGCTGCAAATGCACCAACTTTCTCAGTAACGGGGGACATGATGTTTAGAATATAGTGCTAATAATGCCAAGTGTTTTTATTCCTAATTATAGGTTAATTAGTGTAACTCAGGGAAATCTTCCATTTTAAGGGTACTGTTAGGGATAATCTCTGACCCCAGGGACTGAGCATGTCATTGCATATAAGGTAAAGCAAAGGTTGCCTATGTCCCCTGATATCCATTCTCCATTTCCTCCATAGGAAGAGTGAATAAATTAAGGAAAAAGGCTAAAGAGCATTTTCCCAGCTTCCACTGTAGCAAAGTGTAGCCATGCATCTGAAACTATTCTGTAGGGATGGGAATGAGAAGCTGGAAGGACCTAGGTACCTAACCTTCAGAGGAGGAAAGCCCAAATCTGCAGTAATACTCCATTGTATATATGGACCACATCTTCTTAATCCAGTCATCTGTTGAAGGGCATCCCGGTTCCTTCCACGATTTAGCTATTGTGGACAATGCTGCTATGAACATTGGGGTGCATATGGCCCTTCTCTTCACTACGTCTGTATCTTTGGGGTAAACACCCAGTAGTGCAATTGGTGGATCATAGGGTAGCTCAATTTTTAACTTTTTAAGGGACCTCCACACTGTTTTCCAGAGTGGCTGTACCAACTTGCATTCCCACCAACAATGTAGGAGGGATCCCCTTTCTCCACATCCTCTCCAACATTTGTTGTTTCTTGCCTTGTCAATTTTTGCCATTCTAACTGGTGTAAGGTGGTATCTTAGTGTGGTTTTGATTTGAATTTCCCTGATGGCTAATGATGTTGAACATTTTTTCATGTGTCCAGTAGCCATTCATATGTCTGCATTGGAAAAGTGTCTGTTCATATCTTCTGCCCATTTTTTTATTTAATTATTTGTTTCTTGGGTATTGAATATGAGAAGTTCTTTATAGATCTTGGATACCAGCCTTTTATCTGTAGTGTCATTTGCAAATATCTTCTCCCATTCCGTGGGCTGCCTCTTTGTTTTGTTGACTGTTTCCTTGGCTGTGCAGAAGCTTTAATCTTGATGAAGTCCCACAAGTTCATTTTCGTTTTGGAGGAAACGATTAACTACTTGTGCATTGTGTAAGCTCTGACCAGAGACTGACACTTTGGTCAGTTGCATTAGGAGCTTATCCACACAACAAAACTTTTTAAATTATAAAATAACGTTATCATAATAACTTTTAAGTATTTTGCATTTAAATTTCAGAAACTTTAATACAAGCTGAAACTCAAGATGGGAGAGAGAAAGAGAGGAAGAGGGAAAGAGAGGAAGAGAATGAGATTGTCATTCTGATTATATTTTTAAGAAGCAAATAACTGAGGAACCAATCATACAACCTACTACACTATTTGCCTATTTTCTAAGGTCCCTTTGTGTATTTATTCTATTAGTGAAAGATAGTGCTTGGAGGCTACTAGATATGGAATTAATTTGCAAACCAGGCAAAATCAAGTTCCCATTTGCTTTTCTATCATGATGGAATCTGCTTTCTAGACCAATGTTTTCTAACTGTTATGTCTTGAAATCTTTTTAGGACATATGGAAACAAAATATAAATATCATTTATATTTGCAGTATTTGTTCCATAATTTCAAAATCTCCATTCCAGCTATAAATTAACTATCCTTATCATTTGCAAAACAAATGAACTCTCTGTAACGAGTGTCTTTCCTCTTGATTCAGGCTTATGCTAACTCTGACACTTTTATAGTAAAGTATACATTTTATTATAATTTTGTTACTTTGACAATGCACTTTTTATAGTTATTGCAAGGATCTTTTGTCATGTGCATAATATGGTGGTTAACTACTGAAAACCAGAATACCTGAGTTCTGGACTCAGAAGTAAACTTGTCTAGTCACATGATTTATAAGCAAATAACTTAACTTCTCTAATTAGCTTTCACTTTAAAATGTGGGGTTAATAATATCTTCCTTGTTTTCTTCAAAAGATTTTTTGAAAAACCAAGCAAGATCACATAGGCAAAGTATTTTTTTTTTTTTTAAGATTTTATTTATTTATTCGACAGAGAAAGACAGCCAGCGAGAGAGGGAACACAAGCAGGGGGAGTGGGAGAGGAAGAAGCAGGCTCATAGCGGAAGAGCCTGATGTGGGACTTGATCCCGTAATGCCGGGATCACGCCCTGAGCCGAAGGCAGACGATTAACCGCTGTGCCACCCAGGCGCCCCCACATAGGCAAAGTATTAATTGATGTTAATAATACCTTATAATTAAGTGTAAGTAATAAAATATCTGAACTTATAACTGAAAGATACTTCCTTAAAATTTTCTCAATAGTTTTTAAGTATATATGCATTATAAAATTTTGACCCAGTACATTGAAGATATTCCTATGGACAATGGACTAAGAAATAATCAACTCTCAATGTATTTGACAGAATATTGTTGAGAAGGGGGGCGGCTCAGTAGGTTAAGTGTCCAACTCTTTTTATTTATTTATTTATTTATTTATTTATTTATTTATTTATTTATTCGACAGAGAGAGAGACAGCGAGAGAGGGAACACAAGAAGGGGGAGTGGGAGAGGGAGAAGCAGGCTTCTCATTGAGCAGGGATCCCAATGAGGGGCTCGATCCCAGGACCTTGGGATCTTGACCTGAGCTGAAGACAGAGGCTTAACGACTGAGCCACTCAGGCACCCCCAAGCATCCAACTCTTGATTTTGGCCCTGGTTATGATCTCAGGATCCTGAGATTGAGCCCCTGGTTGGGCTCTGTGCTCAACAGGGAGTCTGCTTTAGGATTCTCTCTCTCTCTCCCTCCCTCTGCCCTTTCCCCCACTCCTGCTGTCCCTCTCTCTCTCTCTCTAAAATAAATAAATTTTTTGTTTAAAAAAAAAGAATATTATTGAGGATAAATAAAAAAACTGTATATCTGGAAAAATAAAAGCATGAGGAAATGACACATTATTATAAAAGATCCTGTGCCCAGTTTGGGAACTTTCCAAAGTCATAATGGAATTATTTTGGCTTTTAAAAGTGTTGGTTAAACATGATGTGAACCTTATTCAAAGTGACATTTGATCTACTTTGCTGCTGAATTTCTTACTAATATATCTTGACATTTGATTAGTAAAATGTTTATCATTTCCTCTGAACACTAAGTTTTCTTTGTACGGCAAACACTTTGGAAAAAAATATCCCAGCATGTACAGAAAATATATTACAGACAATGTTATTTGCATACCATCAATCTTACATTTGACTTCAAAAACACTATTTGAATCATTTGCATGAAAACAAAATCCATGTCTTTTAAGAGTTTATCTCCTCCTGCTGCTATTTATCTTATACTGGATTATGACTTCAAGTGAAAGAAACACAGCAGGAACAGATGAACTCTTAAAAATAAAGATCCTGTTTTCATGCAAATACCTCTAATAATTAAAACAGAGAAATAAGGAAGTACAATTCGTACACAAATTCTCTGACAAAATCCAATAGAGTTTTTCAAGAATGAAAAGGCTTTCATGTTTTGATTTAACATCTGAAGTCAGTGGAGTTTGCATATGTTACTTTGATCTTTAAAACCCTATGTGGTCTTGATGCTAGTGCCTTTCAATGAGGCCTTTTAGATTTCCTGCAGTCCTCTTTCTCAGGAGGGCTAAGGGGAAACTAAACAAGTGTTTTTCTCAGAGTTTAGTTTGCAAACATTTGCTGTACTGGAAGATGACAATAGTAATGTGTGTGGTTTATACAGATATATGTGTGTGTGTGTATATATGTAATTGTTACAGCACTTTATATTTTATTTGATTAGCACTTTAAAATATATTTCTCTGACAAAATAGTAGTTTTCAGTCATTTCAAAGATGGGAATCAATTTTTGTTATCAAATAATTTTAAGTCACCATCCCCCTGATAAATGTTACATTTTTATTTATACCAACTTTGAGCAATGCTTATTGTGTATATAGATTTTTGAACCTCTTTTAATAGCTGTGCTGAACTCACTGGTCTTTCCAAAATTACCAAGTCAGTATATCTGATTTGATTGGTTATTACTGCATCACTGCTCTGTGTAGTGTCTGCAGGCAGCTTGACTGGGGCTGCTGGATCTGCTTCCGTGATGGCCCACACGCATGGCTGCCAAGTTGGGTGCTGGCTGGTGGCTGGAAGTTCAACTGGATTGTTGGCCAGGGCCTAGTTTGCTTTCCATGTGGGTCTCACCATAGGCTGCTTGGACTTTCTCATAGCTTGGATGCAGGGTTCTAAGCATGACTAGTCCATGAGACAGGAACAGAACCAAGTGGTCACTTAATTTCTGGGCTCAGAAATTTGGCATGGCATCATTTCTCCCATACCTTATTGGTCCAAGATTCACAGAACCAACTTGAGTTCGCTCCTTGGTGCGTCAGAAACTGTATCAGGTGAGTTGTCACTCAAAGAAAACTTCTTTGCAGCAGATAAAGAGATCTCAGGCAATGGCTTCTAAAGCCATGACTTCCAAGAGAGGTGAATGGGTTCCTTTTGTTTAGGGTTCGAATGAATATTTAGATAGGGAAGCTCTGTCATTTTATGTAGAGGTGAGCATAAGGTCACACATGCGCCTTAAGGAAACATGCCTATACATACATTGTAGGTAAATAAGGCTGAGGCTCTTCCTTGTGTGGAGATTTTAGTATTAAAATGAGATAAAGGAAATGGTAGGTCATTCCAAAGGTCACTCTTTGGTGCATCTGCATACCTGTGAGTTGGGGGTTTAGCTCAAAAGTCTGGGTCTTCTGGGCCTGCAAGAAATCTTGTCAGGGCAGTCACCATCATCTGAGGGGTATTTGTCTGAGTTAAGACGTAAGCCAGAAATAAGAACTTAAGGAAAATTGTAAAACAATTGTTAATACGTACAAGCAGGTGGGCAGTAAATGTCAAGTCTTGGGGTCTTGCTGGTGACAAACCCACCCAATTCAGAGGGAACATAGACCACACTTATTGAGGAGACTGTCGGTACTTTTGGTCACTCTTAATGTAGCACAGGTTATTTTTAAAAGTGAATCTGCAATCAGTTATTGGTAATGATGCTTTATCCCAACCTTTCAAAAGACCAGCATCTTCTGCCTGTCCCTCTGGTGGGCACAGCACCTTCTGGAAGACCTTACTCTGCTCCCTTTGCTTTGTCCTGTGCTAGGGCCTATCTAGGGCTCTGTAACAACTCTGCAGCTGTGCAGACCTTATCTGTAGGAGCCGTTTACTCCTGTAGCACCAATGGACAGGGAATTGAACCTCACAGTGATCCTAGCCCTCTCTCCCTCTGGTTGAGGTCGATGACCTTTAGGCCCTTATTGGAAATACTCAGATATCCTGTAATAACAGTAAACAAAGAGTGATGGAGGGGACTCCCATAATAAAGTATAGAATCAATGAAAAGCTGGTGTTTCTCATCCTCTCCTGAAACCTCTTCCATCCCTATGTGTAAAGTCTAAACCCTTTTCTGCCCACACAGGCGTGAAGTGGATTGATTGTTTTTTTTTCTTTTTGCCATGGTTGGTGAGATTCCTTGTCAGTCCTTTGCCACAACTTTGTAATGAACAAGAAGCCTCACCTGAGGAAGCTGAAAGTGAGCTCAAGCCGAGAATCCTGGATCTGTAATCAAACGAGTGGGGTGTTACGATTTCTGGATGTGAGGACTTAGGAATGGCTTCTTAAAATGACGGTTTTGTGGTTTAGATACACTAGCTTGTGTGGTGACCACCATTTCAGCGGAGAGCATCCCAAGGATATATGAATGAAATTTGGGACAAAGGTTAACATTTGCAAATAGGCCCCACTCTCTTCCCAGGTCTTCACCTACGTGGAAACTCATACACGGTACTTCTTTCTTCCTGGCATCTCAGACCTCGGGTGAAGGTCCCAAACATACCTCCTTCTCTTCTACTTTGACCCAGACTTTTGGAGGCCTGATACATATGTAGATACCTGTCTAGTGGGACTTAGGCTTATTCGTGTTTAAATAGATCGGAGGCAGATGGAAGAGATCACCTCAGTATGAAAACAAAAGCAAGAACAAAACCAAAAAAAAAAAAAATGACAATGGCTCTCTAAACTCTAAGGTCGGACCTCTAGGCAGCTTGTACCTTCCTCTGAAAGAGAATCAACTAGCCAGGTCAATCGTGAAAACTCTGCTGTACTTCTCAATTACAAAGGACTACAACCAGGTTTGGGAGAATGACCTGTTTTTATTTAACCATTCAGTTTTAGTTGTTCCTGTGATATTTTATTTTTATGATAAATAATAAATATGCAGAAGCAGTAAGTTGATTTCTAATTGTCCTATTGCCTATAAATCTGACAAGAACCTTTCACTCTTTGTCATAAGTTCAACCTCAATCCAGGAATATGGAAACATATCCATAGTTCCATAATATCTTCCTGGTATTAGCACATGGTCAAAGCACACTCAGATGTTAGCCTACGCATGTGAGTGTGAGCTTTCTATGGCCAGTGAAGATGCGCTCTTGAATGGTACAGACTATACTCCTAAGGCCTTGTCAATCTAATCCTGGCAGAATAGTCGATCTTTTCTCCTATTCTGGGGCATTACCTTAATGTATCATCAACCTGTTTAATGTAAGAAATTCAGTGTAAGACATACACCTTTTTCAGACTAAACTTGTTTTAACTGTGAATTGCTCAAATAGAATGTTAAGAAGAAGAGTATATTAATGAGGGGGCTAACATTGGTGACATTCAGGGAATGACTCTTCCTTCTAGTATTTTCCTCCAACTCATTTCTCCTTTGGTACTGTAGATATACTAGTTTTCCTTTCTTCTCTTCTCTTCCAGTGCCTCTAGATTTAGGGCACACTATTTTTGCTTAAACTTTCTTTTATTAATGGCACAACTTTGGATAATAATCAGAACTTCACTAGCCTAACACCTTCTGTGATCTGACTCTAAAAAAAAGCGAATTTTAATTAGTATGCCTCTTGATGCTATAGAATTGGTTACAGCAAGTAGGAAAAAAGATTTCTTTTTCTAAAAACCTTTACCGGATGAACTACCTGATTGACCACTGGATATTAACAAAGTCCTGTGGTGTGAGAAACCCAATTTAAGAGCAATAATAATGAAAAGGTGAAGAAAGGAAAGACTGCCTGTGTCAACTACAAAAATGAGATGAAAACATTTCTCTAAGCCTTTACTATTTTATTAACACTATCTTTCCCTAATTTAAAACTTCTATTGTATTTGAAAAGAATAGTGATGACTGAAAGGAATGTGTGATTAAAGAATTATTTTTGGTTGAATATCTGCAAAAAGTTCCCTAGAGCAAATACCCGTTACCTCTTCACCCAAAGCATTCTCATTCTGTGCCAAGCCATAGTCCAGGCACTCAATCCCATTAATCTGATTCCCTGCAGGGCTATCCCATAATTACATAGGTCCAAAATATGCATAACAGATACTTGCTCATTTCCCTCTGTCACAATCTAGTTAACTTTCCTTTTCTAAAACAGCAACTATATCAGCGAAGTATTTTACAGTGGTATGACAGTTAAATTTATGGGTCAACTTGGTTGGGCCATGAAGTACTCAGTATTTGATCAAACATTGTTCCTGTGACAGTGTTTTTGGATGAGCTTAACATTTAAACCAATGGACTTTTAGTAAAACAGATGCCCTCATAAAGAGTGTGGGCCTCATTCAATCATTTGAAGGCTTGAAAAAAATGAAAAGATGAGCCTCTCCCCAGCAAGAGAGAATTCTCCAGCAGATTACCTTCTTCTGCAACATTGGCTCTTCCTGGTTCTATAGCTGACTGCCTTCAGACTCGAATTGGAATATTGGCTCTTCTGGGTCTCCAACCTGTTGGCTTACCTTTCAGATTTTGGATTTGCCAGCCTCCATAATCACATGAGCCAGTTCCTTATAATAAATAAATAGGAAAGAAAGAAAGAAAGAAAGAAAGAAAGAAAGAAAGAAAGAAAGAAAGAAGAAAGAAAGAAAGAAAGAAAGAGAAAGAGAGAAAGAAAGAAAGAGAAAGGGAAGGAGGGAGAGAGGCAGGGAGGAAAGAAGAAAGTTCTGTAATGAAAATCATGAACTACCCTTTCTGAATTAATGAAAGTCCTAGGAACTTTGGATCTTGCCCTCCATAGAGTAAGATCCCATTTTTGTTCTGGCCAGCACCAAAGATCCCTCTAGTTCTGGCTGTGACTTTTATTTTGGTCCTGGGTCTGGTGATCCACCCAGCAGATCTTGGTACATGAACATTTTACCTCTGTCACAGTGACCATCACTAGCCTCGCCCATTAGCAAGCTTGCTAGCTAAGTAACATCCGCTTTCTTCTAAACTTCTACCTAGAGCACATGGGATTTTGGATACCTTTCATACCACACATGAATCCAGGAAGATTTTGGAATTCTACCTCCAGCCCACCTTCTGCCCCAAAATGCTATCTCACTCCTCTTATATTACCACTTTGTGCTGATGTGAAGTGCCATTCAAAGAGGTGTCCTTAATGAGGTGGGAGCAGGGTGCAGGAGCCCTCTGAGTCAGATGTCCATGAGGTCTCTATCTTTTCAAGACAAGTGAGGGATGAAGGGATTCTGAACATAATTCCTTTCAGTAACATCTTCCCATCTTCTCCAAATACCATTTTCTTTAGATTTTCCCTTATTCTGTGGAGAACTCCTCTTCTATGTTATTTTGCTTTCTTCTTTACTTACATGATATGCTGGAGTCTAGGCAAACTGCATTCATACTTTTTCTAGGTAATAACCTTCATGGTGTAGCCATGGTGGCAGAAAGAGTTATAGAGGAAAGAACTGGATTAATAAGAAGGAAAATACATTGGTTTAATATTTTTAAAACATGATTCCTGTTACATTCTGATAGTAGCAGTATTTCCTTTGATCACTTGGCCATTATGATATTATATTGCTACATTTATATCTTGTGGGTCTCCACTAAATGGGACTGAATTCTTTCTTCTTTAGGTTTTACTGACAGTTGAATCTGAACAAATAAAAATAAATCAATATTCTATAGATTCCACTACTTCAAGTATAAAATTTTGGGTTCTGTGAAAGGTGGTAGTAAATCTTTTGCAAAAATGTAGAACTTTATAAGCATTTTATTTACATACGTGCTTCCTTAACATAATTAATATTACCTTCAAAGTGATTAAACAGCCCAAATGATTTTGGGGCTGTGTCATGGTTAAGTGCAATTATAAAACTATGCCAGTGGGTCTTCACTTTCAGCTGAATGTTATATAGTCTACTAATGTTTATTACTATATATATATACATATATATATGATTTTATATATATGTGATATATGTATATATATATATATATGATTTACTTATTATTTTTAAATATCTCAGAAGTTGGAATAGGCTCTGCTGTGGTTGGTGGTTTTAGAATATTTTGCAACATGTATTAAATAAGGTTTATGATGTAAATGGGCTTTTTCCTGTGGAATACTCTGACCTCAGCTGCAGGGGCTGGTGGAAGAAGAAGAAAACCTCAGTTTAGTAGCTAGCATTCAATGTTCTGGGTCCAAGAAGGCATAGGAACTCAGTTCTGCATGGACCAAGGGGTTCTAACTTGGTTCTTTGGGTGCTGTTAGAGTATAGGGTGGCCCATATCTGAAGTTAGGTGGGAGGCACAATTAAGACGTGGGAAAGAAGAGACAAAAAGTCACAGAGTTTTGGGAATCTGTGTCTTAGACAGAGGATTCTTGACAGCTAGATGAGATGTAAAGTACTGACCGGTTACACTGGGGTCAGAAAGGCCTAGAATCCCAGTCGGGGACAAGAAAATTCACTGATAATTTTACCAGAGCTGAGAAGGTATGGTAAGGATTAAAGCAAGGCTGTGGCCTGAGAGAAGCGCTCCCTCAACGTGGTCCCAGCCTTAGCAGAAGGATGAATTCTACAGCTCCTCGGCTAGCATGAAGGAGTCTCTGGTCAGCACTGAATCAGAAATGAATG
The DNA here is from genome assembly GCF_024610735.1 of Ursus americanus. Classification (NCBI taxonomy): domain Eukaryota; kingdom Metazoa; phylum Chordata; class Mammalia; order Carnivora; family Ursidae; genus Ursus; species Ursus americanus. The sequence goes on along the minus strand of NC_142139.1, from coordinate 51,209,819 downwards.
GTGCCACGTATGAAGGCTGAAGATACAGTAAATGCCTACAGCTGACAAAGACTGGTGACTATCAGACAATAAGCACAAATGTTTAAAAAAACAGACATTCTTCTATTCCTCTAGGCCTCATTAAAGAGTTGACCTTCTTTGGTATTACCAAAATACATGAAAACCATGGTGGACATCCCTACTATTTTCTCTGTCCTTTATTCATTCAACAAGTTATTATTGGGCTTCCACAAGTTTATGGGAGTGAAGCTATGGAGCTTAACAAAACAGACAGAATCCCTGGCTTCACTGAACAACCTTCCTCATGATGGGAGAGAGTGCAAGCAAGTAAGTAAACAAATAATCAAGAAAATTTCATGGTGTGATAGACTCTGTGAAGGAAATAAACTCGGTACACTGACAGAGTGGCCAAGTGGAGAGCACCCCAGGTAGGGTGGTCAGAGACGGCATTTGTGAACAGATGTGACGCTTTTGAGCAGAAGTGTCAATGATAAGCAGGGATTGGCCATGGCAAGATCAGAGACCCACAAGGAAGCACTTATGGCAGGAAAATCTTGGATCAGCTAAGTTATATTGAAAAGGCTTGTGAGGCCAGACCACTGTGAGAGAGGGTAAAGGCATCCATTATGAAGCAAATATGAATGAGACCATGGAGCCTAGAAAGAGATGGCAAGGAATCAAAATTGTAGAGCAGTACTGTGACGATGCCGTGTTTTTTTGAGCGGGGGGCGGAGCAGGAAAGATTGTCAAGTTCTCCACTGTAAAAGTACCACTTTTCCCTTTCCATACAGTAGTCTTTGTCAGGAGGCCATTAAGTCCAGCCACGTTCAAGCGGAGGAAAATCAAGCTCCACTTTCTGGAAGGGGTTATTTATGTATCTTTGGAATTATTGGACATTGATTTATATGTATTATATACTTAATCCTCATTACAGCTTATGGGTTACATGGGCTGCTACCATATCCTGAACTGACAGATGAGAAAACAGATGCATAGGGAGGTCGTTTAACTTTCTTAAAGTTACCCAGTTAGACTTGATAAGGAGCATGTAGTTCTATACAACAGTGTTTTATCCCCTATTACTGCTATTGTTTCCCATAGACCCTGATTATAAAAACAACCTGGAAAATTACTTATGAAAAGAATGAAGACTTCTGGTTTCCTATCCAACACCATGAAGAGTAAGAACAGAGAAATTATTTTATTTTTTATGTTTTTTGAAATTTTTGAACACCTGACCACTATTTCTGTATAATAATTGCATATTTTCTAAGTTCAAAAAATCTTTAATGTATATTTGATCACTTACAAATTTGAAGAATTAAAAGAAAATACAAAAGGGATGTGCACATACCATTTTATGACTGTTGCTAAACCAATTCTATTAGCATTATTCTCGGTTTTAATGTGACTAGTGTTTCATTGAACTTATTCATAAAGTTATTATGGTATTATACATCACAATATGTTTGAATAAACTGATAATCCATAAATATGGCTTATTCTACTTTGTTTACCACTTTTATATTATGTATCTGGTGATTATTTGTAATCTAAAGGAGAATGTGTTTATGGCATTATTCTAAAAACATAAAAATTATTAACAAAAAGTATATTGTTTGGGGCTCCTTTTTAAGATGAAGAAAGTGTTCAAAAATTGTTTTGATGGTCCCACAATTCTCTAAATAGACTACAAATTACTAAACTGTATACTTTCAAAGGGTGAATTATGTGGTATGTGAATTACATCTCAATAAGGCTGTTAAAAAGAATATTGTTTAATTCTGTCACAATAAACACCAATGTAAAATGTTTGCCTTAGAGCAGCACATTGTAAGGAAGAATGTCTATTTCAATTTTCTAGATTGTGCTTTCTCCTTTGCCGTCATAGGCAGCACAAGCCCTGGGAACCCTAATGGTGATAACAACTAGTAGTGACTGGGTTCTAATGTGCCAGGTCCTGTGCTGAGCCTTTTGATACATTATTTCATTTAATTCATAGGATATGTAGCTGTTGTGTCTACATTTAATAGATGAGAAAGCAGAAGCTGAGAATGGTTAAGTAACTTCATTGAAACAGCTGGTTAAGCAGTAAAACCAGGAAGTAAAACAGTTCTGCCTGATTTCAAATACTGTACTTTAAATTCCTGTCCTTTCATGTGATCCCCTCTTGTGATGCTCCCTTGCATTGAGATAGTGAAAGAGAACAGAATTTGCCACCCTAATATATGTCTCACTGGCATAAGGATTATTTAGGGCTGATTATTTTTTATTTTTATTTTTTAAAGGTTTTATTTATTTGAGAGAGAGAGAGCATGCATAAGTTGGGGGGAGGGGTAGAGGAAGAGGGAGAAACAGGCTCCCCATTGAGCAGGGAGCCCAATGTGGGCTTGATCCCAGGACCCCGAGATCATGACCCGAGCCGAACGCAGAAGCTTAAACAACTGAGCCACCCAGTGCCCCTTGGCTGATTATTTTTAAGGAACAAGCAGACATAAGAAAAGCTCTGAAAACCAAGAAGTTACTCTTTTGTAAGAGACATTTACGGGAGGGGGTGGGGAGATGGGGTAACTGGGTGATGGGCATTAGGAGAGCATGTGATGTGATGAGCACTGGGTGTTATATGCAACTGATGGATCATTGAACACTACATATGAAACCAATGATGAACTATATGTTGGCTAATTGAATTTAAATTAAAAATAAAAGACATTTACAAGGGAAATTTCCATTGTCTCCTTCTGTATACCAGGAAGAGGAGAAAGACCACAGTTCTATAAACTCTCATCGATGGAGAAGGCAGGAAGTTAAATCTGTGTAAAGACCGTACCCTTGCTTACTGTTCTTTGCCTGGTAACCTCCCATAACTGACCTCCCCCTACCTTCCCCAACATCTTCTTTTGTCTTTAGTCAGAGACGGTATTTAAAGTGCTGGCTTGGACCAGTTCAGGGAGTTACTCAGTTTTCCTGGGTCTCTCCCACGGACACAGGAGGTATACGTATTAGACTTCTGTTTGTTTTTCTTCTGTTAACCTATTTTTATTTGTTTTTAGAGATTTATTTAATTATTTATTTATTTGAGAAAGAGAGAGAGCACGCGTGAGCAGCAGGGGCAGAGGGAGAGGGAGAGAATCTTAAGCAGACTCTGCTGAGCCCAGAGCCAGACACAGGGCTTGATCTCACCATCCTACAATCAGGACCTGAGCTGAAACCAAGAGTCTGACGCTCAACTAACCGTACCACCCAGGGGCCCCTGTTAATCTATCTTTATTGCAGTGGAGTCTCAGCCAAGAACCTAGAAGGGCAGAAGAAAATTATCTTTGCTCTCCCATAGTGGAAAATAGATTAAATGATTGCAAATGTTCTGAAGGGGAGCAAAATATGCCACCCCAAAATATGCCTCTTTGGCATACTGATATTTTAAGCTGGTTACTTTTTAAGAAACAGCAGATACAGGTGAAACTCTGAAAACTGAGTAGAAGTTAACCGTTTGTAAGAAACATTTACATTTTTTTTTAAAGATTTTATTTATTTATCCGAGGGAGAGACCACAAGCGGTGCAGGGGGAGGAGCAGACTCCCCGCTGAGCAGAGAGCCCAATGTGGGGCTCAATCCCAGGACCCTGAGATCATGACCCAAGTCAAAGGCAGACACTTAACCAACGGAGACACTGAGGCGCCCCAGAAACATTTACATTTATAAGGGATATATCCATGTGTTAAGAGTGTCTCCCTCCCTGTACCAGGAACAAGAGGAGATCCAAATCTCTAGAAATGAAAAAGGCATGGAGTTTGCTAAAAAACAAAAACAAAACCAAAACCAAAATTCAACTGAGTAGATTTGAAGATCTAACTGTCTTTATTCAATGATTTATGAATCAGGCAGCATCCCATCTAGCAAGTAAAAAGGAGCTCTGAGGAGCTGTATGAAGTAGAAGGGTTTTATAGGTAAAAACAGGGCAGGACAATTAGCAAAAGTCAAGAAAGGATTGTTTCAGGCAAAGTCACTTTCCCTGGGAGAAAAGCAGGGAGATTTATTGGTGGATTAAGTCATCTTCCTTTGGCAGATGGAGAGGACTTATGTGACAGATTACCTTATTGGTGCTGAGCAGAAAATTCCTGATTGACCGGTTAAGCATACTGTTCTGGGGGAGGTTGGAAGTGCAATACCATTAGATATTAAGCCCCAGTTTGGTGACTTGGCCTAACATCAGTAACTCCATTTGGGGCCTGTGGTTTTCTTTCTAAGGACTTAAAGCTCTGCATAATAATTTACTCTTGTTTATTGTACTTTTCCTCATAAGCTCCCATAACAAGTTCCCCACCCCCAACGTCTTTCTTTTTGTTTGGCTGAAGATGGTATTGAAGGTGATGGCTTTGGCCATTTCAGAGAGTTACTCAGTTTTCCTAGATCTCGCCTATGCATATAGGAAGTATATATGTTATAAAACTTTTGTTTGTTTTTCTCCTGTTAATCTGTCTTATGTCAATTTAAATTATTAGGCCAGCCAAAGAATCCTCACAGAAAAAGGAGAGATTTTTTCCCCCCTTCCCAATAGTTCCCTTTTTCTCTGGTAGTCATTTTGTCTCCCTTACCCTCCTCTCCTCCTGCTCTGTTTCCTCCTCTTCATCCTCCTTAGGTTTGGGCTGAAAACTAAAAGATAATGAAGAACTTTAGGAAAAAGTAGAAAACAGAATATGTAATTCAGGAGTAATGGCAGTTTAATTAAATTCTGGCTCTTTTCTTCAAGTTTTATAGGGGAAAAAGATATGGTCTTGGACTTTATTGTGCTATAAAATCTTGATTCTAATTCCTAAGATTAGGCTTTCTTTTTAAGGTTACCATCTGTCTGCTACTGGTTCAGAGTGGCCATAGATCACTGGGCTTGTACAGTGGGTCATTCTGGAAGGAGAACTGGAGCAGGGGGGAATTGAAACCTAGATTGTGGGTGGAGCAGACTATCCATTTTTTTCCTAAGAGTATTGCCCTTCCTAATCTACGAAGGTGCCATGGCATTTTCTGTCATTTAATGTTATCATATTTATAAAATTATACATCAAATATTCATTAAGTGCTTCCTGTATGCTAAAGGAGTTCAGAGCAAGTCTCCCCAAAAGGCGCCACTTTGGTATATGGACTATTTGAGCTGAAGGCTATTGAGATCCTGTGGACTCAAGAAAAACTTTCTGCCCCTCCCTTAATTTCTTCGAAGAATCTAAATTGGGGGTCCTTCCCAGAAGTAGAGTTATTACCAGAGATAAATTTTATCTGAGTGACCCAACTGTATGGCAGGGCAAACATTTAATTATCAAACATCTGCTCTTCTTATTGTCCTGTAAGTTGCCCTACTCCCTTTGAAGCCCCAAGCCCTTATCGCACCCCTTAGCCAAGGAAGGCATGTATACCTCATTTTGTCTTCCTGTCTTTGAATCTGTCATGTATGTAGGGTTCCAACACATAAAAATTAAATTTGAAGTTCTTCTGTTAATCTGTCTCAATTTAATTCTTAGACCACCTGAAAGAAACTTTAAAGGGTAGAGGAAAATTTTTCATCCTCAACAGTACACAGCACTATTTATGGTATTGGAGCCAAGGGGTAATTAGGGGTCTTTATCAACTCAAAATTCTATCAGCCTCTCTACCACCATAACTGCCCCAGATAAATATATAACATAACTAAAAAATATTTGCTTTGTAAATGAAGCTTTAAGCAAATCCCCTAATTCATCCCTACCTTCCCCCTCAATAGAAGGTGCTGCTAATCCCTTGCTATAGAGGAATTTTGGAACTATCGCTGTTGCTTAGGTATTTGGAGAGAACCCAAAATTTATAAAATATTGTCTTTTTCCTCAATGAGCCTATAATCTAATTGCAGAGTAATTACATAAACTTGTGGGGAAAGTAAATAGCAATAAAATATTCACCAAAACTTTGTTTTTCCAGACACCATTTTTTATAAAAACTCATAGTCTCATTTTCCACTCTTTAAAATCACATTCAAAACTCAGCAAGGGGGGCGCCTGGGTGGCACAGCAGTTAAGCGTCTGCCTTTGGCTCAGGGCGTGATCCCGGCATTATGGGATCGAGTCCCACATCAGGCTCTTCCGCTATGAGCCTGCTTCTTCCTCTCCCACTCCCCCTGCTTGTGTTCCCTCTCTCGCTGGCTGTCTCTATCTCTGTCGAATGAATAAATAAATAAAATCTTTAAAAAAAAACAAAACTCAGCAAGGAGGGGTGCCTGGGTGGCAGTTGGTTAAGCATCTGCCTTCAACTTGGGTCATGATCTCAGGGTCCTGGGATCGAGTCCCACATCTGGCTCTCTGCTTAGCAGGGAGTCTGCTTCTTCCTCTCACTCTCCCTCTGTCCTCTCCATCTCTGTCTCTCTCAAATAAATAAAAATCTAAAGAAAAAAGAACATATTTTAAAAATCAGCAAGGAGGGGGCACCTGGGTGGCTCAGTCCATTAAGCCTCCAACTCTTGATTTTGGCTCAGCTCATGATCTTGGGGTCCTGGGATGGAGCCCCACATTAGGCTCCCTGCTCAGTGGGGAGTCTGCTTGTCTCCCTCTCCCTCTGCTCTCCCCCTGCTCACACTTTCTTTCTTTCTCTCTCTGAAATAAATAAATTAAAAAAAAAATCAGCAAGGAAATGCCCAAGTGAGTTTGGTATTGGAGTGGGGTGGGACACAACACAGGGGAGGGCAACTGGCACAAGGGATGTGTTGGGCTAGGTGGTACTGTGGGTGGTGGCATTGACAGGATGAGGGACTGTGTGGCTGGATCGTTGGGGACATACTGACCAAACCCACCTGGACCCTCTCACTGTGCTGCCTGACCAACCAGGCTGCCCTTCTGTGGTCCTATGCAGAGGAGGCCTCTCCCAGCCTAAGGACAGGAGGGCTTCAAGGACCAGGCCAAGCCAATGTGTCGCAATCTTCAGTTGACTTTCTATGGTCCCTGAGCTCAGGCACTTAGGGTAGAGAGAAGAGCAGGGGCTGCAGTGAGGGTGAATGAAAGCAGAATTTGCCATCCCCAAATATCTCTAGCATAAGGATTATTTTAGGCTGATTCTTTTTAAGAAACAGCAGACAAAAGGAAAGCCTAAAAACCTAGTAGAAGTTACCATTTTGTAAGAAAAATTTACATTTATAAGAGAAATCTCCACTTAGAAGGGTTTCTTCCTTTCTGTTCCAGGAAGAGAAGGGTGATTAAAACTCTAGAAACTTTTATCAATGGAGAACACAATGACCTAAATCTACATAACAACCTTACTCTTGTTCACTGTGCTTTTCCTGATCGGCCCGCATCACTGGCTTTCCTCCACTCACCAATATCCTCTTTTGTCTTTAGCTAGGTTTATTATTTAAGGTGATGGCTTAGGCCATTTTAGGGAGCTACCCAGTCTTCCTGGGTCTCTCCCATGTACCAGAGGTATACATGTTATCACACTTCTGTTTGTTTTTCTCCCTTTAGTCTACCTTTATTACAGTGGATCCTCTGCCAACAACCTAGAAGGATAGAGGAAAATTACTTTTCCTTCTCCACAAGGGCAGTAGCACCTCTGGCAATACCTCCTCCTCGCCGACCCCCATGGTGTCTAGGAAAGGTGGGGATGGAGGCCACCAGTGACACAGGGGCTTTTCAGAATGAAGGTGCAGGAGACCAAGTCACTGTGGGAGGCCTTGGGGCCAGGGAGACAACGGGCCTTCTCCTCTGCCAACCACTGGGGGGCAAGACCATGCGGGGCTCTGTTCCTGACACAGGAGGTACCCCAGTGGGAAAATTCAAGTAGTTTCACAAATTCAAGTAGTCACAAGGTCAATATGACTTCCAGAAGCATTCACAAGAATAAGGGAGGTCAAGAACGAGCTTCTGGAGCTCAAGATCAAGATTTCAATCCTGTTCCACCACTTGCTATGTGACCCCCAGGCTTTAGTTTTCCTATCCATGAAATAGAAAAATAATAGTGCCTAACTCAAAGGATATGGTGAGGAGAAAATAAATTAATATAATTGAAATGTATAGAACAGTTCCTGACAGCACAGAATGATGTGTTAGCTGCCACTATTGTTCCAGAAGATGGAGCAACCTCAGGGTGCAGTGATCAGGGGAGCTGCTATGAAAAAGGAAATTGCTTGTGCTGGGTTTGCACAAAAGGTTAAGATTTGAATGGAAGGAACTTTTAAATCAAGACACTAGAACACAATGCATGAAAAAGTGCATGGTGTTTATCATTAGAATGCTGTCACTAATTTTGTCTCTTCTGTGTCTCATCCGATCAGGATTCCAGGTAAAAGCTATTAACACCTGGGGTGCCTGGATGGCACAGCGGTTAAGCGTCTGCCTTTGGCTCAGGGCGTGATCCTGGCATTATGGGATTGAGCCCCACATCAGGCTCTTCCGCTATGAGCCTGTTTCTTCCTCTCCTACTCCCTCTGCTTGTGTTCCCTCTCTCGCTGGCTGTCTCTATCTCTGTCGAATGAATAAATAAAATCTTGTAAAAAAAAAAGCTATTAACACCTACTATCAATTTGTAATGGTGAGAGAGAGAATCATTGCAGCTAAACGTTTTCACCGTGGTTTCTAATAATCATTATATTAATGATGATAGTCAACATGGAAAAGGTGTAATAGGCCAAGCATTGTTCCATGTGCTTTACATAGATAGATGACCTCACTTTATCTCAACAGTTAAAAGGTGTTTATTTTATTTTTTAGCAGACAGTTGATTGAGAGGCACAGGGAGGTTAGGGAACTTGCCTGTGATGCCTATGCTAGGAGGTGGTGGAAACAGGCTGTGAGTACAGGGAGTCAGCCTCCAGAGTCTTCATTAATTTAATCCATTAATAAGGCGAGAAGATAGATTTACAGCGGTGTAGATACAGAAGATGTTATGAGGGACGCAAGATCTTGGTACCTTTAAAATCCTATCATTTCATCTACTTTCTGCTCCGTCCCTGGGTAATCAAAGTTCTGGGAAACAGAATGGACCAAGTAACCTGATGATTCCAAACCACTGCATGAAATGTATATAGTTACAAAATCAGTAAATTCAGGGATAATTTCTCTATATATGAAAAGTCTGTGTAATGTGCTACAGTTGGTTTAAAAACATTAGCAGTTGGGGGGTCATTTTACGCCCTCACATTCACACTGCACATACCTAGTTTTTTACACATAGACAGTCTCAGAAGCTGGCATCGAGCTTTGCATTTTACTAGGAAGGTGGATACGAAACCTAGCCTGGGGGCAGAAGCAGGAACTAAACTATCTCAGCAGGACCTTTCCAGAACTCTGATTCTTGGGTTACATAGCAACCTGAGCTAGGTAGGAGAAGTAACTCTCAGAATAATTTCCAGAAGGATCACACTCCATTTGTCATTTCATGTTCTTGACCCAGAAAGAGGAGAAGCTATTTAGATGCAGTGGCTGGAACTTTCACTAAGTACACAAATAAAATTAATGGAGCACAGTGTGTGGCTCTGTGTGTATGTCTTTCCATCACAATGTCATATGTCATGAATGATTAGGAAGTTCTAAGCAAGATGAAGCAAATAGCAAAGCAATTTGTAATGCAAAATGTAGATTTATTCAGCAAGGAATGCTTTGGACCACATAGAAACAATGATAGCTCCTTAGGAGTTTATAATGATGGTACTAGATTGCAAAGATGGTCTATTTGAATAATAAGTAAGATGCTGTCAATACTTGCCAAGAATGACATTTATTTACTCTTTACTATATGGATATTAGCATGTGCTGTAAAAAATTAAAACAGACAAGATGGCTAAAATGAAGAGACTTTAGATTTTAGAAGATGTGAATAAATGCACACCATTTCTCATAGTTCATTCTTGCCATTTTAATTCTGTAGAATTTTATTGCCAGTTACTTTAAATATGCTTCTTTGCATTTACTAAAATGTCTAGGATAGTTTTGTTCTTCCGGGGTTGATCATCAGAATTACCCAGAAAGGTGTTTGTATAGAGTTTTTGAATTTATTCCTTATCATTCTAATTCAGTAACTTTGTGTCAGAGTTCAGAAATCTCAACCTAGATTATTTTATGATTATTAAATCAAATAGGTTTCTAAATTATTGCTTCTATGAATAATCGAAAAAAGGTTTCACGAACTATAACTTGAGCTCAAGCTTCCCAGAGCCCATTGGCACACTTAGTGGAAAGGAAGCATAATATTTAGCAAGGGTCAACTGCATGCCAACCACTTTACTGGCACTTAAAAAATTATATCTAGTTGTCTGAGCAGTTACATAAAAAAATGTACGTTCATATAGCTGGTAGATAAGACTCCGATTCTATTATGTCATACCATGCCGAAGCAATTGTTTTAGGTTCATAAAAGATAACAATTAATTGGAAAACACTTTCCCTTTCAAGCAATTATTTCCGTGTCTATATAGTAAGTGAATATCTTTTTGTTATCATTGGAACCCAGTGTTAAAATAGGATAAAATATTTGTGACTTTTAAATAACAAATGGCAAATGATCAATGATCAATAATTATAGACCAGTTTGATTAAACAGTCTAAAGAAAAAGACAATAGTTTATGGGAGTTGTAAAGAAAATAAATAAATTTTGTTTCTGGTTTTACTTAGGGAATTTTGAAATCTTAACTACTAGACATTTCTGTTTTGTAATTTCCTGGTATATAAAATAAGTGATATTTTGTTACATAGGAATAAACTAAGCCACTTATCCAAATTTACAATATAAACATACATTACTAGGACTTATACTAGTAGCATTTGCAGTTTTTCTGAAATCTGAATTCACTGATAAATACCCTGTCAATACTATATGCAGTTAAAACTGAGATTTTGCTGTCATTTAGATTTATTTTAATACTAAGACGTTTCAAAATCTTAACCAAGCTTCTCGTTTGAATTCAAAACATTGTCAGGTCTGGGAGTGTTTCTTTTGTTAAGATGACATACTCTAGGAAAAATGTAAATAAAGAAACTGTTGAATTTGGAGGAAAATGGGTTTGGACCTACAGGAAACAGCAAGGGTGGGACCTGGTGATGGATTGGCATGGAACTCTGGGATGCTCGTATCCCAACTTGTTTACAAGAGTCAATGCCACCCGTTCACCTATCCTTTTGTGACGCCAATATATATATATAGAAAGAGAGAGAGAGGGAGAAAGCATGAACAGGAGGAGTAGAGGGAGTGGGAGAGAAAATCTCAAGTAGATTCTGCACTGATCACAGAGCCTCACAAGGGGCTCAATCTCAGGACCCTGAGATTACAACCTGAGCTAAAACCAAGAGTTGGTCCCTTAACCCACAGTGCCACCCAGGTACCCCTTGTTGCCTCTTTGAGATGCACCACCTTTCCTTTCTAAAACTGTAGATTTTCCTTTTGTGCTCATCGCCTAATGAGTTTACATTGCTCAGATTTAAACAGTGTTAGTGTTTACATTTATATATGTATTCCTGTGGGAAATAAGTATCAGAACAATTCGAATAAGGCAAAAGTCCTTGGGAATAGCCTGCTTGTGTCCCTTTAAACTCATCTCTTCCTTCTTGTCCCATCCCTAAACTTGGTGTGCATTACGTTAAGCCGTTTTCTATGTATAGGTTTGGTTTTATTTTTTATGTATATGAGACATTTTATTCAAACTCTTTGTTGTCTTCTGTTGTTGTTGTTTTGCTTTGCTTTCCTTTTTTGGAAATCTTTACAAATATGGGTTAGATTTCATTCTTGATTTAGATTGTTATGGACAATGGACATCCTTATACATATGCTTGTATTCGTGGGCTGTACTTTTTGTAAGATATATTCTTAGAAGTGGAACCATTTGGCTGAAAGATATGCACATTCTAAATATTAAAAGGTATCGCCAGATTGCTTTCTTTTAATTCCATCCATAGTGTATGAGAGTTTCTGAATACTACACTCATTTTAAACAAAATTTTCTCTTTCAAAATTTTGCAGTTGAATGCCCCCAAAATTAGTATCTTTATCTTATTTTTAATTCCTTTTATTACAAAAATGTTAAATACATTTGTGTGGTTTTATATTTGCAGGTTATTTGCATTTATTTTTCTGTGAATTCTTCAGAATCTTTTGCCCATTTTTACTGAATTTGTAAGAACTCTTTACATATTATAGAATTTACCATTTACCTGTTACACATACCATTTATATGTTGAAAATATTTTCTTCAAATTGTAGCTTGTGTTTTAACTTTGTTACACCATTCATTGAAAAGAAGCTTCAAATTTGTATGTAATGAGAACATTTAATTTTCTCTTATGACTACTGAAAGCTGTTTAAAAATGTTCTTCCAACCTAGAATTATATTTAAAAACTTTCCTGTATTGCCTTCTAATTGTTTTATATTTGTTTTTATACATGTAAATATTTAAATCTATCCAGAATTTATCTTAAAAAATTATACAAAATAAAATCTAAATCAATTCTTTCCCAGAGGTATATCTAATTTCCTGAACATCACTCATTTAACATCCCTGCTTTAAAAACTACTAACATATATTCTCATATATTTATATATCTTTACTTATATATACCATATATTTATCCATATTCTACATATAGCAGGTTGCATTTAAATATCTATAGTCTCATGCATGTGTATATATGTATACATGCTACCTGCTTATATTTGTTTATACTCTATGTGTATATATACATGTATATTTGGGTGTTTTTATTTCATTGGTGTATATTGTGCTTTCTATGCTAATAATACATTATTTTAATTCATGTATTTTATAATATATTTTGACATATTAGAAGGCAAGTCCCGACTCATCATCCTTTTACTCACATTTTTTGTGTGTGTACTCTTGTACATTTAATTTTCCAGATGAACCTCAGAATCACCTTAAGATCCATTTAAAAATCCAATTGAGATTTTGATTATGTTTGCATTGAATTTATAGGTCAATTTGGGGAGAATTTATATCTTTATAATATTGAGCCTTCTCAACCAGAAAATTAGCATGATTCTCTGCTGATTCAAGTATTCATTTATGTCCTTCATTAAATAAAGTGTGCTGTACATAGGTTTTGTACATTTTTTCTGAATTTTATTGCTAGGTATATCATCTAGGACGAGGTTTGGCTGAAAGTAAAAAAGACTCAAAGTAATAGTAGCTTAAACATGAAAGGAGTTTCTTCCTTTCTCACATGCAAGCATCTTACAAGGGGTTGGTATGATAGCTCTGCTGCACCCAGTCTTCAGGGACCCATGTTCCTTCCACATCGCCCAGTCACCTTTCAGATGTCAGTTCTGGTCCTCGTGATTCAACATAACTGCAAGAATGGCACCCAACATAGCTGTATTTCAGGTGGGAAGACTGAGGAAAAGATACACAGGAAGAAGGCAAGGCGAATATCCAAGCACCTTACAAGGAAGGCTTCTGGAAACAGAATGCTTCCACATATTCCCACTGATATCCCATGGCCAGAATAAGAAGTCACATGGCCACCCCTTAGTGACAAGGGAGTCTGAGAAATATTTCCTTTATTCTGGGACACCAGGAGTGAACAAAAAGTCCAGCATTTTATTAGTATGAAAGAAGGGGCAAATGGACATTATGGGACAACTAGCAGACACCACCCCAGTAAATACTTCTTAGTTTTAGTTGCTATTATAAATATGTTATTTTGCATACATATTTTTAGCACACCTTTTCTTATGGTTATGTAAGCAGAGTAAAACTCATTTATAACTTGAGAAGTCGTGGCTAAAAAATTCTAGCTGATAAAATGCAGAACCATGCCATTGTGCATTTAATAAAATGACCAAGGTGACACTATGTGGCAACTTGATGGAGTTCTAGGGTCAGGTCATAGGATCCAAATTCAACTTGGAGCTACCTGGGGATAGTTCTGCATTCCCTGCTACTTGGGCTTGCCAGGATGTCTGAGACAATTGAAGGAACAGTCCGATGAAATGGTACCCCTTTTGTTGATACCGTTAGGGAAGATCAGGCTGGTAAAATCCTGTAAACGTGGGAATCCACCCTGCCCTCTCCTGCAGTTGCCTGCCGTTCCCTCTCCAGTACATTCTCCTCCACATGCCCCTCATCCAAAGGGACAACTTGAGCCCATCTTTCATTGAGAACTGGGGCTCAGAGGAAGCAGGGTGTTACCTGCGTTACATACGAATTCCCATCAATGAGAGGTACATTACAACAAAGGTGTTCGGTAGCATAAGCATGTTGTCATGTAAGTAAAGAAAAAGATAAATATAAAAAGTGGGCACAAATCACATATAACTCCAAATGTTGAAGGTGGGAAATTTCTTTTTTCTCCCCTCCCTCCCTTTCCTTCTTCCTGCCTTTTTCTCTTTCTCTGTAAACGTACAAGAGGACTGTGAGATGTGGGGCAGATTGATTTGCACAGCTTTGCTGTTAAATCACCCATTCTGCCACCTATAGTGTTCAAACTCTTCCCATATCATTAATCTCAACTATTGAGCTGATGGGAATTGGACTCTACAAACAGGTTGTCTGCCAAAGGAGATGTCCCCAGGCGACTGCTTATAATAGTTTTACCAGTAAACCAGCTTTTTTGGTTTTTTTTTTAAACAAACCAAATAAAAATAAAAATAACAATCTGTTTCCCCCATAGGCTGATAAAATAGTTCAAAATGTGTTAGAATTGAGATGAAAATAAATCACCCTCACACCGTCAGGACTTACAAAAACCCCTAATAACTAAGAAAAAAATGTATGAAGCAATAAATAAAAGACTCAGTTATACTTTAGTGTGTGAATATGCTTGCCTGGAGTGAGACAAAACCATCTGTGTCGCATTCCTCCCAGGCATCGCCATGTTAGGCTGTGTGGCTTGGTGGTGGGGATGGTAGGCTCAGGAGTCAGGCAGAACTGGTTTTGAATCTCACCTTTACCCATTTATATGATTTCGGCTACATTATTTGTTCCTGCTGAGGTTCGGTTTCCTCATCTTTTGATGGAGGGTAATAACAACACTTTTCCTACTAGTGTTGTGAGCAGCAATTGAGATAATTCATACAAAGATTTTAGACCACAATGAACTCAATAAACATTAGCTATTATACTATATTATTATTACTATTATTTTATTATTATTATTTCTATTCTTACTATGTGAAGGGTTTTATCTAAAGTCTTGATTCTAAGGGAGGTAAGGTAAGATATTAACCCTTAACATGCTCATAGTGTAGTTTGGGAGAACACTTTAACCAGTTATAATCATGTCTGATAGAAAAAAGTATAAGGCTTCTTATTAAGGCAGAAGTCATTTTGTTTTTGTTGCGATGGCTTCCAATGAATTATAAATAAAGGCCTCCAGTGAATCACACTGTCTTGTATTTATGTCTCCATGCAATGTGATACTAGAATTTCTCCCATAAGAAGTAAACCTACCTCTATATTCCTTGTATCTGGACTGGCCTTGAAGTTTGCTTTGGCAAAAGCATTGTTGTCGGACTTCCAAGACTAAACCTTAAGAGTTCTTGCTACTTCCATTTTTGATCTTTTGGAATGCTTTAGCCATCATATGAAGAATCACTGTCCATCTTCCTGGAGGATAAGAGACCACGTGGAAGAAAACCAAGACACTCCAGGCAACATTCCATGCCAACTGCCAGATAGGTGAGCAAGGCCATCTTGGATCATCCAGCCCCTGCTGACGCATGAAATGACTGCAGCCACAGAAATGATGGCAGGAGAAACCAGCAGAGGAACCACCCTCTGAACTCAACCCCAATTGCTCATGGGCAAGTAAATGGTTTTAGTTTTAAGCCACAGTTTTGCAGCAATAATTTGTGGTTTGTTATGCAACAGTAGTCAACTGATCCACTTTTATTCTTTGTTCTCCTCCACAGACTCTTTCCATTCACACACTTAAAAGGCCCAGAGTTGTGCTTATGCATATTTCTTTAAAACACACATGCTGGATCCCAGGACTAGATGTTTCAACTTATGCTTGCCAGGTCACCACTCAGATGGGAGAGATTTTTCTTTGAAAAGAGGGAAGTTGCAGTATACAGACAATAAACCACATGATCTAAGAAAGAACATGACAAGCATATTTTTTGTAGAAATCTAGTGAGGACAATACTTTGCACAGATATTGTAAAAGTTAAGTAGAATATGTGGTAAAATTTTAATAATTAGAATTCTGAAGGGCTGTTTTCCTTGGCAGCTGAAACATTTAAGGAATCCGGAGAAATTTGCACCTGAACCAAGACAGGTTTACCCATACTTTGTCTCAGGGAATGTCAATCATTTCTGCTTTGCAAATGACATAGGAATAAGAAGTAACCCCAGGCTAGACCCAGGTACTTAGGAACAGCTCAGAGGTAAGCCATGTTCTTGAAAACAAGACTTAAGAAAACAGGAAAGGTGAAAATGTAGAAATTTTAGGGGTTGAGAACTTTAAGAAAGGATAAAAGATGGGTGTTTACATGTGGTTTGCCCTAAAATCTGAAAGAAGAAACAATGGAGGGAAGGAGGGAGTGAGAAAGGAAAGGAGGGAAGGAGGAAGGAGGAAGGGATGAAGGAAAGGAGGGAAGGAGGAACAGAGGAAATTTCTGGGGTTACATTGGAATCTTTCCAAATGTCTGAACCAGAACCTACAACAAAGGGTTCATTAACTGAAGAATTAAAGCTCCTTACAGCCCAGGGTAAGGAAGGCCCTTGAGAGGAAACCAGGGAAGGGCTTCTTAAAGGTCTGAGAATCCTTATAGAAATCACAGCATAGTAAGTTGATTTTTCTGGTAAACTTACTTGGGCTCATGTCAAATAAGCATCTCACTTTGTTTCTATTTTTCCACTTCATAAACTTATTTATACAAAGCAAGCAAGTTAAGTATTTCAACTGTATTTTAATTTGACAATATTTTGTTGTAAAACTAGAGAACTCAATCTTAAAATATAGATAAGCTCTCATTTCCCTAAAATGCAATTTATTGAGAAATGTATAGACATATTATCTTTGCTTGTCTTCTGACTGCTTTTTGCTCATTGCAAACAATTTTTTACTCCTCATCAATCTCTGACTCTTCTTAAAAGGTCCCCAAGTTTGCAATGGAAACATTTTAGTTTTTATTTTTCATGTCTAGTGTAAAGGATCGAACAACAATGTGCCCTTCATAAAATTTTCTCTTCCCTTGATACCTCTGACCCAGGTTCTCCCATCTCTGTATATTCTCTCTAGAGGACTCTCCGGAGTCTAAACTCCAGTGGTCCATGGATCTATTCTGTTGTTGGAACTCTTTTATTTCCCACAGTTTTCATGTCAATATTATCCACCCTCCTCCACAGATTTTATATCACAAGCAAGCTGTTTACTAAAGATCTGAGTCTTTACTTTTATCTCAGCTTAAAACTTGTATATTCATCTGTTATCTGAGCATCTCCCGGAAGTTACTGGCATCTGATAATAATCTTATTTTTATTTCCCCAAACTTGCTTTCCTCCCACTTTGTGCCACTATGAATTCATCTTGTCGTATTATAGAGAAACTTCAGAATCATCCCTGACTTTTTTGTCTATTACCTTAAACATCCAATTAGTTACCAAGACCTGTTGACTAGTATCAACTTTAGACAATTAGGAAAATATCTTTAGTCTCTCACTTCTCCAATCCAATTATAACATTGCCATCAGAGTTTTCTTTGTATAACCCAAATCTGATCATCCTGCTTAAGTACATTTGGTGGTATCTTCTTTTCCATGAGAAGGTTTACAAATCATTTTAGTTGGAAGAAGTGACACTTCACATTATGGCTTCATGGTACATTTTAGTCTCATTTGTAGCCACTTTCCCTGCAATTAATACTGTTACCGCAGAACTATTTCCCATTTCCCAAATAGATCATGTAATATCATACTCCATATCTTTGTACTTGCTAATCCATTTGCATGGGTGTTCTCGTCCATCTGGTTATGAAATAGAATAAAGAATGAAACATTCCTTAAGACACAGCTTACGTGCTATTTGTGCTAAGAAGTCCTTCTTGACAGTTTCAATTTTTCCCCATAGTCTTTTTTAAGTACTTTTGCATACAACTTATCACATTGAATCACAATCATTTATTTGTCAACTACAGTAAACTTCAAATATCCAGTCCCTAGCATATGATTTGACCCTTGGTATGATAGCTATGTATACCCCAATCCTATGGTTTATGAATGAATGGATGATAGCACTTGATTTTCTTGTGCCAGACTGTTATATTCCTTGTCATATTTCTAACACAAATTTTCAAGCTGAAATAAAAATGTATGACTTTGTAATAGAAATATGAATCCTTCTTACTTAGTGTTTCCTTTCAAGAAAATGTGCTTGTAAGATTGACATTAATAAGACGAGTGTTGATGACTTGATTACTTCTCTCCTTCCCCTCACCCCCAAGCTAGTTACTGAATCCTTAGGTTACTGATTATAATACTCCCAGCATTGGTGATTTTTTCATCTTGTTGAATGTGAATTATAGATTCAAGTCGGTAGCCAAATCAAGGTTCTTTTTTATCTGATTTAAATTTCCACATCATGAATAAATTTGTCAGCTTGCACTTTTCACTGAATTTAGTTAAATTTGTTTGGAGGCTCTATACATGGTCTTGTATGCCTCAATGACAGTTTAAATGTAGTGGTTATTTAGAAAATTTTAGAGTGATAGGTGATTTTTAAAAAGACTGAAAACAAAACATATAATGATTTTCTTAATGGTGATTATTCAATTTTTTTCAAAAGACTCATTTAAAAATTATGCCTTTTTCTGGGTTAGTGAGCAAAAAATTAAACAGAAAGTTCTGGTTAAAATAGCACTTGTTAGAAGTTAGAAATCCAGTGATTTTGTTAATTTTTTTTTAAAGATTTTTTATTTATTTATTCGACAGAGATAGAGACAGCCAGCGAGAGAGGGAACACAAGCAGGGGGAGTGGGAGAGGAAGAAGCAGGCTCATAGCAGAGGAGCCTGATGTGGGGCTCGATCCCAGAATGCCGGGATCACGCCCTGAGCCGAAGGCAGACGCTTAACCGCTGTGCCACCCAGGCGCCCCTGTTTATTTTTATTTCATTCTTTAAAAGTCACATATAATTCCATTGAATAAATGGGTTATAATTTAACTAAATCTTGACTGAAAGACATTTGTATTGCTTCCAAATTTTTGCCATTATCAGCAATGTTTACGTGAGTTCTCTTTTTTTAAATTTTTAAAATTTAAATTCAATTAATTAACATATAGTGTATTATTAGTTTCAGAGATAGAGGTTAGTGATTCAACAGTCTTCTATAATACCCAGTGCTCCTTACATCATGTGCCCTCCTTAATGTCCATCACCCAGTTACCCCATCCCCCACCCCCTCCCTTCCAACACAGCAACCCTCAGTTTGTTTCCTACCTTTAAAAGTCTCTTATGGTTTGTCTCCCTCTTTGATTTCATCTTGTTTTATTTTTTCCTCTCTTCCCCAATGATCCTCTGTTTTGTTTCTTAAATTCCACTATTGAGATCATATGATAATTGTCTTTCTCTAACTGACTTATTTCACTTAGCATAATACCCTCTAGTTCCATCCACATCATTGCAACTGGCAAGATTTCATTTTTTTGATGGCTGAGTAGTATTCCATTGTGTGTGTGTGTGTGTGTGTGTGTGTGTGTGTGTGTATCACATCTTCTTTATCCATTCATCTGTCAATGGACAGGGCTCTTTCCATAGTTTGGCTATTGTGGACATTGCTGCTATAAACTTTGGGGTGCAAGTGTCCCTCCGGATCACTACATTTGTATCTTTGGGGTAAATACCCAGTAGTGCAATTGCTGGGTTGTAGGGTAGCTCTATTTTCAACTTTCTGAGAACCTCTATACTGTTTTCCAGAGTGGCTGCACCAGCTTGCATTCCCACCAACAGTGTAAGAGGGATCCCCTTTCTCTGCATCCTCGCCAATATCTGTCATTTCCTGACTTGTTAATTTTAGCCATTCTGACTGGTATAAGGTGGTATATCATTGTGGTTTTGAGTTGTATTTCTCTGATGTTGAGTGATGTGGAGCATTTTTTCATATGTCTGTTGGCCACTTGTATGTCCTCTTTGGAGAAATGTCTGTTCATGTCTTCTGACCTTTCTTGATTGGATTACTTGTTCTTTGGGTATTGAGTTTGATAAGTTCTTTACAGATTTTGGATACCTGCCTTTTATCTGATAAGCTATTTGCAAATATCTTCACCCATTCTGTTGGTCATCTTTTGGTTTCATCGACTGTTTTCTCTGAAAAAGCTTTTTTCTTGATGAAGTCCCAGTAGTTCATTTCTGCCTTTGTTTCTCTTGCCTTTGGAGATGTGTCTAACAAGAAGTTGCTGTGGCTGAGGTCACAGAGGTTGCTGCCTGTGTTCTCCTCTAGGATTTTGGTGGATTCCTGTCAATGTAAATCTTTTTAACAAAAATCTGTTGTCCAACTGTCAGATTTTTCCCAGAATGACAGAGGAGAAATGGTATCTCAGAGTAGTTTTTTTTTTTTTTTTAAGATTTATTTATTTATTTGAGAGAAAGAGAGAGAGAGCATGAGTGGGAGGAGAGGCAGAGGGAGAGAGAGAATCTCATGCAGACTCCACACTGAGCGCAGAGACTGACGCAGGCTCAATTTCATGACCCTGAGATCATGATGTGAACCAAAGCCAAGAGTCGGGCACTTAACTGACTGAGCCATCCAGGCACCTCTCTGAGTAGTTTTAAAATTTTTTTTTCCATTATCAATGCTCACTATCAACTGAACATCCTGTTATATGTTTAAGGACCATTTGCATTTCTCTTTCCATAAATTGTCCTTATATCCTGCTTATTTTGAACTACTGGTCTTTTACTTCTAGTTTAAAAAGCTATTTAAGTATTAGAATAGTTAATACTCTGTCAATAATAAAGTATCATATAATTTGGAAAACATGATGTGTAGTTGGAAAATGATATGAGTTAAAATTATTTTTCTGTTTTTAAAATTTTTTTATCTTGATCATTATAATTTAAATTTTTTCCATACACAAGAGTATAGAATTTAAAAATTCAAATTTATTTATTTAGTCCAATTTATCATTCTCTTACCTCATCTTGATTTTGAGTATAGTTAGAAAAGTTTTTTCCAGCTCCAAGTTATAGAAAATTATAGTCTTGTTTTCTTTCAATCCTTAAATTATTTTATTTTTTACATTTAAATATTTGATCTATTTAGATTCTGTCATAATGTACAGGAACAAATTCAATTGTATCTTTTGGAATTCTACTATCTAGTTATTTCAATACCATTTATTAAAATGTCCTATTTTCCCCAGTGATTTAAGATGCAGCCTTTATCACATGCTGAATTTTCACACCAGATTAGTTCTATTTCTATATTTTTTATAATAATTTTTATTTTGTTATGTTAGTCACCATACAGTTTATCCTTAGTTTTTGATGTAGTGTTCCATGATTCATTATTTGCGTATAACACCCAGCGCACCATGCAATATGTGCCCTCCTTAATAACCATCACTGGCCTATTTCTGTATTTTTTAATTCAGTTCCATTGGTCTAACAGCTTATTCATACTCTAATGCCACACTGTTTTAATTACAGAAGCTGCATAAGATATTTTAATATTTGGCATAGCCAAATACTTCCCAATCCCCAACTGCTTTTATCTTCAGCATTTTCCTGACTATTCTCGCTTATTTTTTCTTTCAAATAAACTTTATAATCAACTTATTTAATGGCAGAATAAAAAGAGAATTGATGCTGTTTTATCATAAACATTTTATATTTATAAAAACTATAGCTAAACTAGGGACCATAGCAGCATCAAACGTGCTGAGTGTGACTTTGTAATGACATGAGCACCCTGTGAAGAGAAAGAAGAGGCAGAGGCATGGTATCTCAGGGATGATGTGTCATACTATGTGTGCCATCGGACACTTGAAAGAACCATTCTGGAAGGTGGTAATTTCTTTTGTATATCACACACATATTAGCTTTATGGTGGTACACTTCAAAAATTAATATTGTGTTCAGTAAACTTTAACTGTTTACTCATTTTCTTTTAGTGATGATTTTGTTGCTTCTCAGCTAATTAATTAGAATGCCCTCACTGAGGTCATTTGAGATCTTTTTTCAATAACTCAAGATTGGAAGAACACATTAATATACTAACATCATAGGAATGGTTGCAAAGAATTAGTGTTAAAAGTAATTGAAAAATTAAATTTCTGTCTAAGACTTATGTTGAGCTGCAATTATATTATCTTTTTTTATTTTTACTCTATCACTAATTTATCATATGAGTTGACAGATATCAGCTGGACTATAAATGGTGAAATGCATCAAACAAGAATAATTCCTTTACTAGTTTGAAATCTCCTTGATGTAACTGCTACATGAATATAAGGATTTTGAAGCTATTCTAAAGAAAGCCTAATGCAAATAAATAAGCATATATATTTATTTTACCAGCTTATATTCTTTGGATATGCAACAGAGTCTTGCTTTCATAATCATTCACTGCATATACGGTAGTATTTTAAGGACTTGATAAACATATTAGCCTTTCCAAAATTTTATTATTTTATATTATGGTAAGATACCTGGTATATGACTTTATGCCTAAATAGTTGTTGCCAGTTGTATGCCAGCATTTGTGTCCAACCAACATGGCATAACATTTGTCAAGGTTTAATTTAAATTACTAATAGCTTCCCAGTTTTCAGATAATTTCATTATGTATTTTTAAGTATCTCAAAAATATCTGCTTCCTTTTTCTTTTTGTAACAATGAGAACACAAAAATATGGCATTGAATAACTCACTCAAGACCACAGACATAGTAAATGATGGAACCAAGACTTAAACTCTGGTTTGGGGACTTCACATTATTTCTCTAATACTCCTATCAAATAAAAAGGATACGAATATTTTAATATACTGCTCAAGTTGTTTATGAGTTCAACCATAAAATGCAATATTTTTCAACTAATTGTCTCTCAATGATATGAGCAGGATGAATACGTCAGAAATGAACTTTTTAGCATGCAGTATAAGTACATTTAGCATTTCTAAAACAGTTAGTTCTGTGTCAGAATATGCGAAAAAGTGCACCATTATTCTCTCTGACTGTTATCTCCTAGAGTTTTCTAGATAATACCACTGTCAATTTCACATAATATGCTTTTTAACATTTTCACATAATATTTTTTAAAAGAGAGAGTTTGGAGGTAATATTGATCACATTCTGTGTCTTTTCAATGCCCAAATAAACTTTTAAAATCAATCCATTAGCTTGTTTTTTGTTTTTATGAAGCCAAGAATGACAAGTTTAACTTTTCATGAAATTGGATATTTTTGAAGCAAAATGGACTGAATTCACTGGTTGTTTCTGTGACAGGTAATGATAACTGACATAAGATAAACAAAGAATTCAAGGAAATAAATTGTGATGTTTACAGTGGTTTTATCAGCAAAGACTTCTTGGAGGAAGTAACATTTGAACTGAGGCCTTGATGAAGTCAAGAAGAAGATACCTGGGGAAGAGCATTCAAAGAAGAGAAAATATCCGATGCAAAGGCTCTGAAGTAAGAGTGTGTCTGTCTGGTTGGAGAAAGAGCCAGACGCCACTGTTAGTGAATCAAAGTGAGGGTGGTAAGAGATGCTAATGGACAGTTAGCCAGCACCAGGTCATATAACTGTTGAAGTTTGTAAATTTAGATGAAGACTGATTTTTTTCTAAGTATGATGGGAAACTACAGAAGGATAGTAAACAAGGAATGTATCAGTCTCAATGTCATAAAGGAAATACTATGACAGCTCTGTAGAGGAAAGACAGAATAGAAGCAGAGAATCAGGATGATTTGACCACCTTTTAGAGGAGGATGATGATGGCTTGAAATGGGGTGATACCAGTGGAGGAGACACGGAGGTGTAAGGTTTGCATTATGCTTTAACAGAATTTGTTGATGGATCTGATGTGGGAATTGATATAAAATGAGTCACCGAGAATGATGGCACATAAATGACAGTGGTATTTACTGAAAAGGGTAAGCCTGAGGGAGGAGTGCTGGTGCTAAGAGTTTGGCTTGAGAAACTTATTCAAGCGAAGACTTTTGCATATATTAATATGAAGTTCATCAAAGGAGTTGAGTCCGAAGTGAGATTTTTAAAGTCCTCAGCATAAAGATCACATTTAAAGCCAATGAAAATTGATGAGATCACCCAGAGAATTAATGTAGATAGGGACAAGGTAGGATGAATAAGTCCCTGGAGCACTCCAGTATCTACATGTTGGGGAAGGAGAGAAATCCATCACAAGAGGTAGCAAATGGTCAGATATGAGAAATACTAGGGAGCATTGGTGCTCCAGAAACCAAATGACTACCTAAAGTATTTCAAGAAGAACACGATTGAATGCTTCAAATGTTCCCAAGAAGTCAAAGAAGATGAAGACTGAAAATAAAACATTGGAAGAAGTATTGTGGAGGTCATTGATTAACTTGACAAAAGCTGTTTTAGTAGAGTGGCTGGAATGAACCCCTGATTGGAGTGACTTCTAGACAAAACCAGTGAACATGAAAATAGAATCAGAAAGTGTGGACAACTGAAAACTTTCATTAAAGCTTGATTTTTTTAAAGATGGAAGAAATAATGGTGCAATTGTATGCTGACCATGGGTCCAGCAAAAAGAGAAGAATTAATAATGCTAAATAGAGTCAGAGTATTGAAGAGGATAACTTGGGCAGATGAGAGGAAATTGGATCTAGTGAATAGGAGACTTGACACCTTAGTAGCAGCAGGTATATTTTGTCTGTTGTACAGATAGTATAATATGTGAGGATGAGGAAGCTATCTAATGAGCAAGTCTTCAGCTGCATTCGAGGGGGGGCAGATTATTGAGGGGTTCAAGAGAAAATAGAAGGTAGGAAATAATTGCCTGAGGAAGTCAGGATGAATTGACTAAGGCAGTAGGACTGTAGTGATGAAAGTTCACTGAGGTTGGAATGATCTGAAATAAAAGTGACAAATCATAAACTTGAGCTTGATTTGGGCAAACACCAATATACCAGCAAATTCAATATAGCACGTGAAGAGTCTGGCAGCTATGGTTTCTATGTAGCGATCATATTTAAGCTTGAATAAATGACTATATTAGTTTTCTGAGTAATTTTGGGGTTTGGAGGACATCAGCTCTCACATAGGGATACACACCACAGTATCTTTCTTGTATGAAAGAGATGATCTGATATTACACTTGTTATGAGTATTCTAACAACGCCAATTAGCGCTTAGAATAGGCTTCTATTCCAAACAAGAAACATGGAGTGTTAATTTCAGAAACTGAGGCGGAAACCCAATCTTTACAATGAAAAGGAATGAAGATGAGAGACGTGTGTTGCTAAGTGGGGATCCAGGTATCCATGATCTACCCAGCTCACTGAATCTTGAATCTAATGTGTTATATCTTGTCTCAGACAGCAAATCTGACCAGGTAGGGCCTCCTAATATATTTTTCTGGTCAGGTTAGGCTCAATGTCCATGTGGGATTGGGCCTCCAAGGAAGAACCAAGATCATGGCAGGTAAATAGATCAGAAGAAGGCAGGATTGGAAAGTGAGTTTTGAGGAAGTTTATAGATTTAATAAGAGTTCAAAGTTGTCTATTGGAGGTATAAAACTGAATGGCATCTCTAAAGTTAGGAGAAAAAGTGAAATGTTTTCAGGACCAGAATTGAATTATAGTGTTTGGTGAGTATATTTGATGCTGTTTTCATTCAGCTAAGATTTAAAAAAGAAAGAAACACAGCCTTCATCCTGTGACAACAGAAAACAAGCACATCCATCTATAAAGATGATTTTTTTGTTGTTGTTGTTGAACTAAACTAAAGCACAAACTGATCATGTGTGTCCTTGGATAAAGGATATTGAATGACAGAGGGCACAGCATCTTTAAGCATGGTTTTACAATCAGTAAGAAAAGGCTGTACAGTCTGTTGTTTTTTTTTTTAAATAAATCCTCCATAAAAATAGAGGGCTTGACATTGAATTGTAACTAAGAAAAGACAAAGCTGTGAGGAGTGAAGATGAAGTTGTGCAGAAACTTTTTCCTAACGGTCAAGCTCAAAGCAATGTCAGAACATGACACTTCTCTATTAAGTGGGTAATTAACACACTCATTATGAAACAGCTTTCAAAAATCAAGTATTATAAATGAGTTTTGTACAGATGTTGGAGCTCATTCAATTTGTGTTCAAATCCTATGAGAGCCTCTAAGAGTACAGATATTTTACACTCTTAATTACAGCAAAGCCTGGTGCTTTAAATGCTCCACAGGAGGAAAGACAGATATGCTACCAGACATGATGTCACTCTGCCCAGCCAGGTGAGGTGTTAGGGATTGCCACAGCTCTATAATAGACCTCCACTTAGTCTTAGAGGTCAAGACCTCATCGATGATGCTCACACCAGTCCCTCAAAGGGGATGGTAACTTCTCATGTAATTTTCTGTTTCTTTGTCAATAAATGTCTTGCTGAATGATGAGCTTTTTACATAGTAGAATTCGATGATCAATTTCAACTCAGTATTTTATGGTTTCTTAGATCACCATCATGAAATTGATTCACACGCTATAAATTTCTGTTAAGACGGGTTTTCCTGTGTCTTCTATGTCAAGGAATAAAGATTGGATAAAAATATTACTTCTTTTTATCCTCTTTTTGTTTATATATTATGAAGGCCTTATCCCATATAATTTGCTACATAGAATGCTTAATTCCCATGTTGGTGCCATTGAACTCAAACACTATTTAACTACACTTTCATTAAATATCTTACTAAACTTTTTTTTCCCCTACCAACATGATTTAGTGGCAGATGGATGCTGTTACTTCCCAAAAGAAGAAAAAGAATTATTCTGTTTCTCAAAAGCATCAGATAGTTATGAGACAAGTTAGGAACCAAAGAATTTGGCCATAAAAAATATAGTAGCCAAAAATAGATAGTTACATTTTAAATTGTAAAGAATCATGTTTAAAAGCTCTTTTGATGACATTTTACTGTAGTACTCTTTAAAAAGAAACCTTAGACTTAAGTTGACTCAGCTATTTTACAGAATATTTGTGTGTGTATGCACAAATTTTTATATTGTTGATACTTTTTGGACACATACAAAGGTGCTAGTGGCCAATTTTCATTAATTCTTTTAGAATGAATATTTCATTTAGAAGAGAAATACTTTATGTAGCATATTTGACTGTCCCAGGTACTATTTGATACATTACATACTTTTCATGTTTTATTTTAAGAAATAGTGTGTTTTTTATACATTGTGAAATTAATGAATATTTAAAGCTTAATGTAACACTTACTAATTATGGGTATATATATTTCAATTTAATGTATTACTTAGTCTTAAAATATTTTTTTCTTCTACTCACATATCACTATAGTATATATTCTCCTTACTCAGTAAAATTGAGACGACTTCTTCGTAAATATTTTGAAAATTCACCATTTTGTAAAGCGACTCTAAGTCAGAGTCATAATTCTGCCAAGGGTTAACTGTGGAATCTTATAAAAGCCACTTAACCTTTCTTGGTCTTAGTTACTTTATCTAGACATGGTCTAAATGATTTCTGAGATACATTTCAGCTTAATATTCTAAAATCCTATGAAATCATCAAGCTGTGTCAAAATTTTTATGAAAAATAGATAACAATGTAATTACAGTGCTGTGTCAGTTGTGTTATGAATAGCTGTAATAATAAAGTATACACATTTATCAGCAGAAGTTTCTTTAGTGACTGGAGTGCTGACCACCAAAAAGTTAGTGTTATATTTTCCCCTTAAGAGGATTTGATATTTGAAATAAATGCTCTCATCTTCTTAAATCCACAGGTGGAATGGCTTGCTACACAGGGGAATCTGAAAGAAGTATGCTTGCACAAGGTATGTTTACTTTAAGGATAAAATACATAATGCACATAGCAGATTAGATAGTTATTGCCTCAGAAAATAGTTATTGTTTTA
Organism: Ursus americanus; assembly: GCF_024610735.1. Classification (NCBI taxonomy): domain Eukaryota; kingdom Metazoa; phylum Chordata; class Mammalia; order Carnivora; family Ursidae; genus Ursus; species Ursus americanus. The sequence continues at coordinate 51,181,790 of NC_142139.1, read as the reverse complement.
AAAAAAACTGTGTACATATAAAGACTACCTAATTTAAATATTAAAAACAAACAGATCATTAATAACAAAACCAGCTCTTAATGGTTTCAGAAGATTTTCTCATGCATTTACTCATCTGATCTTCACAATGTATGAGTGAGAGCAACAGCACAGACATTACCATTTCTATTTTACAGATGAGGAAAAAGAGTGAGAGAGGTGAAGTGCATTTTCCAAGGACTTATGAGGAGTGCAGAGACACCAGCTTCTGCATCCCTTCTGCCAGTCCCTGCAGGGTGTTCATGGGCTCTGTGTGCCATGCTGGGGCAAGTTTCAGGAACAGGAAATTCAGTCTTCGGGTCATGTAAGCTAGGGAGCCATGTATAGGTCAGCAGTTGTCTCAGCAGTTGCTGAGAAATGAGAGTAGCTTCATTCCCTCATCCTCGGAGATGGGGGTGGAGGGTTTAGAGGTCTCTCAGTCTCTTCTTGCTTGGGACACTGCAAGAAGATAAAAAAAAAAAAAATCAGAAAAAAAAAACTATCTTCTTTGACCTAGAATAAAACACACAGTTCTTTTCTTGAAGGATCCCATTTATATTATACAAAAACATAAAATAAAAACATATAAAACAAACCCAAGAGTGTTGACTTGTGGACCCTACCTCTCTGCCATGGCTCTTTACTTTTCCATGCTCCTCCTCCCAAGAGGCCTCTCCAAATCTCATAGTCCGGAGTCTTACCTCACCCCCACCTTTCCTTCTCTTCCCAGGAAGAAAGGCATTCTTCTGAGGTCTTGTTTATTGAAGAATTTCAGCTGCAGCCTGCAGGCTGACTGGAACCTGTAGTGCTCACACTCTCCTGATATTGCAGGGAGGAGGGTGGGCTCTATCTCCAAAGTCAGTGGGCATCCTCATTCTAGTTCAGTCTTCCCCACACATCCCAGCAAATGCTGATGCTGCATTTCTCACAAGGTACTTAAAACCATGACGTTTCAAAAGGTGAATGTTGATTTTCTTTCAAAGGCTGCCATGGTAGTATCATATGAGGAAAGCTTATTTATGCTAATAATGTGACTTAGGCTATCCTATGTCACGTTTGAATGAATAATCCTGACCTCATTGTTCTAAGAAACAACTGACAAATTGCAGGGTATGCTTTTTATATTACAAGAACCAGCTCATTAGCCATGAATCAAGCTGAACCATCTGGTATGGGAGGAGTCACCCCAATGTAGATTATTTTGATTTCAAGTTTTCTGCTGACTAGGAATGAGGTTGCATTCAGTTCATCCCAATGATGTGTGTATGTATATAAATACGGGTCTAAACACACAAATATATGCATATATATTATGTGTATATGCATATGAGTGTATAGATATGTGTATATATACAGAGATACTGATATTCAATTTTCACTATTTCATGTTGCCTTTCAATTTGATAAATCTCTGATTATTGCTTTCATGTTAATAATTACCACGAAAGACTTGGCCAGTGTTTTCCAAAACTTCCAGTTTTCCTTTCTTGCCATATGCCTTCTTGAAACTAGGTGTGGCAAAGTGACTTTTTGCGGGCAAGAAATTGTGAGTGAAAGTGATGTGTGTCACTTCTGGTAGAACCACTTAAAAAACCACTGCAGCTGCTTCCTTCACTTATCTCCTGCCATGATAAAAGTAAAGCCTTGTATTGAAATGGTGACATTATAAGATGGTAGACTTCCAGGGGCACCTGGAAGGCTCAGTTGGTTAAGCGTCTGCCTTCAGCTCAGGTCATGATCCCAGGGCCCTGAGATTGAGCCCCACCTCGGGCTCCCTGCTCAGTGGGGGAGTCTGCTTCTCCTGCTCGTGCTCTCTAATAGATAAATAAAATCCTTAAAAAAAAAAAAAGATAGTAGACTTCTGTTTCTAGCAGAACCTGTGTTGGACATGAAGAGTGAGTGAGAAATAAGCCTTTTTAATTTTAAGAATGAGATTTGGGGTGTTTATGAGCACAACATAACCTAGTTTATCCTGACCAGTAGAGCAGCTCTTACTAGGATCTTTTAAATTGTTGAATCCTGCTACTTATTTTCTGTCTTTATATCCCTGATCCCTTCTAATGCTATTACATTCTATGGAAATAATTTTTATTTTTCCATTTACATGGCTTTGTGGAAGTTTTGTGTATATTTTTATAAATACATATTCTGTCATGAACCTCATGCTAAACTTACTGTCTATTAACTTTTTTTCTGAATATTTTAAATATACAATGTATTTTTAGCCTAATGGCACAATTTTTAATATTGCTACAGAGGTTTTTTTTTTGAACAAATTATTTGAAAATATTTGAATATCCTACAGAAGAGGAGCACATAGGCAAAACTCATAAACTGTGTTAGGTTGTATATATATAACGTGTAAGCAAGTAGCTATTGAGGTGTAGTCAGAATCCATAAGATGAGCCAAATAAGATAAGTAAGGTAGTAAGCAGGACCTGTACAAGATGAACATAGACATAAAAAGATAGATCAAAAGACACCTAATATTTGCGGCACTGTAAATATATGGGAGACACATAGTATTCACGAGGCACTAAGTATCTGTAAGTCCTTGAATTTTCTCAAGGTTTTAATTTGGTCACTCATTGGTAGTGTCCATTCAGGCCTCGTATGTCTTCTGCTCAAGAAACACAAAATCCATAGCTTCTCATAGGCTGAGTCCAGTGAGATTTTCAAATGATGAGTCCCATGATTGCTCAGGTATACTTGCCCTGCATCTTTCTGGTAGAGCAATTTTGTGTGCTGGTCCTAGTCTGCTTCTGTTCGTGGAACCTATCTACTCAAACTTCAATTCTGGTGCTTGTAACTATACTATTAATGGAGAGTGCAGCTCAGAAGAATGAGAGAGACATGATATCCCTCTGTGTGTGTGTATATATGTGTGTGTATGTATATATACACACAGAGAGACAGAGAGAGACAGAGACAGAGAGACAGGGACAAAGAGACAGAGTGGGAGAATTGCATAACCAAGAAGTTAGGTAGTATGGTCTTTCACTCTGCTTGTATCCTATCTCAAGTGCACTAACCTGTGCCATCTTTTCCCCTTTGCTTCTCACAATGTATCTTAATTGATTAAATAAATCCTATTATTTGAGTATTTTAACTTATTTTGTGTGCCTTTGGGATCTTACCTGTCATTATATATTTGGAGGAATCCTCTGCATCAAAATAATTTGCATCATGACAGGTTTCTTCACAACAGGAAATATTCTGTTCTATGGCAGGACTAGTAGACATTATTGCAATACTAGTTCAGCTGCTATATTTGATGATTTTTAATTCTGCTACATAATCTTTGAAATATATTTGTAGAAATGCACTTCTACCTTATTTTTCTGAAAAGTTACCCAAAAAAGAATGTACTGAATACCACAAACCATCCTCCAGTGCATACTTCTAACAAGTTGATATCCAAAATATTCTATGGCTCTTTCATAAACTTTGTTTAAAGGCCTTCCATGTATAATGCATTATATTAGATAATGTGGGAATTACAAATGTGAAGGGGATATAATCTCTGTTTTTAAGGAGCTGATGTTTAACAGGGCAAGGAATGTTCATTGCAAAATAGAATCAAAAATGTAAAATATAAAAACATGCAGTGGTAGAGTACAACAGAAATCTAAAGGAGGGATCCAGAAGGAGAGATGTCATTTATAAAAAGGGAATCTAGAAAGACTTTATGAATTTAGGAATGGAAGTCACATGTAAAGATAAATATTTGCCAAGGAAACCTGACTGCCTGCTATGGGAACTTAATGCCATTACCTTAGAGAGAATTTACAAAGTGGTAAGGTCAATTCGGAAGTTAATTTGTCTTATTTTTAAATGCAAGGAACCAGAAGCAAACTTAATAATTCTACTATTATAGTAAAAGCACACTGGAAGTTTATAATTTTATGGTAAAATATTGAAAAACATAAGTTCAAACATCTTGGGTCAGAAAGCATATGTTGACCATGGAATTATCTTCCAGAAGATAAGATTATGTAGTTATTCTTAAAATATCCTTTAAATATAAACTTCATACAGCACATAAGTTGCCATTAAGTAAAATAAGACATAAAATATTATTGCCAACTCTTACCAATCTCATGAATCTGCCACCTTAAATATGCTCCACTGCAATAAAAATTTATAAATCAATTATTTTAGAAAACTTAGAAAATTACCAATATGCATTCTTTTGGGTATAACTGAAAATATGGGAATGATACAGTACTTCTGAAATTTCAGCTATTCTTTTCACTTTTTCCTTGTTTAGTTTTTGCTTGACATATTTAGCTGCTATAGTGATCTTGATTTCTTGTGAACAGAGTAATAAATACTGCTATATATACAAGATATTAATGAACTATATGCACATGTATATATTCTTGCTCAATTTTCTAGAAAATACCAGGTCTTTTCTCATTATGCCTCTGCATCTAAGAAGTCCAAACAATCAAACGGTGGCAGCATGGTCAAGCATGCAAAGTTCTGTCCAGGGTGCTGAAGCCAGCCTTTCTGACTCAAGTTCATTGCTTAACCGTGAATCCAGTAAAGCACTCTCTACAGCTGTACACGTATGTGACTACAGGAATCTCAACTGCAAACTCAAGAAATTGCCATCCACTTTTTATGGATGGCTCACAAATTAAAACTTATTAGTTAGTTCAAGTATAAGGTCATGCCTCAGCCTCGCATATACTTCAGAACTCTTGAAAGACAACTCATTTTAATAAGTACACAATAGATTGATCTATAAACTGGAATCATAGTTTATTAATTTTCATATAAACTGTACCTAAGTGAATGCTTACCAAGAGGATAAGTAATCTGCTTTTAGTTGAAAAATACTAATAACTAGCATTTGGTCTCTTCCAGGCACTGTTTGAAGCATTTCACATATATGCAATCATCACAACAACCCTATAAAATCAATACTATTATTACTCTGATTTTATAGATGAGGAACTTAAAATACACAGCTAGAAAATGGTGGAACCAGAATACTGTCCCAGGAACCAGTCAGGTCAGGAATATGGGCCAAAGTACTCCCTTATTTCTATTGCTGTTGTGTGTGTCCTCATTAATAATAATTTTATTTGGTATTTACTTAAATAGAGACAGTATTGCACAGTGATTAAGGAGGCTGAGAGGATAGACTACTTGGGCTCTAAATACCACCTGGCACATCAGTAGTCGCATGGCCTTTGCAAGTTGCTTTCCATTTCTGTGTCTCAGCTTTCCCATCTATGAAATGGGTAAAATAACAATGCCTGTTGCATAAAGTTGTTGTGGGGATTAAATGAGTTAATGTGTGTATTCTGAAAAATAGCTGAAATATAATAGACCTCAATAAATATTAGCTGTCATTATTGCATGTTTTCATGGAATTAATTGAACTTTAACCAGACTTTTGATAAATTTTATCATGTTCATAAGAAATCTGTAGCCAAAGGACATGGCTTAATTATTTAATTTTATTTCTTATACTTTGATTTTATGGTTTAAATATAGAGGTTTGACTGTGCTTCCCTCCCCATATACATCTTCTAAATTTGGTCTACGTTGCTGAGTAAATAAGAAACAATATAAATTACAAATGAAGACATTCAGTTAAGCAGTATTTTTCATTGTACAGCTAATTTACAATATATGATATTGATAACATAAAGGTAACCACTAACAGTATTCATATATGAACCAAGTCAATTAAAGTTAACTGAAGATTGATGGTTCTTGGCACACGTGGTTATTTAATCATTATTAGGCAACTAAGAAAAAAGTAGGCAGTTGCCACAATAAATGGTCAAATGAGACACAGGATATAAATATCTTGCCAGGATTGGATCAGGAATATAAACAAAATAAGCATTTTTGGAAATGTTGCAGTGCAACAATTTCTAGTAGATATGGTTTCATTTTAGTGTTAGAAGAAGTATCATTCATTTATAAAGCATTAATATGATTAAAAATTATTCTGTGTTTAATACCTAGATACTTTAAGAAATTCTGGTATCCAAAGAAGAAAACAAAATGCAAGATTGAGTTTTATCCTTAAAAATTTCAAAGTTAATGGCAGAGGTAAACAAGTAAGCAAATAATGACAATACAGTATGAAGAGATATATATCAAGGAGCATGGAAATAAAAATGAGAAGTATATGAGGGAGATTTCAAACAGTATAAGTTTTTGACCTTCTAGACTAGTACCTTGTCAGAAAGAACAGCTTAGTTTTTAAGGTGTTAGGTTTGAAGTCAGGTTTCAAGTCTTAGTTTTACACTTTATGGTTGTGTGAACTTGTGCAAATCCCTTAAGTTTCATCTCATCTATTGTAATGAGTTATTAAATGAGATAATGCATACAAAGTAATTAACTCAAACTCAAGCTTATTGGTTTTCAATTTAATGTTTCTATTATGAAAGATGGCGAAGAATTTGTCATGAAAGCGTTATTGAGTGTGGTTGAGTACTTTTCAGAAATAGGACGATTACCTAAAGCAAAGATGCAGGGAGGGTATGGCACTTAAGTACAATGTAGGTGTGTGTGGGTGAGCAGTACAAGAATGAACTAGAAAATTAGAAAGTCTAGATTTTATTTTGAATGTGAGTATTCTTTTAATGTACATTATGGAATATTTGATTCCTGGGGAATCACATAATGACAAAGTCAGTATGAAGTCAGTCATGTTTTACATGAGCTAGTATTAATTAATCACAGTAGTGTATATATATATATTTAATATATATATTTAATATATATTTATGTATACATTTAATATATATTTATATTATATATTTTATATTATATATTATATATATATATTAAATATACCACATACCAGGTTAATAAGTGTATAAATAAAGCTTATTATTCCACAGAAAATTCTTGGGTACATAAGGATTTATAGGTCATTTGCAATAACTCTGTTTGGAAACTACTACCAATTATGATGAAGAACACTGAAGATTTTGCCTAGGTAATGACATCATCAGGTTTGCATTTGAGAAAAGGGTACTCTGTTCACCATTGAAGGATGTGTTGTAAAAAGGTAGCGAGAGTGAGGCTGTAGGCATGAAATCAATTAGAGTCCATTTCAGTGGTTTGAAGAAGAGTTGTGTATCAAGACATGCCTGTGTCTCGATGGGAAACAAAGGGCACACTCTCCTGGGATTTATTAAAAGACATTCTAATAAAGGAAATAATTGCTGATATGTGAGCAGAGTTAGCATAACCAATAGGTTAGGACTAGCAAGAGTGGGAAGCCATTATTACCCTTAAGTCTTGCTAGGTTTACTACTCTTAAGGTATCATGAGAGCCTGGTTGAAGTCTGGAATCATGGGAGAAGCTGTAATCATGAAGCATGGTATCCATTAGAACCACAATGAAGCTGAGAGGGAGTGGGGGAAAATATAAACTCAACTCTTTCTCTTCTCACTCTCCAAATCCTTCTGGTACCTCTAAACCAGTCCCCACCAGAAGCCAGGGAGCAAAGAAAACTCCAAGGAGGTCAACTCTCTGGAGAACTGAGAAAAACAAAGATGAACAGATCTAGGGGGGCAGGCAGAGACTAACCAGCACAAGACAAAAGGGTCTGTAAAAGAACAGTGGCAGTGAGCATGGAGAAGGGGGAATAACTACAAGAAATTTTTATGAAATAGGGTCCACAGGACTTGATGACTATATCATATCCCATAGGACTCTACAAATACACATGATAGATATTCGATTGGAAAACGTATAATGACAGAATGGTATGATGTCAGTCATGTTTTAAAAGAACTGGCATTTATTTATTTATTTATTTATTTAATGTTTTTTTTATTATATTATGTTAGTCACCATACAGTACATCCCTGGTTTCTGATGTAAAGTTCAACGATTCATTAGTTGCGTATAACACCCAGTGCACCATGCAATACGTGCCCTCCTTACTACCCATCACCAGTCTATCCCATTCCCCCATCCCCCTCCCATCTGAAGCCCTCAGTTTGTTTCTTAGAGCTACGCTATGACCCAGCCATTGCACTACTGAGTATTTACCCCAAAGATACAGACGTAGTGAAGAGAAGGGCCATATGCACCCCAATGTTCATAGCAGCATTGTCCACAATAGCTAAATCGTGGAAGGAAGCAAGATGCCCTTCAACAGATGACTGGATCAAAAAGTTGTGGTCCATATATAAAATAGAACATTACTCAGCTATCAGAAAGAACGATTTCTCAACATTTGCTGCAACATGGACGACACTGGAGGAGATAATGCTAAGTGAAATAAGTCAAGCAGAGAAAGACAATTATCTTATGATTTCTTTCATCTATGGAACATAAGAACTAGGAAGATTGGTAGGGGAAGAAAGGGATAAAGAAAGGGGGGTAATCTGAGACAGAACTGGTATTTAATTAATCAAAGTAGAATAATTTGTTTAAAAATAATTGTATGTGTATATATGAGATATTGATCATTCCAGTAGGATACAAGTGAGAGGAAAGATCTTGCAGTCATGTTTAGATTTCTTACTTGAAAACCTGGATGAATGGTGGAATTATTTACCAAGAAAAGGATGACAAAAGAGGGAATAAGGAGAAAGAGGGGATGGAGTTGGAGTTAAGAAAAGGAAGTCAATAAATTGTATAAGGCTCATTCTTTAAATTAAATTAAATTAAATTTTTAAGAGAGAGGGAGAGAGAATGGTGTGTGTGGGGGGGTGGCAGGCAGAAGGAGAGAGAATCTTAAGCAGGCTCCACACCCACCATGGAGCCCATGTGATGCAGGGCTCAATCTCACAACCCTGAGATCATGACCTGAGCTGAAATCCAGAGTTGGACACTTAACCAATTGAGTCATGTAGGTATCCCTCATTTTGTTTTTTTACCAATATTATTTAATTGTGCGTTGGAGCTTATAGCCAATGTAGTAAGATAAGAATAATTAAATAAAAATTATAGACAATGGCAGTAAGACTTTTTTTTTTTTTTTTTTTTTTTTACCATTAACAGGTAATATATCTGCCTAGGAAATTCAAGAAAATCAAATTAAAAACTATTAGAATAAAAGATTATAATAAAGTGGCTGGTTACAGTACCAACATACAATGATCAGCAGCTTTCCTAATCATTATTTACAATCCATTGAAAAATAGAATGGAATAAATAGTCCCATAGGTGGGGTTCATTTTTAATGGTTGAAATCACTCGTTTATTAGACTCTAGCTGGTTAATCAAGTTCCCAAAGACTTCAAAGTTAATGCAGCTCTAAATTTGCAGTATTAGCAACTTGTTTGGAGAAATGTACGGCATACAGGTCTACAGTGGAACATAACAATTTCATAGCTTGTCATCATTTACTGTGGAAAAAATATCTCTGCAGTGTAAATTACCCTCCTACTTGTTCAGGACAACTGCAGAGAAAACTCTCCTGTCTAGATAAATGGCTTCAGGGTCTCAGGCTCCCTGGCAACAACTCCAGAGAGCTTATTAATGTGATATCAGGAAACTAAACTATGATTTTATAACATTGACAGTTCCGTTAGACTCAGCAGTCTGTTGAAAAATGGGATATTGGTAGTCCCAAACAATTTTTCCACTTCATTTTTTTGAAGTTTTATTAACCCTCATGATCCTGGGCCTTGAAAGCATTGGTTTCCTTTTTTTTTTTTTTTTTTGATATCATAAATTACTCTTTAATGAACATCTTTGTAGATAAATATTTTTTCCCTGAATTTCTAGTTACTTCTCTATGGTAAATTAAAAAAAAGAAATCAAAACATTACCTCAAAGACTGTAAGAATTCCTAAAGCATTTGGCATGTATTATAAATTATAAAAATCTTTCCTTGATATTGAAAAATTGTACCTTGATTTTTTAGTTCGAATTTTAGTTGAATTATCACACTTTTTCTGCCAATGGCAAAACTTTTTTTGTGATTTCTTTATGTCACTTTTCTTCTTATCTACTGAGGTTTTAGTGCTTTTTATTGATTTATATGAACTCTTTATATATTGAATATGCCAACAATATCTGCTGAAACCATTTAATCTAGTTTATTAAAATTCAAATTTTAATATGGTATTTTTGATATTCAAGAAATTTTGTCGTTTAAATATATTACTATTTTTATTTTTGATTTCTTTCATTGTTTCCATCTTAGAAATTCCTTTTCTAATGAGATAAATGTATATATTCTTCTTAATTCATTAATTTATTTTATAATGTTTAACACAAATCCGTCTAGACTTACTTTGGTTCATAAACCAAATAAAGCAAGTGATTTGACTTGTGCATCATATTTTTACTATATAAAATAGGAATAATGATTGTACCTACCTTAGAAAGTTGCTGTGAGGTTTAAGTTAATTAATGTGAAGTGCTTAAGCAGAACCTGATGCGTAGCAGACACTCAATAAATGTTTGTTTGTTTGTTTTTTAAGACGGGGGCGGGAGGGGGGGCAGAGGAGGAAGCAGACTCCCCGCTGCGCAGGGAGCCACTGCAGGACTCCATCCCAGAACCCTGGGATCATGACCTGAGTGGAAGGCAGACGCTTAACCGCCTGAACCACCCAGGCCCCCGACACTCAATAAATGTTAACCATTATTATTCACAACCATTTGTCCAAGCTCTAAAATTTAGAAATCTATGAACACAGAAAAAAATTTCACAATTCATTTGCAATGAAGTGTGACTGAACTTCTGTATGGCTTATTTTATCACACTTGGTATGAACCGTCATCTATTTCACTGCAGACAGAATGCTGCATTTGATTTCAGGGTGCTGACTTAGGCCCTTGTGGGGATAGTGTACAAAACACATTACAGACTCTATGCTTTCTTTCTAAATTAATAAGTGGATAAAAAGTTTTAGAGTGCGATTAGTCCCTGAGCCTGGATTTGGGACTGTATTAGTTATTGATAGCTGCTAAATATTGGGTACCATTTTGAGTATTATCTGTGTTCTGTTATTTTATTTAATCACCACAATGATCCGGTCATACATTTATTTATTCAACCAGTAGTTTCTAGGTTCTGTTCAGTGTGTTTGGGATGTATCATTCATAAAACAGATTAATTTCTCCTTCTTGCTTTGGGATGGCGTCTTATTTCCTTGAGACCAAGTCATCACTCTTGTCATAATTAATAAAATAAACTTTTGGGAGGAGTGAGAATTTACACTGTATTAAAAGTACACTAGATTTGCACATGTATCTTGATTTAAAAACACAAAAATAAATTGAGGAACATTTGGACTGTATTTTATAGGAGAAAGTGAGGTTCAGAGAGATGAAGATGAAGATATAATGAAATCAAGGTATAGTAAAAGGTAAAACCGGAGTTAGCCTTCGGAAGGCCATCCTCTCTCCATTGTTCCATTTTTATGTCTGTTGGAAAGATCCTTAACAGAATAGATTTTCCTTTCCCCCCTTCACCTCTTCCTTCTTGTCCTAGTCAGTAAAATCAATTACATGTAATTGAATGTTCACTGTATCTGTTCAAGACATAGCTCAGAAGGCCCTGTTTAGATCTGTTACAAATATTGCCCTACCTTTGTGTCATATTTCTACTCCACTTTCTTTTCTTATAGAATCCTCTCAAGTCAGAGGTGTATAAAACAAATACCATTAACTACCTTTTCCAAATGAGAAAGATAAGGTGGCTAGGTTAAATGAAGCAGTGTGACAGTTTCTTCCTTTAATATTCTTTAAAAAAAAAAAAAAGATTTATTTATTTATTTTAGAGAGTGCAAGTGAGGGTAAGGGTAGAGGGAGAGATAGAGGGAAAGAAGCAGACTCCCTGCTGAACCCAGGGCTCGATTTCACAACCCTGAGATCAAGACCTGAGCCAAAATCAAGAGTCAGAGCCTTAACCGGCTGAGTCGCCCAGGAGCCCCAGCAGTGTGGCAATTTCCAAATAACTTCCTCATCCCTTCCTCCACCTTTAAACAAAAGCTGTTTCTTTATGCCACTTCTATGTCTTGTTGGTGTCAATGACCAGCATTACACACAGAGCAATTAGAAAATGAGCATAAGATCATTGGATGGGCCACCTGTCCTGTAAAATAAGGATGTTTAATGACAGACGAGCATCCTGAAGCCAAAGTCAAAATTACATTAATGTTTAGGTCACAAGCATGCAATAAATTAACTTATGTCTGCTAACTATCTCATGAATATAAGGATTACTATTATTTGTGTACATTATTTATGAGAGATTAATACAAAAAGCTAGTTTAGCAGCATATCTTAACAGAATGATAATCTGTTATATGTACCTTCTAAATTTTCCACAATTCATTCAAATAACCCTTGTTAGCAGAGTTGCTGAACATCAGCCAGTTATCCAAAAGGCAAGATAAAAAAAGGGTTTTGAAGAAATCTATACTAAACCTTTCTATTTAAAGAAGCTCGGTTATATATTTGTGTCCAGGAAATATTACTTTCTGTGATAAAAAAACATATGGGGCATTTGAGATACAATATGTAAAATGATCTATTTTCCTTGTTAATATTCACAGCAGGGAAGAAAGCCTTCAGTTGGATAGGCGATATAGTTTACTTTCCTAGACCTACAATAGAATTAACTATATAGAGAAGATAGTTGCTGAGGTAGGCTTTGTTTTTCTTAAATTAATGCCTTATGGTTATTTTTCTAAATTTCATTTTACAGTGATCTGTCTCCAAGTACAAAAATCACTGCACCTTGCTTTATATCTAAAACTGTTTAAAGATAGATTGGAAACTAAAATTTATTTGGTATCCTGAGATTCTTTTTCCATGTAAATAACTTTGGAAGCATACATTAACAGAGATAATGGAAACAAAATTCCTATTGAATTTAGTGAGTGATGGCAAAGTTCACAAAAACATATTGTCCACCTTGCCAAATACATAAAATTAAGTGAAAAAATCATACTTCCATTTTCTCGGAAAAATTATCTAAAAGTTGCTGGCATGCTATTTTCAGGCTGTATGTATTTAGGCTGACAGAATAAAATCTTAAATTTGACTTGTTATTAGTTTAGTTGCCTGGACAATTTTTGTAATCTCTCTAGGTATCTGTTTCTTCATCTTCAAGAGAGGTTAATAACACATTCATGTCATGGGGGTAATTTTAAAGATCAAATGGACTAATGCATGTGAGCACTTAGCACAGCATTTGGCCCATAATAAAGGCTTACTAATATTAGTTTTGCTTATTATTTATTATTTATCAATGGTTAACAAATTCATACCCAGGAGAACTTATTTTTAAAAAGCAATTAGCTATTAATGAGTTTATTAATTCAGATAAAAGCAGAGTATATAAGTTTTATATTTCATGAAATCCACAAAGGAAAATATTAAAATGTTTCCACTTTCCCACCCAAAATATTCATTGTTTTGGTGAAGAGAATCATGTATCAATATGAAAACAGTATAGCAGAGCATCAGTAATTGAGGCAGAGTTAATATTTCCACTCTGAACCTTCAATTCTAAGGTTTAATGTATTCACCATTTAAATAAGATTAGAACGTAAGTTAGATTTGTAAGATATGAGTTCAGATGTAAATTTTTCCTGAGAATTATGATCCTTTTGTCAATGTAACAATTGAATGTTTTGTTTTAGTTATTTTTAGACATCCATTTGGATAAAAATATCTTAAAATATTCAAACAGCATGACTTAAAAATTACAAATAAGGAAAAAAGAATGCACTGGAAGTGGGAAATGTCAGTGACACAGGTGAGGATCTCGGTAGGTTAATACATAATGGGAAAGAAGTTCTTGTAGAGATGTAGTAAATTCACTTTGCTAAAATTGAGGGCCACAGCGAAGGTCCCAGCACAGTATTTTTAATTTTCAAAAACAGCCAGAATAATAAAACTGATTACTTTTCCATAAGACCTGTCAACCTAAATAATGAGGGGGCAATAAGTAAGCAAGAACGTTTATTTGAGATCAAAGAAAAGCAATTCGTGGTAGGCAGATTTTCATAGCAACCAAATAGTGTTCCACTAGGGAGCAAAAGTGAGGATTTTCTTTTTTTCTTTTTTTTTTTTTCTTTTTTATTATGTTATGTTAGTCACCATACAGTACATCCTTAGTTTTTGATGTAGTGTTCCATGGAACACTACATCAAAAAGTGAGGACTTTCTAAAGTGAAAAAGGATTGCTTGTATATGTTGTTTACAAAGAGTTTTTGATTGGTGTTGGTGGCAGAAAAAAAAAAAAAACCTTAACTGAACATAATTGGTTGCTAAGCAGTCTCTTACTGTAGTAAGTTGCAGGTGTTTGGGCAGAGTCCTTGGAATATTTGTGGTTTGACCCAGTTCAAAAGTTCAGGTTTCCACCCATAAGAATGTGCATAAGGCCCATCTCCTTAATGGCCTGTTGATTTCATTTTAAAACCCCTTGACATAAGTGACCCATTTCATTTCACCTCTCACAGACCAAATACATTATCACATATGAATGCATTTCATTTTTCTTAAAGGAAGAGGTAGAGGTTTTGCTTTTAGCCCATTAGAGCAGTGATTTAAAAAAAAAGTGAGGGATATTTTTTCTGATCTTTTTGGTTATATGTCTAAGCTTCCTAGACCTGCTAACTCCCTTTGACCTTCTTGTCTCCACATTTGTGTGTTAGTCCAGAGAATGCTGAAGAACAGCAAGATAAACAGAGGCAATGAAGATAGATGGGGCATCAGAGAAGCAATCTAGGAAGGAAGGTTTACAATTTGACCTTCTGATATACTTAGAACAGCATCATTAGCAGTTCTAATTACTTTTTTTTCAAGCAATTAGATTGTTGTCTATTCTCAAAGACGGTCATTGCTTACATTACCAAATTCTTACCTCTCTTTTTTTTTTTCATCTAGTTTCCTTCCTACTTGCCCTGATTTTAAAAAATAGTCATTATTTTGATACTTAAAAATATTAATTTCTTAAAATACTTTAATTTGAAAACAAATAAATGTTAACACTTTAGAAATACCCATTTCTTAAAATATTTTAATTTGAAAACAAATATTAACACTTTTAGATTTCTTACACTATTTTCAAACTACGCACATCATGGCCTTTTTGATATTTTATTTTATTTTTTTAAGATTTTATTTATTTATTTGAGACAGACAGAGAGAGACAGAGAGCACGAGGAGGGGAGGAGAGGAGGGGGGAGGGCCTGAAAGGGAGAAGCAGACTCCCTGCAGGGAGCCTGATGCAGGACTGGATCCCAGGACCCTGAGATCATGACCTGAGCCAAAGGCAGTCGCTTAACCGACTGAGCCACCCAGGTGCCCCTTTTTTGATATTTTATTTTTAAAAACAATTTCTGATCCTGCTTTTTCCCAATTTATTACCTTTTCCTAAGAAAAATCCTAGTGGATTTCACAATTCCGCCAATGGATTAACAAGCCTATTTAATACGCCCTTCAAGTCTTTGTTATTATACTGAGTCTTTCTCTTTGTATTTACAAAGATTAAGGAGTTCCTAATTGTACTTATATTTGCAATAAATGATATTCCTAGTCTCTACACTTTTAAAGGATTGTGGAGGATGAAGTCACTGGCAGAGTCTGCATGTTCCTTAGTAGGCACTATCAGTTGTTAATCTTGTCTGATCAGCATTAACTGTTAGTGCTCTCCTAAGCAACTGTAGTTTCTTCCAAGGGTCATAGCAGTACGTAATTCCAATTCCGGGGACTTTGAGACACTCCTTGAAGCATTGAGTGATGAATGCAAAAGGTCAGTTGTTCAGATCTGCTCTTTGAACATCAAGTTTTTAACATGAAACCACCCTGGATTGGTGGAGGGCTGGATCTCATATCTGGGGTGCTTGTATGTGTTTCCCTTAATTGTATAGAAGAGGCTGTCTATTCCTCCAATAAAACACCATTGATATTTTAAAGAATATCAAGCAAAAATAAAGTTGACATCACATCTTTTATGGCTTTTAATGAACCTCTTGTGATTTAAATGTTTTCATCACCGTTGGCAATCCTTTGGGTGAGGCCACGAGGAAGTCACCGCTAGAGTGTCCAATAATATTTGGTGAAGAGGAAATGAGGAAAAACTAAGGTCACCGGTGATTTTCTGCTATTGGTTTCTCTTTTGGGAGCAGAGGTCTTTTCGCTGTCAGTTTCGTGTCAGTGTCGTCGTGACCCCCTAGTTTTCCGATATTTTGTTTCAGATTCTTTCGCGCATAAACCTTGAGTCTTTCTTCATCCTTTTAGCTGCTCCTCACTGAGGCTGCCACCGGTCAGACATCCTAAACTTTCTCACTGAGGCTGGAGCTCTGGAATCCCTGGGGTTTTAGTCATTCTCCTGGCTGTAGCATAGGGTCCAGCACCGTGCTGGGGCGCAAGAGC
Organism: Ursus americanus; assembly: GCF_024610735.1. NCBI lineage: Eukaryota > Metazoa > Chordata > Mammalia > Carnivora > Ursidae > Ursus > Ursus americanus. The sequence continues at coordinate 51,165,439 of NC_142139.1, read as the reverse complement.
GGCTGAGAAGAAGAAGAAAAAAAAAAAAAACACCAAAAAACTTTCTCCTTACCCTTAGCATCTGCCGTCAGTCAGAACACTGAGTTAGAAATCTTTTCAGGAGAGACCGCACTTTTCGTCCTGGGCCTTATCCCCACCACGCCCACCCCGCTCGGAGCCACCTTTTTGCAGACCCTTCCTCGTCCTGGCCTGGACTCCAGTTATACTGGGCAGGCAGGTTGTGGGTACGCCGAAAGGCTCTGCTGCCGCCTCCGCCCGCGCCGCGTTCCCCGCGTGAGCGCTGGATTATTCTAGTCTTTGAGCATGGCAGATTTCCACCGGATGACATCATGGGAGCCGAGTGAGTGCCGGCTCCGAGAGGGGGACGGAGAAGGGGAGGGGGAGGAGAGGAGGGGAGAGGGCTGGGAAGCCGAGCCAGAGCCGGGTGTACGTCCGCAAGCTGGGGAGGAGCGCTCCGCCCGCTACTGACAAAGGATGGGAGGATGCCTGCGCCGCGGGATGCTCGTTGCGCTCCACCGGGCTGCAGCCTGAGCGACTTCGCCCTCCGCCGGTGAGTGATTGCAAAGATCATTCAATCAGCCTTGCTGCGAGCCCGCACCCTCCTCGGCTCGCCGTCCCGGGCGCCTGTGTCCCTGACCCCGAGCGGGGCTTGGCACCATACCAGACTCGGAGCACAGGCAGCAGGTGCCTTTGCCCGGTGGGTCCGCGGAGGAGCCGAGGCTCCTGGCTGGGGTTCGTGGTGGGTGCTGGGACCCAACTCTCGGGCGGCGGGCTCGCCTGCGGGCGCCGCTCGGGTAGCGGAGGCTGCTCCAGCCGGCTGCCTGGGGGTAGTTGCCTCCGCTGGCCCGCCCTCGCCCGCCCAGCGCGCTAGCCTTTTCTGGTTGCTCCCCAGTGCGCGGCGCGCTGTTTACACCAGCTTCATACTAGTCAGAGAACCGCACCCCTCGGAAAGCGCGGAATCGAGGACGGCCACTTTACAGGCTCACCAGCCTCCAGTGTGGGCTTGAGGAGGGCGGGCACCGATCACCCGGGGAGGGCGGACGCCAAGGACCACCGAGGGCAACCTTTGTCTTGGGGGTAGCGCTAATGCGCTCAAAACTGAGTCAGGCTCTCCGCAACTGTCGAGTCGGATCCCAGTGCCCGGCACCCGCCCGCCAGGGAGAGGGATGCCATTGTGTTTCTGCTGCAGGCGGGACTGAGAGCTGGGACTTAAGACACCAGAAGTGTCCTGCGCCCACGGTGAGTGTCGCAGTTATCCAGGGGCAGGGCTAGCTTCTTGAGCTCCTGGAAATGAAGTGACCAGCTGAGGCCGAAAGACGCCCAAGTTCTTTCCCCAAGTGGTGTGAGTCAAAGAGCAAACTTAGAGAGACCCACGCTGGCTTTCTTCTTTTCTTTCTTTCTGGTTTCTGAAGCGTTTATCTCGAGGATTATTTGTGGCAGGTGAATGGAGTTAGAGGCAGGTTCAGTGTACAGTTAGGGAGATCCACGTCTTCCTGGCAATCCCTTTTGTTATTCAGTAGTTTCGGAAGAGGTTTTCTTGCTAAACGCGTTTGAGATCTGTTCTGTTTACAGAGCTTTCAGGGCATAAAGAGAAACGATTCGGAACCTGCTCAGATGTCTTAGTTTAGAGTTGTGCTGTGTGTAAGTGCTGGAAAGCCAATGTACCAATACCCACGCCTCCTCTCTACCTGCAGATTTGACACACGTTTTATCAATGAATCCCTTCTGCTTGGGAAGAGTCCAATGTTCGGATCACAGAGAAGTGGTGATACCTATTGGAATATTTGAATATAATGTCAATTTATTTACAAAAGAAACACTTTGTTAAAAAAGTAGAGGGAATGAAAGTTTGTTGCTTTGGGGTTCAGTTACTTTCTTTTGAAGTTTTATTCACTACAATCTAAAATATTTAAAAATTTAAGAGCTGTTTTATATTCATGGATTTAGTGTATAATAAATCATCCCTGAATACAAAGGAGATTCTTGTATACAAGTTTGATGTTACAGCAGCTAACATAATGCTAGGGTGGAAGAAAATAACAACCTCAGTTATAATTCAAATAGTAATTTTATTTTCTTATTCTTAGAAAAGGCTTACTGGTTTTCCTTTAGACTGTTTCTTTTTCTTTAAAGACAGGTGATCTTTTTAAATATGGAGGTATAAAAGTAAATTTTCTTGACCAGTGATTGATCTTCTGATAAAGGTTGAGGTCTTTTTAGATCGGACACGATAGAAAATTATTCGAATTTAAAAATGTGGTGGAAGTGAAAAAGGAACTACCTGGGTGAAATGATGGAGGGAGATTTTACTAAATATAAATGGTGGGACTAGGAGGATGTCACATCAGTTTTGCTTTTGGAAAAGCTCACTGTGTGGTCTTTGTGCACTTGTCTCTCCTTCTGGTAAGTGCATAATTACATCTTTGAGTGTGTTACATTATATTGAGAGACCAGTGATATGAGCTTTCCTGTACCCAGGGCTTTGGGGGTTAGCAGCAATATTTTCTCTGTGATTCAGAAATAATTTTTATTTCATTATTTGTTTCCCGACTTCTTATCACAATGGGCTCCACCTGTTTGTTCAGAAGATTTATTTCTTTTTAACTTTGCTATCTGTACTCATCTCCTTATGGTAAAAGTTAAGGAGCTTTAAATGAAGCTTCTCAGAGAACCTGTTGCTCATGCTGGCTGCTTTTCTTACATTTATAGTGACAAAATCTCTTTCTGAAACTAGCCCAGTGAACGTATGGGCTGCTGATGTGCTTAGGTGATGGGGTATCCCCAACATAAAAATGTACATTTGTATAAAATATACATAATCCCAATCAGACAATCAGTGAGCAATCATAAGCATGAGGCATATGGTATTTGGCTAATGGTTTTTGGCGAATGATATTTCCTTTAACAATAGAATGTTTTACTCCCTTTATGTGGTAAGTAAAAAATCTACATTAAAGATAACAGGTTATGTTTTATGTGTGAAATCTTTTGTTTCAAAAATTTGTATCCAAGAAGGTAAAAAATGGTCTGGGACCTCACCACACATACACTAGAATATGTGAGAAAAGTGCTCAGAAAGTGGAAGCATTTTATAAATATATATGATTTTGTATATTTGATTGGCAGTACAATATTATTTTTAAAAACATAACAAAATAATGTCCATGAACTAGAGAATATTATCGCAATGTTCTTTAAGGTATTCACAAATATTTTGGCTATTTCGTTACACAAGGTTGCTTAATTGGGAAAGATGAAAAGAAGTTGCATTATAAGACAAAAGCAAAACTATAGTATATTGCCCAGAGTAGGCAATAATGATGTGTCTAGGTCCTAGAAAAGAGCATGATGTCAGAATACTGGAAGATTTCTAAGAAGAGTTTGTAGGAGGACTAAGTATATGTTAGATGGCCTCTTGTTTTCGCTGTTCCAGTTGATTGGAAGAGATACTGTAGGATGTCTGTAATACAGTGAGACTCCTGCCTTCCTTGAGGCAAAATTATATCTTGAACTCAGTCAGAGACTGTTTTATGGTCTTTTCCATGCTATTTTTCAAGTTCTAGTTTAAGGATGTTTCATGGATCACAAAACATTGTGGTGTTAACTTTTGTGTAGGTCTTCAGTATGGAAATTGGTCAGTAAAATATTTTTGACAGAAAAGTTTTGGTGTCTCAGCTTCTGGAGTGCTAGGTTAAGAGTGAAAGTTAACAGTTATGAAACAGTAGAAAATATCAGGAGTGTGATAATATCTTATTCACTGGGATAAAAATAGCATCATTAATGGAGTTTGTAAAGACAAAATTAAAGAAAATTTGAGACAAATCTCCAGAAGTCACAATTATCCCTTTGTTATGTATTGGACACATGGTGCAACTTAACAGACCTCTATGACACTATTACTATTTTTTTTTATAGATTCTATTTTTAAGTAACCTCTACATCTAATGTGGGGCTCGAACTTACTGAGATCAAGAGTCATGTGCTCTACTGAGCCAGCCAGGCATCATGTATCATGTATTTTCTACTACCATGTAGAAAATGTATTTTCTATCACGTATTTTCTACTTACCCATGTCAGAATGATGAACACTGGGTCGGAAATATGTGTTCTAGTTTTGCCTTTGTCATGTAATTTGGCTTCTGAATGTCATGAACATTAGTTTTCTTCTCCATAAAAATAAAGATGGTAATATCTGCCCTGCATTTCTCACAGGGTATGGTGCACACAGTAAATGAGCTGATTTCTATTTTAAACATCTAGTATTTTTAATTAGTGGCATTCTTGACAATTCATTTATTACAATTTGTCATAAAGTTGTAAATAGGTTGTTGTATATCTCTTTAATTTGCAAGTTTTCTGGCAACAAATTCTTTCATTTTTTTGTGCCTGGGTATATTTTTGTACAGCATTTATTTTTAAAGACTATGTAAACTAGGTATAGAATTTTTGTGTGGCCGTTCTTTTCTTTTACCACTTTAACTAGTTATTCTTTTGACTGGGCGCTTCCATCCAACCTGTCAGTCTTGTTGTTTTGTAGATCACATGTCTTTGTCTCTGGCTGATTTTAAGATTTTTCATTCGTCTTTATTTTCCCTCAGTTTTGTGATGTTCCTAGGTATGGTTTTCTCTTTATTTATCTTCCTTAGAGTTTGCAGACTTCCTGAATTTGTGGATTGATGTGTTTCATCGGACGAAATTCTTTGGTGAATTCTTGGTCTAGAGCTCTACTCCACTCTATTTCTTTTATTTTTTCTGAGATCTCAATTATATGTTTAATATATGGTTTCACTGTGCCCAACATGCTCTTACACTTATTACACTATTTTCTACTTTTTCTTCCTCTCTATGCTTGTTTGGATGTTTTCCTTTGGCCTTCTCTTCCAGTTTACTAGCCTTCTCTCCATCACTATACTTGTTATTCTGCCCAGCTCTTCTATGGGTTATTACTCTAGCTATTGTATTTTTTTTTTTTTTTTTGGTTTTCAAATGTGCCTTTCATTCTTTTCTATAGATATCAATTAATCTATTTTTCCACCGTTTCCTCTGTTACTTTGAACATACTAACCGAAATTATTTTAAAGTTTTGTCAGTTAATGCCAATAACTGGGTTACTGGGAGCTTTTTTTCAGCGTTTCTCTTTAGTCTTGGTTTTAGTACTTGTGTATAAAAATTCTAGAGGCTCTAGATGATTTATCCAAATCCAAAGAGTTGTCAGCTTTCCTTCTGCTAGGTGAAGAAAATGGAGAGGTGGCCAATCCTTGTATTCCAATCAGTGACTGAGCTGACTCAAGTACTAATAGTCTTCATCCCTTGCAGGGGAACCTAGCTGCCAGGCATAGCTATTTAGAGCATTCACTGCTGCATTCACAGGTACTAAACACAATTCAGGGTGGTACTTCTGAGAATACTGAACCTAGCTGCCAAGCATAGCATTCACTGCTGCATTCACAGGTACTAAACACAATTCAGGGTAGTACTTCTGAGAATACTGAACCTAGCTGCCAAGCATAGTGTTCACTGCTGCATTCACAGGTACTAAACACAATTCAGGGTAGTACTTCTGAGAATACTGAACCTAGCTGCCAAGCATAGCATTCACTGCTGCATTCACAGGTACTAAACACAATTCAGGGTAGTACTTCTGAGAATACTGAACCTAGCTGCCAAGCATAGTGTTCACTGCTGCATTCACAGGTACTAAACACAATTCAGGGTAGTACTTCTGAGAATACTGAACCTAGCTGCCAAGCATAGCATTCACTGCTGCACTCACAGGTACTAAACACAATTCAGGGTAGTACTTCTGAGAATACTGATCTTTTCGGAAGCTTTCTTCCTAGCATCGTATGTGCAGCTTCACATGTCAGCAAATGTCATGAGGTAAAACCATGTGTCAGCTTGATGCGTCATCATTTATTTCTCACTTGGATCTTGGTCCCTCCTGTCCCTAAATTTTTAAAAATTATTGATTGATTGATTATTATTTGTATATGTGTGTGTGTGTATATGTATATATTTTAATCTCCAGCCCCACAAGACCGCCAAAATTTCTGCTGGAGTCTCTATCCCATATCCATGGTCCCTGTTCAGGCAAAGCCCATATTCTCAGCCTCTTGGTGTGTGTCTAGATTGGCAAATGCCCCCGCTCTTCATCCCAGGGGAAAAAAGCACCATCAAAATTCAGCTCACCCCTTGGATGCTTCCTCCATCTGAAATCTCGAAGCTAGTAAATTCAAATTCATGGTAACTAATTGGCAAAACTTTTCTTTCTCTTAAGAGTGCCATACACACACCACACACACAAACACACACACACACACACACACACACACACACACACACACACACACACACGTCCACTTTTTTCCCTGAACATAAACACCCCATGATCTATGAATCCCTAATTTACAAATAAATTCCACATATAGGCAGTGAACAATGTGGGGTCTGGAGCTCCTTTCTTCCTAGAAACAACTGTCCTTTGTTTTTCAAATTGTTCCTCAGATAAGCAACTGCTACAGACTGATACCTTGTCATTTGCATATAAGAGTCAACAAGTTCATAGTGAATCACCTTCTTTTCTTATTGATGTATGGGTGAATATCCCAATACCAAGAATATATTTCTCCCAGGAGAAATGTTGCAAATGGTGGTTAGTAGTTTTAGAAATAATGTCTTTAACAATATACTTCAAGGATGGTCTATTATTAACTACACTTCTATGGATTGACCTAGAATTTTGTTGAATCTAGTGACAGATAGATACTCAAAGTGAACTAAAATATATAATGCTATTTTTAAGTGATTATGTATTCCAGGTAACAGAAACCACTGAGTTTTTGACATACAACCAAGTTGTTCAGAATGCCTGGAGTGGGTTCTTGGCCTGCCTTCCTTCCCTTCAGGGTCCTAACGTATATTAAGAAATTCACTGAAGCTTGGTGAGAGGGGTAAATCAGGGACTATGGTGCTGCTTGTCAAGTTGAGACTGATACTCGGCTGAGCAACGCTTTGATTCTCATGAGGTGTGTCATATGCCTCTTGGACCCTGTCATGTATCCTTTCAGACTCACTTCCAGTACTGTCTGTGACCATGGCAAACATTGTAGGTAGGCTGTGCCTCACTTGTGTTGACTTCTCACCTTGAACTAATGCTGAGTATCTTTGAACTTCTGCTTTGTGATTTTACCAGCATGTCTTATTTCTCCCTCTGCCCCTAAAAGTGCAGCTTAGAAGTGGGGAGGAGCTAACACCACATAGAGAACCCCTCAATCAGTGGCAATGGGTGGGCAGTTCTGAGAGAGAGAGGCTTTCTGTAGCTCTTCCCAGGGTCAAGGTTGGGTGGAACCTAACTTGGCCATGGTGATGACCCAACTCCATACACTTGTATTGGCTTTTATTCCCTGTTTCACTTTACGTGGTGCTTCATTCTTACTTTCTGGGATCGCCTTCTACTATTTGCATGTAACTTTTTATTTCACATTTTGCTTTTGAAACGAACGTAGCCTAAGATATATGGTAAATTACTTTTTTTTCTATAGAGGAAAATGAAAAAAAAAAAAAAAACCAAGAAAGAAAAAGAATCAGGACTAAGCCACATCCATTTACAGTGAAAGAGATGGTAAGGAAAAAGCTAAAACAATGTATCTCTCAAAGGTATTTTATTTACAAATTCGTCATCTTTCAGGTCACCAAATGAGGCCAGTTAAAGAATTCTTTTACTATGAGGTCATCTCTTGACCTAATCAATTTCCCTCCTTCCCTTCTTTGTTACTTCCCGTTAATATGCATTCCCTGGCTAGATCCTGGTGGTATAATGAGTAACAAAATGTGGCATGATTACTGCCTCTTTGCAAAGTTTTATTTCTGTGAAATTAATTAAGTAACCACACAAACAAACACATGCATGCCAGAGTGAATGCCTTAAAGGACAAGAACACAGCGGGGAGAAAGCCAGTACCAGGAGTTTGACTTAGCGAGGGAGATCTGGGCAAGCCTCCTCGAGAAGGTGACACTTGAGTTGACATCGATCGAAAGGATGAAAACGAGTTAATTAGAAGGAGAGAGAAGGGAAGAATTTTCTAACAGAGGGACAAATGAAGTGTGCTCAAGGCCTATTGTCAGGAAAGCGTGGCAGTTTCGAAGGAGTCACAGACAGCCCCAAGGAGGGAGATGTGCCAAGTAGGAGGGACTGTCACAAAATGCTTTCAGTATTAAAGAATGAAGTGTGTATGCGTGTGTGTGTGTGTGTGTGTGTGTGTGTGTGTGTGATGGTGACAGCAAGGAGGGGCCTCATGAATAAACCAGACGTTGTTTGAGCAAAAAACAAATATATGAAGGATCTGGGGAGAATAATATATAATATATGCAGACGAACAAATTTTTAAAGTTATGAACATTTAAAAATGTGAGAATTGTGGGAATTGATTATTTTAAATTAGTGAATTTCTAAATAAATAGCACTGAAAGAAAAAGGATGAGGTATTTATTCATTTGTTCATCAATTTATTTGTCCTCCCTCTTGGTGATACCTTAAGAACTGCATAAAAAGCTTTTAAAACTCTTTATATCTAGGTAGTTTTACATTGTTATAAAATTTATATATTTTTATTATTTTTATATTAATTTTTAGGGTGGTAGAATTGTAGGTGGGCTTTTCTCTTTTAAAAGTATTTCAACTAAAATTTGACTTGAGATTGATTTTCATAGTGTAACACAGGAAGAGTCTATACAGATGCTATTGAAGCATGGTGTGTAGCCACGTTTAATTACTCAGTCAGATGAGTTTTTGTACTTAAGTTTTAATAAAGTTAAATTGCCTAAGTACCACACAAGTTTGTATTCTGGTTCTGCTGATTTCTCCCAAATTTGAAATTCAAGAAACTAGAGACAAATTATTTTCCACTTGGAGCTATATTTCCTTTGATATTTCTTAGCAATATTGCCTTAATGTAACCCAAAGTTACACAGTCCAGACACAGTGTGAAATGATGCTTTAAGATTTAGCCTAATATATATAGTAGCTCTTGCCAGTAGTCCTTCCTTTTCGATGACATAGCTTGGTTTATTTTTATTGGTTACTTTTAAACTTAATCTTTTAGGGAATCTCTTAATCCTGTATCAATTATTTTAAAAATGTGTAATGAATAAATGGAGAAACAAGTATTTATGCAGTAATTACTACACAGAAGAAAGATTTCTACCATGAACAATAAGAGGGAATTAGACAGAAGTGGGAGAATTAATTGGGCAGATCATTGAGATGTCGAATAAGAAGTATAAAAGGTAAAGTCTGGGACTTTTCGATTTGTTCCTTACAACATTCATGGTAGAGGATAACCATCCTTGGACTCTGAAAAACAAATTCAGAGAAATATCTGCTCCCTTAGGTTTTGCAGACACAAATTAAGATACCAATCTTAAAACCAATGGTAATTAACACTATTTCTGTGGACTTTTGTTACGAGGATGAACCATAGCTATCAACTTGTAGAAAATGTTAGGGGTGCCTGGGTGGGTCAGTCAAACGTCTGCTTTTGGCTCAGGTCATGATTCCGTGTTCCTAGGATGGAGCCTGGCATCGGGCTCCCTGCTCCGTGGGGAGCCCGCTTCTCCCTCTTCCTCTGCCTGCTGCTCCCCATGCTTGTGCTCTCTTTCTCTCTTTGTGTCAAATAAATAAATAAATAAATAAATAAATAAATAAATAAAATCTTAAAAAAAAAGAAATTGTTAAAAATGATGCAAAAGGTGTTAAAATTTTTCCACCACCCAGTACCCAGTAACCGAATCTGTTTTTCTTTAAACAATAAAAGAAAGTATTTCAAAATGTTGATGGTGGTCATAGGACTATGGTTAGTTTTTTATCCAACTTTTCCTTATTTGCCAAATAATTTTTAATAAGTATGATTTATTTTCACAAAAAATAAATAAATACTTCCTGAATTTATAAAAAATATCTGAAGCAAAACTTCAAAGTGATAGCTTCTGTTAATCTGAATAGTTCTCTTGTGGGTGTTGGTTATTTTTTAAATACTTTTCTGCATGTATCTGTATGTCTTTTATGATAGAATTACATATAGAGAAAAATGATGTGAAAGGATTCTTCTATTTCATGCTAAGTTACACTCAATGGAGATATATCTAGTTGGAGAATTTCTTTGAATAATTTGCTGCTCAATGGTATAAGATACAAGTCTTACTGGGATTTAAATTTTTTTTTTCATCGAAGTGTATTTGACACAGTGTCACATTAGTTTTAAGTGCACAACACAGTGATTGGACAACTATACATTCATTATGCTGTGCTCACCACAAGTGTAGCTACCATCTGTCACCATACAACACTATTCCAATACCATTGACTATGTTCCTTATGCTGTGCCTTTTATTCCTGTGACTTATTTATTCCATCACTGGAGGTCTGTATCTCCCACTCCCCTTCACCCATTTTGCCCATCCCTCAACCCCTTCCCCTCTGTATTTGTTTGTTCTCTGTATTTATGGGTCTGTTTCTGTTTCTGTTTTTTACTTGTTTTTTAGATTCCACATATAAGTGAAATCATATGGTATTTGTCTATCTTTGTCTGACTTCACTTGGCATAATACTCTCTAGGTTCATGCATATTTTTGCAAATGGCGAGATCTCATTCTTTTTATGGCTGAGTAATATTTCAGTGTGTGTGTGTGTGTGTGTGTGTGTGTGTGTACCACATTTTCTTTATCCATTCATCTGTCTATGGACAATTGGGTTCTTCCATATCTTGAGTATCATAAATAATTGCAATAAACATTGGGGTGCATATATCTTTGACTTAGTGTTTTTGTTTTCTTTGGGTAAATACCCAGTAGTGGAATCACTGGATCATATGGTAATCCTATTTTTAATTTCTTGAGGAACCGTCATACTATTTTCCCTAGCGGCTTCACTGATTTACATTCCCACTAACAGTGCATGAGGTTTCCTTTTTCTCCATATCCTCCTTTTTCTTATCTTTTTGAGTCTAGCCATTCTGACAGGTATAAGGTAATATATCACTGTGGTTATAATTTGCATTTCCCTGATAATCAATGATGTTGAGCTTATTTTTATGTGCCTGTTGGCTGACTGTATGTCTTGTTTGGAAAAATGTCTATTCAGTTCCTCTGCCCATTTTTAAATTGGAATTAATGTTTGTTTTAAATAAATTGTTTTAAATAAGGTATTATCATCACTAACTTGTTCTAAAAAGTAACTAAAAGAATAATTTAAAATTACCAAGTTTTACTTTTATCTGTTTTCGTGAAGAGCAAAGAGTAACTTATATTCTTTTCTCTCTCTCTCTCTCTTTTTTAAACGGTGGTAACAGTTTTGTCGATTACAGACTCTGAACTCACAAGCCCTTTAGTCCATCATGGGCTCCCACTCACTTAGCAGCTGTGGTGTGAATCTGATCATGTGCACTTCATCATGTGGGTGCTGAGGGGGGTGGTGTCTCTGCTTTTAAAAATGAATCCCATTTCTCTCTCCTCAATGAGAGAAAAATTATTACATTTTACTTACAGATAGTACTACGTTATATAAAGAAAATTTGAAAATTTATTTTAAACAGAAAAGCTTAGTTTCCCTATTAGAGAAATGGGAGACAATGGTCATTGGAAAAAGCTGACTCTAAGCCATAAAAAGCTGTTTTGAAATAATTGCCATTCATTTGTGAGGTGACACTGGTCAAATTGCTTAACATGTTTGAATGTTGGTTTCCTTTTCTGCAATACGTGGATGATAGTACCTTCCTACTAGGGTTGTCATGAGGATTAAAGGTAGTAAGTAAATTTCCTAATAAACAGTAGCTATTTAAGTAGTTCATACCATTAAAGTTAACATAGATCCTTTAAACTGTCAGGTATATATAGCTTTTATTTTTTTAATAAGAGATATGTGATACATTTAAAATTTTGAGTTGTCTTGGTGCTTTTTAGGCATGGATGATATTTGAAGATTTAGTTTCATAAGAAAAAGAAATTTGGCAACAACAACCACCACCACCTCCACATAGATAAATGAAGGAACAACGAATAATATTAATAGTTGGCATCGTTATTCAGCAAGTGCTTTTATTTTTCCCCTCTTTCTTTCTTTTAAGAATTTTCAATAATGACAGCATGGCTCCTGGGCTGTAATATAGTAGTAATATGAAGAAAACTTTATTTGAAGGGTAAGTTAATTGCTTAATTATCAGTTTGTGAAGCATAGGCACCGTAAACATTCCATCCGATATCGAAGCATATTTTTACTAGACTGTAGTAGGATAATAAACACAATGCAAAATAAAAGAATAAGTGCGGACTTTTTTCAAAAGTTTTATAGTTTTATAGCTGTAAAACTACAAGTAAAGCATATCTGTTGTAAAAAATTTAAACAACACAGATGTATTAAAAGTGGAAAATAAAAGTCCTCCTTCAATTCCCTCTCCACTCAAAAACGTTGACTTCCTTCCTGAGATATATCTAAAATATAGACATATCATGCTCATATATATCATATATATTTATGCTCAGATAGATAAGAATACACACATTTTAATAAATATGTGTTGTGTTGTGCCTTGTCTTCTTATATGTCTCTTGGATATCTTTTTTCACGTCAATGTAGTCTACCAACTGTATGGTATTACATTTCTGGAGTTATTCTGCAGTTTTACTTCTAGAAAAACTTGCAAGTGGGCATAAAGAGACATGGATTTGTAAGAATGTCATTTGTATTAATGTAAAAATCCTAAAAATTATTAATTATGGTGTCTTGAAGCAATTGAATACTATATAGATGTTAAAATGAACTAAAATTTCCATGTGTCAGCATAGATCAATCTTTAAAATTTGAGTGAAAAAGAAAGCTTCAGAGGATAATTATAATGTTACATCACTTTCACAACCTTTATGAACATAAAAGTAATTTTATATATCAGTTATAGATACTTAAATATGTAGGAAAATTGTGAAAATGTGGTCATGGTGTTCAGAGGGTAGAAGATTTCTATTTTCAGCAGATCTTTACAGACCTGTCTATCCTTACAGATTATGATATTCTCTGCACTGTTCTCTGCATTCTCTACCAGTTCACCTGTCCTTCAGCAATGTATGAAGTATTATCAGACTTCTTATTTTTTGCACGTATAAGTTTAAATATCTCATTGGTGTTTTGTTTTCTTTTACCCAGTTAGTGCTATTGAGCGTTTTATATATATATTTTTTAAGATTTTATTTATTTATTTGAGAGAGAGAGAGTGTGTGCACATGTGCGAGCAGGGGCAGAGGGGGAAGGGGAGAGAGAGAATCTCAAGCAGACTCCTGTGCTGAGCGCAGAGCCTGACAAGGGGCTCAATACCACGATCCTGTGATTGTGACCTGAGCCAAAACCAAGAGTCTAACCAACTGAGTCACCCAGGGGCCCCAGAGCATTGTTTTGTATTTTATGGGGACCATTTAAATCTTCCCTTTGCAAATTGCCTTTTAAATACTTTGTTATTTCTTCCCCTGTACTTTAGATTTTTAAAATACACTTTTAAGAATTGTTTGTATGTTTAGAGTACTTTTTATCATTTACGTTCATTGCAAATATTTTCTTGCTAACTGTCCTCTCTAAACATTTTATTACAATGTCATTTGTTATATAGAGATTTTGAAATTTTATTACTCCCAGCTTTATCATTTATTTCCTTTACGAATTTGGCTTTACTTGTTTGAGGAGTCTTTTCTTAGAGATTATAAAGATATCATCCAATTTCCTGTTGAAGCATTAATACTTTGCACTAAGGTCTCTGGCATAGTTGGAATTTTTTTGTAGTTGTTCTGAGGTAGATTACCTCCACCTCGACCCCCGTCCTGTGCATAGCCAATTGTCCTACTTTAGTTTTTCCATTGATTTGTAAGGCTAAGTCTGGCGTATGTAAGTATCATATATTTAAATCTGTTCTGGATTTAGTATTCTGTTCCACTGGTTTGTCTAATTCTGTGCCAATCCAATACTTAATTCTTTAATCCTTTTAACAGTATGAGCTGTCTTTATATTTGTCAGGAAGAATTCTACTCCTTATTTTTAAAAATTGTCTCGGCTATTTTTATAAACTTTTCCGTATTATTTTAGAGTCTGCTTGTTAAATTCCATGAAGCATTCTGTGTGATGGATATTCTTCAGTTGTTTCTTTAGACCAGCTGTCCATGGAGCTATCTCCTTTGTATTTCTTTGGCTTCTGACTTCTTACTGGATTTAACCAATGGGAAACACCAGCAGGAGATTGGGAAGAGAGAGAGCAAAGGGAGTTTATTTCTCTGGCTCCCTCTCTGGCCTCTAGCCAATGTGGCAGTAGATGCAGACTTCTATGCACACAACTCCTATATTACAAGGCTCCAGTGCCATCTGGATTTCCCTAACTCCGTTCCTTCCCTTCCACCAGGCGGGAGGTAGTGGTGGTAGTGGTAGTGAAGGGAGAGATAGCAAAGAACTTCCTCCTTCTAACTATCATCACATCTCTGTATTGAGTCCCCTATGATGTGATATATCTTTTCTTTAACTTCTGATATAACCCCTGTTGGGGCTGGAAGTGCATTGATTTTATAGGTTAATTTGAGAGGACTGTCATTTTTGTGATAAAGCCTTTCTATCCATTTATATGTTAGGCACCTCTATCTAGTTCTGCTTCTGTGTGCTTTGGTGATATTATAAACTTTTTTTCTATAAAGATCTCCCTTAACTTTTTTGAGACTTATTCCCAGGATGATTTTTTTTTTGTAATTGTAAATATTTAAAAAGATGCACTCTCTAAATTTTTGTTGGTGATGAATATTGATTTTTACATGTTTATTTTCTATCCAGCAAACTTACTATTTTAGATTTTTTTGAGCTTCTCTTCTGTAGGCTAGGTAGATAATCATGTTGTCTCTATATCATAAAAATAGTAATAACAATCATTGCTAAAACTTATTGAACTGACTTTCTTGAAAGACACTTTAAGTGGAATCACTCATTTAATCTTTAGTTCAATTCTATGATACAGATACTGTTATTATTGTGTACTTATACTTTCAAATTTTATTTTTAAAAACATTTATTTATTTTCATTTTTTCCCTAGCTTTATTGAAATATAATCAACATAGAACATTAGGTAAGGTATATAATGTGAGGATCTGATACCCGTATGTATTATGAGATGATTATCAGAATAAGTTTAGTTAACACATGTATCATCTCATATAGTTCCGTTTTGTTGTGTGGTGAGAAATGTTAAGATCTACTCTCTGAGCAAGTTTCATGCATACAATGCAGTACTGTTAACTATAGTCACCGTGATGTACGTTACATCCCCAGAACCTATTCATCTTGTAACTGGAAGTTTGTACCCTTGTACCACCTTCAGCTGTTCTCCTCAACCCCTGGAAGCCATCATTCTTCTTCTGTTTCTGTGACTTTGGGGTTTTTAGATTCCACATGTAAGTGAGACTATACAGTATCTTTCTCTGACTTATTTCACTTAGCATACTGCCCTTATATCCACGTTGTTATGAATGGCAGGATTTCCTTCATTTTATGGCTGAATAAGGTTTCATTATATATATACATTTTCTTTTTCTGTTCATCCATTGATGACACCGAGGTTGTTTCTGTGTGTTGGCTATTGTGAATACCACTGCTACGAACATAGGGGTGCAGGTAATGATTTTAGTTCTTCAGATATATACACAAAGGTAGGATTGCTGGATCATATGGTAGTTCTATTTTTAATGTTTTGAGAAAATTGCATACTGTTACATAAAAACTGTGCTAATCTACATTCCCACCAACAATGCATATGTTTTCCCTTTCTCCACATCCTCAACCAGCACTTGCTATGTCTTGTCTTTTTGTTAGCAACCATTCTGACAGGTGTGAGGTGATACCTTATTGTAATATTGATTTGCATTTCCTTGATGATTAGTGACGTTGAGCACCTTTTCATGCACCTTTTGGCCATTTGTATGTGTTTTTTGGAAAAGTGTCTATTCGGGTCCTCTGCCCATTTTTCAATTGGATTATTTGCTTTTTGTTATTGAGTTGTATGAGTGTCTTATATATTTTGGGTATTAACTCTTTATCAGATAGATGGTTTGCTAATATTTTCTCCCATTCCATGGGTTGCCTTTTTATTTTACTGATTGTTTCTTTTGCTGTGCAGAAGATTTTTAATTTAATGTAGTCCCACTGGTTGATTTTTGCTTTTGTTGCTTGTGCTATTGGTGTCATATCTAAAAATTTATTGCCGAGACCAATGTAAGGAGCTTTTTCCCTATGTTTTCTTCTAAGAGTTTTATGATTTCAGATCTTACATTTAAGTCTTTCATTCATTGCAAGTTAATTTTTGTGAGTGATGTAAGATAGGTGATCAATTTCTCTAATCAAGAAAAAAAGAGAGGACTCAAAATTGGAAAGAACTGACATTACATCTGATACTAAAGAAACACACAGGAACAGAAGAGACTATGATGAACAATTACACAACAATAAATTATACATTTCTACCAAATGAATATTGGTGCCAAAATTCAGAAAATAATATCAAGAAAAATAATATACAGATATATTAAACTAATAGCAGTATGAAGAAATGGGGTTATTTCTAGGAGTATACGGAAAGTTTAATTTTGAACATCTATTAATCTAATTCATGCAGTTAACATTTTAAGGACAAAAGTTATCAGAGATTTTCAATAGATGATGAAATGATTTTTGATGATATACAAATACATTTCTGATTAAAAACCATAGGTAAAACAGTAGAAGGAAAATTCATTAGTATGGATGAATACAAATCTAACCTGTTATAATTTTGAAAATTCAAAATCTTTCTGTGAAAGATTCAGAATAATATAAGAATCTCTTCTATCACCATTATTGTTTCATATTTTTCTGGAGGAGGCTAAGAAAATGTACTAAGCAGAAATTAGGAAAGGAGTAGGCAAATTTATTATTGTGTGAAATATGACTATACCATTATATGGTAGTGGTTCCTGTGAAAAATCTCCCTCCCTGTGGTGCTTGGGCCTTCTGAACAGATGTCGCTCTGTAACAAGATTGTCTCCCTTTGGTAACTAGACTCTACCTAAAAGAACAAAAGAAATGTAGGTCTTACGTTGTAAAATAAGGGATGCAGGTTTGCTATAGTGCAATGGTTTAGATGTGGGTATAAATGCTATGTGGCTGGTAGTTAGTAATGACAAATGATGAAGGATTTTGAATTAAACTGCTCTAGAACATTTAGAAATAAGAAAATCATTGGACTTTTTATTGCAAATATAAATAGCATGTACATTTAAATAAATATGTAAAATGTTTATAATATAAAAAGATAAAACAGGGACCCCTGGGTGGCTCAGTTGCTTAAATGTTTGCCTTCAGCTCAGGTCATGATCCCGGGGTTCTGGGATCGAGAGCCCCATGTTGGGCTCCTTGCTGTGTGGGGGCTCTGCTTCTCCCTCTGCCTCTGCCTTGTGCTCCCCTACTTGTGCTCTCTCTCTCTGCCAAATAAATAAATCTTTAAAAAAATATAGAACATAAAAATTAAGTCTACTAAAAAGCAAACTAAAATGTAAATGCTATGAACGAGATTATATAGATAACGAGAAAGTATTAGGCAAAAATGTAAATGCTTTGTTACAGTGATAAGATTAGAGTTGCTTTATTTCCTTTTGAAAAAATATATTTAATATTGTTTAATCATCTTTTTCATAAAACTTTTCCGAAAAAAATCATAGCATCTGTTACTCGGCTATGGAGAAGGGTCAGGGCTTAGTGCTGTCCGTATAAGACAAACTCTGCTTCCTATGAACAGGTAACATGTGGTTATATTCACATACATTTTTCAATTTGGTTATCACTACAGTCTTTTACATTCTGGCCCTTCTATAGGAGTGTAAACTTTATAAAAGCCAGGACTCTGTGTCCATAGAGCCTACCAGGTAGCCTGGCCACTGTTAATTATCAGGTACAAAACCACTGGACTGTGGGTTAGAGCAGATAACCCCTACAAGCTATGGAGAAGAGGGATTATTCATATTGTTATGAATGAGAAATTTGTTTTGAAGGTTAATGATCTTGGCCTAATAAGCTGTTGACAGAAAGCGTTCTTTTGTATTAGGGACCGTATTATTGTGCTTGCTGGGTTGTGTATCACTAATAACATTAGAAGGTCCCCACATTCTCTACTCAGCAGGAGAATCAATGAGGTGATATGCGATATCGACCCAGAGTGTATAAGGAAAAATATACACATATCTCTCTTGATAATAATAGACTTACTGAATAATAGCATACAAGGCAATTAATTACACAGAGTACCAGGTTTGTTTACAGCTGAGTAGCTAGTTCAGAAGTGAACACATGATGTCTTTAAACTCTTTTACTCCTTGAGTAGTCCTGACTCTATTATTCTTTCTTCCTGCAAAGTTTCCTGCCCCAGAACTCTTGGGTGAATTTTGGTGGCTGCTCTACGGATAGGGGCCTGAGAATTCCTTTTAACCACTGACATTATTTTTGTATCTTTGATCCTTTCTTATATTCCCAGCTACTCAGGATAAAACTTGCCAGTCATAGTTTTGGGAGTCTGGGATCCTCTCTCAAAGATAAAAGAATTGGTTTAGATTAGTTTAAACTGCTTGTCAAATACTCAAATATTTAGAATTGGCTTGTCTTAATATACTTGGTGTCTGCTTTCATGTCTTCTCAGATCCAGTCTATATTTAGCAAATTTTTCTATTGAATATCATTGGGGAATGTCTTTTTTTGGTATCATTTATTGATTCTGTAAAAGTTTGCCACATATAAGTTTGAAACAGAATGGAACACACGCATATTTTATGTATACTAAATTGTTTTCTTGTGGGATTTACTGTTATAAACCTTTTTCCTCCTGGAGCATTGGATTTTTAGGGATTATATCAATTGTGTATGCAACAAGAGTCTATGTATCCTAATCAGGATGTTTTTAGGTGTTGTGAGAAACAATTCTACCAATTATATTTTACGGAAAAAACATTTCCAGAAAAGCAACTAGAACGAAAATGAGGCAGTCTGGTAGGATCACAGCTAAAAGAAAATAAAATATCAGAATGAGAAATTGGAACACAGGAACAATTATTTGTAGATACTATTTATAGATGAGTTTCTAGCCACAGCAAAAGTTTATGTCTCTATTGCTCACTAAACTGTGTAAAATATTGTTACATAAATTCCCTGTCATTTTTATCTGTTTTCTTCCTCTGTCTTAACTGACTAGCCTTTGATAAATCACAAATCACTGTTTATATTTTAGCTAGTAATAACAAAAGTGCACCATTTGAACCTCAGTTGTATTGGTTACTACATTGTGTTATAAAAGGAAATTCCTGATCTCTGGATAGTAAAATGTGAGTGGTTTCCAATCTGATTAGTTTTAGGTGTCTGTGTCAGGAAACTTTAGTAAAAGGCCGCAGATGGAGGTAGAACTTCGTATAGCCCTTTTATCACCTTGACCTTCATCCACATAAATCCTACGCCCCTGGTACTTGTGTTTCTCAGACATTAGCATTAACAGAAACAATCGTTGTTCATGTAGATTTTTCTGTTTTCTTCCAATAGTTCAGATGATAGTTGACGATTTTATTTAGTTAATTAATTTTTAAAAAAGATTTTATTTATTTGACAGAGAGAGAGACCACAAGCAGGGGGAAGGACAGAGGGAGAAGCAGGGTCCCCGCTGAGCAGAGAGCCCCATGTGGGGCTCAATCCCAAGACCCTGGGATCATGACCTGTGCCGAAGGCAGACGCTTAACCAGCTGAACCACCCAGGCGCTCCAATAGTTGGCTATTTTAAAACAAAATAGAATTATTCACATGGGTTTGGATTATATATTCTATGGATTATATGTTCTAAAGTATGTGTATCTCTGTCTTAGAGATAATCACGTACATAACTGTCCGTAAATTTTAGGTAATATTCATTGTTCCATGGAAGAGGTTTTCTATGTAAGCCATTGTCTTTATTTGTTCACCTCCTGTATCTTTTACTTCTATATTCCAGGCATACTTACATTTAAACTACCTATTTGATGATAAAGCTATTACGTGTTTACTGAGGGGAAAAAATGAAGAGTCAATCTTAGAATTCTACAAATACTTAATGTACCCATGAGTTTTAGTATGCCTCAGACACTCTGGATTTATGTTAATACTTCTGGGCCAACTAGGTAGGGATACATGATTAAATTTGTTAGCATTCATTTTGTAAATGAAATGACATGTTTTATGATCATTATAGTACAGGGTTATGTATATAATTTCAAAATCCATTCCGAAAGTTTGTATATGTTAAAGAGAGTTCTGCTGTAGTAAGTTTTCTTTTGAAATTGTACACATTTAAAAGGGAAACCTCCAAAAGGCATGACAAGCATTCAAGTTTTATTATGCCCGGTGGAGGGTTCTTTTGGCTCTATTCAACTCCTGCTTCCAAAAACAGCTTCCTGAGGTTGTAGTGAAATATAGGCAAAGCTCATAGTTGCACAAATGTCTACAAAAATGAGAGAACCATCACGGAGGCAGAGTTCAAGTAAAAGAAGGGGAAGGAGGGGGAGAGAGAAGGAGAGAGAGAAACTGACTCTGTTGCCAGGTAAGTAGCAATTGCAGTAAATAACAGCATATATTTTGTAGTATCCATAATGGGGAGACCCAGATTTCATTATAGATTTATGTTGTACGAGCCATATGTTAGCAAGTTGGAAAGTGTGGCAATAAATAGATGGAGTTAAAAGAGGGCAGTGGTTGCTGAAGGAGCTAATTTAATTTGAACTCTGAATAACTATTGATGAAAAGACTAAGAGTTCTTGTAATTAACATCAGCACTTTGATATAAGAAAGTTCCTGTTTGAAAAGCAAGTGTGCAACATAGAACCTTTTAAGAGAAGAAAATTAGGTGTTACAACATGGAAAGAGGTTACAGTTAGGACCAAGGTGAATATGTTTTAGCCATATTCAGTCCGTGTTTCACCAATCCTTTGTGTGGATGAATGATCATTCAGACAGAATCCATGCACATTGTTAGGTTCATTTTATGTGTCTTTACTTAGCTAATTTTTCAATAAACCATATACATATGGTTTACTTCCAATCGTAGGCTCAGGTATTCTCCACTGAATATTTCTGTTTCTAGAAAATGCAGAGCTGGAAAATCCTTTCAGCTATTACTATAAATAAGCATGTGGAAAAACAGTCGTTGCAATTGGAATTTCGGTTCCCACAGTGGGGAAGATAGTGCGGAGGGCCATTTACAGCAGCGTTTCTTCAAGTTCATCCATGAATTACCTGAATCAGAATCTTTTAAAAGAGTTATTTAAATGCAGAGCCCCACCCCAGACCAACTCTTTGGGTAGAGCTGAGAAATCTGGATGTAACCAACTCACTGGGTGACCCACATACACAAGGAGCCCCCACTTTGTAGAATGCTCTTAGAACAAAGCCTGTTCCTGTTTGTATGAACACATACCACAGCCATACAACAGGCATTTTTTTTTTTCCTGTCAAGCACTTCTCCCTCAAACCATTTTAAAGGGAAAAAATAATAGAGACGTAAAGATCTACAAAAACTATGAATGTTTGTTATGGATTCTTCAGAGACTGAGAATTTGCCTTCACTCAGCAGGGGGCCAGATGCCTCAGAAGCCATTCTGCCCCCTGGAAGTGTCACAAGTAGCCACCTGCTGTGTTAAACAGACTGCAAAACCTGGGGGGGGGGGAGAAACAGACTTTTTAAAATTTTTTTTGCAGTGGATAAAGCTGGAAGCTTTTATCTTGTAGATAAAGCCGGTGGGAGGAAAGCCAGGGGCTCCGCTGGGTCACAGAGTCATCATTATGATGCTTTTGCTAATGATTACACAGGACACTTAGGAGATGAGCTGGGGCAAGTGTTGCTGCATCCGTGCCGGATACCTGCCTGGCTTGCTGATGGCATGAGTGGTCCTGGGGGTTGCGCTCACATTGGCTGCTCAAATCGGACACTCGCGGAAATAATGCCATTTTTAATTTAAAAAATCGGTATCAGTGGTTTGCAGATTTTGGTGTGAATCGCAGTCACCTGGGGAGCTGCTCAAAATCCAGATTTCTGGGCCCCACTCCCAGAGATTCTGACAGTTTGAATGAGACCAACCGTCTGTCATTTTCCCAGGGGCCTGTGCCTTCCAGGGAGATGGACTTACAGGTGGTCGCTGAAATGTGAGCACATATGTTAGAGCCCTATCAGTGCTTGTGAGAGTGTTTTTTAAGAAGAGACATTGTTACAGCAAAGAGCAAACAAACTGAGCTCTAGAGGACACCTTATTTATTTCATACCCCAGCTAGCACATTGAAATTGCAGCATAAAAATAATTAGAATATTCCGGTGCATGTCCAGTAGGTTACACTGTATTTTCACCTTATGTGTGGAATATGGACTGTGGACTTCCTGGACTTAAAGTATATCAGGAGGAAGGACTTCGGATGAGCTTAACTGGGCATCATACACTTGAGGAAGTGTTTCTCTTCAACAAAGGAAGCTGCTGAGGGATGTGTCTTGGTTTGCAGCAGAAGCGGTAGCATGACTGAAGGGGTTCACTTCACACAGCCCTGCTGAAGTTTGTGTAGAGCCCTTAAATGCATCAGACAACAATACTGAAAACAGTGGCAAATGAGAGAAAGGGAGAATTTCTCCCACAACATCACTTCGGGCGCAGAGCACTATCTCTCAGAACCACCACACACGCAATGACACACATCACTGGAGTTAATAGAGCGCTTAAAGGCACGACGTGAATGTCCACATCTTCCAAACATTCTGTAACAGCTGGGTGCAAAGGAAAAGAATTGCTTTCCTTATGAATACACCGATTGAGCTAGCAGTGTTTACTCTGAATCCCCAGGAGAAAACCAAAATCTTTGTTTATGTAATGTAAGGTTAGACTTTCTAGAGTAATTAGAAAAAGTCCTTTCTTAAATGGGTCGAGATATCAGAATATGTTAGCATGTCTTCCTCCAAACGTTTTATTTTGTTTATTTATTTTAAAAGAATGTTCTATATTCTAGTGTTTAGTATGATCATCTGGAAATACAGACATCTATTTCAGATGTGTACAAAACTACAGGGTGTTTTTGTTTTTTAAAGATTTTATTTATTTATCAGAGAGAGAGAGAGCATGAGCAGGGGGAATGGGAGGCAGAGGGAGAAGCAGGCTCCCCACTGAGCAAAGAGCAGATGTCCGACTATGCAGGACTTGATACCAGGACCCCGGGATCATGACCTGACCCGAAGGCAGTTGCCTAACTGACTGAGCCACCCAGGCATATCCCTCCAAACATTTTAAAGAAAAGCGCCATTACTACAAAAATACATGGAAAAAAATTAAATGATCTTTGGTGCTTCCTTTTACCTTCCTATGTTTTAATTCTTTTGTAGTGTCCAGTTGCTAAATGTCCAATATTATCAATACTTAGAAAAAGCCAGTTCTGAAAAGAACAAATATTACTCAATAACATTTCCTATTTTATAAGCTATGCTGAACTTCATTGAATAGCCAGAAAACAGGTTTCATTTTCTTGGGATGATATGAATAATATGAATCTAATTACAACTTGTTTTACAACCCGATCATCTCATTCCTTCCTTAATGATACCTGCTTAAACGATAAATTACTTAAGTTAACCAGGTCTCCCAACTCCCATTTACTCAGAGTACTACCAACTTATACATTTTTTTCACTCTTTTTATGACCCCAAAGCAAAAATCATGTTGAAAATGTCATCTATTTTTGTAAATATCCTGTTGAGTGTCATTTTGAAATTCTTGCTATTGTGTTTCTTATCTCAGTTTTTTTCTTAAACCAAGCCAAGGCTTCTTTTATCTTCTAATTCTTTCTCTGATGCAGAGGAAACTTCTCCAGTGCCTCATATTCAGTGTTACTTAGCCAATAACTTTTAAAATTTTTTAGCATTTATGCCCCTCAGTCACAATGGTTATCTCCAGGCTATCCACTTATGACCTCTGTCCATTTCTAGCTATTCCAACAGATTCTGGGGCTTCTGGTATGCATCTCAGTCTTCACTACCCCCCTGGGCTCACAGTCCAAAGAGCAGACAGATGTTCCCTAGCTGACAGGGCTCCACAGGTCTGTTCTGACCCACACCTTGGGCTGTAGCTGTAGACTATGGACTGATTATTGTAAGCTTAAAGTTGTTGTGGGGGAGATTTTCATGCCTTCTTGGGGGAGTGAGTCATATTTTATTTATTCAGAAAAAAGAGCCCACAGTGTATAATTTCTGCAGTCTTTCCCCTTTCTTTCTTATGATTCTCACCTTGCCACCTGTCACCTGAGCACTGGGAATTTACAGAATCTGTGGGAGAATCTGAAACTCTTCCTGATGCCAGGATGCCTTCCGGAAAATAGATATTTTTTTTTTTCTGAGGTTGATTAACATTCAGTGATTAAGCCAAAATAATAATTCACATTCACTTTTACAATGCCTCTGTCTCTGTAAGATCTGAATTTCTTCTGTATTGAAAATCAATTGAACTATAATTGGAATTATTCTCTTAAGTGCATTTTATTACATTATTATTTTTTAAATTGGCATTTCTTATGCCTTATGTGTTATAGGGGAGGAAAAAGATTTACTCTTCCCTTCTAGGTTCTTTTGGCTGGTCTATTAATTAAATTGACATAAGACAGATTAGCAGGAGAAAAACAAATTTAATTTTGTGTGTGTAGAAGCCCCAAAGATATGAGACTCAGGGGCAAATAGGGCAGTTGAGGCTTATATGCCATTTTGAGGTAAGGAGAATGGGGTAGGGGTCTGAGGCTTCAAAGGGAAGGAAGACAATTCACAGGAAGATGGGAAGAGCAAATATTTGTTAAACAAATGCTTTTCATGCAGAGACAATGGGACACAGAGAGAAATATGAATAGTCCCTGCTGACCTCTCCCCAGCTTACCACACCTGGTCCATACTCTGTAGTAATACCTGGTGGTAGCTCTCTTTCTGAACCCTCTGTCTAAATTCTTAGAGGCATTCAAGGGAGAGGCAAAAAGCTCTTTCTGAGACCTTGATTGTCTTCAGCTCAAAATAATTCACCGGTCAAAATGGCACATTCTGGGGTAGCATATTCTGCTCACCTTCAGTGGGTGTGGTAGGCTAGGTAATGCCCGCCCATCTCCATTTCTTGATTTCCAGAACCTGTGCATGTTATTATATATAGATGCTTACACAGATAG
Source organism: Ursus americanus (assembly GCF_024610735.1). Classification (NCBI taxonomy): domain Eukaryota; kingdom Metazoa; phylum Chordata; class Mammalia; order Carnivora; family Ursidae; genus Ursus; species Ursus americanus. Next base: position 51,140,161 of record NC_142139.1, on the reverse strand, counting down.
ATACACATATGTATCTATATATAGTGTGTGTGTGTATGTGTGTACATACATATATATGTATACATTTACATACAGACACACAAAAAATGGATTTTGCAAATGTAGTTAAGTTAGAGATCATGAGAAGGGGAGAATCATCCTGGATTATCTGGTTTGGCCAGATAACCCTCCTTAAAGAGGGAGATAAGAGGAGTCAGAGTTGGAGAAAGAGATGGATGACAGAAGCAGAGTGAAGTGATGTCCTTCTTAGTTGGAAAAGGCTTCAAGCCAAGGAATATAGGTGGACACTGAGAAAGGCAAGGACACAGATTCTGTGCTCAGAGCCTCCAGGACGAATCAGCCCTGATGGCTCCATAACTTTAGCTCAGTGAAACTGATTTTGGATTTCTGACCCTCGGAACTGTAAGATAATAAATTTGTGTTGTTTTGAGTCACTAAACTTGTGGTAAATATTATAGCAACAACAGGAAACTAATATAGTTGGCATAAATATGAAGGAGAGTATTAGACTTGCCTCACCCTAATGATGGCATATAATATTTTCCAATATTTTAATATGATATAAAATTAAATGGGCACACATGAATTTTGAACATAAACTCTTAGCACAGTGAGGCTGTACCATGATAATGAAAGTAATAATACCTTTTTCTTTTCTAAGATTATTGAAAATGTGTGTATGTGTGTTTGATTAAATATGTATGTGCTTATTATGAACATGAATATGCTTTGCATGCACAACAAATATTACAGTTTAACCCCCACAGCTCCATGAAATATGTGCTATCATCCTGGGGTGCCTGGGTGGCTCAGCGGGTTAAGCATCCAACTCTTGATCTCTGCTCAGGTCTTGATCTCAGGGTCATAAGTTCAAGCCCTATGTTGGACTCCACACTTGGCGAGAAGCCTACTTAAAAAAAATATATGTGCTATCACCCCAATTTTATAATGAAGAAACTGAGGTTAGTTGACCAAAATCATTCAATCACTAAGTGTTAGGATTGAAATTCCAGCTTTGGTGTTTCTGACTTCAAATGCCAAACATTTGTTTCACCATTATGTTATCTTGTCTTCTGTATGTTTGAAATTTCTTAAAACCCTTTGAGCAGTATATGATGATAAGCTTGAAATATCTTCATTACATGTGACTTTCTTGTTCTACCTCAAATGCCAGAAGAATATTTTTCCCTTCCTCTTTCTTGTTTTTCCTTTCATATTATATTCTTTTACAGGTAACTGCTATGTACTGACAAAACATCCCTATAAGTATTGTGATTCCGATTATGATATTCAGGTTCTATAAATTATAGAGTATTTGAAACCTTACAAAAACCCTTACTCTTTAAACTTGCATTAATTCCAGAAGCATTCCTGCAAAAGGACATAAAAACTATAATATTGGACAAACACTGGAAAAATAAGTACTGTACTTTAAAAAGGATATACTAGAAAAAAATACCACCAGAGCTTCTTATATAAAGATTGGTTCTGAATGAGATTGTTAGTGGAAAAAGGATACTTTGAAACTGGGAGATGTTGAGTGGCTAATGGCTTGATAATATTAACTTTGTGCTTTCTTTTAATAATACTGTTGGAGATGAGAATGGAAATGCAGAGGTGTTGTAACTTTCTCCAAATTTGACTTCTGTTCAGGAGTTGGCCCAGAAAATGTTTTTATAGTTCATAGGTTTTTTTTTTTTTAAAGATTTTTTATTTATTTATTCGACAGAGATAGAGACAGCCAGCGAGAGAGGGAACACAAGCAGGGGGAGTGGGAGAGGAAGAAGCAGGCTCATAGCAGAGGAGTCTGATGTGGGGCTCGATCCCAGAACGCCGGGATCACGCCCTGAGCCGAAGGCAGACGCTTAACCGCTGTGCCACCCAGGCGCCCCATATAGTTCATAGTTTATTTAGCATTTTGAAAAGTACAATGAACTCTTTCAAGTCACTCGTATAGTTTTTATAGGACATATATTAAATACCATGAAGTTAAACGTCAACTTGTGGGCAGATTTATTTTGGTAACTGACAGTAGATTGATTGTCAGAATTGATTCAAGAGCTCTGGCAGGGAGAGGGCTTTCTTTTTCTCCCCTGCCATTGTTTCACTCTGTTGTGTGTGCATCACTACTATCCTTGTATGTCAGAAAGAGTAAAATTTTTCCAGATAGAAGGAGATCTTCAAGTGTACAAAAGCTTTGCTTACTATTAGAACTTTAAATCAGGTTTTGTGAATCATAAACTGTCCTTGCTAGACCTTTCTAGATATGATTCTTGAAGACAGGGAGCTTGTCTGGCTTATTCTTTCTGGTATCTCCAGTATCTGGAAAAGTGCATGAAATATATTAGTGTATCAATAAATACTACTTGAATGTATGAATGAATTGGCCAATCATTCCCTGCTATGGTTTCATAAAACTAAAGACCAGGAGATCATATATTTGTTTATGTAAGAATCACGTCCCCTATTTTCTTTGCTTCGTCTCATAATGCTTGCTTGTTATTGTTATTAATTCATTCTTTAACCATAGTTTTATTTCTATGTAGAAATGATATTGTTACTACCCCCCCCCCCCCATGGAGTTTAGAGCCCCATGACTCTCAGATCAGGCTCTAAGCCTTCTCAGAACGGCATCAGTATGTTCCCTGTTCCCTTTTACTTGGATCCTTTTGAGGACCCAAGGACAGTAATGTCTCATTATATACAAGGTATCATATATCTGTGTCTTTGGCTTCTCCAGATCATGAGAACACACTGTGAAATTCAAAAGAAGTTGACATTAGACAAATCCCAACTTTAATGTAGGAATTGGAAGAGTCTTGTTCTTAGTAGTAAATATTTTAATTAAATAAAGATTATCCCTCTATTCCTCATTTCTTACTGCAACAAATCAGTATGGACTCCTGATCATTTCCCCCTTCCCCCAAATAAAGGCAGTGTGTAAATCAACACTACCTAAGTATGATCTGGGCTGCTGAGCAAGCTCTGTACTTTTAAGGGAGACTGATCTTCTACAAAGTCAGGCACAGCCTTTTGAAGCCAATTACTGGGCAAAATATCTAGATTTTTATCTCTCCCTCCTCTATCTGGTCTTAGAAAATTGCAGAAATAACAGATTACCACTCCCCGTGTCCCCTTTCCTCCAGGCAAGTGTTCAGTTCTCTTTAATTTAGTTTATTATTTAATTCTACTTGCCCTCCCTTTTCCAAACAAAAATTTAAAAGTCTAATAAGATTTAGGGATAAGGTTGACTTTTTAAAATGCTGTATATTGACAAAAGTAATATACAGAATAAGTTGTCAAGAACACAAATATTTTTCTATTCACTTTAATTAGCTGTAAAGTAGATTTTTTTTTTTTTTTCATTTTGACCCCTTGCACAATTTGATTCTTGCTTCTGGTTTATCTCACTATCTCCAAATTAATGTCCATGAATTACAGAAATTCCTTAGTGACTCCAGAACTTGTAATGAGCAATTTTCCTTCATACTGTTTTCCATTAAATAGCTAGTATGAGTTTCATCATATGTTTCATTTTGAGGGCCAAGATTAGGAATGTTCAAGTCTTCTAAGAAAAAAATGGCAGCACGGTGGAGATACAAGAACTAAAGATAATTAACCCACTTTGGGAAATGGGATTAGCTGCCTCTTCTTAGGATGATAAAAGCAAATAAAAATAGCTGAGAACAGGCAAAGGAAATAAATACAACACCATTTATTAATATGTCACAGGTAGAGGAGGCCCCTTGGAAGACTGGGATGACAGAGGATAACGTCTGACCCCTTTGCCTAAAAGAGATGTTTGTTTCTGGCCAAGAAAGGAGGTTACTGCTTCTTCACTGTGCCAGCTCGGCAGGCCGTTTCTGAGATGTGGAAGTCACCAGTGGACGTTCTCATTCAGCAGCATTTGGAAGGACATACAGAAATAAAATCTGGATCTGATAATGAAAGCTATCAGAAGGAGGGTTTCTAGGACTGCATGTCACTTAATTCAGCTTAGTCCAACATCAAGCTGTCTCTCACAATGTATTTTTATGTGTTCTGCATGTATTCATTCCACAAATGGTGAGCACCTCGTATGTGCCAGACTCAGTTCAAGGAGCGTAGGAGACATCAGTAAATAAACAGAAGTCCACTCCTCCTCAGTACATACTCTCCTGTTGGGTAATGCTACTTATGAATGCCAGGCCAGAATGAACTTCAAAAATCTAGAAATGGGAATGCTAGTATATGAGTCTTAAAAAAAAAAAAGAATTAAAAAAATTAAATAATTAAATTATTTTTTGCTAACATTTATCATCATCATTATTATTATTTCTTTCTTTCTTTTTTCTTTTCTTTTTCTTTTTTTTGTTTTTTTGTTTTTTTGTTTTTTTGTTAAGGACATGGAAAGAGGCATAGTCCTGACTCATTTGGGCAGTACGAAAATCACGATAGCATATTTGGCTTTTTGTAAATCTGCATTTGCTCTTCATTTGTGCAACAGATTATTGACCCTAGTGCTTGCCAAATATTGGTACTAGGTGCTGCACAGGGAACCCATCTTCTAAAACGATTCAGCAGCATCTCTGAAATGAAAAGACTAAGCAGGTCCCACGTTTGGCTGTTTGTATTTAAGCATGCCTACATATACGTGCAGATTTGAGGGTATCTGCATTTGTCAGGACTGTTCATTACTCTACTTGGTGCCAGAGATACCAAGTGGCAGAAGATGAGAATCTGGTCTCCAGGGCCTCTTGGTCTAGTCATTAGATGTATTCTTCAAAGACTAACTGTGTGTGAACAGGACAATTTAGGGATATAGTCCACAAAATAATGGATTGTAGAGAACCATAAAACATATTTACTTTTTAAAGGTATAGGGAATTTTGTTCCCCATAGCAATTACTCTACCTATTCAAGAAGGTTTGACTCTGGACATTTATAGAATATAAAATTTCAGTTATTCCAATATTTCTTTTGTCTCTTTATTACTTAGGCTCAACTCCTAAGAGACTCGTTTTCTATATCCTGATATATCTAGGGCATTATCTGTTTAGGTCTGCTTAGCTCATTTGCTCAAAACTAATGAGAAGAAAATCCCAGCTCTGATACCCAAGGGAATGGACTGTGCATTTACCATCTCAGCTCTTAACCGTAATGGTGATTTTGTCTCAGCAGCAGTCAAACCATTGGCCTGGTAAAATTCATCTTATTGTTAAAGGTACTCTTTATATAAATACCTGATCTTGTTTATTTAACTACCAATTAGTGCTTTATGAATGATTTTTTTATATTGTGAGATTAACTAAAACAGGTTTTAGTATATTCTTATTATAGAGTTTCCTATATTTGCAATGTATTAACAGGTTCTGGAACTCAAGATTACAAAAATGTGTTGGCAAAAATGAGGAAAATAAACAACTTGGGAAAACATGGAAGGAGATGATAAAATCACACAACTGTATTTAGTAGGGAAGCCAACTCCTAATGGTAATATTTGCGTTGACAACAGTTGACAGCAAAGTAGTAAGCAAGGTCACGTCTGCATGATGTGCAAATTACAGAAAGAATTTAAAGTTGTGACTTATTGATTACAGATTTAGTACCTAGCGTAGTGCTTGACACATGAGAACTGTTTGGTTACAGTTTGCCAAAGGGAAAAATTAACTAATGGGTCCATGAATTAACTTTGGTTATGAAGAACCAAACCTTTTACAGACAGAATGCTGAGGACTTTAGTTTAATATTCAGTTTTCTTAATTTTCTAAATGTCTTATATTGCCTGGGGTGGTCAGTTCAGGATAGGTAGTTTCCTTTGTTGGAGATTGCCCTGTAGCTGGACTCAGTTGGTGGGAAACTTTTCACTCCCACCCCTGTCCTTGGAATGTTCCACCCACCAAACCCATAGTCAGGGAGTTGTCTCAAAGATGCAGCCTTGAGAGAGTAATGTGTTGTTAGACCACGTGGACTGCATATGTGACTCAACCCTGTTAAAAGCCTCTACCTAAACTTGTAAGAGTCCTGCAGGCAAGTGCAGAGATCTTCTTGTCTTGGGTGCCACATAGAAAATTAAATATACAAATAAACAAATTTTTGTCAGTGGAGATGGACACTCTATTGTTATATTTCAAGCAACAAGAATACACACACATACACACACACACATAGTCAATAGAAGATTATTATTTGTGCTCAGAACCAAGCGTACAAAAATTACCCTTTGTAGGCGTGGTGCTTGGCTAGCTTTCTTGCTTTTTCGCTTTCTCTCTCTCTTTGAAGAGGAGCTACTAAAAAGCCAGTTAATATAAATTATCACTAACTCGTACGAGAGAAAGATTTTTGTGCAAAGCCAACTTTATTTTACCCCTGACCTGTGATGGAACACAACCTTTGCTTTTAATCTCAACAAGAACAGAGGGACAGGTGTTCGCAACCTGGTGGTAGCCTTGGAAAGGTTGCCTGCCACACCTACAGAAACTGGTGAGAAGAAAGTAGTTCTCATACTGACGACATTCACAAGTTTTATCATTAAAGCAAATGTATCCTAAATACAAGTATAAGTAACTCCTACTCTGAAAGAAAGTGTTCTTTCAATAGATTGGCTACTGCTTCCAAGATGCATTATTTTAAAATATGGATGTTTGCTTTAAAAGGAAAGAAATAATAAAAAAAAAACTTGTCTTGTAGTGCTTGCTACATATTATAAAATACATGGAATAAGGAAGCTGATTTGCATGGAAAAAGTGATGGTAGGGCCCTCTGGATCCTTTGAGACTGGTAGTTTATTTTAAAATGGATGTTGCATATTCTGTCCTTAGCCTGAAAGACAAAATCCTTACTGGTTAATATTTCCATTCTCTTTGCCTCAACCAAATACCAATATTACCTGACGGTTACACTGTTACAACACCACTTCCTGCTATTTACTTAACATTCCTAGCTGACAGGGGCTTTCCTTCGGGCTTATTGGCAATTTTCAGAATAGTCAATTTGGTTGTTTAGTCTCTTATCTATCAAGAAGACAGCGCTTTCTTTCTCTTTGGTTGTCTTGTTAGAAAATCTTGCCTTTCACAGCTGTGAACCTTCTGCCTCAGCAGTTTATATTCATGAGTTTGATACTAATGTTGTCTCTCTGTACAGCAAATGCAAGTTCATTAACTTCCTTTGAACAAGTAACTCTGTTCTTTCCCAAACTACTTGTTTTAAGTAGAAAAAGAAAAAAGGTTTCTGTGAAAATACCATATAGTATACTAAGTTGCCTGATTGGTGATTGGGAGAAAGAATACACATACATACATAATATTTACATTACATCTTATCTCAATTATGTAAAATCTGAAACAGACAGTGACAGGACAATGAAATGAACTCCCATGTTTCTGTTGCTTAGCTTCACCAATGAAGCTTAGCTTCAACTAATGGCCAATCTTGTTTTGTCTTTCGTTCACATTCCTCCTCTTCCCCCAGACTATGCTGAAGCAAATCCCAGGCATTTCATTTCACTTGTGTATTTCAGTATATGTATTTAAAGACTATTAAAAAAACTATATCCACAGGGGCGCCTGGGTAGCGCAGTCGTTAAGCGTCTGCCTTCGGCTCAGGGCGTGATCCCGGCATTCCGGGATCGAGTCCCACATCGGGCTCCTCGGCTGGGAGCCTGCTTCTTCCTCTCCCACTCCCCTGCTGTGTTCCCTCTCTCGCTGGCTATCTCTCTGTCAAATAAATAAAAGTGCTTCACTCTTGTTTTAAAAAAAAAAAACAAACTTGTATCCACAAAATCACAAGCCTACCTAAAAATTAGCAACATTGTAAGTATAGGTAATATAGCCAGCTTCCAACCAACTAATTACATTACAGTGTTTCCTTTCTAAGTCAACTTGCAGAACCTCTTGCTCAAAACTATAATCTGATGATGCTGACTCGGCATCCCGACCGTATCACAGATGCCCAGTTAATCAAGATGTCGTTAAAATGTGGCACTAATTGCATGGAGTTCTAGGTGCTGAAATCAGGGCTTTTCTTTCCTGTGCTCAAGGGCAGCTCTGAAGTAAATTTCAAAATGCAGTAGAGCTATCTTTTCCGCATCCTGAAACCCACATTGCTTCTGCATATTGCCTTTAGGACTCACAGTAGTGTGTGGAACCCAGCCTCTTCCTACCCTTCCAGTGCTGCCCCCAAACATACCACTCAGCTTTGTTCCTTACTCCCACACCAGTGCAATACCCTGTTCTCTCAGAGCCCCATTTCCAGGGTGCATTTTAATAGGAAGGCAACCTGTATAACATACACCCAGATGCCTGAATTAAAAATAATCATTTTTTCCAAAAGCAGCCTTTTCATTATTTTTGATGATGGTTTCTGGTAGGTAAACAGGACTATCACAGAAGATGGAAGCTAGTACAGTAACCATTTGCATGTCTGGGTAGTATGTAAGCTCTGGGCTTACACACACAACACACATCACGTATGCACCCATGACACTATATATAAGTGTGGCAAAAAGAGAAAGAAAATGGGGTGGGTTAAGGCATTCTTTCAAAGGTTTTATAAAGTGACCAGTTAAGGCCTGTGATTTTAAAGAGAAAGAATGGAAGTGCTCTCCTGTGGCACTTGAATAGCCTGGTGTCAACAGTTAAAAAACATGCATATATGCAGGTAAAACATAAAAGGCTGAACAAAAGCAAAAACAACACCAACAAATTGAGAGCGCTAAAATCCAATTGTATAAACGAGGAGCCCAGAATCAGAGGAGTGCACTTTTGTTTTTTCTCTTCAAAATCTTGTGTTTTTAACAGGTTGCTTTGTGAAGCATTTCACAGAATGCAATTCTTAACTCACCCTGTTTTCCTCTTCTTTCTTTCACAAAACCTTAATTATTCTCCACTGTCATTAAATCTTGCAATTATACTATTTTTTAAGATCACTCATTCTGAATGGTCCACTCTTTACTTTCCTATGTCTTTGCCACTGGCAAAATCAGTGAGATTATAAGAAAAGGTAAAGTTATGTGCTTAGGAGTAGAAACCTTTTTTTTTAATAAAAGGGGATAACAGAAATATTAACTAGTGATAGAAAAAGGACTAAAAATTATTTGAAAAATGTTTTCATCAGAAGGGTGCTAATGGTTAACTATCTCAGGCTTTCAAGCAGCCTAATTATCTACAAACACACAAAAAATGTAAAGCTTTAATTCAGAAATGGATGTGCTTTCATGTGTCTGTAAGTAACATTCCAAACTGCTTTTCTAGAACTGGATCATCATCATCTCTAGAGCTATGCCTGGCACAACTGTGATATGTAGTTTTCAACAAACGCAGGTAGAGTTTGAATGCGCGGTTACAGCTTCAGTTCTCAAAATGTGGGAAAAAACTTGAGTGCTGTTGTACAACCCTTCAGACAAGAGCTCTGTTCAAGTCGGATGGTGGTATTTTGCACACTGTAATCCAATCCAATCCAATATCCATTAATACTGTGTTTTTGGAGACCCCCTTCATGCCTCCATGCGGAAGAGCAACTCTACGTTTTTCACCATGTTCTTGCACTAGTTTTAGTACATTTTCATATTTGAATATTGTCTGTTCCATATATTTGTAAGGAGACCACATTGGCTTTATTTAAAAAAAATTTTTTATTTGAGTCTATTTGACACACAATGTTACATTGGTTTCAGGTGTACAATGCACAATACCTTCAGCTTCTCTGTACATTTTGCTGTGCTCACGGCGAGTGTGGCTCTCGTGTCACCATACAGTGCTATTACAGTGCCATGGACTATATTCCCTATGCTGTAGCTTTTATTCCTGCGACTGGAGGAATATCGGCTTTATTTTTTAAGGGACAAATGTAATAATCCTGAATCTTACAACTTGCACAGTTTGAAACATGTGGAGCTGTCATTTTGTGATTGAGGGTGGAGTTGAGGCATGCCCGTCTGCGTGCAGGCACGGGACGCTGAGGCAGTAATGGCTTTGAGAGACGGATTGAGTGATGGACGGAATGAAAAAAACATTTCTTCCTAACCTTGTTCTGAAAGCAGGGCTTGTCCCCTGTGGTAGGGGATGAAGATAGCAACCCAGTAAGCTGTTTTTCTGGGAGGACTTTGTGGGATCTGAGCAGACACTACACTGCTGTGTTTTCAGGTGACTAAAGAAGGTTTGTGGGTGAAAAGGCAGTTTCTTCTCACCTCTCTCACAGAATCTGAAAGCCAATCAGATGGCTTTAGAAACAGAGGGCAAGTGTGCCCTTGGCATGGACTTGGCCTTTTCACAGAGGCCTTCTCTGTGGTCACTCCAGTAGAAGGGCTGGAGCAAAAGAGGAGAACCGAGCAGATGCTGTGTGGTAACTGTTGATCTATTAGAACTCCAGAAAACATGGAGGGACCCTCTGAAGAGATCGTGGCAATGTCCCATGAATAGATGCGGGCTCAGAGCCATTGTAACTTGGGCATTAACAGAAGCGTACCTTTTCTTTCTTTCATTCTTTCTTTTCTTTCTTTTGTCCTTTCTTTTCCTTTCTCCCTCCCTCCCTCCCTTTTTTCCTCCCTTCCCCTCTCCCTCATTCCTTCCCTCCTTCTCCTCCTTCCTTCCGTCCCTCTCTTCCTTCCCTCCTTCCCTCCTTCCTTCCTTCCTTCCTTCCTTCCTTCCTTCCTTCCTTCCTTCCTTCCTTCCCTCCTTCCCTCCTTCCCTCCTTCCCTCCTTCCCTCCTTCCCTCCTTCCTTCCTTCCTTCCTTCCTTCCTTCCTTCCTTCCTTCCTTCCTTCCTTCCTTCCTCCTTTCTTCCCTCCCTCTCCCTTCCCACCTTTCCTTCCTTTCACAAGCTGGTAAAGTCTGGATCACATTGACTACTTCTCTTTTATTTTAATTGAAATATATACTATTTTAACACTTTGGGCAGGAAAGGGTTGTAAATTTAAAAAGAATCAAATGTCACAATTTCCGTAAATAAAAGATTGTCATGAAGGTCAAGGACAGTTTACTTTTGCCAAAGCGCATCACTTCATTTCTACCGATAATGAGGATTTTATTTGTTTCTGGCACTTTTTAATCTTATTCCAGGAATCAAATGAGAGAACTTGGTTTTGGGTGGAAAGTCCCCTTCTTTCCCTAATGAGGCAAAGATGTAGAATGTTGAGGGAATCATTAAGGGATCTAAAAGTTCCAAGCAGACAGAGCATTACATGTACTTAGGTTGGTAAGGTATTTGAAATACATTAGTGATCCTGCCAGGAAAAAATTCTTAATTGGAAGTTTATTCTGTGGCCAGGATGCTTAAGCTCGGAATCTTTTGTGGTTTACTGTGCTCTACTTGAATGTTACCATGTGAATTATGTAAATTAACATTTAATTTAAAAACTGTATATTTTGTCTGTTTAAATGTATTGCACAGGCGTTGATACACTGATTCCACTATGTGGTTGGTCTTTGTTCTCCAACTGCCATATTATCATTAGTGTTTGGCTGCTCTAGGAAACAGATAAAGGTTGACACTGAAATAAATTTTTCATACCTGACTTGGTGAGTACCTTCTTAATTGTGGCGAGGTCTGAAAGTATCTTTTTGCATTTGATACACAGTGGTGGAACTCATAAGTCTAAATAGTGCTTTTTTGCAGCTTTCCAAATAAAAAACAAATATTTGCAGTTGTTAACATTTCATTATCCTACTTGTTGGGCTCATTTTCCCTTTACTTGTTCAGATATAAGAAAATATGTCTTGTGTCAAAATATGGGTCTACCTCTAACTTCAGAATTTTCTCCACAGATATTTTTAAAGCCCCTTAAAAATTCATGCTCCACAGTTAACCTTCTGCTTTTCTGATTCTATACACTCTCCCTAAGGGTCCAGGATAATCTATATCTTACATACTGAGGACACACAGGTTTTATTTTTTTTAGTTAAAAAATTTAATTGAAGTCTAGCTGACATATATTATAATATATGAATTTAAGGTGTATGACACAATAATTCAGCAATCCTAAATGTTACACAGTGTCACTATGATGTGTAGTCACCATACAAAATTATTACAATATTATTGACTATATTCCCTATGCTGTACATTTCATCCCTGTAACATATTTATTTTAAACTGAAATTTGTACTTCTTAACCCCCTTCACCTATTTCTCACAGTTTTTAATCCTAGTCAAACATCTCTCTGGAGTCTCAAATCTGATGCCTAACAGCACCCTAACCATCTATTCTTGGGTGTTCTCCATCACCTCATGCTTGGCAAGCCCCATGCTGGACTTCTCCCCAACCTGCTCTTCCTCCCATCTTTAAGAATGGCTTTACCAGCTTTCCATCTATACAAGCTAGAAACATCACGAGCCATAAAGTCATCATAGATTCCTTTGCTTCCCCAAAATCTTACATCAAATTGGAAACCTAGTATTAAAGATTAAGATTGGTTTCCTTCATTGCTGTTTTATCTTTCTCTCTCTATCGACATTGCTTTAGAATAGGCTATCTTCAGTTCTCCCCAGATGACTAACATGGCCTTCCGTGTGGCCTCTGCTTCCGGTGTCACCCTCTTCAGTCCAATCTGGACCCAGAGGTCCTGTCACTCCTGACTTAAAAGCCTTTCAGAATCATGTTCAAATTCCCAGACATATGATATCCTTCCACCGCTCATTTCACTGACCTTAGTCCCACCACCTCCCTGCATTCCTCACCACCGCCCCCAATTTAACTCCACCTGTTACAAAAGTACTTGAGCTTCCCTCTTGATGCTTCATTCTCTTATAACTTAACAAGTTGTGCATTTCACTTTTTGTCCATTCTTCAAGACTCATCCTAATGGTCCCCTCTGGAAGGGGGTTTGTGTTAACTGCCATTGAACTATGTTACTTCCTCTGTTTTCTCCAAGCACTCTGCCGGTCCCTAACACTGCTGTGCCAATGTGACTTAACAGTTGCTGGTTACTTGCCCATCTTCTCATTAGACTCCTTGAGGTCAAGGCTATATTTCTTATTGTTTCTGTGTTTCTGGAGCTAATATGGCATCTGGCATGTAGTAGATACTCAAATATATTTTGGCTGACGACTGCAAGGTAATAACAATAGCTAACACTTATTAATGCCTGTGTGTGCAAGGGATTGTCCTAAGTTCTATACATGTTTTCACATTTAATCCTTACAACCAGTTTATGAAGCAGGGACTATGATTAACCCTGTTTAACTGATGTGGAAACGGAGACACAATGAAGTGATGTGGGATACCCAGGGTAACAGCCAGGAAGTGGAGAATCTGAGATTAGACTAGAGGCAGTCTTTTATTGGGCTTCAGAATTTGCGTTCTTAATTTATGTGTATGAATATAAACTTTGTGGTTTGATCGAAAATGTAGGAGTTACCTCAGAAAATATATAGTTGTCTTGTTGCCAAATCTAGTTTACATAAATAAAACTCTGCAAACGGCACTTTGAATTTGTCAGGCAGATATTGCTCTGCTCTATATATCATCAAATATTAGCTTCTTGAAGATGCTTTGCTTTATGCCCAATTTCTATTCCACCTACCGATTTGTGGGTTCTTGGCCATTTCTCTGGTAGGTACAGTTTCCTCTCCACTGGGCACCATTTTCCTAGCAAATACCTGGAGTCATCTCTTCTATTATTTTGATCATTACCTTTATCTCTCCAGGCATCCAATTAATCCTTATTTTTAAAAAATAATGTCTTTCATATAACGGCTTTCCTTTCATTCAAATTTGACTTTCTCTTGAATGTAATGGAGATCTGCTGGATGTCTAGATCAGAAGATGATCTGGATGAAAAGATCCAGCTATTTTCTTAAAAAAATTTATCTGAGTGGAGTTATTACATGATGTTACGTTACTTTCAGGTGTACAACATAGAGATTCAAGTTTAGACATTATGCTATGTCACCTTATAGTGCTATTACAATACCGTTGACTGGATTCCTTATAAGATCCAGCCATTCTGCCTCAAGTTCTGTAACTATGGCCACGCCCACCCTGCTTTTACATCGCCATTAGCCTTGTTGAGGAACTCGATGTTCGCATCACTGCCACCGCCAATGAAAGCTACAGTCCTAGTGAAGGCAAGAGAGATGTGAGAAGTAAAAAACAGAGTTGGAAAATTAAAATAATAGCAAGCTTTATGATGACACAATATACTGGTTCTGGAGTTTGAAATGAAAACCATTATGGATATTTTTACCATTAAGAAAAGTTTTCAAGGACTTATAACTGAAACTAGAATAGACTTAAAAATGTAAAATAATGAACTGTGACTTCAGTACTTGCCACAGTCACTGTTCATAAAAGTAGGTTTTTCAATCTTTATGGAAAATGTTTTTATTTTTAATTTATTTTTGCTCTTATTTTCCCCCTTGCTATTATGTATCAATTATTTTGTGTGTTGTATTTTTTTTACCATATTGTATTATACATTTTTTATAAAGTGGAATGTTTCTATGACATTTTTATGCATTCTAGGATTCCCATTCTAGTCATAAAAGTCTTATTTGTGTATGTAATCTTTTAGCTTTTTGGTATGATTCCCCTTTATTGGTTTTATAAATAAGTTTTCCTTAACAAGATTTTTTTAAATGTCAATTAAATTAAAAAATTTAAAATTAAAGCTTTAGGTCATCTGAAATTAATTTTTATATATGGAGCAAATAAGATAGGGGTCTAATTTAACCTTTTAAAGTGTGTAGCCAGTTATGTTAATAATTTATATATAGTCCATCATTTTAAGAAAACCAGTATTAAACTACAACTTTTGTCATAAATGTTTGTGCAGAAATACATATGCATATATGTGCATATAATATGGATTTATGTCTTTCCACTGATTACTTGTTTATTTTTGTTCCCATGTTAGTAACATGTCAATATAATCATTATCTTGTAATATCTTATAAGGCAAATCTCTTTCCTTTCCAATAATCTTTTTTTGTTATTGTTATGGTTCTTAGATATTATTGGGAATTTATTTTTCCATATGAGTTTCAGTATCATTTTATCCAAGAAAAAACAATTCATCTCCATATCATTACATCTTGTTTTTTGAGTTTTTCAAAATCATTTTATTATTTTCTTCCTAGAGATTTTAGGACTTTCTTGTTAAATTTATTTCTAAAAATTTAGACTTTTGTTGCTCTCGCAAACATTTTTTCTCATTTCCTTTCAAATTACTTATTGCTGAAATAGAGAATAAATATTGATTTCTTCAAACTATTCTTATGTGCAGAAATTTATCAAATTATCTTATTAAGGATCATTTTAAACCTAGAGTCTCTTGAGTTTTCAAAGTATAGAATTGTATCATTCATTCATCTCACAAAGTTTCATATTTTCTTCTTCATTATTTATACAGATAATTTCATTTTCTTGTCTAATTATATTTACAAGAGCCTCCAAGCTAATACAAAATGATACTGTGATTCCCTATGTAATCCCCAATTATAATTTGAATGTTTTAGTATTTCAATATTTGGGATCATATTAGCTGCTGATTTTTGTTAGGTAATTGTCATTATAAGTCATTAGTGTTCTTTCTCTATTTTACTTAGAATTCCTTTTAGGAATATATGAAATATATCAAAGAGCTCTCCTATCTATAATGATATGATTATAAGATTTTCTCCCTTTGTTTATTGGTAAAATTGATGTTATCAGATTTCCTGAAATTGAATCACTCATGTGCATATTAAGAAATATTAAGAAATATGCATATGTGATTCAATTTTGGGAAATCTGATAGCATACTAATTCATATTCTTTGCATAAACCTCACATGGGGCATGGGATAGTTGTCTTTTTACACAGGACTAGATTCTATTTATTCATATTTTATTTAAAATTTTGCATTAAAATAATTAAAATTGGTTTCTTTTTTTGTTTGATCTTTATTAGGTTTTGGCATTAAAGTTATGCTATCTTTTTAAACTCAACTGAAGAACTTTGTGTGTGCTTTCACCTTGTTGAGTATTTTAAAACTTTGAAAATATTTGTTCTTTAAAAGTTAGAGGTTAGATTGAATTTGTCATGAGTCCAGCTAATTCAGGATCTTTTTAAAATAAATTTTTCATCACCTTTCCAGTCTTTTCATAGGTAATTGGTTTATTTCAAGATTTCCACCCCTTCTTAGGTCCAACTTGGAAATTTAGATATTGCTGTGAAATAGTTTATTTTCTGTTCATTTAAAAAATTATTGCCATAGTTCCAGTTATAATGTTTAATTCACTTAATGTCTGCCATGGCTGATTAGGTCTCTTTTCTCAATCTGAATCCTATATATTTTTTGCTATCCAGCCCCTCCTTAAGCAGTGGCCTATCTGCTTTATTGGTATCTTCAAAGAAGTTTTGAATTAATTCATTCTGTCTGGTTTTAATTAATTTCTACTTTGATTTATATTAATTTCATTTTCCAATTTTTAAAGTAAATTTTTGTTAAATGTATCTCTGTTTCTTGTAAGTACAGTGTTAACATGTTTTCAACTTTAATAGTAAAGGCACTAAAAACTGTATATTTTCCTAAATATAGCTTTTGCTATGGCCCATGTATTCTCAGATAGTGTTTACTTATTGATATGCTTTTCATGGAATTTGTATTTCAGTTTTGCTTTCCTTTTTGATCCATGGGTTATCTTAGTATATTTATTACTTTGAAATAGGTTAAGATTATTTAACATTTTTAAATTTAGTGGAATATGGTCAGCATACCTAATCCATAAGATCTTTGTAAGAAAAAAAAAGAAACACAAAGTTTCCTTGTGACCAGCTATATGATTTGTTTTTGTTAATACCCCATGTATATACTAAAACATATAACTTTTTAAATTGAGGAATGTAAGATTCTATATATATAGCTATTACGTTAATTTCCTTCATTTTGAAAGTTAAATTCTTCTATTTATGATTTCCATTAATACATTTTTCCTATTTTTAATATCAGTTCTTTCATTTTAAAATATTTTTTTATAACAGCTTCATTGAAATATAATTCATATATCATGCAATTCACAAATTTAGAATGTATGGTCAGTGTTTTTAGGATATTCACAGAGTTGGCCAATAGGCGCGTGAAAAGATGTTTCTTGCTTTAGGTATTTAGCTCCTATATTTTTGTATCTGCAAGTTTATGGACATCATGTCTCTTCATAAATTACGTCATTTATAATTGCATAATATTCCACTTGGCCTGTGTAGTTATTTATAATGGTTCCACCTGCTCTGATAGTATTATTACCATTCTTTTATTTACTTTTTTGTTTCCATTTACATTGTTTTTGCTCTACCAATCTTTTTATGTTCAGTTTTTCTTTATCACTTTGATTTTAGTGCGTCCCTTATTAATAGCTTATAGCTGAGTTTTGCTTTTTAATTCTAACAATTTATGTCTTTTAATGGGAGAATTTATTACATGACTGATATACATAACTGTTTTTTTGTGGATAATAACCATTTTCCGTCAGGAGAAATTCCCTTCCTTACCTGGCTCCCCCACCCACCACCACACAACACACACACAGACACAGGTTTAGAATATTTTTGATTCTTTTCTGCCTACTCCCTCTAGGCTGAGACATTTTACTCTATTGCCCTCCACCCACAGCTCCTAGTTTTGAAGTCACTATAATGCATATGATTTCACTCATAGGTAGAATTTAAAAACAAAACAAACAAGGAAAAAAGAGACAAGCAAACAAAAAACAGACTCTTAAATACAGAGGACAAACTGGTGGATGCCGGAGGGGAGGTGGGTGGGGAATGGATGAATTAGGTGAAGGGGATCAAGAGTACATTTAGCAGGGGGGCACCTGGGTGGCTCAGTCATTAAGCGTCTGCCTTCCGCTCAGGGTTCTGGGATCGAGCCCCTTATCGAGCCCCTTATCGAGCCCCGCATCGGGCTCCCTACTCAGCAGGAAGCCTGCTTCTCCCTCTCCCACTCCCCCTGCTTGTTCCCTCTCTTGCTGCCTCTCTCTCTGTCAAATAAATAAATAAAATCTTAAAAAAAAAAGTACATTTAGCATGGTGAGCACTGAGTTATGTATAGAATTGTTGAATCATTATATCATACACCTGAAACTAATATAACACTGTATGTAAACTATACTTCAATAAAAAATAATAAAAAATAAAAATTATGATTTGTTGTCAGAATTAAGTGAAAAGTACTTAAAACATAGCTTTTGATATATAAACAGTCATTAAGTATTGTTTGCTGTAACTATTGCCATTAATTACTCTATTTTCCACTTGGGTTTATCTGTTGGTAAATATTTTACAAGAGTCACTGGTCACCATTATTGACTCTTCTCTGTATCGTCCTATCTTTAGGTTTCTGCTCTCTTTTCAGTTCTTATTTCAATTGGGGCTTATGCTAATACACTCAGAGTCTCTGCATAACAGATGAATGACTCCCTAGCTTGGTCCAGGGTTCTTGGGGTGCAGTCCTTGAATTTCAGTCTCTAGATGTTTTTCCAATACCTTCTTGCTTCTGATGTTGCAGGTGAGAAATTACATGCAAGTCTGACCACTTTTTCCTTTGCAGATAATTTGTTCTTTTTCAATGGAATAGTGAGATATTTTTTCTTTCTGTCCTTGGTGTTCAAGCATTTTTACCAGGATGTATCATGATTTTTATCTCCTTGTATCTTTTCCCTATTATTAAAATATTTCCTTTACCTGATTTTTTAGGCTACTAAACAGGTCTCAACGGGATCCACATAATCTTTAAATTCACCTACTGAATCCTTTACATTGGAAATCTTAATTTTACAAATTGTTTTTTTACTATTGTTTTCTCCAGCAAGTTTTTTTCTTTGTATTGCACTTGTATCTCCTCAGGTATTCTGATTATAGTTTTTGTTGGTCACCAACTATCTCCAGTGGTTCTTTGTCACCCACACATTGTTTACTTGTTTTTATCTCCTTCTCTTTGTTATTGGGTCCCTTTAAACATACTGTGAGGTTACTTGAAAATCATCTCTTGGAGTAGTCCAAGTGGCAATTGTTCCACATAAACCCTGCCCCAGTATTCCCCGGGTCCTCACCCCAGCACTCTCTAATGCTGGTCTCCAAGCCATCACTCAATCTGTAGATAAGAAAACCCACACTAGTTCTCTTATCTTGAAGACTAACCAACACCTCACTTACACTGTCTGACCTTTGACTCAGGAAAGACAGTGAGAGTAGAGCTGGGAATAGAAGGATAGGAAGCCATGTCTGGTGGTCATCTCCCCAAAACTGTGAATTCCCAACTGCGTTTTTCTAAATTTCTAAATTCCTAATAGTATTTTAAGGATATGACTATAGTTTTACCTGGAGGAAGCCTTTGTTACTGTGGGATCACCAGTTCCAAGGGCCTGGATTTCTTTTAAGGATCTGAATTCCTGGATCTTTCCCGTGTTGTGGTTAATTGATACATTTTCAATTTTCAGTTGTCTTCTCTGTTTGCTTGTGCATGTAGTGTTCATGTATATTTGGACTGGTAAATGATATAGGTGTTACAGTTTCATAAAGAAACCCATATTGGTTAAGAAGCCTGTATTTGCTCGTTGGTGGCTCTCAGCTTGTGGTGGAGACAGGGATGTGTGGACAGCCTGGTTCCTTTCCTTTCAGAGGTGTCTAATTTCTTTGTATTCATTTGTATGAGAAGGAATTCATCTTACCCACTATTTCTTATCATTTGAGGAGCAATAATGTCTTGGTTCTCTTGCTACTAGTGTTCCGCTAAGCCTTTCCTTTCATTAGATATTTTGGGAAATATCTGGCATAGAATTCTGGGATTAATTCCCTAATGAGTAAATTCTAGCTCATTAGAAAATTTTCATGATTTCTAGACAAATTAAGTAGAATGCAAACTCCATGGAGAAAAGAACATTGTTTTGGTTTCCATTATTTCTCCGTCATCTAAAATAGTGCCTGGCATAAAGGAGGTGCTAATAAATATTTATTGAACAGAAAATTGGAATCAGTAATTCTCAGTCTGACACATGAATGTGTAAAAAATATATGATAGGGATTGTCCTGGCCTACGTGATTGTTTTAAAAACGTGCATAAATTTTTGCATATTGTTTGGCTAGTCTCATACTAGGATATAAATATGACTTGGGCATGACTCCAAGCTACGTATAAGTCATTCACAAAACCTATTATCTCACTTGTGTCTTTGTTTTCCTCTTCAAATGAATTATCTGAGCTAAAGACAAAAAGTAAATTTAAAATATGAGGTAAAACTTTAAGAATATGACATTTTTATCATGTAAGTTATCCTTATATCAAAGAGCTTTATCAATGATGATTTTAAAGACCATTCTGTCATACATAGGCTTAATAAAATATAACATTTTTTTAAAATGATTTTTTTCTCTCTTTTCCACGGAAGAAATTTTGCATGTACCACAATTAGGGTGTGAATTTGGCCAGATGAAGGCACCTTCTGTTTGGGACGCTGTTTGTCTTCCTTGCTCACTATGGGCATCAGGAAAGTATAATTGTCTTTGGGAGTCTACCCAATTCAGGGGTAGAACAGAACCTGAAGAGATTCTCTAACTCTGTACTTTCTAATGACAACCAAATAAGATGAGTATTGTCAAGTCATAGGATGAACTGAAAATTAGATAATTAATTTAAGCAGCAAATTATATATGTTCTCATATGTAAATATATCACAAGTGCTATAGATTAGTATTCTGGTATTAAATTGTAATTTCTTCTATAAGAAGTATTTTAACTGCTAAATAAAATGTAAGGGTAGTCCTTTGTAATCCAGCTTCTGCAGGGTCTGCCAACCTGGTCCTTGTCACATTACAAGGCATCCTGCTTCGGGGCATTCAGTAATAGCTGGTAGACTCCCCAGTCAGTGCAAGCATTCAAGGGTTATACAGTCACCATTCAAATGCATTTCTATGGACCTACTGTCCTTGTTCCTCAGTGTATGAAGCTTGAGGTAATTCCTTCTGTATTCACCACATTCTTAAAATACCTGCCATTTCTTTTGTCCTATAATGTTTTTCTCCCTTTGCAGGGTACTATTACTCTCTGACATGGATCTCTTTGTCCTTCTGTATAATAGCCAATCATTTTCTCTTAACTGTTTCTGAATTTTGTTGTAGCAGTAGGAATATGTTATGGTCTCATACTCTTTAGAAGGGAGAATCCGTTCCAGATTGAGTATGACAAAATCAAACGGCCCCTCCCCGCAACTAACATCAAACAGTTCTTCGGGCTCTGGTTTTTCCTTTGTAGCCATCACCTGATGGTTGCAGGTTATAGTGCACTGTCTTCTTCCAGAATACAAGTCTGTAGTTGTTCAGAGCTAACATTTAAAAAGAAATAATTACCAGATGCAAGGACCTGTTATAAATGCTTTACATTTATAAACTCATTTCATCCTTACCCAACTCTATCAAGTAGATTTAGTTATTATGCCCATTTTTGTAGATGAGGAATCTGGCATAAAGATAAGTTAAATAACTTGTCCAACTCATACTTCTAGTAAAAAGAGGAGCCAGGATTGGAATTCAAGTGGTCAGGCTCCCAAGTTCACGGTTGTAACTGTTACCACACTGCTACCTCTCAAGACCTCGCATTTGCACTCTTTCTGGCATTAAACATAAGTACAATTTCTGACGTGTCAATTCTAACTATATATTTAAACTAAGAAATAGAATCAGGCTGTAGTTTTTGATTCTAAGTGGAAACAATCCTAAATTGCACAGCTGCGTCCAGACGTGCTATTACCTGGGTGTTGTGGCTGATTACTAGATCCTGAAAGTTATCTTTTTAGCCAGACTCTAAGTGCCTTACCAGGAAGGTACAAATGAACAGAGATCAAAACAGAAATCAAATCAAAAACGCATCTCCCACCTGCTCACAGCCTGTACAGAACCACTCATCCTTTGGCCACAGTTTTTCCTAGTTGCAATCAATACAACTGAAATCCTGCCCATCTGCAGCAGCCTCTTCTCTTCTATGTTATTTGTTATTTGATTTCCTTCCTGAGGCAGAGTCTCCTGGTTGTTTCTCAAAATTCACTCTGTTGTCGTGAGTAAAAGTACGGCGCAGACAAGACTACTTTCCAGTTCTACTTATTCATAGGGTGAAAGTATCTTGGTTCCTGTCAATGGGAGGAGGACCGATGTGTATAGGGTGTTTAAGGAGTCTCTGCTCCTTTTTCATTCTCTTGCCTAGTTAGCGGATATCATGATTGCAGGACTAGCAGCCACCATGGACCATGAAGCAAAGGGTCACCCTTCACGAATGGAGGAAGGTGAGCTAGGAGGACCCTGGGTCTGAGTGCAGCTTTAAGGAACTACTCCACTAGCCATGGACACCACATGTTCTGAGTGGTTTTCAGTACAAGAGAAATAAATTTCTGTCTTGTGTAAGCAGCTGTTATTTTGGGTTTCATTGTATCGTACGGCTGAACTTAACTGACATGTTCTCTACGTAGAGTAGTACCAGTTTTGAACAATAGAACAAAAGGACAATAGAAAACCAGATAAACAGGTTAGTAATAGTTTGCCCATGATGTGGTTTACCGTACATGTAATTGCTTATCTTGGAATAGAAATTTATTTCTTTTACTTACATTGTTTTCACAGAAAATAGCGTTTATCAGAAAAATGTCTCTGGGACATTATCTACTAGAAAGAAAGTATACTGATCAAGGCAAAATTAGAATAACTTTTAGCATAAAAGATGTATTTTTTTCAACAAAAAGGTATTCTTTGGCCCTTCTGGGTGGCTCAGTCAGTTAAGTGTCCAACTCTTGATTTTGGCTCAAGTCATGATCTCAGGGTCGTGAGATTGAGCCCCACGTTGGGGTCTGCACTGGGCATGGAGCCTGCTTAAGATTCTCTCTCTCTACCCCTGTCCTTCTGCCTCTCTGCCCACCTCCTCCCTTAAGAAAAAAAAAAAAGATATTCTTTGATTCTCATACAGATAGGTGTCTTTCACTTCTCTTGGCAACTTTTTTTTTTTTTTTTGTTATTGCTGCTTTGAAAGCTAGACAAGAAGTATAGAACTTGTGTTTTAAAACGACTTTAGATAGGCTTCGTTATTACTGTTTTTCATTTTTAATCTTTTTATTTTAAAAACACAATAACGGTACTGGTGTTTAAACAAAACTTTTCTTACTTTCTCTCCTTTTCCATCTCTAAACACCTTACTGAATTTGTTGCCTCCCAAAAGTGAACCAACTGAGGTCTGAATACTAACTGGTGAGCAGAACTTGTTTATTGCTCTGAAAAGTAGCTGGTAGTATGACTTATTCCTCCCTATTTTTACCCACACTCCCCTTCCCCCCAAAACACTGAAGTTATTGTTACCTTTGGCATGACATGCTAGGGCTGGGAGGGAAGTTGGCCTAAGGGTCAGCAGAACTGACTTCCAGTTCTGACCCTATCACTGATGAGCTGAATGACATTGAGTAATAATAGCTGTTAACATTTAATCACTTGTCTGATGAACTTGCAGGCACTTGTCTGATCACTTTGCATGTTTTAGTTCATTTAGTCCACATTGCAACCCATTGTGATGAGTATTATTATCACTTCCAGTTTGTAGATTAGAAAATTGAGACAGAGATTAGTTTGCTCAAGATTTTGCAATTAGCAAAGTAAAGGAGCTAGACTTAATAAACTCAGCCAGTCTGGCTACAGATCCTGCATTCATAACCTGTACTCTGTATCCCAACTTGTATTACTAATCTAATACCATTACTCATTTCTGAAATAAAGCTGCTTTTCAGCCAATCCTTTAGATAGCTTGTATTTCAAAGAGTTTGTCATTAACATAGTATAACTAGATTATTATTGGGTATGACCTAGTTTTGATTCATAGGGATCACATATAACTAACAGTCTCCCAGTAATTCCCAATGCACTAGCCGGATACCTCGTGATGAATAAATTTCCTGAGGCCACTGAAAGCCTTCAGCTTTTTGATACCAGTCAGTGGCTGGCCTGGAACAGCTAGAAAAGGTTCTAAATCATCTGCAAAATAGACCATTAATTCAGACACTAGACCAATTTGACTCCATATGTTTTTTTCCTTGCTGCAATCTGACAATGACACATTGGTATATCTACCTCCCTTCCTTATGACAATGTAGGTGACTGGATCCTAATGGTATGGAACATAGTTTTGCATCTCAGAGTTATTTTTACCTTGTAGAATTAGAAAACTTTTATCTGAACATTGTCCATTGGTGTACGAAGTTCTCACATATCTACTATGTTTTCACAGTGGTTTGCTACTACTGTATCAAGATGTTAATGAGTCGTTTGCATTATTTCAGTATTTTCTACAAGATGGCATTGTAATTGGAAGTTAAAGGTCTGTGGAATTTTTTTTTTTTAGATTAAATTAACCAAATATAGAAGAAAGCTAAAGTTGGTCTTAGATGCTCTTATTGGCATTGTTCACTTGGTTTTAATGAGATCTGAAATGTTTTATGGAGCATAGACAATCCTGGTGCCTAGTGCATAAAATGCATCTTGGCCAACTCCCTCAGCATTCTGCCATACTTGAGTAAACTGTGGAATAGCTTTTCTGTGTTTTATCCATGTACCACATTTGATATTTACTTGACAAGTGACTTTAAAAATAATTTTTGAAAGTTGAATTGTCACTATTACAGATAAGAGTTTTTAGTGTAGTAATAAAAAAATATCAATTTTCCAACATTTTCTTGGTTGAGCAAAGAGAAAAGGACCTGAGAGATTTCATTTTACTTAGCTTAGGAGAATCAAAGCCATTGCACTATAAATGTAGTGAACATAGCATCTGTCCTACAGTAAGGTTTCAATATATGCTAAGTGTATGAGTAAGAAGTAATAGGAGATGGTAAAGAAAATATGTGATGGCCACATTAATACATTACTGACAAGGGACTAACAAATATTTACTTAGAATTTTGCGTGGCTTAAATATTGCATAATAACCAGGTAGTCTCTAGAATATGATACATTTTCTAATGTACATCATTACTGATGTATCTTAGTTTGGTTGGATTTCTCCAGGGTTAAAATCTGGCTCACCCCAGTTGGTACCAGTGTTAAGTATAGACCAGCTAAACACCTCTTGGCTACATTTATGGTATGTTTGTAAGTACAAGAACAACAAAAAGGAATTATCTAGAGTCAGTGATTTACATCCAGTTCAGAAAACTTTGGTAAAATAAACAGTGAAATCTTTCACTGTAGCCTGTGAGTGGTGTGGAGAGAGAACAGTTATTCCTAGGTGACTTTTCCTAGAGAACCATGATGCATGAGATTAATCCAATTGGTCCCAGCATTGTATGGATCCGTTGTGCTAGCAAATATGATAAAAAACAATTAATCTTATAGACAAGTTGTGATGAACTCTGCATCTTAATGTCCGGACGTGAGAGAAAGTACATTTTTCTTTAGTCTTCACAGAAGTCATGATGAAAGAAATGACCTGTTCTGATACAGACTGGAGAATGCCATGGAACAATTTGGGATAGAGTAGATAGGCAAGAGAACATGCTGAATGAGCACAAATGAAGGAGTCTCTGTAGAAGTTGAAAGATTTTAAGTTTATCTTCAAAGCAATGATGGATTTTCAAAAAGAGAATGTTGAGATCTGATCTGTTTGTTGAAGCATTTCCTTTGGCATCTGAATAGAGAATGGATTAAAATTTGAAGCTGGGGAAGCTGTTTTCTTTTAGGCGAAAGATGATGAAGATCCGAACTAGGGCAGATTAGTAGGTGTATAGAAGTGATGGATTGGAGAATCATTTATGAGAAAAAATGTGTCAGAGCTTGTTAATTGATTGAATGTGGGAGAGAAGGAAGACTCATCTGACTCAGTTTGTTGGAATGAGTGACTGGGTAGATTTATTTTTTATGCACTGAGTTAGGCAATCAAGGGAGAGAGGTTTTTTGGGAAGATGATGCATTCCGTTATTCATGGGTTTTGTTTCTTTTAAAATACACATGATTTTGGAGAGGAAACTCATTAAGCTTAGTAGCTATTTAAAGCTGGTATATTGTTACTTAGGGAGAAAGAAAGGAGAGGAGAAAAAGGGAGCTAGAGGCCTCATAGAGGCCAAAACCACTTCACTGTTCTTCCTGGCTTGTCCTGACCTTTGTTCTCATATTTCTGAAACATATCTGGGAAGCATGTATTTACCCTGCAGAGGATGTAGACTTTTGGCCCATCCTGTTCTGAACTGAGATACTGGGGAGGTCACTGTGGTCATGTCCTGGTTGCTTAGTAAGTCAGGTGGTTGAATGAGAGTCACTGCAAATCTACACATTGGTATTTAGAAATCTACAATTTATTAGTTTGCTTGAGTTTCCCAGATGGAGACAAGGCATGCTTAGTGCCAACACCCTCAGTGTTGGAGGGTGTAAATATAACTTCAGAAAAATCCCCAGTTGTCCCCCAACTGCTCATTGTTCTAAGGTAATCTGTGGATCTGTAGAGGTCTCAGAACTCATGCAGGGCTGACCTTGTATGTCAACAGAGTTACTTTTCTAGTGTAAAATATCTGCCTCTTCCACATGAGCCTAACTTGAGTTCAACAAGGAGAAGGAGAGAACTACTGTGAGTAATATTAGAATAAGAACTTTTTATGCAAATAACATATACTTCCTTTCCCAATCTTAGATAGTTATGGTCAGTGTAAAGAATGTAATTTATAGGTGCTTCATCTGCTTTTAGTATTTAGGGGCAGCTCGATGGCTCAGTCGGTTGGCATCCAGCTCTTGATTTCGACTCAGGTCATGATCTCATGGGTCGTGAGATAGAGCCCCTCATCGGGCCCTGTGCTCAGTGGGGAGTCTGCTTGAAAGTTTCTCTCTCCTTCTCCTTCTGCCCCTTCCCCCACTTTCTCTCTCTTTCTCAAAATAAATATTTCTTTAAAAACATAAAAAAAAATAAAGTACAACTTCTTGAGGAGAGTGCTTTTTGTACCGTTCTCGCAGAACATCCCAAATGTAATCGTAATATTGCCTTGAAGCTTCTGGGATATCTATATCCTTACACTGAGTTTGCCTTTCCTAAGGTTCAGTTGGGTACTCATCAGAATTCTTGGAGGATATGAGAGTCAATTCACCTGTGTCTGGGGTAATGACAATTAATGCCATCATCTGTTCTGTCATTGGTAGTGCCACAGGTAAAGATGGAATTTTTGGCTTGCATTGAGAACACTGAATGATATATGGTCATTATGTGTCTTATTTGAAAGTTGGGGATCAAAGGGAAGCAAAATGGAAAAAAAAATCAGTTCAAAATAGAAGATAAGAGAATCATTCGAAACATTAATGAGAAAGACATAAAGCTTCTCTCCATCCCAGGAAGAATTTCACGACATATATCTAATTATATTATTTAGTCTCTTTATTATTTGATGAATAAATATTACAATCTAATTTCTAGTCACCATGCAAATATGTACTTATTATGCAAAACACACCAGCCACCAAAAATTCTTTGGGAGTAGATGTAATCCAAAGGGGATTTCAAATTTTTCACAAATTTCATCTAATCAGATTATGTAAAAAGTTCACACAAAAGATAATCACCAAGATTAACGTGACTCAAGATGATATTTGGAAACTTTTTTTTTTTTTTTTTCCGCTAGCAACTGGGAACTAACTACGTGATTCTCTTTTTAAATGTCTCAGAACTTAAACACACAATTTGGACAGATGGTCAGTGGAGAGGTTTCTTGTAGAATTGTCCGATGAATTGTAATCTTTAAGAAAATGCTATGTTTCCTTAAAATATGCATAACAGAGACATCAGTTAATTGTATATATCCCATTCCAGAATGTTCCAAAACGTTTAACTTTTCTCTCGTATTGAGTCATAAAGCTAAAGAAGATGTTTCTGTAACTGAGATTCATAGTTGCTTTTTGTTTTTGTTTTTTGTTTTTTCCTGCCCTAGGCTTACCCAGGAGAATGACAGAGAGTTTACTTAAGAGAATCTTGTGAGTTTTGAGTAGTAATCCTCATAATAATAGCTCAGTTCACGTTTGTCTGCAATTCAGGATAGAGCACAGTCAACTAAAAAGAATAACTGTTTCAAGAACACTTACCAGTTAGCATACTAAATAAATGATAGAGAGCAACTTCATCTCTGGAGGCATAGGCAGCATTGACAATGCTTTTGGAGTGGTTCTACTTTTTCTTTTCCCTGGAATTTTAAAGATGAATTGTAAGGCAAAGCATCGTAAGGAGGAAAGTGTTCTTGGTGCAAAGTTTGAGCACACGATCTTAGAACTAAGTTTTCAAAATTGCGTCTGTTTTGGGTTTTAATGTAGACCTACAAATTGCTAGATGGAGAAGAAAAGAATTGATATTTATCCTCCACTGTCATTATTATGAACAATTCTAAACTCTGTGTGATAAGTTATATTTTTGTGTTTTTACAATTATCTTATTTGATTTTTTCTCTAAGTTTTCTTATGAAACTATATTTTTGCTGTTTTATTTAGTGTTTTAAAATTAAGGAGGTATGAGTAGTAGCTCTAAACAACTATATAACTTCTCTTAGAGCAAATTGTTATACATGGTAAAGGATTAAACACCATGAAATCATAACTATAATCTGTTGTAAATAAATTTCAATTTTCTGACAAAGATAAAAACACATTTTCATAAACAGAATGGTTTTAATGGTCTCTTGAATTATGTTTTTTTTTAATAAAAATGCTTTCTTTTCCTAGTAGCCCATTAAAACTCAAATTCCATTTTTCCTAATGATTTGGAAAATAATTTAAAAGAAACATCATTTTATGTGTTTGTTTCCTTAAATAACAACAACAAAAAATGATTTCTTGTGAAAGAGAGTTCTTGGATTGCATGAATTTGGTTTTACACGTTGTTCTCAATAAGGGAGTTATCAGGCATCAGGAAGAGAGCAGGCAATGTAATTGCTATTTCTGATTTACCATTAAGTTATTAAACAAAGCACAAGGTTGCTACCACCTGGCTTCCCCCACAGTTCCTCATACATACCCAGTTGTCTGGTTTAGTTCCTTTTTTCCCCTTTAATACTTTTGGAAATACCATAAAGTACATCTTACTCTGTTGAACTTGATTCAATTCCACAACTAGCTTTCGGTTGGTTACTATGTTCTTGAACTGTGCTAAGCCTAGAATACAGAAATAGAACTGAACAGAAAGACATGAATTGCCCCCATCCGCAAGGCATTTATAATTGTGTTGAGAGTGCAAGCCATATTTTATTGATCTGTACCAATCAATTTTATTGATTTGCCCTCCACCACAGCCACTTCTTCTAAATTATAGTGCCTTGCACCCAGCTCCCTGTTTGGGAGTGCTCTGCTGTATGTTCTTGATCCAGAGGTGAGCATTAGACCCAGAGTAATCTGTCTGTAGCTAGCTACTCTTGGTGGGTTCTACCGAAAGGGTGCCCTTATTGAGTCTTACTGAAATGCGGAGGGAAAGACAGGGCAGACATGCAGAGAGGAAAAGCAGGGAACTACAATATAAACATACATTCACACAGACAAGTGAGATATATATATATATATATATATATATATATATATATATATATTCACATACATAGTATATATACATGTAGAGAGTATATATACTATGTATGTATGTGTATGTAGATGTGTGCGTATACACACACACGTGTGCACACGCATGCGTGCACACACACACACAGTACTGATTATGAATTAACTGACACTTGGTAGTTTCCCAGAATTATAGAACTGAAAAGGATTAAAAAGTTTTCTGCCACATACACCAATGGTAAATTCAACATTTAAAAATATCTAAGGCAATATGTTGTACACCTGAAACTAATATGACACTATATAGTGACTATACTGGAATTAAAGAAAAAATATCTAAGGCAAGTGATTCTATAAGTAAATTCTATCCTTTCTCGTGTTTGTTTATTCTTGCTGCTTAATTTTTCTTTATGCTCAAGCTGATGTTGTCTTTGCACAGTATAGAATTTTTATTATCTAGTTATTGTCTATTTGTTTTTACTGATGAGATTTTATGTAACCTTGAACTACGCCCTCCTTCGTCTCTGTTTCTTATCTGTATGGTCATTTTATGAAACCATATGCTTAAAAATATTTTTTATACTTTGTTCTTAAATAATAGCATCTGAAATCATCTTACATAAGGAGCTGAGCTCTTCTGGAGCTTGGGTAAGCAGGAATTGCAAGGAGGGCAAGGTGAGCTGATTTTCTAAGAAAATGATCATGCTCACGCATCAGCACCTTCAGTGAGTGTGATTTGAAATTGATAGATTCTACCAATGATATTGTTATAATTCTTTACTGACTTCTTTGTCCCAGAATCCAGAAAGGAAAATAGCAGATAATTCATTCCCCACAGCTGCTTGTTTAGTTCAATCTAAGTATCATTTCTAAGTTGATGTTTGCTGCTCTATCTCACATTCAGTGCTAGGCTTTGATGAAATTTCAAGACCCCTCTGTGAATTATGTCAAGTCAAAAGCTTCATTATGATTTTTTTTCTACTTAGAATTAAATATGTCATATTTAGGTTGGTGGTTTCTGAAAGGATGCTTGATCTAACTACTCTAGGTAGAGAGGCACATTTGCTAGTCCTGTCACTCCAGCTTCTCTCATACATTGCTCTGTATTCATTAGTGTATAGTTACTCCATCTGGCAGATATAAAAGAGTCAGTGTAGCTATAAGACAACTTGAAGATTTGACATGTTTAGTAGGCTCAAGGGGCCAATAATGTGAATGAAGACACATGATTTGAAAGCATTTACAGCACAATAGTTTTGAAGACTTGAACATTAAGCTCATATATTCTTCCTGAAAGGAGGTGCATTCGGGAGTTGGAACCATCTTACAGTTTCGCTGTCTTGTTACATTGCACGAATTTCCTTATATTTTTGTTTGCTTTGGTTGTGTCTGTACTTTGGCTCCTAACTGGAGCCCCAACTTAAGGGCATAAACTGTTTCATAAATTAATCTGTACCTTTGGCATTTAGCAGTGTCCTTTATACAAAAGATGACAATCTTAATGCATAAGCGGAACATTTCTATTGTTGTTTGATTTCATTTCTAGTTTAGGTCTCTATACCTCAGAGTGAGAAAAATGGAATGGCATTGGGTTCAGGCTTTCCCTTCCTTCTGCCCAAGGGATTGGACGTGGGAGGTAAGAGACAGTGAGGTAGGACAGAGATTCCACGGGGTTGGGAGGAGAGGGGCTCTGATCTACCCTGGCCACGTTTCCACCTACCAGCTTTTGACATGTCCATCGTTTCATCTCAGCCTTCAAGGAATAAACAGGTTGCAGCCATTTTTTCCTTCCATTTCTGTGCACAATGCCCCATCAGATCCATCACTTTTAGACGCATCCAAGTTAATTTGGTTACTCCCCTTACTATGCTGGGCTGGATAGAACTCTGTGAGGCTTGCTTGGGTTTTTCTAAATCCCTGAGGAGAGTTCAGTTCTTCCTTTTCTCTAGATTTATAAAATTATCTGAGAGTTCTGTCCTTCGTTCAGAAAAATCTAGAAAACCTCCATCTTACAGGGCAGGAGATGAGTTGTGGGTTGTGGGGAAGGCTAGTTTCTACTCCTTTTGTGTTCATCCAAATCTTTTCGATCTTTTGTTCAAGTAAGCGTTTTTCCTCTTCTTCCAGCCAAAGTGCTTAAAATTAAAAAGTCAGAAGGAAATAAGTAAAGTTTAGAGGGACATAGTGTAAGAAAATATGCAAAATGTGTGTCACATCTTCACATATTACACCCTTCCCAAATTAAAAATTACTCAATGAGCAGATGTTGTTATTGATAATGTAAATTTATGGCATCAGTATTTTTTGTAGAAGAGGCTAAATGAATATTTTTTCTCTTTTTACTTTATTTTGATAAACTTTCTGGATGTGCATGGAATTACATTAGGACATTCATTTATCTTTTTTTTTTTTTTTGGTCTTCTTATGATTCTTTATTTATTTATTTTTAATTTTTTTTTATTATATTATGTTAGTCACCATACAGTATATCCCTGGTTTTTGATGTAAAGTTCGATGATTCAATAGTTGCGTATAACACCCAGTGCACCATGCAATACGTGCCCTCCTTACTACCCATCACCAGCCTATCCCATTCCCCCACCCCCTCCCCTCTGAAGCCCTCAGTTTGTTTCTGAGTCCATAGTCTCTCATGCTTCATTCCCCCTTCTGTTTACCCCCCCTTTCTTTATACCCTTTCTTCTCCTACCGATCTTCCTAGTTCTTATGTTTTAACCTCAATTGTCCTTCTCAGTTTTAGAAGGAATACTTTATCCTTCGTCACTGCAAGTATAAATTATAACCTAAATTCAAGGAATATCGGAGAAGGATCTGGGAGGCAATCTGAAATCAAGTGACTATTAATGGTTTCCTGAAACAAAACAATCTTATTGCGGTTAGAAGAATTATTTAAAGCCCACTAGTGTGTAGGAGGGAGATGAGTATGAGGTGGCAAAGTAATGGGGAAGTAAGTTTAGCAACATCATCAAACCAGCCTTGACTCGATTCTGACCTGGAGTGTGACCTTGGACTTCTCATTCTGGAACTCAATTACTTCTCTAAAAAAATGAGGTTGGTTCGTTTTAGTAGATAACTCCTCAAGAGTTCATAGAATTCTATAATTTTAGTAAGAGGTGAAGTGTTCCAGCTGAAGAAAAGAATGCCACAGTCTTGATGAGATTAATTTACTTAAATTTTTTTCTTTAATGATTATTACCTTCCTGACATGTTATAGAAAGATGAACAAATCTGGAGACTACAATGCTTGAGAACGAATTTTTTTGACCGTGATAAATTCTGGGGAATTAAAATTCCTGGCTACATTTATTTTTCTCTTTGAGTCACATTTTTATTCCATATGTAGTGACAATAACATGATTTCACTTTAATATAACTTTGTGAATGAGATATATATGTGTTAGTAACAATGAGTAATAACATTTTAAAGGTTCAAGGCATTATTAAATATTTGAAGTGAGTTTATTTGTAACATGCTGCAGTATTATTTTTGTATGTTATTTTAAAATTCTACTTACATATGGAAAATATGTGGGAGTTTTCATTACGGGTTCTTGGTTAATAAAATATTCAATGTAGTTTGTATAAAATAAATGCTTTAAACAAATAAGATACTTTTTTTCTATAAAATACCATTTCGCAATTTTTGAGGTAAAGATTACCCATGAAAGCATGGGATTTTAGAGTTAGAGGATACCTTATTCTCAACTTCCTCATTTGTTCATGCTGTTAATTATTGATGCTGCTGGAATAGGACCCAGGTGTTCTGATCTCAAATGCAATGCTGTTCTGATCATATAATTCACTCGAACCTTGTTTTAGGTTCTTTTCAATATCTGATATTTTCCTGTCTAAAATATTTTCTCCCCACTTTTGGGGTGCCACTCCTACTTTGTCAGATTTGAGCTAAATGGCCTTCATCCTGAACCCACTACTCCACACTGTTAGTCTTTCTAGAATATTCTGTCCTATTCCTGAATAGCACTTAATCATAATTTGTGATTTTCTATCTGTACGTATGTTATATTTATTTGGTCAGTATCTGTCTTCCTAACTAAAATGCAGTCTATTTGAGTGTAGGACTCTGGCCCTTTTGGGTCTACAATTGTTTCCCAGTGCCTAGAACAGTGTCTGGTACATAGTGCACAATAAATTTTCAATTTGATGAATTGATGAATGAAGGGGTTCACTATAATCACAGCAGTGTGTTTGGAGTTTTACAAATGATGCTGGAAACTTAGACTATGTCTATATTTACAAATCTATTTGATGAAAACGTTCAGATTTATCAAGCATTTAAAAATCTAAAAGCAACTTTTCTAAAAAAAACTAGTTAAAAAACAAATGGCTTATTTACTACATTTGACTTTCTTCTTTCCACAAACAAAAAAAACCAAAACAAACAAAAGCCAACCTGTGGACCAAGTAGCCACAGACAAAATCCTGCTGTTTAAGGACATTTGTAAAAATGTAGCATGTAAACATAATAGCTGCATCAAGAACATATAATTTTGTTGTGAATATTTATCAGGAAGTAGTCACAGGTTCTAGGATCACGGGTGTTTTCATTGTACTTTGGGGAAATAACTTATCTTGCCATGTGCCTTGCCACAGCCCATTTCAATACAAAGTATTTCTGTTAGAGTTAACATAAGACTTCAAATCCAAAGTAGCTATTTGAGAATTTATATGCGTTCTTGGAAATTATTATTAAAGAACTCTGAGCCTGATCCGACCACTGCTGACTCTAAATAGTTTGAAAATGAGTAAAGACGTGGAGAAGTGGAAGGGGGATACACAAAGGGGCCACACACGACTTCTCATTTATTTCGAAATGCGCTTGCCGTATCTGTAAAAGCTCTTAGTTTACTACTTAGTAATACATACTTTAAACTATTGGTTTGGTTTGCTTCTTTAGAATGTAATAGACTGTTGCTAGGGGCCTCACAGTTTGCATTTTCCACCCCCTATCACTTGTACTGTGTTCATGGATTATCTTCAGGGATATCTATCTATACTTGTTTTTTTCCCTTTGGTTATAGCTAATCGTGTAACATTGTTTCTGGTATCTCTTCTTCAGTCTCCTATTTATGATCCTAATTGCAGGCTTCTGTACTATTTCGTGGCTTGCAGTCTTCTAGTCTTTAGGGATTAATTCATAATTTGATTGTTTTCAAGAATGTGATTTAGAATGAAATAGCTTGCAGTAGTCCATTTGGTAAAGAATCGAATAGTATGTCAGCTTGATATCTTAAATGCCAGCAGTGGGTAGGGGTAGGGGAGCTTTTACTCAGATTTACCAGTCACTCCGGGTGTTGATTATCACAGTAAAGCCCATAAGAGCTATAACTTTTCTCTTTCCTAATAGCAACTAAGAAAATAAAATTTCCTTTACTTTGTCTCTCATGAATTTCACTTCAGATCCCAGACGTGAAATGTGTGTGTGTGTGTGTGTGTGTGTGTGCGTGTTGGCAGAGATTGGTGGAATGGAGTGTGGGTAGTTGTGGTGATGAGGGTGTGATAAAATGACATCAAACCCCAAAAGTTGTATGTTTAGTGAACAGTACTTGTTCCAAGGGGTCACAAAAACACTTGGAAGGGCATGACTGCAGTGCCATGAAGAACAAAGGATGTAATTCGTTGAACACCTATTCTGTGCCAGGTACAATGATAGATAGTCTACACACAATCTCATTTATTTTTCATTTAATCCTGTGAGTTCATTTGTCCAAGGTGGCCCAGTGTTTTAGCTGCCCTCTGCCTTGGTGCTTCTGGAAAGTATTCTTCTTACTACAGATGCATTCTTCATTTCTTGAAAGAGAAATGTGTATTCTTATTTAAAAGATTGACTTTCTTGGGGCACCTAGGTGGCTCGGTCGTTAGCGTCTGCCCTTGGCTCAGATCATGATCCCAGTGTCTTGGGATGGAGCCCCGCAGTCGGGCTCCCTGCTCAGCAGGGAGCGTGTTTCTTGCTCTCCAGTTCCCCCATGCTTGTGTTCCCTCTTTCGCTATCTCTCTCTGTCAAATAAATAAATAAAATCTTAAAAAAAAAAAAAAAGATTGAGTTTCTTAAGGTCATTATACAGAAACAAATCATTAAAGTTTGGTCACAAATGACAAAGCAGAGAGGGGCCTACCCAGTTTCAGGGGCCCCTTATTGAAAGAATGGAGACAAAAGTGAGCTGGGTAGTAGAATAGTTTGTATGTTCACACATTGGGAAGTTTTATTCCAAGCTAGGGAGAAAACATGGATCAACTCAATTGGCAGAGATAAAATTACAGATCCTATTGTGGGTCTGTGGATTTCATAATGTCCAGCCACTCCCGCTCCAGAAAGATAAACATCTGTTAGTGATTTTAAAGACCTCTTTTGGAAGCCTTGTGTTTGTAAACATGACAATATACTTGCAATTATGCCTAACTGAACTTTTCATTCTGCCGGTAGATTCCTGTCTTTCTTCAAGCCTTAACAGGGTGCTCATAAGAAATATTCTTTATAATAGAACTCATACACATAAAGTGTTTTTAGGCTTTCCCCAGCCTTATCTTCTGTAACTGAAATTCTCTACCTTTTAGGAGTTTTGACACCAGGGTTAATAAAGCTTTGCTGTTTCTCAAAAAAGAGATTTGGGAAATTTAAGTTGATTTTAAGATTTTTCACTACAAAACTATGAAGTAATTTTAATTCAAGACATGTTAAAGTTCAGATATGCCATTTAAAATTTTTAATTGTGTTATTTTTGAACAATGGAACAATGTGCTTGTGTAGGAAGTATTTAATGAATCAGATACAAGAGACAATAGCCCATAAGAGGCCCAATTTAGTGGAGTTCCCAGAAGGTCTTTTATAAGCTCTTTAGAAAGTGGGAAGAGGCTTTTCCTATTATACAGCCCTCCGTCTGGGCATCAACAGTGACAATTATATAGGTTGACCTATGCTGTGTTTGCCATCACCACTTTCCAAAAGAGCTGTAGAAATTCTGAATGCTCCGTCAGTTGAACATGACGTGCTACTGTGTATGTCAGAAGTATCTACCCCCGCCCCACTCTAGAGAAAAAGAAATCCATACTTCTCTCCTGGACTAACCTGTCCTCTGCCCCCTTTCCTCTTACCTCCTATACAGTCCTAGTCCATCATTTGTCTTTTGTCTAAGAACATCCTCTGTCCTTTCCCTTCCTTTATGCCATTCCTTTTGCAATTCGTTTTTACTTTCATACTTCATTTTGACTCTTTTGTCAAAGTCAACTAAATTCATGAGCTCTACCAGCCTTCAATCTTTCTAGAATGTTTTCCCATCCACTTTGGGACATTTTCATTTCTTTTGCCTTCTATAAGATGGAACCTTTGGCATTCTTCCTTTATTTTATTGATTTTTTTTCCCTGTTGGTTTTCTTCTTTGACACTCTGTTTATTCACTCATTATATACATGAGTTCATTAAATTTCTGGCATTGGCCTTTTTAATTGGCTCAATGTTCTCTGCTTGGGTGATTCCACACAGGCCCCAGGCTTAGCTAGGAGTTTTGTGTTCGTCGCTCTCGAATGTACACATCCAGCCCTGCCCCTTTTCCTCACCTCTGAGGGGAACTCTTTTTCAGTTGGATAGGCTTTCCCACCTCTTTTTTCTGTAGAATTCAGTATGGTGAGATCCAAACCTATCTTCTTAAGACAGCCTTATAATTATTCTGTGTTTCTTATAGATTGATAGCTACTTTTTACCCCGGCTACCACATAAACATAAATAGGTAAGACTCTACTTTCTTTTCCTCATTTCAAATCCTGGCAATTAAACCTTCAAAATACTTCTCTTTTCCAATTGCTGTCTTTCATTTCTACTGCCATTGCTGTGGGTTAGCATGTCTGGTTCTTCCGCGTCTAATGCCTTTTCTCCCTTAGCGTTTTTGCGCATAGTCATGGGAGTTATTGGTCCTCTATAAAACTTAAATGTCTCCCATTTTAAGCATATTAAATGCTTAATTATATATTTGGGTATTTTAAGATCTGGTCTTATCTTAATTTATAGTGTCTTTTTTTTTTTCATGATATCTCTCCAAAGACCTTTTCTGGACAAATTAAACATGCTGGGTATTTGTGTGCTTTAGTTTCTTTTTCCCCCGTGTTCTCTTTCCCTATCTATTACATCATCCTTATTTTTTAATGCTCAGTTTAAATGCCACCTCTTTTTTGTCACCACCCTGAATCAGACTGGCAAATGAGTAAGTCTCCCTCTTTCATCACTTTGCATGTGTCTGTTGCACGGATGCACTTACTACCTTCAAACCAGTATCACTCTTAATTTCATGCATGTCTTTCTCCACCAATATTGTAAAAATATCATTCAAGGAGTGGAAATTGTTCAGAAGCCTGGAAAATCTCTAGAGAGGGGATTTGGGGCATCTGGATAAAATACCACTTTGGGAATTTCAGGTTATATTGAAACTACCATGGATAGATGGGAAGGCTAGGCAGAGGTTTTAAGATTTATAGGTATATCAGAAGCTTATTATGGCTAGTGATCAACTTCCATAAACATATAGCAGTTGTTTTCAGCCAGCCAGGTATATGATTCATTGTCTGAGATATTGTTTCAGCCAGAGGATTGGGAAGGAAAGCTTAGAGTGGCCACTAAAGCAAACTCTTAGCAATAATGAAAATGATAATAATGATAATGACATTATATGGAGGTGGAACGGGAGGAGGAGGAAGAGAAAGAGCCACTTATGATTGAATTGAATGCCTAGTCTTGAGAAGTGTTCTGTTCTAAAAGATTAGGTACAGAGATCTTACATTTCGATTTTTATTTGTCATTTATGGGTTCCATGACAACACATGGGTTTTATATATTTTTCTTCCATTGAACACATTTGCTAATAGAATTTAGTCATATAATTAGTGAATTCTATTGAAAATTGAAATATTTTACTTTGAATGAATATACTTTGGGATTTATTTTTAAGATATGATTTAGTTGAAGGAATCCATAATTGTATTTGTCTTTGTTTCAGAAAAGAGAATGCTATAAAAGGCAAAATCATCTGTCTTTGGATTAGTGTCCTTCTCTAAATTTTTTTCCTTTGTAACAGTTGAAAATGCATTGTATTGAGTCATCGCCCAGTAGCCAAACAGCTTGATTATTAGAACATCATGGAAGATAGACCGGAACAATATTTGTGGTACCAAATAGAAAAACTCTCCTCTGTATGTCTAGGGCCTGTGTAGCCTCAGTTGGAATGCTTTGACTGAGCTTGTCAGATTTAATTCAGGAGGCAAAAATCCAATATCCTTAACGTCCAACAGATTGTGCCTTATGTACTTTTGATTACTTGATTCCTTTTCCTTAAGCTAATACTGGATTTCAATAATAACGGCAATTTCTAAATTTCCCTCTTATTATTTCAGGCCTGCTGCTTTCTGATGCAATAATTTCTTTCCATTACAGTATTCCTAAGATTTCCATTAATATGTCAAATTTGTCAGGACTTTTGGCACTAGCTTTTTTTCCCTCCATTAAAACATAGATTTTAGAATTATTGTGGACAGTTAAGGGATTTATCCTCGGAGGCTCTCTTAATGGAAAGAACATAGCTCTATGAAATGAAAACAATGCTACCTCCTTGCACAAAGCCTAGCACAAAGTGGGCACTTAATATTTGTTGGATGAACACGTGCTTCCTATATGTTTTTTTTTTTTTTTATAATTCTGCAGATTTTTTTTTCTTATATGTTTTTTAAATGATAATTTTGAGGGGTGCCTGGGTGGCTCAGTCAGTTAAGGATCTGACTCTTGGTTTTGGCTCAGGTCATGATCTCAGGGTCATGGGATTGAGCCCCTTGTCAGGTTCCCTGCTCAGCACGGAGTCTGCTTGTCTCTCTCCCTTTCCCTCCACCCCACCCCCCACAACTCACGCCCTCTCTCCCTCTCTCTCTCTCTAAAATAAATAAATAAAATATTTTAGAAAATGATGATTTTGAGCAGGTATTTGGTTTATATGTGTATGTCAGGAGGAATATATTGTGGGATAGTCCGAGTACATACTTTAAGATATATTTTGTTTAAAATGTCAAGATTTTCAAAGAAACTTGAAACACACTTGTTTTTCTGTGCCTTTTTACTTAGATCTTTTTTATTCTGAAAAATAATCTGTCATTTTATTCTCTAGAGTACACCCGAAAGTGAATTATCTTCCCTCCATCACTTCACTCCCTCTAGCCATAGCAGAGTACCCCACTTTACTTCAATTTTTGTGTTACTTTAACTTGGAGAATATTAAAGTATAACCTTTTTCTAGAGATACTCTCAAAAACGCAAGCCTTTCCAGTAACCAGGGTGCCATTTGTCCACAGGAGCAATAATATATTGCCCACGACCTCAGGGACTTAGGGTCTGTGTAAGCATCCTAAAAGAAATGCCCGTTTTAAGCTCTGGTGGATGTTTAGTCTAATTCTGTAGAAAACACACTTGAAAGGCCTTTGGAGCGACTGAATCATAATGTCTAATGGATAACTGTAAATCTGCATACCGGTGTTGTGCCACAGCTTATAATTTGAAGCAAAATATGAAAACTCAAAAAATATACAAGGGGAATTGCCCATATTCTGGGCTGTAAGTCCAGTGGTAATGAGTTACTTCCAATGGGGATTCACTGCTCAGACATTGAAGAAATTATCTGTTATGGAAAGGTATCAGCGTTGTAGGGTTTTTGCTTTTATTTTAACCTGTACTCAGAAAGAGAATTGCTACTTCAGGCT
This sequence comes from Ursus americanus, assembly GCF_024610735.1. Lineage (NCBI taxonomy): Eukaryota > Metazoa > Chordata > Mammalia > Carnivora > Ursidae > Ursus > Ursus americanus. The sequence goes on along the minus strand of NC_142139.1, from coordinate 51,099,913 downwards.
CATTAATTTGTTTAATATATCTGTCCTCTCTTTGCAATGTAAACCAGCTTTGGAGGAGCCTTTAGTTTTTATCTGTTTTAATTTCGCATTTAAGTTACTTTTATGTACTTTTCCATATTTGAATTTGCTGTAAAAATACTACTTGCTAGTGGGTGGTTCATAAAGAAAAAAAATGCATTAATGTTGACATATCCAAGTGCTTTCACTTATAAGAGTAAAAATTGTTAATACGTTTGGAGTCTTTTTAAAAAAAACACAAACTCTATTAGGATCTTGTATTTTTACCCATATTGTTTGGCATTGTATGAAGATACTTTACTAGATTAGATTGTTGTGAATTAAGATCTGTTTTGTGAAGTTATCAGAATTCAAAAATCATAAAGCCGCAAACTCGGGAGGTTAATGGTATCTATCTATTTAATATTTCAGTAAGCATGTTTTAAGTAAATGGAGTCAAATCATTTCTACATTTTATGGCCTCCCCACTATTGTCTTTTTAATACACTTTTTATTTTGAAATAATTTTAAATTGAGATTTACAGAGAAGTTGCAAAGATAGTATAGGCAATTCCTACACACTTACTCATTTTTCCAGTTTTTAACATCTATAATCATGGAATATTTATCAAAATGAAAAAAACCACATTAGTTCTTACTGCATTATTATTAGCTAAACTCCAGACTTTGTTCACACTTCACTGTTTTTCCCACTAATGTCCCTTTTTTATTCCATGACCCCATTCAGGATACTGTGTTGTGTTTAATTGTTGTGTGTCCTTAGTCTCCTCTGGTTTGTGACAGTTTCTCAATCTTTTTTTGTTTTTTCATAAGCTTAACACTTTTGGAGAGGACTACTCAGCTATTTTGTAGAATGCGTCTCAGTTTGGTTTATCTTACTTTTTCTCATGAAAGACTAGGAAGTGCCCTTCTCATCACATCATGTCACGTCAGGGATACATACTATCAAGATGATTTATCATTGGTCACGTCAATCTGATCACCTGGAAAGAGGAATGTTCCCCAGGCTTCTGTGCCCTAAAGTTGCCTTTCCCTGTCCTTCGCATATTCTTCTTTGGAAGGAAGTTAAATCCGGCTGACACTCAATGTTCCCACCCCATTTTTAATGACTTAGGAACTATCTGGAGGAAATTTCCATATTGTTTTAATTGAAAAGAACTTTAATAATTCCTACCATTTCCTGTATGCTTTCTATATTCAATCCACTGTATTAAGCCTGGTATATCAATTGTTTCTCTTGGTACTACAGATTATAAGATAGAGCTTATTATTTAATTTTACAGATATGGAAACAAGAGTCAGAGATTCAGCAATTTGACAAGGTCACAGAGAACAAGGGCATGAACCAAGCTTTGTTGGGTGCTACAGCCCTTGCTATTAACCACCGAGCTACACTACTTCCTTGAGAGACATCCCACATGACAAATTTGGCCATAAAAATTTTCACATACTCTTTGTTCTGGCTTTTTCATTCCATTTAAATAAAAAAAAAAAAAAACCAAAAACAACACCACATATTTGGAGAGAACAAACTGGTGGTTACCAGAGGGGAGGGGAGTGGGGGGGATGGGTGAAAAAAGTGAAGGGGATTAAAAGTACACTTATGATGAGCACTGAGTAATGTATAGAATTGTTGAGTCACTATATAGTACACCTGAAACCAATATAACACTGTATGTTAGCTATACTGGGATTAAAAAAAATAAAAATAAAACATAAGAGGAGAACCTGGGAGAAAAGAAAATGATTAAAAAATGTATTTGCTAATTGAACATAATAAAAAATGTGTCTTTGGGGCAAGTATTTTTATATTAAAATGTATATATAACTTGAAAGTTCACCTTTTCTAGATAATATGTGTTCATGACAAGTGCTATGTAATCTTACATATAAGGTAGATGTGGGATTTGAGTTTGAGAGTAACTATATTTGAGTGCATGGATATTAAATTAAGGATGTCAAAACTCTCCTAGCAGTTAAAACTTCTTTGACCATCAGTGGGATATTTGTGCTGTGTGGTAAAAAAATCAACAGCAGTGACAGATACAGAAGAAATATGACTCATCTTCACAAACTCAATCATCCCCTGCCTGTTGAGGAAGCTTAAATATTATTACTGATTTTGTGACACTGGTCTTGAGTCTTAAACAAAAACAAAAACAAAAAAACCAAAAAATCCCCGCAAAAAACTAGTGTTATTCATTAATTACTTCTTAAGTGAAATTATTTTCTATTTGAGAATTTCTAAATGCTTCTCAAGATGATTATAGATAGTCTAATTTTACAGAAACAAAGCTGGGGATTTCTGTTTAAGGGATTCCTACTTTGTTTTGAAATGTCAGACAGATTTCTCTTTTATTTGATGGCGTATATGTGTGTATGTGTGTCTTATGGTTGTTTTGCTTTCAGATTTATCCTTAATTCCTCTTCATTCCACATAAAAATTCTATTTAATCAATGATCATGTTCTATTGATTGTAACCAACTCCCTAATATACCCTCTGTTCCCCACCCCTGCTGCATTACTGTAGGTCTTCTCTTTGCACTTCTCTAGTGAATGCTGTAGCTCACCAGCTGGTCTTCCTACTCATGCTCTTATTCTTTTCTTGTGTACTGTACCTTGATTATGTGACATGTCTTCTTAAATATTCCAGTGCCTCCCACATATGCAAAATTGATATTCCAAGATATAGTCACAAGTTGCTTAAAGACTTAAAACCTTGTCCAGTTGTTCCCCCTCATTGTAGCAGTTGCTCTTGTAGAATCTTATACTCCAGTGACAGTGAATCTAGTGTAGTTCAAATAAAATCTTGCTGTTTTATTCTTTCATAACTTTTTCCATAATGTTTTTTTCCCCTGCCTTTTCTTTTTTTCTTTATACTAAGTTAGCCAACATATAGTACATCATTAGTTTTTGTTGTAGTGTTCATTGATCCATTAGTTGCATATAACACCCAGTGCTCATCACCACACATGCTCTCCTTAATACCCATCACCCAGCTATGCCATCAGCCCACCTCCCTCCCTTCTGTAACCCTCAGTTTGTTTCCCAGGGTCCAGAGTCTTTCATGGTTTGTCTCCCTCTCTAGTTTCTTCCCATTCAGTTTTCCCTCCCTTTCCATGTGGTCCTCCACTCTATTCCTTATGTTCCACGTATGAGCGAAACTGTATGATGATTGTGTTTCTCTCCATACTGTTTTCTTGTGGGAAATGTTTTTTTAATGTCCTCTATGATCATGATAAGTATCTAAGCTATTGCACTCTTATACTCTATTGTAATTGTTTGTTAGTATACATTCTTCCCTACTAGACTCTAAATGTCTTGCGGCCCGGAATAGTGAGATAGTTTGTTTGCATTTATAATTTCTATGACACTGAGATGCATGTCAGGTAGAAGTTCAATAAATATTAAATTGAATTGAAATATATAATATGTGTAATAGATATATCTTAACTGATCGTGTGATCTGCTAAATATGTTCTTAATTTGAGAAGACTTCATAGAAAAGACAAAAGAAAAAAGGAATTGTAAGGGAGAGGAAGAAAGAAATTTAGAAAATCTTAGGAACCAGGTGGTTTACGTGGCATGTACAAAAATATCATCTAGGGGCACCTGGGTGGTGCAGTCGGTTAAGCATCCAACTCTTGATTTCAGCTCAGTCATGATGTCAGGGTACTGGGATTGAGCCCTGCATGGGGCTCTGTGCTCAGCAGGGAGTCTGCTCGAGGTTTCTCTCTCCCTCTCCCTCTGCTCCCCCCACAACGTGCTCTCTCTCTTTCTGTCTTGCAAATAAATAATTAAAAAAATATATATCATCTAGAGTAAGGACAGCAAATAGGCTGTACTTGTAATATGGACTCCAGTCAGTTGGTTGTGGCTGGAGCCATGTGTGGGAAGAATGGTTAGTCTCTAGCAGAATTCAGAAGTAAAGAGAGGGGCGCCCGACTGACTCAGTCATTAGAGCATGTGACTTTCGATCAGGGGATTGTAAATTTGAGCCCCACACTGGGTGTAGGGATTACTTAAAAATAAATCTTTAAAAAAAAAAGGTAAAGAGAGAGACAATCGATTTGTTATGCTTCCAGGGGCACGGGAGGAAGGATTGGGAAGCACCGAGTCTTGGGTTTGTTGAGTTACATCTGGAGCAGTGGTTCTTGGTTCTTTTGATGTTGAACATCATGTATCTATATGGGAATATTGTTTGAAGAGAAGCATAAATCAGATAGTTTTCAAGCTATTCAGTTTCCTATCCCTTAGATTCTCATGACTGATGATAACACTAGTGTTGTGATGCTCAGGTAGGGAATTGCTGACCCCAAGCAGTGATTTCCAACCAGTGGCCTTAGATTCCTGGGGAGCAGAAGCGCTATTGCAAGGCCCTTCATGTCTACAAACATAACAAACATGGTCTTCAGATAAAAAAAAGTTCATTCAATTATACGTACTAATATTTTTAAAGAGTATATGCCAATTATTATGATTCTTTTTCTTATTTCAAGTACGATTTATAGTGAAATTATATCTCTGTTCTTGTAATTAATCAATTAATTTTAGGTTGGTACTCTGATTCTTAATAAAAAATTATCTAAATATTTTATTAATGTGTAGTAGCTTCTTGTCATTATGAGTTTTCTCAATTAGTGAATACTGAAATACCATTACTGTCATATAGGAACACATTATTTTTTTCATGTTCAAATGGTTTCTTATACTCAGAGAAAATGGAAATCATTGGATAAGAGAAGACAGGGAACCAGATTTGACTTCCGTGGGTGTTGTTAAAGAACAGTGATAGGAAAGTCAAATGATTGGTTAGGAGAAAGAATTGGTTATATGGCATCCTGAGTTGTACAAGACTACTGGAAGATTTTAGGGAGGGGTGACACTGATATATCAACGTGCAGGAAAGACAGTTTGCCAAACGAGATTTAAATGATTACAAAATACACATGATCCTGATTTTATTGTCATAATAACATTAATTGAAAAAGTCAGTTACTGGTACCAAGGCAAATTCATGGACACTTTTTCACTGATTCTAAGATGCACATATTTTACACATCTTTAACATTTCTGAAGTTAATATACAGCTTGCTGTTGCTATTGTCCAGTTGGTGATTGAGATGTACTTTTAGTTGCCTTTTCATGAATAGATTTAGTTGTGGCATGTGTCGCTCCTGGCGATGTGACAGTCGAGCTGCAACATCTCAGTGGTTCAGTAAGCAAGTCGTGTGAAAACTATTCAATGGGAAACATGATTCCTCTGTGTTATCCAAAAAACTGTTTACTGACATCTTCTGGTAAGAGCAAGAAAGCTTCAGCATCAGCAGCTGCAGTGGGGTGTTAAAAGCTTGGAGACAATACTAGAACTCTTCTTTTAAGAAATATTGCTTTACCAATTTACTTGGTGGCATAGAGGATAATTCTATGTAAAAAAAAGAAATAAACACTGATTACTTTGAATTGTAAAATGTTTCACAGAAGTTTGACTCAATATGAAAAAGTTTTAGAAATTGCTCTTAAGCAATTATTTTGCATGTATTGAATTCAACAGGAGTTGGTAGAAAGAATCTATGGATATGTAAGTCCAAACAGCCCTTTCAACAAATATTAAGATAAATATTATAAATGATAAGAAATTAAAGTGTCAAATATTTAAATAGCAAATGTGTTTTTTTCCTTCTTAGTGGTAGAGAAAATACTTATATTTGATGGCATCTTAATAAAATATGGAAAATCTCTACTGATTTGCAATATGTAAAAAAGAATTCACCATTAATTGATACTTTAGCAAAATCTGTAAGACAGTATCCAATAATGTTTATTGAATGAATGAATGATAGTAAGTATAAATAACATTAGAATATCTTAGAGAATATAATACATCTCTATAAGTGATAATTTTATTGCATTTAAAATGGTAATCCAGACATCATTCTCTGTAAATCAGATCAATTTCTTACTGAAATAGCGATTCTGTGAATAATTAGTTTAAAGAAAATTTATTACATTTATATTCAAAGCACTAGAAATTATATGTAATAAATGATTTTAATTATATGTAAGTGAAAATCCATTACATTAGCTCTTTTCCAAATCAGACTTTCGTGTCTATTTCTGCAATCCAAATTTACTTTGGATCAAGAACTTTGTTTTATAGCTTTGAATTTTAAAATTGACTGGAAAAACTACACCAACCATTCACAAATTAATTCTCACACATTTTAAAGTTGTAATCTGAAGATACACTTTGTCATTAGCAGAGTTTGAGTTCTCTGGATACTTAACTGTATTTTCTGGGCTACTGAGGATTTTTTGAAATTTTGGTTTAAAAAATTAAGATAAATAAACAATTGTAATACTACAGATAATCATATTTAAAAAAATGTCTGCATAAAAGTGCATAAATTCAGAAAGATTAATACATGCAAATATATTTTAAATTAGATACTAGTGACATATTTGTAACTGAAGTCATTTGGATCTGTTCTTCTTTTTCCTTGTTTGAAAAATGTATCTATTTTTAGAAGTTTAACAGAAATAGATTTGAAGGACAATTTTTCATAATCTTTCATGGGCTACTATATGACAATTTGAGATAGCATAAAATCAATTCTTAGCTGTCATAAAAATGAACTATGAATACTTTTCAAATTATTTTCATTATTTGGCAACATTTCTCTCTTTAAATTATATGATTAAATATTCACTTATGCATTTTATCTGTAAACCACATAATTGAAATTCTCAATATATTATTGGAAAATTTAGGTAAATAAAAAATATATGTATATATATATATTTTACTTATATGCATATATATATATTTGTCTGGGGGAGAGATGGGGGAATTCTTGGGTTCTTAACTTCTTCCGAAGCAGTCTTCTTCTTTTCTCCCATCATGGTTCTAATTTAATGACATCACAAGAATTTAAAATGGGGAAGATCAGGTTTTAAACTTTAGGAGTGATTATGAATATAAATGATTGACTTTTTCAAAGCATTTATTTAGGAAACCTCAAGATTGTATATAACATTCTTGTAATTCAATTTTTTTTGTTTCAATTGGTGAAATTTCAAATAATGTAAGAAATAATGTGTAGGTTAGGACTTCCTGATTTTTCATGTAATTATAGAGACATCACTATTCATCCATTCATCAAACTTCTACTGAGTGACTGGCAAGCCCCAAGAATAAGTCAAGGTGTGGAGAATGCAAATGAATAAGATAAAGCTTCTGACTTGAAAGAGTGCATTTGTTGATGGGGAAAGCAGGCAAATAATGTGTGAATGCTGTTATAGAGTTATGTATGAGGTGCTTCAAGACAGGGAAACGTGTGTGCGGTGAAGAATTTAAGAACCATTTCAGAAAGAGAGGTGAAATAAGAGAAGACATAAAGGAATTCCACAAAGGCACAGAATTATTAAGAAACAGCAGGTCATTTGTTAACGGCTGAAGGATAGACCCCAGTGGTAGGAGGTGAGGCTAGAAAGATAGCTTGGAATTAGAGCGTAAAGAGCTGAATATTTTGTTCTTTATATTTATAGTGATGATAAACCACTAAAGTGTGTATATATATATATATATATATATATATATATATATAGTATGATATGATCAGAGTTTTAAAGGTTTTTATAAAAGCAGGATTGAAGATAGAATGGTGGAGAGTGATTAGAGGCACAAAGACTTATAACCTGTGAAATTCTGATCAAATGTGACGTAAGGCAGACAGACTGGTGACGGTTGACTCTGCTGTTGCTTCAGTCAGGGGAATGATGGTTTGAACAAGATGGTTTTCTTTAAGCACTCCTAGCAGTCCACTAACCTCCTACCTCTGCAACGTTAATGCATTGTTTTCCTAATTTTGTTTGTCTCTGTGTTCTTGTAGTTCACTAAACTTCCTTCCAAAGGATTATTTTGAATTCTTTTTTTTTTTTTAAAGAGATTTTGTTTATTTGAGAGAGAGAGAGAGAGAGTAGGGGGAGGAAAGGAGGGAGAGGAGCAAGCCGACTCCATGCTGAGTATGGAGCCCAATGCAGGGCTCAATCCATGACCCTGATATCATGACCTGAACTGAAATCAAGAGTTGGACATTGAATTGACTGAGTCACCCCGGTGCCCCAAGAGGATTATTCTGAATTCTTTTCCTGACAATTTATAGATCTCCATTTCTTTAGTGTCAGTTGTTGGTGCTTTATTAGTTTCCTTTGGTGGAGTCATATTTACCTCATTTTTCATGATCCTTGATTCCTTACATTGGTATCTGCACATTTGAGTAATTGAGCTTCTCTTTTAGACATTTGCTTTGGCAAGACAATTCTTCACCAGTCAGCTCAGTTTGGGTTTCTGGATGAGTCTACTGGTAATGCCCTTGGACAGGTGGGGCCTGCTAATATGGGCTTGTTTTGGGGGGGGCAACTAATCAAGCTCCAAGGTCAGGAATGGTTGTAGTGGTTGGGGGGCTGGGTATACCACATGGATGAGAATAGTTGGATAGGACTGCTGGCTTGGTTCCTTACCCAGGCAAAATGGTAGGATGGGTTCTGCAGTTGCCTAGATTCTCTGGCCAGGCTTACTAGATGGCTGGGGCTGGATACTATATATAGTAATAGATAGGGCTATGAATTTGAATCTAACAGTAGCCCTGATCCTAACCCTAAAAAAGCTTCTGCACAACAACAAAGTGAAAAGATAACCTACAGAATGAGAAAAAAGTATTTGCAAACCATATATCTGATAAGGAATTAATATCCAAAATATATAAGGAACTCATAAAATTCAGTAGTAACCCCTCCCCCTACATAGCCCAAGTTAAAAATTGGTGAAGGACCTGAATAGACATTTTTCCAATGAAGATATATGAATGGCCAGGAGGGACATGAAAAAATGCTCACTATCACTAAGTATTAGGGAAATGCAAGTTGCACTTAATATGCAAATTGCATTTTAAAGCCATGATGAGATATCAGCTCATACCTGTTGGGGGGCAGGGTATACCACATGGTATATTTTTGTCATCAAAAATAAAAGAGATAACAAATGCTGGCATGGATGTGTAGAAAATAGAACTTTTATGCACTGTTGGTGGGATTGTAAATTGGTGCAGCCATTATAGAAAACAGTGTGGAGGCTCCTAAAAAAATTAAAAATAAACCTATCATATGATCCAGCAGTGCTACTTCTGAGACTATATCCAAAGAAAATGGAAACAGTAACTCGACAAGATATCTGCACCCCAATGCTCACAGCAGCATTATTTATAATAGCCAAGACATGGAAGCAATCATGGATTGTGTCCATTGATTGGTGAATGGATAAAGTGGCATCTATATAAAATGGAATATTATTCAGCCATAAAGAATGAGGAAATCCTACCATTTGCAACAAGATGGTAGGCATTATACTAAGTGAAATAAGTCTGACAGAGAAAGATAAATTCTGTATGATCTTATTTACATGTGGAATCCAAACAAACAAAACAAAACAAGACAAACCAAACTCATAGAAAAAGAGATCACACTTGCAGTTACCAGAGGCAGAGGGTGAAGAGGGAAGGGAAATTGGAGGAAGATAGTCAAAAAGTGCATACTTCCTATTTAAGAGAAATAAATACTGGGATACAATGTACAATATGATGACTATAGTTAACACTGATGTGTGATATATAGGAAGGTTGTTAAGAAAGTAAATTCTATGAGTTCTCATCACAAGGAGAATTTTTTCCTTTTTCTTTTTTTCTTTCTTTTCCTTTTATTACATCTATATGAGAAGGTGAGTGTTAGTTTAACCTATTGTAATCATTTCACAATATACATAAATCAAACCATCATGCTGTGTACCTTAAACTTACACCATAATGTACATAAATTATTTCTCAATAAAACTGGAAAAAGCTCTGAAAAGCAAAACTTTATAACTCTTAGAAGAAAAAAAAGAGTGGATGTCACTTATTATTTATCCATCATTAGACTCTAATATATAAAGCCCCAGTTACTAGTGTTTGTTTCACAATGAGCATGGGTATTCATCCAGCCAGAAGATATCTATGGCAAACAAATGAGGAATCAACTTAATTAGGGTTACAGAATTTTTAAAAAGAAAAAAAACAGAATATAGTAAATACCAAAACAAAAACAACAATAAAAAACTCAACAACTCAGAAAATATTTTATCTGGAACATTCCAAATCTCAAGCATTTAAGATTTAAGTACTTTTTACCGGGGCGCCTGGGTGGCTCAGTCGTTAAGCGTCTGCCTTCAGCTCAGGGCGTGATCCCTGTGTTTTGGGATCGAGCCCTGCATCAGGCTCCTCCGCTGGGAGCCAGCTTCTTCCTCTCCCACTCCCCCTGCTTGTGTTCCCTCTCTCCCTGGCTGTCTCTCTCTCTCTGTCAAATAAATAAGTAAAAATCTTAAAAAAAAAATAGAGTTGGAAATGTAAACATTGACCAAATATTTGATTAAAAAAAAAGTACTTTTTACAGATCCAGTTCTAGCAAATTGTAATGCAACAATTTGAATAGGAAAGGAATAAAAAAGAATTTGTGGTAATAGGATTTGTTTATAAGTTTTCTTTATTGAGAACTAAACTGTTTTGTATTTCACTGACATTCAGTTATAAATGTTACATGATTTCTGAGGAAATAAAGGTGGAAAATCCTCACATATATCTTGAGTCTTTCCTAAAGATTTCAAAAGGACTTCATTCAGGAATAGAACAGGTATCTAGAAATGTAGTGAAAGTTGAAGATTTGGCTGGTACTTACATAATATAACCAGCAGGAGAGGCTCATTATAATTGTTGGACGGGACAGAAATCTCTTTTTTATTTATCTTTTACTGTGACGTTTCGTTTGGCTTGATGACTTTATCTTTTTTTAAAATCTACTCTGAGTTTTCATTAATTCTGCTTTCACACCTAGGAATTCTCATTCTGCTTATTTCTATTTTTAATTTCTTGTTCATATAGACACTCCTTTTCTAATGTGGAATAACACAGTCTAATCCCCATCATTAGGAAACACATCCTTCGTGATCCACATGGCTATCACTAAAGGCCCTAGGCACCATTCGCTTTTCTTTTTCATTTCATTTCTTGGAATTAATTCCAGTGGATTCTTTTTTCTAACCCTTACTAAAAACCCTCATTTTAAAAAATCACAAATCTGAATTTTAATTTATTTTATTTTATTTTATTTTTTTAATTTTATTTATTTATTCGACAGGATAGAGACAGCCAGCGAGAGAGGGAACACAAGCAGCGGGAGTGGGAGAGGAAGAAGCAGGCTCATAGCGGAGGAGCCTGATGTGGGGCTCGATCCCAGAACGCCGGGATCACGCCCTGAGCCGAAGGCAGACGCTTAACCGCTGTGCCACCCAGGCGCCCCTGAATTTTAATTTATTTTAAAGTGTCCTATGTAGTTCTGACTCTTGTGGTAAGATTTTTTTTGTATCTGGGTTTGGTTTTTTTTTCCTTTGCACAATAACACTGGCTGCTTCTAAAGTCCTTGAAAACTCAGACCTCACCACTGAGTCTCTTACCTTGAGAATTTGCAACCTAAGATTTTCAACCATAAGGATCATGGATTTAATCTTTGCCTGTGACATTTCTGTTTCCTTCCTACACCCACACAACATTTCTTTTTTAGATACTCATAAGCTTCCCATAGCAGCCTTAGTTAAAATTATATCTTTGTGTTTCTGGGCCAGTTTATATTAATAGTTGCAGAATTCATTTCAGTGTGCTCTGATTTTTCGCTTCTCTGAGGAATACATCACTGCAGTCTAATGGTTTAGTAAACAAATTTCTAAGAAATTTTATTTCCACATGCAAAACCTTATGTAACACAGTCAACAATGAACTACTGTCAAGTGAACTTCTGGAATCTTTTATGAAGACAAAGATAATAGCTTAGTTTTCATGTCATGCCAGTCACTGCTTTCACCAAAATGATGAAAAAGATATTTTTCTTTTGCATATTTTGAAGAGATACTGTGAAGATCTCAAAGCTTGACTAAAGGATTACTTCTTATTTAAATCCTAGTAAAGTTGCATACAAGATAATCAGGAAGGTGATATAGTTTCAATGATTTTTTAAAAATTTGACTGACCAACTCTAAGGAGTGCCTTGGAGCATATTCTCTTAATCAGGATATCCCGTGACATCTTTGCTGCTTTGATATTGAGAGCTCTGTTACAATTTGACAACTTGGTCTTAAACTGTATTGTCATTTAGCTTATCATGGAGGCTGTCCTTTGGTGTGACAGGCAAGAAACCTCATAGTAAAAACGATGACAGGTAGTCCTTGACTATTTGCCCTTAAAATGAGTTCATTTTTTATGAGGATGGGTGGTTTTCTCTTGTTTCCACTCCCGTGAAATCCTTGCCATATACTTGATTATTGACAGTGGATTTTGAAGAACCCTTGAACTGAGGGAAAAATGACCTTTAATGTAGATCATTCACTTTATATTATGTATACACCCACATCATGTGCACATGCATGCACATATAGAAGCACACATTAATGACAGTACATGAAATCATCTCCATGTATTTCTATGCTAAGGAAGGATCATCATTTGTAGTATCAATGAACTGCATCAATTTTCTGTGTACCCCTAGAACTTTATATTTTCTAAAGAAATCTATCTATATCTATATCTTTATATACCTTTATATGTTACATATTATATATATATAATGTATATTATATATATATATATATTCTATTTTGGGAAAATAGTTGGAATGAGGATTATTTATTTACTTGAGAGAGAGGGGGAGAGAGAGAGAGCACGAGCGAGGGAACAGGGGGATGAGCAGAGAGAGAGAGGGACAGGCACGACTCTGAGATCATGACCTGAGCTGAAATCAAGGGTTGGGCACTTAACTGACTGAGCCACCCAGGTGCCCCAAGAAGCAATTGTAAATTAATTAGCAGTAGCATTGCCAAAATAGATTTATAAGTAGCAGTTTATTTTAAAGATGTTGAGTGATTGATAATAGGAAAAAATAATACAGTTCACTGATTGTTGGATTCAGTTTTTTAATACAATAATGATCATACAGAAGGGAAACATTTTACTTTGTTTTTTAATGTGATGTCATACTGATTTCTTGTGTGGGGTTGCAAGATAAAATACACAATATCCAATTAAATTCAAATTTCAGAAAACAAGGAATAGATTTTTAGTGTAAGTATGCAGTATTTGAGACATATTTAACTAAAAATAACTATTCCCTATTAATCTGAAATTCAAATGTAGCTGGGTGTCTGAATTCAGAGTTGAACCACAACCCACTTAGCTCTATTTGATGACCATGTTGCTTCTTTCTACTTAGGAGAATAATGTTACAAAGATTATGATGAAATTCCACATTTGGAAGGGGAGGGGAGAGTAAAAATAACCATTTTATACCAGTTCACATACATTGTTAAAAGCTTGTATACTTTGTATTTTCCAGGTATTCAGAGCTTTAATTTTGTTATGATAGGTCTTTCTTATCATGTGAATTAAATAAGCAGGGTTACCAAATCCACATGTGAATTCATAAAGCTTATATGTTCATTTTATGGGATGAATTTTATTTATTTGCTTATATATAAAAATTTCAGATATACAGCTTTATAATTTGACGTCTGTATACATACAAACTGATCACTACCACAACTCTTGTCATCTATCACTAGAGAGTTGACCTTTGTCACACATTTTGCTCACCCACAACATCCTTTCCCTCTGGCAATCACTAAGTCCGGGTTTGTTTTATTTCGTTCATTTGTTTTGTTCTTTTAGAGCCCACGTGTGAGTGAAGTGACACAGTATTTGTCTTTCTCTGACTGATTTTGCTTAGCACAATACTCTTAAGGCCTATGCATGTTGTTACAAATGGCAAGATTTCATTCATTTCTTTTTTTTTTTTTTTTAAGATTTTATTTATTTATTTGACAGAGAGAGACAGCCAGTGAGAGAGGGAACACAAGCAGGGGGAGTGGGAGATGAAGAAGCAGGCTCCCAGCAGAGCAGGGAGTCTGATGTGGGGCTCGATCCCAGGACCCTGGGATCACGCCCTGAGCTGAAGGCAGATGCTCAATGACTGAGCCACCCAGGCGCCCCTCATTCATTTCTCTGATTGAATAGTATTCCATTGTGTAAGTATAGCACATCTTTTTCATCCATTCATTTATTGATAGACATTTAGGTTGTATCCGTATCTTGGCTACTGTAAATAATGCTGCAGTGAACATGGAGGTGCATATATCTTTTTGAATTAGTGTTTTTATAGTCTTCAGATAAATACCCAGAAGTGGAATAGCTGGCTTATATGGTAGTTTTATCCTTAATTTTCTGAGGAAGCTCCACACTGTTTTCCATAGGGGTGCACCAATTTACAATCCAACCAACAGTGTATGAGGGTTTCTTTTTTCTCCAACACTTGTTATTTCTTTTTGATTCTAGCCGTTCTACCAGGCGTTGGGTGATATCTTATTGTGGTTTTGATCTGCATTTCCTCAATAATTAGCGATGAACATCTTTCCATGTGTCTGTTGACCATTTATATGTCTTTTTTATTGCCTATGTTTTCTTCTAGGAATTTTATGGATTTGGGTCTTACATTCAAGTCTCTAACCCACTTTGAGATAATTTTTGTGTATGGTGTAGGATAGTTGTCTCGATTTATTCCTTTGCATGTGGCTGTCCAGTTTTCCCAATACCATTTATTGAAGAGACTGTCTTTCTCCATTGTATGTGTTTGGCTCCTTCTTGGATCCTTTGTCATAGATTAGTTGTCCATATATGTGTGGGTTTATTTCTGGGCTCTCAGTTCTGTTTCATTGATTTGTGTGTCTGTTTTTGTACCAGTACCATACTGTTTTGATTACTATAGCTTTGTTGTATAGTTTGAATTCAGGAAATATGAAGTCTTCAGCTTTTTCTTTTTCAAGATTGCTTTGGCTGTTTAAGATTGTTTTGTGGTTCCATATAAAGTTTAGAAGTATTTGTTCTAGTTCTGTGAGGTATGCCATTGGAATTTTCATAGGGATTGCATTGAGTCTGTAGATTGCTTTGGGTAGTATGGATATTTTAACAATATTAATTATTTCAATCCATAAGCATGGGATATCTTTCCATTTATTTGTGCCTTTCTCAGTTTGTTTCATTGATGTCATTATTTTTCACTGCATAGGTCTTTCACCTTAGTTAAATTTACTCTTAGGTATTTTATTCTTTTGTTGCACTCATAAATGGAATTATTTCCTTTAATTTCTCTTTCTCTCATTTTATTAGTGTATAGAAATGCCACAGATTTCTAATTAATTGATTTTGTATCCTGCAACTTTAATTAATTCATTTATTAGTTCCAACAGCTTTTTGGTGGATTCTTTAAGGTTTTTGTATATAGTATCATGTCATGTGCAAATAGTGACAGTTTCACTTCTTCCTTACTGACTTGAATGGACATCTGCATTTCTTTTCCTTGTTTAATTGTTGTGGCTGGGACTTCCCATACTATGTAGAATAAAAGTGGGGACAGTGGGCATCCTTGTCTTGTTCTTATTCTTAGAGGAGAAACTTTCCGCTTTTACCTTTGAATATGATGCTAGATGTAGGATTGTCATATATGCCTTTATCATGCTGAGGTACATTCCTTCTATGTCAACCTTGTTGAGAGTTTTTATAGTAAATGGATATGGAATTTTGTCTAATGCTTTTTCTGCACCCATGAGGTGATCATATGATTTTTTAAATGATTTATTTATTTATTTATTTTAGAGAGAGAGAGAGATCATGAAAGAGCCAGTGGAGGGGAGGGGCAGAGGGGAGAGGGTGAAAGAAACTTTAGAAAACTCTGCACTGAGTATGGCACCTGATGTAGGTTTCGATCTCACAACCCTGAGATCATGATATGGGCTGAAACCTAGAGTCAGATGCTTAACCAACTGCACCACCCAGGTACTCCAAAATGATCATATGATTTTTATCTTTTTTTTTTTTTTAAGATTTAAAAAAAGTTTTTTAAGTAACCTCTATACCCAATATGGGGCTTGAATTTATAACTCCAGGATTAAGAGTCACATGTTCTATAGACTGAGCCAGCCAGGTGCCACATGTTTCATTTTTTTTAATGCTATGTATCACATCAATTTTGTTATTGTTGGACCATCATCCTCGCATCCCTGGAATAAATTCCACTTGATTGATTTTACTTTTATTGGTGTCCTTGTCTGGTTTTGGTATCAGGGTAATGCTAGCCTTGTAAAATATGTTTAGAAGCTTTCCCTTCTTTTCAATTTTGGGAAGAATTTGAGAAGGTTAGGTACTGAATTTTTTTTGACTGTTTGGTAGAATTTGCCAGTGAAGCTGTTAGGCCCTAGACTTTTGTTTGTTGAGAGGTTTTTGATTATTATTTCAGTCTCCTTACTAGTAATTAATCTATTCAGACCTTCCAGTTTTTCTTGATTTAGTCTTGGAAGATTGCACGTTTCTAAGAATTTATCCAGATATTTTAAGTTTCCTGGCTTGTTGGCATATAATTGTAGTATCTCTTATGAACCTTTGTATTTCTGTGGTAACACCTGTAACTTCTCTTTCATTTCTGACTGTATTTGAGTATTCTCTCTTTTTCTTGGCTAGTCTAGCTAAGGGATTGTTGATTTTGTTTATATTCTCAAATAACCAGCTCTTATATTCATTGATCTTTTCTACTGTCTTTGTAGTATCTTTTTCATTTATTTCTGCTCTGATCTTTATTATTTCCTTCCGTTTACTAATTTTGGGCTTTGTTTATTTTTCTTTTCTAGATTATCTAGATGTAAAGTTAGATCTTTTATTTCAGGTCTTGTTTTTTGAGCTAAGCCTATACTGCTATTAGCTTCCCCCTTACAACTATGTTTGATGCATCATGTAGATTTTGGTGTGTTGTATTTCTGTTTTCGTTTGTTTCTAGGTATTTTTTTAAATTTCTCCTTTGATTTCTTCAGTGATCCATCGCTTGTTCAGTAGCATGTTTAATCTCCACATTTTTGTGGTTCATTCCTTTTTTCCCCTTGTAATTAATTTCTAGTTTCACACCATTGTGGTTGGAAGATGCTTGATATGATTTCAATCTTCTAAATTTATTGAGACTTGTTTTGTGGCCCAACATGTGATCTGTCCTAGAGAATGATCCATGTGCACTTGCACTTGTGTACAGAATGTGTGTTCTGTTGTTTTTGGATGGAATGTTCTGTATATATCTATTAAGTCTGTCTGGTCTAATGTATAGTTTAAGTCTGCGGTTTCCTTATTGATTTTTTTGTCCTAATGATCTATCCTTTGGTGAAAACGGGAGTGTTAAAATTTATTGTTATTATATTTCTTTCAATTTCTTTAAGTCTGTTAATATTTGCTTTGTATGTTTTGGTGTTCCTATTCTGTCTGTTACTACAGTCTTTTTTTTTTTTTCTTAAAGGTTTTATTTATTTGAGAGAAAGAGGTAGTGAGAGAGAGCACAAGTATGGGGGAGAGGGAGAAGCAGGCTCCCCACTGAGCAGGGAGTCTGACTTGGGGCTCAATCCCAGGACCCCTAGGATCATGACCTGAGCCAAAGGCAGATGCTTAACCAACTGAGCCATCCAGGCGCCCCTATAGTCTTTGTTTTAAAGTCTATTTTTTTCTGATTTGAGTATAGCTTTTCAAGTTTTCTTTTCATTTCCATTTGCAATGTATATCTTTTACCATCCCTTCACTTTCAGTCTGTTTCCTTTGTTTTGAAGTGAGTCTATTGTACACAGCATATAGATCGGACTTGTTTTTTAATGTGTTCAGCCACTTTATGTCTTCGATTGACAAAATTAGTCCCTTTAAATTTAAAGTAATTTGATAAGCATGTACATATTGCCATTTTGTTAATTCTTTTCCAGCTGTTTTTATAGTCTCTGTTCCTTCGTTTTTTCTTTCTGCCTTCCTTTGTGGTTTGATGGCTTACTTTAATGTTATGTGTAGATTCCTTTCCCATTTACTTTTGTGTGTCTACTATAAGCTTTTTCCTGTAGTTACTATGAGGTTCACATAAAATATCCTATGTAAATTAGCAGTCTGTTTTAGGTTGATGGAAACTTAATTTGAAACATTTAAAAGCTTTACCTTTTTATTTCTCCCCACATTTTACATTTTTGATGACACGTTTTTACATCTTTTTATCTTATGCTTCCCTTAACTAATTATTATGATTTTAGTTAATTTTACTACTTTTATCTTTTTACCTTCATGCTTGCTTTGTAAGTGATTGATCCTCTACCTTTGTTACATATATACTTTTTTCAGTGATATTTTTACTTTCATATGTTTTCTTATATTTGTTAATGTTTTTCCTTTTTGACTTAAAGAAGTCCCTTTAACATTTCTTGTAGGGCTGATTTGGTGGTGATAAACTCCTTTAGCTTTTGCTTATCTGGAAGGTTCTTAATCTCTCCTTAAATTCTGAATGATACTGTTACTGAGTAGAGAATGGTTGGTAGTTTTTTTCTTTGAGTATTTCATGGCACTCCTTCTGGCCTATAAAGTTTCTGCTGAAAAATCTGCTTATAGTCTTATAGGGTTTCCCTTATGTAACAAGGTGTTTTTCCTCCTGCTGCTTTTAGGATTCTCTCTTTATCCTTTACTTTTCCACTTTAATTATAGTCTGTCTTGGTGTAGATTTCTTTCAGTTCATCTTATTTGGAACTCTTTGGGATTCCTGGATCTGGAGATCCGATTTCTTCTCCAGAGAAGGGAATTTTCAGCCATTATTTCTTCAAATAATTTTTCTGACCCGTTTTCTCCCTTTTCTTCTTCTGGGACTGCTAAAATGCAAATTTTATTCTGCTTAATGTTCAAAGGTCCCTTTAGGTAGCTTCACTTTTCTTAATTCTTTTTTTCATTTTGCTATTCTGTCTGGGTAATCCCAGTGCTTTGTCTTCCTACTCACCAATTTATTCTTCTACTTTATCCACTCTGTAATTGAACCTCTGTAGTGTATTTTTCAGTGCGGTATAATTTCTATTCATACTTTCTTATATTTTTTATTTCTTTGTTGAACTTCTTACTGTGTTCATCCACTCTTCTCCTGAGTTCAGTGAACACCTTTATGACCCTTACTTCGACATTTTTATCAGGTAGGCTGCTTATCTCAGCTTTGACTAGTTCTTATTCTGAGGTTTTGCCTTGTTCTTTTGTTTGGGACATCCTGTCTACTTATTTTGCCTCTTTGTTTGTTTCTATGTATTAGGTAAGTCATCTACTTCTCTTTGTCTTGAAGGTGTAACCCTGTGTAGGAGATGTTTTCTGCAATTCAGAAGCACAATGTTCCCTGGTCACCATAGCCAGGTGCTTGAGGGATGATCTCTGTGTACCTTCCTGTAGTGGTGTGGTCATAGCTTTGGTGCTTAGATGGGTGGCGCTGGCAGTTGGTTTGGCTATGGGATACAACTGTGACTGCTGCAGTGCCTTTGCAGGTGGGGATGGTCCCTGGCCCTGTGGTGATGGGCATCTGGGACTGCTTCAGCTGGAGTAGGGTTCTCAGAGGAGCATGCCCACTGGCATTAGTAGGTTAAAGGGGGAAATCCAAAATGGCTTCTGCTAGTGCCACTATTAGTAAAATAGACAGATCATAAAAATGGCCTCTGCAGTGTCTCAATCCCCAGAGAGAGTCCCTGCTGTTTCCTGCCTCTCCAGCAGAGGCTTTAAGTTAAGTAAATAGGTCTCCTGTACCTACGGTCTATGTGCTTCATAAATTGGTGGTTTTTTGTTGTTTTCTGAATTGAGTGAATCTGTGCATTAGCCCTGTAAGAGCAGGTTTTGGGTTCTCTACAGTTTTATAGTTTTCCTGAACATAGTCTCCCTTGATTTTCAAAGCCCAGTGTATTGGGGATTTGTCTCGCCTGTGTAGAATAAAAGGTTTGGGGTGCTTGATATGGAGCTCAATATCTTGCTCCTCAGGGAAGAGTTTCATACCTTTGACATCCCTCCCAATTGTGACTTGCCCCAGCTGGGGTATGGTTTTATTTTCTGGTGAATCTTTTGTCTGTCTTTCTTTTCCCTTTTGATGCTGTCCTTTTATCCTTTGTTGTGGAAGCTCTGTTCTTTAAATTTTCAGGTCTTTTTCAGAGGGAATTATTACATATGTAGTTGTAGATTTGTTGTGTCCATGGCGTGGGAGATGAGTTCAGGATCTTGCCATGCTGCGATCTTGAATCCAGCTCCTAGAATATTTATTTTTAATCTCAGTGGCATCAGGATATATAGAAAGCTGTACTCAAAATTAGCTTTCTTTAGAAATGAATGTGGTTTGGTGATAAAGTATTTCTCTAGGAGAATTAAGGAAAAAAGTTGAAGTGCTTTTTTCAAAAAGAAGAGGGAAAAATGTAAGATTATGTTAGTTACAGAAGAAGATAAAATGAAAGGTCAACTGTATTTGAAATAAAAATGAGCTGTCATCCAAGAGACTTCATGACACATACTGAGAGTCCATGTCTCCATCTGTGCCCACTTTCCCTTTTAATACTGATTCTCCAAGGGAAAAACAGAAGACAATATGGCTAACTAATAAGTTCTGTTGGGTTATTGGTGTGTTTATTAGTTTGTTAAATTAATTTAGGTAAAATGTTTTGTGCTGGTGTTTAAAAAAAAAATCCTGATGGAATTTGTTAATCATGTTAACTTGCAATAAGGAAGCCCTTAGGAATAACAAGATATGTGAAAAGTCATGTTTTATTTTGACTAAACTCAAGTAAACAACAGTATTTTATTTTTGTTCCAAGAAAATATCTTAACGAGTGAGATAATATGTATATATGTATAAAATGTATAAAATGAGTGAGATAATATGTATATATGTATAAAATATGTATAATATGTATAAAATACTCAGGGTAAATGATTGGCATATACTAAGAGCTTAGGTATTCTGTTGGTTGTTTTTTATTACTCACATGACAAACTTTCTGACACAAGTTTCATAAAAATCTCACAGCCGGAGCTTATGACTGAGATTTTGCTTTATTTTGGGGGGAGTTGAACATAAGTAGTCTATCTCTGTAAATACTGGTGGAAGAAACAACTTCTATAGCCATTTTTTTTTTGTAGTCATTTCAGTTTATGGAGTATTTTCCTTGTCCTTCTTATTACCTACATTTAGATTTTTATGTTGGTGCTTTATGATTTTATTTGCATGTTTACTCCTCACCCAGAGTGCTGGAGGGGTAAGAAGAGACCAAAGTAGTCTAGGTTGCTACTTTTTTTCAGAAGTTCTGCTGTGAAAGAGTATGACTTGACATAGCATTAATTTTTATTTTATATAATTTGTGGCTTCAGTTTAGCTTCTTTAAAAAGAAGTCCATTGAAGACAGAAAAATTAGTAGGATATGCAATATTTAAATAATAAAAAGTTCTTATTAGTAAATAGGTGTTCAATTTTTAGATCCTTTTTTGTTATAATGAAATATTAGTTTCTAGTGACATGTCTTATAATTGTCTTTGTTGTGAAGCTCTTACAATCCTTAAAATCTATAATCATGTTATTGTGTAGTATGTCAGGTCATTTCTTATTATAAAAACTATTTAATACTCCTGTCTGCAGTAGTAAAACCAGTTTTGTAAAATAAACACTTGCTGAAGAGATTGCCATTTTATATATTATTATGTGATCCATACATGGAGAAATAAAATTAGCCACTATAAATGCATATGTGTTTTTAGTTTATTTTTATTTATTTATTTATGTATTATTTTCAGTTAGCCAACATATAGTACATCATTAGTGTCTGATGTAGGGTTCAATGATTCATTGGTTGTGTGTTAACACCCAGTGCTCATTACCACACATGCTCTCCTTAATACCCATCACCCAGCTACGCCATCAGCCCACCTCCCTCCCTTCTGTAACCCTCAGTTTGTTTCCTGGAGTCCAGAGTCTCTCATGGTTTTTCTCCCTCTCTGCATATCTGTTTTAATTAAGGTTCTGAGAGAAACTTAATTCTTTGTTACTTAAAAACCCAAGTTATTTGAATTACTTTGCACCTAATTTTTCCATGTTGTCTTTGGAAAAGATGTACCAAGTATATGTCACTGAACTATATTTTACTTCTCAGTGTCTATCGAGGAAGAAAAATAGTTGTGATGGTTGAATATCTTTGTGCTGTTGGACTAGTTCTTTATATACAAGCCCATTATCGGTGCCCAAGAATCTCTGAGGGCAATAGAGCATATTCTGGAAGTCAAGAGAGACTATTCTTGATTTTCTTAAGACAAAGCAATTTAAAACTATTTAAACTTTTTAAAAATACAAAATGGTCTTTCAGCTTTTGCAAGCTGAGTTGCTTCTTTCAGGGTATGCAGTTTTGACCTGAATACTCAAATATTTAATTATGTAGTTGTTATGATAAGTTATAAAGTTGTAGGTGCCCAGAAACACTATAGGACATCGTATTTCCTGTAGGATTTTTCTACTTTGGTGAACAAAGCCAGGCCAACTACATTTTTTTTTTTTCGGTCTTCTTTAGCTTAAGGACTAGAATAGAGACTAGTTGGTCCTAAATGTCTTTCCACTTGGTCTCCTCTTGCATATGGATCAGAGTACTTAAGTGTAAGTGAATAAATTATCAAAAACTTATAGTTATGCCTACCATCCACATTAAAACATCAAAACTTTATCATCTCAGGACCTAAGTTTACTCAATTTCAGTATTTCCTATCCCCAATTCATTGCTTAATGCCCTTCAGTGGAATTGATTTCAGACATATTCCAAATTAATCTGACTGTTGCATCCAATCGTCTTTTTTTAATAAGTCATTTTCTAACTTAACAACTAGTAGCATTTGACATTTAATAATTCTGTCTGAGCGGAAATCATTACCTATTCTTCTGTTATAACAAAATGGTCCTTGTTATAAATATAATACAATAAAACCAGAGTCCAAAATCATACTGATTTTTGGAAATCCCTGTTCCCTTTGTTTCTATAACATTTATTACCTCCACTATCTTCCAAAAAAACTCCTTCCCGAATTTTCTATTTTCCTTCTGCTGTTTTGCTCTTCTTGGCAAATTTTTAAGATGTCTCTGTTGGTGCTTCTGGCTCATGCTGCTTTTTTCATATTGTGTACTGCCTACAAAGCCTTCGGTGAGTACACATGTACTGATGAGTTCCCAAGGTTTTCCTGAGCTGCTAGCACTTCTAGAAATCCTCATTTGGAGACTCAAAATATCTCAAAGAGCATTCATCAAGATGCTTCTGTACCACAAACCTCCCTCCCTTCCTCGCTCTGTGTTCTCTGTCTTCATGAATAGCCCCGTTTCCGCTTATTTCCAAAGCATCTTCCTTGAAGGGCAAGTGTAGAAACAGATAGACTTTATGAAAAAAATGTGAGGAAGTTCCTCTAACGTGGCTTTTATATGTTGTGAATATGGTAGGGAAGATGTGCTTGGTATTGAGGAAAGAGGAAAAGCATGACATTCTGAACTTAAAGTGTGGAAAATGAGATTTTGAAGTAAAACAGGTAGGCTTTTGGGGGCAATATTGAATATCCATTTGAATTTTTTCAACACAAGAACAGAAAAATCAAGGGAATGACATAGAAAGAGTAGTAACAGACCTACTTAAATATACTACTTTACTATATCATAAAGGTGGCATTTCAAATTAGTGGAAAGAAATGAATTATTCAAGAAAAGATGTTGGAACAACAGGCAAGTACTTGGAAAAAGAATGTTGGTTTATTCCTTGTGACATGAACCAAAATAAACTCCAGATGGATTATAGATTTATGTTCAAATATTGAAAACAAATTTATTACACTTGTCAACTTAGCCCAGAAATAAGAAGTCTCTATGGCTTTCACAAATTCAGGTACATTTCAGGAAGCCCTTGAAGGTATAAACTGAGACTTCTGTTTTACATTTCAAAATTCTTAATATTTACTTTTTAAATAGTATTTGACCCATTATACTAAGTAAGTAGATAGTGGGGAACCCACTGGATAAAACCAGTATCGATATTTTTATTTTCCTATTCCTGAACTCACTCTACCTAGATATGAAGACATTAGCTGTAATAATGTCATCCTGAAAATTTCCTGATTCTATTAGGACAAAAATTAGTGGTTGCTAAGAGAATTAATGAGTAGTTATGCAATCCTTTGGGAAATGAAGAGACGAATGAAGGGATGTGTTCTCAAGATATTTGTCTCAGAACCAATATGGAAAAATACATTGATTATGATCAACCTGGATACTCAGAAGTCTTGAATCAGATGTTTCTCAGTGTTTCAGGTATATTCTTACATTATTGTTTTGTGTAATCTTCAGGAATACAGGCATCATTTGTTGTGCAGCAAAAATACATGAATGACATGGAGTAGCAAGACTGAGTACCTGAAATATTCAGGCAGAAGTCTGATTGTGTCATGACTGCTTTTAATTTGTTCAATTCATTCATACCACAAATGACTATTGAATAACTACCACAAAGCCCTTTTCCTTGAGTGCTGAGAGTACAAGTCATAATACTTTACATCAAAGAGCTTACCTTAAAAGTCAAAGATGGTGGAGTTTACTAAGCACGGAAATAGGAATAAAAGATGTGAGGGCACTAATCCAGAACTGGTAAGTAAAAGAATGCTTCCCTGAGTAGGTAATACGAAAGTTAAATCATGAATAATGACGGCCAGTGTCAGCCAAAAGCAGAAGTGGGTGGAGTGGAAGGGAAAGGCATTTTCAGGCAGAAGAAAAGTACATATACAGATATGAGGCAAGAGACCATAAGGAGTAGTTAGGGACCTAAGAGTGGGTTAATGGGGCTGGACTATAATATGCAATGCTAGGAAGTGGCAAG
Source organism: Ursus americanus (assembly GCF_024610735.1). Lineage (NCBI taxonomy): Eukaryota > Metazoa > Chordata > Mammalia > Carnivora > Ursidae > Ursus > Ursus americanus. The sequence goes on along the minus strand of NC_142139.1, from coordinate 51,075,035 downwards.
AGAGGGGGGTAAAGGCTCTGGATCATTAAGAACACCTATATCATGATAAATTCATAACTTTATCATTAGGGCAATATGAAGCAGTTGATTTGAGACCATTGTACAGGCATTTCCTATTTTTTCTCTCCATTTCCCTTAATACTGAGCAGCATTTTTATTCAGTTGTAAAATCACTTCAAGAGCAGACATAGGGAACATTACTGACAGACTTCAGTGTGCAAAAATACCACTTGTGGGGATGGCTAGTTGAGGTGTGTGTGTGTGTGTGTTTTCCTCCACCAGTGTTTTTAAGAAGTTTTCAAGTTTACAGTGTCATTAAATTGTGTTTAATGCCAGGATTACAAGCAAAGCTGTGAAAAATGTTTTATTTTGCGGGGCTGGGTTACTGCAGCCTTAACCCCCCCATGTAGTAGCAGTAGTTCTCAGACTAGCGTGGGCATTAGAATCCCCCAGAGGGTTTGTGAAACATAGCCTTCTGGTTTACCCCAGAAGCTCTGATTTAGTAGGTCCAAAGCACGGCCTGAGACTCTGCATTGCTAATAGGTTCCAGGGGATGCTGTGGTTCCACACCACACTTGGAGACCCACTGTGTAGAGGAAGTGAGAATTTATCTGCAGCACCAGTGTCTGCCATCCGGGCTGTACGTCACACACACCTCACAGCAGCCTGCAGAGGGCAGTTGGTTTGTCCCAAGCTTTTCTAAGAGATGATTTGAACTGATCACAAAATGCCCCACACTTTGGCAAACCTTAGTCACACCTATAAGACCAGGACTCTGAGGAATCTGTAACTGAAAACCCACTGGGTGATTCTCATCCCCACACCAGTCACACATGTGTCATCTGGCCCACTGTCTTGCATGTGCTTCCTTCCTTCACTATTTCCCTCTACACTATGGGCCATCTAGCTTCTAAATGACAAACTATTCCATAAGTCAGTCTTTTCTCTGAATGTTACTTCCGCCTTCTTGCATTAACTGAATTCCATTTACATGGAGTTTGTTTCTTCTCCCTCATATCACATATCTCAGGGAAGGATCCTCCTTGCTCGCAACTCCCACCTTCAAATCATTCTGACTCTTTCCTCCCACAATCCCCGTCATCTTGAATGCTCAAGCCATCTGGTTTTACCAGTGTCCTCGCTAATACGCTCCAGCTCTCTAATTCACCCATAATTGTGACTCTTTGCTTAAATCTTTTCCAGTTTTGTCACCCTCCATCCTTGGCCTTCTAGTTCAAGGAACTGCTCACCTTTCTCCACGTCAGCCACCCACGGCGTGATTACACCGGCAGCCTTATCACCCATGATCATATGATCTCCAATATCTCAGTTCCAACAAGTTTGGTCTCTGAATACCGCCTACCAACTCCCCTTATCTGGGAGCAGTGTTTCAACCTCATCAGCCCTTCCAACACATTTACCCATTTTACTTTCTCACCCTTCATCACCACCATTTTACTTCCTTTTTCACATAATTCCTATTATAAACACTCCCTTGCAAACACCCTTAACTCTCTTGCTCCTTTTTTCCTCAAAAACATTTAGCTAGTCTTTGGTGAGAACATTTATTGTTGCTTAACTCATTTGAACAAAAAGGGAACTTTCTTATGTCTTACAATTTGTAAGTATGAGATTTCAGAACAGATCCAGAGGTTCAAGAAGGATCAGCCAGCTTCCACGTATTCATTTCTTTGTTCTGTTTTTCTCTGTAAGAGTATTATTCCTAGGCAGTGAGAATGACTCCCCAATAGCACTAGACTTAAATAATTTTTTAAATCAAGGGCCTTAGCAGAAAAGAGATCTTTAGCAATCACTTATAAATGACTTAACTCTACTAGCACTATATGCCCATCTCTGCATCAATCACCATGGACAGTGATTTATTAAGAATTCAATCTTTGAAGTCATATGGGCGTAGTTCAAACTTCAGTTCTGCTTCATACCAGATTTATGCCTTTAAGGAAATAAACTTTCTAAGCCTCAGTTTACTCAATGCTAAAAATATTGGGATAATGATAAAATGGGTATAACAATATCTTTCTCATAGGATTATTGAGAGGATTAATTGAGTTAATCCATGTACTTGGTATAATGTATGGCACACAATAAATATGCAATGAACTGTTAAACCTCATAATCTATTTTCATATGAGATTAGACAGTGCTCCTTCAATTAACTTCTGTCCTAAAGTTTAATTTTTCCTATTGTTTTAGTTCTGTACTAACACAGGAACTTAAGAATCTTTGTAAAGTTTTCAAAAGGCTTTTGTTGTCACTTTAAGGTTTATTAACCTATAGATAACTTGGGTGAACCCAGAAACATGGTGCATTTATTTTTATATCCCTCAGTTAATTTAGAAGAGCTTTTACATTTCTCAATGTATATTTGTAGATATAGAATAATGTTGGTTGTCCTTGAAAATGGGATTGGTTTTTACAATCTTATTTTTAACTGATTTTTGCTGGTATATTAATAAGCTATTGCTTTTGAATATGCATTTTGTAATTTGCCACCTTTCTGAATTTTCTTAGTTCTAAGAAGTTTTGTATTATATGATTGGATTATTGGGTAGACTATCGTGTGCACAGATACTTTTCTTTCTTCCATTTTATAACTTAAAGCTTTCGTTTTGTTAGTAATTTGATTAGAACTATAGGAACATATCAATAGATGGCAAGGTTTTTTTGGTGCAGGAATAAGGTGGTTGCCTTTTTAACATGTTTCTAAATTCTAGTATAGGGTAAGAATGTAAAAATGTAAAACTTGCTTTTGGCATCTATTGAAAAGAATATATAATTTTCTCCTTTAAATTACTGATGTGATAAATTATTTTAATCAGTTCTCAAAACATGAATTATTTTTAAGTTTTCAGAATAATGCATACTTAATTGGGTATTTGGTTTACACTACATAAAGCTGGTTTTAATTTGATAATATTTTAATTAGGATTTTTAATTTGTATTCAAAACTAAGATTGGTCTGTGGAATTTTGATTTTGTTTCTTTTGTCATATTTAATATGAAGGTAATTTTAGTCATACATGGTGATTAGGGGGCGTTCCATATTCTTCTACACTCTGGAATAGTTAACCAATATAGGAGTTCAATCTTCACTGAAAGTTTCACAAGACAAAACAATTCTCTGTGCCAAAGAATACTTTTTGTGGCAATTTTTAAAATTTTTACTTTTAGTTACTTCTAGCATATTTTATCTATTTCAATTTTTATATCTTCTGTGTTAAGTTTGATATATTTACCTAACAATGTTCAATTTATAAACATTTAGATTTTATTATTACAGAATTTTTAATTGAATCTCTTATTTTGAAAAATGATCATATATATATGTGACACCTTTATGTTTCTTACTTATTAGTTTTGGCAGAGGTGTTGTATTTTATTATTCTTTCAAAAGAACTGTTGCTTGTATTTTATCAATTCTACTATTTTCCTATTTGTTTTTCTAGTAGATTATTTTATACACTTATCTCTTCTAAGAATCCTTTTACTCTCTTACCTTGTTTTCTTTCATCAGTGATAAGTTCAGTTAATTTTTTTCTGTTAATGATGTACTATTTGTTGGCTAATTGAATTTAAATAAAAATATTTTAAATCTTGTATAAATTTTCATCAGGTTGGAAATTTGGCTGCATCCCTTCATTTTTGTATATTCTAACTCTTGGCTTTTTCCCCCTGGCCTAAGAGCTATATAGATCACATTTTAAATTGTGTATAGATTTTGATTTCCCATTTATGAGTGTTTATTAATATTCAGGTAAACTAGAAAACTGATCTGTGATGACAAAAACCATAACTAATATAAAAAACTAATATAAAAAAACCTAACTAATATACTGTTAGCTGTGTATATATGCATTTGCATATGTAGATTTTTATAAACCTGTGTATAGTTTATTTGTGGGTTTATTTTTACCCTTCTTAACTCATTGCTTAGTCTAAATTCTGTGGGGGTGGAATATACAGTAATCAGATGGTGTGAAACAGAAATTACTCTAGGTGTGTAGAGCAAAGCAATAATTTGGTTTCAACTGAACTCCCATCCCCCCACATTTCTTTTGTATAACAGACTGACTCCCAAGGGAATACATCCATATTGAGTTTTATAATATATGTTAGGGTTTCAAAATCTCTTGGCAAAAGAGGAGATCAAAGAGTAGCTTTATCTGCTTCTATTCAGATATATTTTATTTCAAAAACATACACCGAGGAATTGCTGATAGATCCTTAGGAAAACTTATTCACATGTAACTTCCAATCATACTGAGCCATATTTGAAAGATTTTTGAAGGTCAACTCTGGCATAAGCTGACATTATACTATTTAACCCATGAATTATTTTAGTCTTTGATTAATGGGCATATGTTTGGTATGTAATATAATTTTGTGAATGTTAAATCAAATTGTATCTTAATTAGGTTGACTTAGTGGCTTGGGAGAAAGCTTTAATTTTTTTTTTAATTTGTTGCTATTTTTTCTTTTTAAAAAAGTCTTTCACTTATTAATTTGGAGCCTTTCTTTTAATGATGGTTCCCTGTAATTGGGAATTAAAGTGAATGGACTATAATTTAGTCAGTTTTCTGTAATAATCCCTGCTATCCAGATTTAAAGGTACATTACTTTTTTCTTTTCTGTATTCATTCCATGAACCCTTACTGACTACACCTAAGTGATAGGTACTGCACTAGATACTAGACAAATGAGTGGTGGGTAAAAACAGGGTCCCTGCTTTCAGATTTACAGTCCAGTATGAGAAACAGAAATTGTTAAACTGTGTACTTGTGATACATGCTACAGGAAGTAAGTGTTGATATGCCAGCATACAGTAAACGGCCTGGGAGGACACGGAAGGATTGCAGATGGAATGGATCCTCTGCTGAGATTGAAAGTTGAACAGGATGGGGCACCTGGGTGGCTCAGTTGGTTGAGCTTCTGTCTTTGGCTCAGGTCACGACCCCAGAGTCCTGGGATCGAGCCCCACATTGGGCTCCCTGCTCAGTGCTGTGCCTGTTTCTCCAAATGCCACCCCCCTGCTCATGTGCGCACGCTCTCTCTCTCTCTCAGATAAACAAATAAGAAATATATATACACATATATATATACATATATATATGTGTATATATATATATATATATATATATATATATATATATATATATATATATATAAAGAAAGTTGAACAGGGATTTGCTAGGAAAAGTTGAGAGAAGATCCTTCTAGGCAGGGAGAGGAGCATATGCATGTGCCCGGAGACGGGATGAAACAAGGTATATACAAAGAACTGAAGAAAAGTCGAATGTGGCTTGGATACTAAAAGCCAGTAGGAGAGGAGTTGAACAGAGGCAGTAGAGGGAGGTGGTGTCTGCATTCTTCGGAGCCTTGTATGAGATTTGTTCTCCTTTCTAAGTGCAATGTGAGGCCCAAGAAGTGCTTTAAACTGGTGATGTGATCTGATTTAAATTTATTATTTCATTTAACAAGTATTCATCAAGTACCTATTATCTGTCACATATTGCTCTAGGCACTGGAGATACAGCAGGGGATAAAATAGGCAACAAGCTGTCCTCTAGCAGGTTATAATGCGATGCAATGTTTAATAGGTCAGAGATGGCCTCACGGAGGAATCTGTAAGGATCTGCAGAAAGTGACGAGATTCAGGGAGGGAACGAATGATGCGAAAGCCACGTGCATGCGAATCGATCTGATGAAACGATTGTAATTGTCCAGAATGGATACCCCAGCTCAGAGGAGATTGATGGGCTTCCTCCTGGTACATTCGCATACGCGCACACACGTGTACGCATGACATGTGCACGCACGCACGCACCTGCACGCACACGCACACACTCTGCGTGCATATATTGTACCATAATTTAAGCAACAGACAGGGATAAAGTAGGCCACAGGGAGACGTAGAAAGAGAACAGAGACTGAGGCAAGATTGTATGGCTGGATGGAGAAAGATGAAGGGGCTCTGAAGATGGGAGAAAAAGACCCACAAGTACGTTGGGTGATGGAATTCGAGGAGGAAAGAAGCTAGTGGCTGCATAGTTAAAGGCTGCTGAGAGGTAAGAATAAGAACTTCAACATGTTTTACATTTAGTGACTTCAGCGTTATGACTCTTTCCCTGATGGAGTAATGGAAGCCAAGCCCATTAGAATGGAATAAATAAGAAATGGAGAATGTGAGAATAGGTACATCTTTGAAAGCTTTTCAAAAATACGAAAAGAGAATAAATTAGCGTTTGAACGAGATTGTTGAATTGGAAGACTTTTTTTTTTTTTTTTTTTTTTCCCATGGGGGACACCGTGGCATTGTTTAGAAGCTGATGAGAGCGAACTGGGATGGGGATGTTGAATATACAAATGAAAGAAGGGAAGATTAATAATAGTTGAATGGGTAACTCTAACTTAGCAAATATTATGAATTTTTGTGGAGGCACAATTACGGAGAGGCAATGCCTCTTCAGTAATCAGAGCAGTCAATTTGTTTCTTGTTATCACTTTAAAAAAAGTTTCCCAGTATCAACTAATCTCTATTTAGCTAATGATGTTATTTTTTGAGGAAAAGAGAAAATGGCATTATCTTTTCTTAGCTGACTATTTGACTTCAGTCATTCACTGCCTCAATCTTGCTTCACCAAAGATAAATGAAATCTACATACTACATACCTTTGCAATGCATGATGCTTTATAAATAGCCCAACTTTAGGAGCTAATATTAAGTACCTGAGTGGAATTTAATCAGCCATTAATCTCTTTCTCAATTCTGGGTTATTTATCAACTTTATGTCAAGGGACAAAGAAAAAATTATCCAAACATTGTTTAGTACAATCATCATTAATTAGTTAACACTTACTGAGAGAGGCTTTTAACCTTTTTCTCCTCCAAGGATTATTCTAATGTCAGACTAGAATAAAAAATATCTATAGCAACCCTTAACTCTTCCAGGCTTAACATTTATTATAAGTCAATTAGCTCTCTACTAGAAGCAAGGGGATGAAGGGCTAGTGTGGGCGTTTGCATAGCAGCAGCAGAATAACAACAGAAAAGGAAAACAGCTTCTAGGAAAATCCTTCCCAATTTCTCTTTAATAGTTTTACATTTTTGACATGATGAATGACCCATTTTTGTTTATTCTCCATTTCTTTTCGTGGAACTCCTTGTTGATATGCAGTTACTGTATTTGGATTAAGGGCAAAATGGGCCTTATCTTTTACATTTTTACAATTTTCAGAATACTATTTACTCTTAAAAGTGGACTCCAAAGCACACGCTGTGTGTCATGTTGAGGGTTAGTAAATCCTGGCCAAATGGGGATATTTCAAACCTAATCAACACTAGCGTTCTTTACTTGCACAAACAACAGTGAATCACAGGAGACTTGGGAATGGTTTTCTCACATCTAATATAACTTTCAAATTGATTTTTCTTTTAATAATTTGTTTCCTGGCTGATCCATATGAATCCCTCTTATTAAGAAAAACGAACTATCCAGGATTCACTGAAGAACCAAATGCCTCCTTGCTAATCATTCAGGGAAATGTTGCAGGCTTAAGCAATTTAAGATGTAGATACTGTTTTTTTCAGTTCTGGCCACTTTAAAACTGCGGGCTTCAGAGGGGAAAGGGGTGGGGGAATGGGATAGGCTGGTGATGGGTAGTAAGGAGGGCACTTATTGCATGGTGCACTGGGTGTTATACGCAAGTAATGAATCATGGAACTTTACATCAGAAACAAGGGATGTACTGTACGGTGACTAACATAATATGATAAAAAAATTAAAAAAAAAAGATGTAGATAGTGATCCTACTACTAGCTGTAAGCAAATTCTAAAGTACAGATAAGACCCTATCAGTCATCTGTATGGGCTGAAGGGATGGTTAAGTTGCAGGTGTCCAAGAATTATGATTTGCCACCCGCTTGCTCACCAACAAGGAAAAGCTCCAGATAGAGTAAAACCCGAATAAACAAGATGCTTGTTTCTTTCAGTAGAAAATAATTTACCATCACCGTCTAGTTAGTTTTAGACTAGGTAGATTTAGCTTTGTGATTTATTGCCTAAGACATTTTCTTTATTGTAAAGCCTCATGTCAAAAGAAGTGATTTTGGAGGGTTGGGGACCTTTGATAAATTACCTGCAGTTCTGGCAGTTGGAGCTGAATATTGATTTCTCTATTCCTCTTTTAAGAAGAACATTTATATTTATTTCTTTTTCAAAAAAACTTTGGAATAGCTATCGCTTTCTTGCTTTCTTCTTATCATAGTTTTAGGGATTTGACTTGCTTCTATGAATAAGGTGGCACATTTTCAGAAATTGTCTGATTAAAAATGGAGTTTCATTAAATTTTAATTACTATGACTAGTGAAACATATACATCTGTCTGACTGAGGATATTCTACCATAGTTAATAGTTATAATAATAGCCTCTATTTAAGATCAATCACTTGAATCTTTTCTAAGGCTTTGTGCATGTTGGAAGTTAATTTCCTTTCTTAGGAGGCCATATGCATTCTTGTATGTTGAACAAATGAGTATTATGTCTTAGCATAAATGCTTTACCACTGTCCAGTTGTTCTTCAGTAAGAATCCTATAAAAACATGAACTTGTATTTTTTCTCTGAGTTTAAAGTTCACACATGCTTAATATATAAAACTTGAATTACAAATAATTGAAACACATTATCCCACTAATGTAGGAGCTAATATTTTGGTGTGTTTTGTTTAATATTTTATATTAAAAATATTTGTATATTACCATTGTATATAATTATGGACATGTATTTACAACTGTGCATTATAAATCTACGCTGAAGAACACAGCTATGTGATATACTATTACTCAACTGGACTGTAACTTAATTCTCCATTTCTTTATTGTTGGCTATTTGGGATTTTCCACCACTATAATTTCTCAGTTTTATTATGTGACATTTAATACTAAAAAATACCTAGTATAGATGTAAGTGTAAAGTGTTAAGTGTAAAGAATGACGCTAGAATAAATACTAGTGTACCCCCCACCTGACTTAAAAAATAGAACAATGCTAATCTCTTTCCAACTGAAATCCTTTCAACCACTCAAAATCATTGCTTCCCTTTGTCCTTTCTTTGATTTTCTTACAGTTTTATCACACCTGAATCTGCTGCTAAAAAGTGTATTTATTTTTCATGTCTTTGAACTTTATATGAATATAATAATATTTAACATATTCTTCCCCTGCTTTTTTTTTTCCCCACTAAATGACATGTTTGGGAGATGCACCATATTTACGTGTGTAATTACAGCTGATTTATTTTAATGGCTTCATATTATTCCTTTGTTTGAATAGATTTGAGGTTTTATTTGTATTGCTGGAAATTTGGGTGATTTTCATTTTTTTCCTGTCACAATCAATGTTGTAAGTATTTTGTATATGTCTCCTGGTGCATATGTGCAAGGTCCTCTTGGGTAAATTCCAGCAGCAAAACTGCTGGGTCATCACATATACATATTTACAACTTTATTTTATAATGCAGTATTTCATAAAGTGGCTGTATTAATTTATATTTTATCAGCAATGGATAAGATTTCCTGTTACTTCAATTTTTATATACATCTTTATATCTTCATATCACATATAATAATAACTAATTTTAAACTACTTAACTTTTACCAGGCTGGTGGATGTAAAAAAATAATCTCAGGGTGGTTTTAGTTTGCATTTCCTGCTCATTTATGAGAGTGAACTTCTTTTCATGTTTACTAGCCATTCTTTTTTCCTTTTTTGTTTTGTTTTGCTCCTCTTTTCATTTTCTTTTTTTTTTTGTTGACCTTTGAGAACTTATTATACATATTCTGGATATATTTATTACTTACATGTGTTGCAAGTATTTAAAGTTTATAATATGTCTTGCCACCTTGTGGTATCTTCAAAATATAGAAGCTTTATATTTTAATGAAATCATATATGCATTTTTCCACTTTGGTATTTGTGTTTCTTGATTGCATGACATACTAAAGGTCATAAAAATTCTCATTTATTTTTTATAAAAGTTTTTAACATTTTTCTGGAATCCACCTTGAATTGATTTCTGTTTGTGATATGAGATTGGTATCCTCTTTAATTGTTTTCCATATAGATAACTATGTGTTCTATTACTGCCATAACGAAGTTTACACATGTTCATCATTTTACAGTTATGTAAATGAGAGGTCAGACATGAGTTTCACTGGACTAAAATCAGGTTGTCAACAGGACTGTGTTACTTTCTGGTCACTCTAGGGTAGAAGTCTAGCTTTCAGACACCACCAGCATTCCTTGCCTCATTCTCCTTCCTCTGTCTTTAAGAGCCAGCAGGCTCACATTTCGCTGACTTCCATTCCCTTGTCATAACTCTCTTTTTCTGACCTCTGTGATTTTTAAGAACTCACATGATTAGATTAAGTCCATCTGGATAATGTAGGAACATGTCCCCACCTCACAGTGTGTATCCTTAATTGTATCAGGAAAGCCCTTTTGCTATCTAAGGTAACATGTTATTCATAGGTTCCGAGGTTAGGGTATGGACATTTTTGAAGACCATTACTCTGCCTGCTACTTTTCTTGCCCTAACATCATTGATTAAATCATCCATCATTTACTTAGTGATTTGCAATGACATCCCTATGAATTATCAAGATTCATATAAGCATTTCTCTTTCTCTGTTTTATTCCATTGGTCTCTCTTTCTATTCATACATCATGGTACATGGATTTATTACTGCAGCTTTAAAATGAGTTTCAAAACTTGTCAAGGATGATAAGTAAAATGGAGAATATTGAAGTAGAGAGATTGGGAGTGTAAGACTGTAATTTTAAACAGGATGATCAGAAAGGCTTCTCAGAGAATGGGACATTTAAGAATAGACTTGAAGGACATGAGAGGGTAATTCCTGTTTATGTGGAAGAAAAATCTCCCACGCAGAAGCAACCAGAAGGGCAAACACCCTCAAGTAGGAATACACTGGAGTTTTATGGAGTGGGAAGGAGGCCAGTATGACTGCAGCAGAAACAGCCACAGGAGAGTTTGGAAATTGAGGCCTGACGCTATATGGATGCCAGATGGGGGACATTTCTCAGGCCATTACAAGGATTTTACTCTTACTGTAAATACTGTGAGAAAGCATGAGAGATTCTGGAGCAAGGGTAATAGCATAAACTTACATGTTTTAAACGAACATCCTAGTTCTGTACTGAGAATGAATTATAGGGTCCAGAGGAGAAGCAGAGAGGCCATTTAGGAAGCCACTGCAGAACATTTCACAAAAAGAACAAATCAGTAAAAAAAAAAAAAAAAGTAGCAAGCCCAGACCGACTGAAGGAGAAATAGAAAATCTGAACTTATCTTCTTGAGTCAGTAAGTTAAACCCCCTTTCCAACGGAAAAAGGAAAACAAAACAAAACAAAAAACTCAGCTCCAACGGTTTTACAGGGGAGATCTAGCAAACATGTGAAGAGCAGTTAATTTTGCAGAACTCTTTCAGAAACGGGAAGATGGGGCACACTCCCAAACTAATTTTATGAGAAGAGTGTAATCTGCCCGTTAAAGTGAGATAAAAGTGATACAAAAAAAGAAAATTAAAGGTAGGTCCCTTTCAAGGGTATAAACCCCCAAATCATTAGAAAATGGTCATGAATGAAAAAAACTGTACATTACAATAGACATCTCGAACTTGACAGAAGTTCTGACCCTTGCTACACTATCACCAATCATTTCTTCTAATAATTAGCAACACTTCCCATCAGGTTGCTGAGGTTTCTTATTGCCTGTTTCTTCAGATGACATTCAGAATTTCCACTATAATCATTTTAGTCCAAACAGTTATTATATTTTCATTTTAAGAAATTCAATGTGTGGTTCTTTCTCCTAACTTTCTGCATGATTTTTTATATTATAGTATCCCTCAGAGGAGAAGCCACACTACATAGTCTGGTAATAATGGTTTATTATTAATTAGGGGCTTATACTACCCCTGGGAAAGCTAGGGAGAAAGACATCAAGAAAGCAGCTAGAGAAGATTAGGGGAGCTCTGCTTTATTTCAGAGATCTCAGCCTGAAAGACTGAGTGGGTACAAAACCCAGAGCTTATGGGGGACTTCTGGAATCTGTAAATCCTACTGGGATTGACAGTGGGAGCTCATGAAGTGGTCTGCAAGCTGTCCCATCTGCTAGACCTGCCATGTCTAATCCCCAAACCTGCTTACTATAAAGAGTCCTCTTCACTTCCTCTTTCATCTTTCATCAGTTTCTTTCATTAGCAGTCTCCAGCCTGCAACAATGTACCTGGAGGGAGACTTTGGTCAACACAGTTCCCAGGCTTAAACGGCAGTGATCATGGCAGGTTGACCATCCAACACGGGTGTTTTTTTTTTTTTTTTATTGTTGTTATTATTGCTGTTCTTTACTCATAATTTTGATTCTTTTTAAAAATTTTAACTTCATTAGCATATTATTTTATAATCTGTATGTAGTAATACAATCCTTTGAAGTCTTTTTCAGGTTTGAGTCTGCTGTCCATGTTTCTGCTCACTCTCCGTTGCCTTGCTTTATCATATATTTTTTGATCTTGTCTTCAAGGCTCGTGGTCTTTGAAATGTGGTATATGGGATTTCTGGAGGCCTGGTTTGATGGGGGTATTCTTCCAGAGGGGATTTATTTTATTTCTATGAGGCACTTCGGACTGTTACCAACCTGACACCATTTTGAATTAAATTCTCAACTTGCAGGTTGGAGAAACAAACAGGTAGTCTGAATTCAGGCTGAAACTTGTTTGAGAACTGAATTCTGGTAACAGACTCCACAGGGAACATTTTCTCCCTGCACTCACAACTAAGACCATGGGAAAACTTAATTGTGGCTGTCTTGAAGAGTTTACTTTTTTTATTTCTAGTTCACACTTTCACTGAGTGTATAGTACTTATAGGATCTCAAAACCAATTTTGTACTTTGTATGAACCCTGGCTTTGTCTCCACCCATCCCCACTTACTCCAGTGTGACTCAAGGTGTCAGCTGTTGCTGTGGTCATCTCAAGGTTGACTGGGGGTGGATCTTTTCCAAGTTCCCTCACATGTTCCTTAGCTTGATTCAGTTCCTCTTAGGTTGTTGGACTGAGGATTTCAGTTTCTTGCTGGATGTTGGCCAGAGCTAGTACTCAGTTATTTGCTACATAGACCTCTCCATTGGGCAACTCACAACATGGCAGCTGGCTTTATCCAAGTGAGCACCAAGAGAGATAAAGAGAAGGGGAAAGGAGGAAGGGAGGGAATATTTTGTAACCTAATTTCAGAAGTGACATCTTATTACTTTTGTTGTATTCTCTTCAGTGGAAGTTAGTTATTAGGTCTAGTCCGCACTCAAGGGGAAAGGATTACAGAAAGAGCCTGATTCTAGGAGGCAGAGATCACTGGAAGCCATTTTAGAAGCAGCCACTATATCTTATCCAGAATATATCATATTCCGAGCTTCAAAATATGATCTCTTCTCTGATCACTCTAATAGAAATGACCTTCCTTCTGTATACTTCCATCTTTGAAATTTTCTTTGACTCTCTTATGACATACAGACCCCTCTCTTTTAGATATTTATGTCTATCTTGATTTTTCATTGGCATCTACATTCCATGAATATTGGACTGTGATATTCATATCATTTTATCCCAAACCTTCGCAACTTATTCAATATTGACTACATATTTCATTGTTAATGAATATTTCTTAAATTGCTGAATTGAATTATCAACTTACCTATGTTGTTTTTCACCTGACTAGAAGAATTTATCATGTTCTTTTAATGACTTGTCTATTAAAAGTTGCTGTTGTCCATTTTATTTTGTTAGACTAGAATGCAAATGTTTAAGGCTAAAATAAATTCTCAAAATTTTGTTTGTACGATAGCCCTCAGTTTGTTTATCTAACCCCTGTTTTTATATGCATAGTTCCTCTTGAAATAGGCAAGCACTGGAGGGAATTCATTAATCTTGTTTTCTTTTCTGAACTGTGAAAATAAATATTTAATTTTCAAATTTAGAGAAATAAACTTAAAAGTCAAAAGGTTAGGTGGGTTATGAGACCCACTGGTACCATGAAAGCACAGTGCTGATAAATGTGGGTCCCAAGAATTCTGTGGATTAGAATCTCAGAGGCAATATGTAGACATTTATTTGTTTTGAGAATGGACCAAAATAATGAGTGCATTTAAGGCTATAATAACTATTACTATTCATAAGTTAGAAGTGTGATTGGTTTCTAATGATAATAATAACCATTTCTGCTAGTATTATTTTAATAGTGTTTTATGGCTTTTCCAATGCCATTCCATTCATATTCAATATATCACTTGATCCTTAGTAATATTTTGAGTTGAACAAGATAGCAAATGCTATTATTCATGTTTTCTTGTCTTTATTTTTAGTTTTATTGTGGTAAGAACACTTAATATGAGATTCTACTCTCTTAACAGATTTTTAAGTATACAATACAGTATTGGTGTATATAGGCATTATGCTGTACAGCAGATTGCTAGATATCTTGGCTTATTCACGTTGTTTAACTGAAATTTTATATGCATTGGTTAGTAGTTTCTCCTTTCCTTCTTCCTCCAGCTCCTAGAACTGCCATTCCACTCTCTGTTTCTGTGAGTTTGACAATTTTAGTTGCCTCATGGAATCATGCAGTATTTGGCCTTGGTACCTGGCTTATTTCACTTGGCATAATGTTCCCAAGTTTTATCTGTGGTGTCACATAAAGTGGGATTTTCTTCTTTCTAAAGGCTGAATAATATTCTATCATGGAATCTGAAGTTAGATTAAAAGACGTAACAAGGCCATGTATCCAAAAAAAAAAATAGACTGGACCAGATTTGTATTTCTCACAAATGACCTGTTTGAGTGTAGCTTTTATGATTCCTTTAGCATTGTGTTCCAAAAATAAGACATTGACTCATTCACTTATTCATTTTTTTAGTATTAGTTCACATTTACTACATTTTACAGGCACTATTTTAACTGTATGTAGGAATGAACAAAACAAGCATGGTCCCCGTCTTCATGGAGTGAGTCTCTTGACAGAAACATGTTGAACAATGAAATCTCCCAATTATTTTAAAATTATAAACGTGATGAGGTACCAAATGGCCACACTGTGGTTCCTAATTTAGTAGGAGAGGGGGAGCAGTTAAAGAAGGCTTCCTTGAGTCAGTGCCATTTAAGCTGAATTATGATTTATGATTAGTAATTTTTCAGGGAGAAATAGTCTAGGCAAGGAAGAGCAGATACAAAAGCCTGCATGTGGGAAGAGCGTGTGTTGGTCTAGGAATTAAAATTTGTGTGAGCGGCTGGATCAGAGTGAGGGAGGAGACCAGCAGGTGCCATATCACCCATGGCCCTGTAGCCCACGCTAAGGATTAGAGATGTTAATGTAAATGCAAAGAAAGAGGTGTAAGTTGGGAGTAAAAGCATGATTCCATCAAATGTATATCTCTAAATGGTGTTTTTTAAAAAAATGCAACTTAAACGTGTGCACTGTTCATCTTCAAGAAATGTTGAGTGCCTAGTGCTAGCCAGGCACAGTCCTTAGCTACTTGAATGAAGCATGTATTCTAAATTGGCAGAATCTCTTTAGTGAAGAATCCAAAGACAGTGTCCATAACTGTCATCTGGATATTTTATAAACTTGCAGTGATTTTTATCTATACTGCTTTACAGAATTATAACTGGCTCTGAAATAGGTATTGATAATGGTCTTATGTTCTGTTTTCAAAATTTCTAATTACTTAATGGTAAAATTTCAAAATGATGGTGACAGATCTTATATCTCAGTTTTCACACTTACTAACTCTCCATGCCTCAGTTTTCTCAGTAGTAGAAAGGAATGATTACAAGCAGTGTTTTTCATATTACCCTGCAGATGACAAGGAGATTTTACTTTTCCATCAATGTATAATAAAGTTGAGCTGTCTCCTTCTAACGTTGGCACGGTTTTTCATTTTAAAAGGTATAAAAATGATTAAATGCAATTTAAATTTTTAAACACGTATACATATTTGCACATATCAAATGAGTTTTTGTGGTTTACGTTCACAACAAACACATATTAAAACTTCTTTACTTTGCTTCTTGTGCCATTGCTTTCTAAGTGTATATGTGTCTCTTCTGCCTTAGCTTTCGTCTGACTCTCATTCCTGTAGTCTTCCTAGGCCTCCCTCTGTCTGCTGTCTGTCACTTACTAACACACATATACACACAGAAAACTTGAATAATTCTTCTGCTTTTCTTAAAGCTTCCCAAAGACTTTAATAAAATCAGCCCTTGTAAACTCTTACCCTTCTCACCCACCCTTCTTCTGACCTCCTCCTCTTGCTACCGTTTTTAACTTATGTTATTATACTCGGTTGGGGAAGTAAATACTCATATTTTTTCTTATTATCTTTACCATTACTAGATCACTCTGGTTCCCATGGATGAGGGTCAGGATATAATACTTTTTGATTCATTCTAAAATTCATCCCACTCAATGAATACCCACTTATTCCTTCTCCTATGACCGAAGGTTCATAACTCTCATTGTGACAAACACTTGAGCGTCAGTGTAACTGAACAATATATGTCCCTATTTCATATCCTAAACAAGTGCCGGCATCTTACCTGCCCAAAGTTTGACAAAGTCCAGTGATGGTTTCTGAGTCGTCCACCCAGGCGTGGTCTGCAAAATGAAAGGAGATCGACTCTTCCTTCGTAACAGCGATCTCATTTCTGCTGGGTGTACAATTGGCATAGTTTCCTCAGATGTAAAGTGGAGATAATGTTTTACCTTATCAGATTATGAAACGAATTTATTTTCTAGGACTACCGTAAAAAAGTATCTCAAACTAAGTGACTTAAACAGCAGAAATTTATTGTCTCATAGTTCAGGAGGTGAGAAGTTCAAGTTCAAGATCAAGATGTCAGCAGGGCCATGCTCCTTGTGAAAATGCTAGGGGAGGGACTGCCTTTTTTTTTTTTTTTTATAAGGACACAATCATATTGGATTAGCACACCTCCACCCCTGTTCATTTTACACAGTTACATCTTCAATTTCCAAATAAGGTTGCATTTTGAGGTACTAGGGGTTAGGACTTCAATATATGAATCTTGGGGGGACACAGCTCAATCCTTAACATGAAGATTGAATGAAATTATATATGGGACGAATTTAACAAAATAGCTTCACATGGAAAAAAAAACATATTATCTCTTCATTATATATTTACACCTTTGTATTATTGGTGTATATGTAGGCTTGTTAAGGGCAGAGTTATTCATCTTTGTGTTCCCCACTCCTTGATAGCTGATAACACAGGGCTTTTGCATACTTCAGGTTCTAAATATGTTAGATAAATGCTCTTTAGTCCTATACATACTATTGCACAATTAGATTCTGTATGTCTGCAAAGTTGATGTTTCCGTGAGTGTCTGTGGCTAAACACAAAGTCATAACTGTTTAGAAAATCTCTGGAGTGAGGGAAAATAGTGTGAGTGAAATTATCAACCAGGTTTTGCTGACTTCAGCTGTGTGTCATGTTTGGTTGGTCGAGAGAAATATCTAAAGTGAGGGCCCCTGGAGCACACTGGGTAAGTAAGCACAGCAGGTGGGACAGTTACTGGAAAAAGTATGCCAAGGAGAGAATGAGAGAGAGAAAAGGAATAGAGAGTTAATTTAGCATTTGTTCAAGTGAAGAATGAGCCACAAGAATGAGCCACAAGAATGAGCCACAAAATTTAAGTAGTCTTAAAGGACATTTCACTGACAGATTTATCTCACAGTCTCTTACTTTGTGTAACACTGCTTCAAAACAAAGCAATTTATTGAACTCAGTAGCCTCATTATTCTGGAGGTTGATAAGGTTAAAAACACCTGGAGTTTTGTGAGCAGCAGTAGCACGAAGTGGGATATTATTAGTGATGAGCATGTTTATAGTACCTATGAACACACAGAGATGGAAGCTTAATGGCGGATGACCCTGAGTTAGAACAGAAGAGAAACTTTATATCACATTTTTTTTAATATCCAGAAGAAAAGTACTTACCTCCACATTTCTTGGATATTATTTTTTCACAGCTTGGTCAGTTGTTCTTACTCCTGGTTATACGTTGGAATCATCTGGAGATATCTAAAAACCTATGTTCAGGCCTACTCCAAATCAGTTGAATCATTGCTGAGTGTGGCTCACTGGCAGCCAGGGTTCAGAACCATTGCTGGACCAGAGTTTTTTGTGGTGACCACTTAGGATAGGGATAGCTGTAGGATGTGTAAATTACAGAATGGTAGCTGAAATGGTTTAGCTGATCTCCAAAGTGCTGAACACTGTAAACCTAATGGTTACTTTTGAGTGACCAAATCCTTGCAAATACGGGAAGTTATGTCCTCACACTATTTCAAGGGTCACATAGAGTTTACACATGCACATCTGCCTCAAGAGTCGCATACATTCACGGTTCCTGAAGAAAGCAGACCGTCTAATAGTGCAAACTTGCTGAACTGTTATCTGCCTAATATTTATTGCAGCTGTGCATCCTGATTAATCATTCTAGAACAACCAGTGTTGATAGGTGATGCGCAGGTCTGGCATGAAGTTAGGAGGAATGTAATTAGCTTCTTCACCATGGAAGATAAGACTCAGTGAATTTAATTTAATACAGATTTACTGTTTATTGTTAATTTTTTTTTGCTGGAAAGATGCCTAGGTTTCACCTATAGGTATTAAAAGTATGGTGCCTATTGTATCAGAAGTTGTTCAGTAGGTTTTTCTCTGCCTTTTGAAAAATGAGCTAACCATTTGACATAAGGATGGACAGATTTTCGATGACTATATGCTTGATTTTATAATCTCATTTATGCTGGTTCATAAATACTGAGATATTTTTGGGTCCCAAAGGTTAGTATTTGCTTCTATAATCTTGACATGTCATTATTTTTCACCATTAATAAAAGCCTTAGACTTTAAAGATAAAACTCCCCAAAATAATCAAACCAGAACTATTAAAGTGAGCAAGAAGAATGATAAAAAATAAATTAAAAATAAGTTCAGACATTCTTTGAATACATATTTATAATCAAAGGGTTACACTATATTTTGAAGCCAAAAGTAGAAATGCATTATAAAATGTCTGCATAAAATGATCAAAACATGAGCCTCCAAGTACGTTTCCTTGATACAGTAATTCTTTTCACATCGCAGAAACTCATTTTAACAATTGCATTCAGTGGCAAAGAACTCTAAGACTCAAAAGTAAGATTAACTATAATCCCTAGGATAAAGATGATTAAAGCTCTGAATTAAGAAGAGTATCACACCCTAATTAACCGTGGAACAGAAACCAGAACTCAGATCTCCCAACTCCTAGCAAGATGGTGTTACTTTCTATGAGTCCAGCCTACTTTCTTAAAAAAGGCTTTTTTCTCTCTCGCTTACTCACTGGCTCTATTTCTTGCTTTGATGCTGGCTTTCACTTAACATTCTTCAAAACATAAAAATATGGAAGTTTAAAAAAACATTGTTTCTATCTTAAAAAGTTAAGGATTTTATTTTCCTGTGTTTCCTTTCAGAACCTATTCAGACACACAATTTTTTTAATAAAATTCCTTTCTGCATTTCATTACACATTTAAAAATATTTTATACATCATATGTTTATATATTTTACATTTCATTTTTTTCACATACATATTTTATTTATTGCTAGCCCGTGTTTTTCCAAAAATATTTAATTTATCCTACAACTAGTTGTTAGGTCACTGTAAAATTTAGCCTAATAAAATATAAAACAGATATGTTAGAAAGAAAAAAGAGAATATAAAATGGAACTGGAAATTTATCATTACACATAATACTAAGAATAAAACTGCAGATATAAACATATGGGGATTAGCCTGGAGGTAGATAGGCTACACTCAGAATAGAGAGCCTTTTATTTCTGCATCCTAGAGTTTCACTGAGTGACTGCATTGTAATTCTAAGTAAGAATTACCTACAGATTGATATTTGTGATGTTTCCAGTAGTTGAAAATATTATGTGATGAACAGTTTAGCTCTTGTTTGGTCTACTTTATAAGGATAAATTCCCATGAAGATGGAACTGTTTGAGCCTTACAATGTAATATTAGGTAATTTTTCCACAAGAGTTGTGACAAATACACTAGTGTAATCAATTTATGAATACATTAGCTTTCCCATAGCCTTCTTATCTGGGAGCGTTTTATATTTTTTTTAAAATACAAAACACTTAGAAGTAGAATTAATGGGTAATACGGTATGAGCATTTAAAAAAAATAAATATGACCAAAATACACACCAAACTGACTGTATCAGTTTGTATTCCTGGCTTTAAGTATGCCTGGGGCATAGCTGTGGAAGTCTTCTTTTAATTTATTTTGCAGTACTTCAAAATTATTTTAATATCTTTCATGATTTCTTTTATAATACTTAAAGACTTTTTCGATCTGTAGTCATTCCCCTTTTTCCATTCCCTCTAGTGCCTGTGTTTGTCTTCTTTCCTTTCTTTTTCTGATTATTCTTTTCTATTCAGTCATTTCATTGAAAGTATCAGTTTTCAAAAATTTTGTTAGCTCATTTTTATCTTTATGATAGTCTTTTTCTCTTTCTTCTTTTTTTTTTCTGACTTGTGTTATAAGTAAGTGCACATTTTCAGTCTTTTTGTTTTCACCTAAATGCAGTTAGGGATGTAAATTTTATTTTGAGCACCACTTTGGATATAACCTAAGGTTTTGAAAACAGTGATACTAGTTTCATTCAATTTTAAGTGTGTAATTCTCTTTTATTTAATATTTGAATTATAAAATTTCCAGATACTTGGATTCTTATTTGACTCTTACTGTTGTTTTCTACGTATTGTTTTGTGATAAGTGATTAGATAATACTTTTATGTTTAATTTAAAAACTTTTTCTTGGTCATGGAATATCTTTCCATTTGTTTGTGCCATCTTCAATTTCCTTCATTAGGGTTTTATAGTTTTCAGAGTACAAGTTTTTCACCTCTTTGTTTAAGCTTATTCCTAGGTATTCTATTATTTTTGGTGCAATTTTAAATGGTGTTGTTTTTTTAATTGTCTCTCTGCAACTTTGTTATTAGTATATAGAAACACTACTGATTTTTGGATATTAATTTTGTATCTTGCTGCTTTACTGAATTGGTATATTACTTCTAGTAGTTCTTGAGAATGCCTTCATGGTCTACTAGGAAGTAAAATTTTATAAATATTCCTTTAGTATATGATTAGAAGTTTTATTCTCTATTGAAGGCATAAAGCAATCAGGTCATTTGTTAATTATGTCATTCATATCATCAGTGCATTTCTTGTTTTTTAGGTATTTGCTCTAAAGAGTTTCTAAAGAGTTATATGAACTTATCAAATATGCTTTATAATTTGTTGACTTTTCTTTTTTTTTTTTTTAAGATTTTATTTATTTATTCGACAGAGATAGAGACAGCCAGCGAGAGAGGGAACACAAGCAGGGGGAGTGGGAGAGGAAGAAGCAGGCTCATAGTGGAGGAGCCTGATGTGGGGCTCGATCCCATAACTCCGGGATCACGCCTTGAGCCGAAGGCAGACACTTAACCGCTGTGCCACCCAGGTGCCCCTATAATTTGTTGACTTTTCTGAAATTATATCAGTTTTTCTGTATATATTTTAAGAATGTAAGATGCATAAATACTTGGGACTCGTATCATTTGGTATCTTTGTTCATTTGGACAAACTTTTCATGCTCACTTCAAAAGCACATATGCATTTGGACAAACTTTTCCTCTTTGATTTTAATAATTCAACAACTATTTTATTTTGTCTGATTACTTGTGGCATCCTATTTTTTTTTAACAGTCCTGTGCCATTGATTTTAGATGGGTCTGTTACAAGTAACGTGAGTTAGATCTTGTTATTTGTTATATTCTCCATCTCTTTAATAGTTGAAGTGACTTATTTTCATGTATGGTATTATTGAAGAGTTTAGACTTATTTCTGCCATATTATTTTGTCTTTTCTACTTTGTTTTTGTTTTTGCTTGCTCTTTGATTTTTTTTTTTTTCCATCTTTCTTGCCATTTGTTAGATCATTGCATTTTGTACTTCACCAGTTTGGCATTTATAAATTATATTCTTTAAGGGGCTATATTTAAATTTTTGTTTCTATTTATTGTTTTTTATTCAGCTTTATATTTTGAAATAATTATAGACTCATGGAGTTGCAAAAATTGATAAAGATATCCATGTATCTATCACCCAGTTTTCTCTAATGGTAACATTTTACGTAACTACAACATATTATCAAAAACCCCAAACTAGCATTGATATGTATATAATTAAGTAGCCTGTACATTTCACCAGTTTTTGCATGATTCATTTTTCATATGTGTGTAAATATTTCTGTCGCATATATCATATGCATAGATTTGTATAATCAACACCAGTCAAGATACAGAACTCTTCTATCCACAAAGGAACTCATTCATTCCACCCCTTTATAGTAGTACGGTAGTACTACTCTAACCCACCCCTGGCTACCACTAGTCTGTATCTCTAAAATTGTATTATTACAAGAATGTTATATAAATGGAATCATACAGTCTGTAAATTTTGAGATTTTTTTTTTCATTCTGCATCCAGATTTTCTGTGATTCTGTAGTTTGTTTCTTTTTAATGCTGAGTAGTATTCTATTTTATGGATGTCCCAGATTTTGGTTATCTATTCACCCCTTGAAGGATGGTGGGTTATTTTGAGTTTTGGTCTAGTACAAAAATGTTGCTATAAATATTTGTGGACAGATGTTTGTGTGATCATATGTTATCATATCTTCAGAATAAATGCTGAGGAAATATGCTTATTTTTTTAATATGAAATTAATCCTGTATCTTTTCAAACAAAGTCTAGGTTTAATCAATACTCATAACTTCCCCCAAATCACTATACTGAATATACTAAATAAGCTGTATCTTTGTTGTAATCCACCATTGCTCTCCTATTGTCTGAAATTTTAGTTCCAACATCTTATTAAAAACATTTTTTTGAAAATAAAAAATAAAAAAAATCAACCTACCTAATAAAAAAATCAACCTGTTCAATATAAAACAAAAACAAAACATTTTTTGTAATTGGTACCTATTTAAGTATTAAAATAGTTTTTATTAATTCAGTTGCTTTAAATTTTCTTTCTTTTTTGCATCAAATTTCCTTCTAGAAATTTTTTCTTCTTGGTAGCATATAGCTTTACTAAGGAAAGGTTTTGTGTGTGGTTTACTTTCTAAGTTCTCAAATGTCTGAAAATACCTTTATTGAGCCCATTTCTCTTGAATGAAAGTAGGAGTGTTAAAGATTCCTAGATTTCAGTTCTTTGCCATAACACTTTGAAGATGTTTCATTCATTCATATATTTAATTTTTCAAATTATAAGATAGAAGTAGTATACTCTCTTCAATTTGGAATAATTTATCATTTTTATTTGAATGCTTTTAGATATTTTTTTATCCTTGTTTTCAAGTTTTGTTTGGACCACATTATTGCACCCTAGAATTTTAATCATTTTCATTATAGCGTGGGTCTTTCATTCTGAGGACTAACCCCTCATTTTTCCCCTTCTCCCACCTCTGGAAAATTCTCAGGCATTATTCTTTCAAATACAGATTAATTTACATTCTCACTTACGTTAACTCTTTTTCCCTCTCTGAAACTACTAAGAGGTAGATTTTGGAAATTTCTGAATTCCTCATTTCCCTTTTTAGTGGTTTGTTGAATTTGTATTATAACAATTATGTTTTTCAACTTTAGTTATTATTCTTACTGCTAAATTTTGTTGCATTATCTTCTGTGCTTATTTCATGTAAATAACATTTCCCTCCTTTCTCTGAGATTAGCTTACTTATTTAAATAAGTTAATACTGATTAATTTGTTAATTCATCTTATTATGTCCAAGTTTTTAATGTGTAAAATTTGTTGATTCTTTTTGATAGGATTGGCCTTTCTCAGGTGTTTGGCCTCCAAAAGGCACTTTGAGGCATAGCCACGTGAGCTGAGACTGCTTTTTCATTATTGACGCTGGTGCTGAGCACATGCCTGGCTATGAGGAGGAAGGTGCCTTCAGGATGAG
Source organism: Ursus americanus (assembly GCF_024610735.1). Classification (NCBI taxonomy): domain Eukaryota; kingdom Metazoa; phylum Chordata; class Mammalia; order Carnivora; family Ursidae; genus Ursus; species Ursus americanus. Next base: position 51,050,859 of record NC_142139.1, on the reverse strand, counting down.
GCTATACTGGGAGGGAACTTCTCAGTGCTTCCTGGGCTAAGTTTATTACTAGGTGTGTCTCTTCCCTTTCCCTGGGATTACCTTTAGTGATTTTTCTGTTTTTTCTTTTTTTGAGGTTGCATATAGTTATTAATTTAAAAATATCTATTCTATCTTTTCTAAACAGTTGATGCAGGAAAAACCGAAAATTTGTAAGTCAGTATATTCATAGTAACACTGACTTACATTATAGTAATTATACAATAAACTCTCATTTTCATTGTACTACTTAAGTTTATAAGGGCTAATCATCCCTTACAGAATTTTTTTTTTGCATCCGTATATAGGCAGGTGTTTAAAAAATTCAAATCCATCTGAGGTTTAGTAATCATATTATCGCTAGAATAATTTGAGTATTTCTTTCCCCAAGCTGTTTATTTTGTGATGGTTTATCTAAGATGAGAACTATTGATTTTTTTTAAACAATCAAAATCATTAAAAAAAATCCATTGGTGCTTTTGGCCTTTTTGGAATAAGATTATTTAATTATTTTTCACATGTCTTCCTCAGCCTTCCTGAAGTTATTGACTCATTATTTTTTTCAGTTTTGAGATGTATCCCTTTGTTTCTAGATTTATTTCTGTCCCATTAAGATTTTATTTTTTAGCAGTCAGCTATGGTGTGTTGTATTGTTGTCTGTGTAGAGAATTCTGCTGGAAGGATGAGCAAAGCAATGCAGAAGTGTATTCATTGAAGCCAAGTCCTGAATTTTTCAAAATCACTGTGAATTATAAAGGAGGCAGCAATAAAAATTTTGTTTTATCAATACTACATGAAGTAATTTGCCTTTACCGTTGTTTTGATACATAGAGTGCAAAACCACGTCCGTTTCACACTGTGTAAAACAACAATTTAAAGATCAAAAGTGATCATTGTTTCTATGTGAATTTCTCTTTGGCCTGAAGCTAAAATTTGGCATTTGTGGGGTTGTGCAGGATTTGACTAGGAGAAAGGCCAAGAAAGAAAAGCTTGCCAGGGCAAACGTTATATTTCATTACACGTAAGCATCCTCAAATGTTCTCAGTCTCATGGCTTACACTTTATCTTTTTTCTATTGATCATCTCATAAAATGGAAACAAAACATTGTGAGTTTGAATTGGGTAAATATAATTATATGTTCTGTGTTTGAAATGGTATTATACCTTAGAACTATAGAAGGAAATGGCATTCGATGCAATGTTAAGCAAAGAGCAAATTCAAATAGATTTTGCTAGGGAAATACAGTACACAAATGAGTAATTCAGGGAAAAGAATAACACAAGGTTTCTATGAAGTATTTAGTTTTATGTAATGATTAGCGCATTATTGACCATTTATTTGTATTAAGTAATGATTCTCATAATAATTGTTCATTGTATTGTATTTCTTGATCTTTGATGTGGGTCTATTAAATGTAAGAAAAAATGACATCTTTCAAGTCTTTTCAGTGCTCTGCTCCCAAATTAAAAACAAAACAAAATAAAACAGGCAGGGAATAATGAGTTAGCTCAATTATCACACATTCAGATACTCCTGGTTGATGGATTTGAAGGCCTTGATTAATTCTTCCACTTCTTCATTGCCCTTTTATATTATATTTTCTCCTTTTCCTTGTTGTGGTCAGTGTTGTTAAAATTCTTTATCATCCTATTTCTCTAGATTCTTAGTAATTAAAAAACCAGATTCTAACTGATCATGATTTATGATTAATTATTGAATTATTTATTTAAACAACCTGGGGTGACCCTGGAATGGGAAACAATTTCTCAAATTATAAATAAATGTCACTTATTAATATAGCGTATGCGATATTAGGTTTACTAATTGAGAAATCTTGGGGTGGAAAATTGAGTGACCATTTTTCCTCTAGATTTATTTCTCAGTTTCCACAGTGAGATCGAAATTATAAGGCTGAGCACTTTCAGGGCTTATCTTCCATGTTTCCTGCATTCAGAGCATCTTCTGTCTTGGATTTGTGAGAGAAACATTCTAAAATCTGATAACAAATGAAGATCTATAGGCTGTAATCGTTCCTTTGAATATTTACTCTTAAAAATATTTGCCTTCTCTTTTTTCTAAGCTCTCTCCCTTCCTTGTTTTAATGCTACATTCTCTCCGCTACCGTCCTGTAACTTAAATGGCTTTCATTATGCATATAACTCACCCCACATCAGTCTTGTATCTGCCCTCTCTCTGGAGCTCCAAATTTAGGACTCAGTATGCTAACCTGATTGTTACACCTCTTTCTCTAACTCAGCAGGACACTGATGATTGATCGGCTTTCCTGCATTTATCATCTTGGGCAGTTCACCTTACCTGCCTCAGTTTCACCAACTATTATGAGGTAAAATGAGATAACACAAGAAGTCTGCTCAGAATTATGTCTGCAAGTGCTCAGTTATTGTTCCCTCCCTGACTGCCTCTCTCTGAGCTTTCCATTCTGTCCCTGGGACCCCATCGAATCGCCAAATTCGTCAGCTTGCAGTTTGTGCTTTTCCTTGCTTCCCACATCAAATCCGTGAACTCCCACCAGTTGTTTTGAATTTGATTCCAAGTGATTACACTCTAGGTCAGGATCTAATTGCCTGGATCATCTCAAAGCTGGCTTTTACTGTTCTTCTCATGCCTCTCTCTTCCTTATTTAGTTCTTACGCATTGTTATGAAACACTTCTGAAATATTGTTCTGTGTGTCATTTCCCTAATAATAAATTTTCAAGGGATTCTCCAATACCTACCAAATAAAGCCAAACTTACATTGTTTTCGATTCGGGGCCCTCAATAATGGGGTGTCTAGACATTTCCCTCTCTATTTTTATGATTTTCTTTGTGAACTTTCCCTTTCATCACATTAAGTTGCTTTGATTTTACAAACACACCCCATGTTTTCCTTTCTCAGTCTTTATGTTCCTCCATGCAGCAGTGCCTCTGAATGTCTTTCTCCTCAGACCTATCCTACCGAAACCAAACCCATGTTCTAAGAGTGCAACTCAGAACTTTCCCTCTTTCCAGTGATTTCAAGTAATCCAAGCATTTCTTAATAAAAATTCCCCCTTCATCTCTATGTTTCACTACTTGCTGCTTTATATTAGTTACATGTCCTCTTTCCCCGTTTGTCCTTAAGTTTCTTGATGGTGGAATCTTCTTCATCTTGGTGTCGACTCAAAGGTTGTAAATGAAGCTTTTCCTGTAGTACTTCATTACCATTTGTTGAATAAATAAATGGATATGTATTGATTGAGTTCTTGCTCATGTGAGTCCCAAAAAGATTTTAAAAATTTATGAAGATAGAATTAATGAACATACCGAGAAAAATATGTGTGGTCCTCCCTATTTAGATGTTCTGTAATATGAGAGTAGTCTCAAAATTTGCCAGTCATTGCTTATATAATACTTTGAGATTCGGAATGAATTCATTTTTACTGTGGTTTTGAATTTATGTGCAGAACTATTGAGACAGTGGCATCTTTAAAACTTTAGTTCAGGGGCGCCTGGGTGGCTCAGTCGTTAAGCGTCTGCCTCCGGCTCAGGTCATGATCCCAGGGTTGGGATTGAGCCCCGCATCGGGCTCCCTGCTTCGCGGGAAACCTGCTTCTCCCTCTCCCACTTGTGTTCCCTCTTTCACTGTCTCTCTCTCTCTCTCTCTGTCAAATAAATACATAAAATCTTTAAAAAAAAAATAAAACTTTAGTTCAAGCCAAAGATATTAGAAGCATTCCTTGGTTTCTTTTGCAAAATATTTTTTTAAGTGAGATCTTTATTACACAACCATTGTATAATGGTGTTTCTCGTTCAGTAAAATGCGTCACAGGAGAAGAAATACCTTAATTGATAGTAATTTTAAATTCACGGACGATATTTATTTCTGAATAAATATCTTGTAGAACTGGGATTTACCTGACCTTAGTGCCATATCATATATAATGATATTTTAATAGTGATTCAAATTCTTAACCACTTAACTGAAAGATTCTTTATATTTTCAATTAAAGTAGGTTATATGATTTTTAAAGAGACAACAAACTCTTTAGAATGAACTCAAGATATTTTAATGAGATACAGGAAAGGTTATAATAGCCAATATACTTAGCATTTGTTGTCTAACAGATGAACTTATGAATTTTTGGGAATGTTTTTATTTGTATTTTTTTAAAAGATTTTATTTATTTATTTGAGAGAGAGAGAGAGCATGAGCAGCAGGAGAGCATGAGCAGGGGGAGAGGGGAGGCACACTCCCCACTGAGCAGGGAGCCTAATGCAGGCTCAATCCTAGGGTGCTGGGATCATGACATGAGATGAAGACAGATGTTTAACTGACTGAGCCACCTAGGCTCCCGAGAATGTTTTTTAAAACATGATTTTCAGTGATTCATTTAGTCAAAACATATTCTGCCCTTTAAAAAGGAACATCTCTGTCAATACTCCAAATATATTCTATAATTTAAGCTTCTAATTAGAAGCTTTACCACACAAACTTTGCATCAGGATTCTGGCATAACATAAATATTGCACAGTCTCAGTTTTTTAGTTCCCAAGACAGTTAGCCATTTATGTGTGTGTGTGTAATTCTTAAAAGTAACTGATAGTTTCTCTTTAATTTACTTTGAAATAATTATTGAATGTCCTTGTTTAGTTACGACTTGGTTTTATTGTATTATTAATACTAATACAGCTTTTTCTATCATGAGAAAGTTTAAAAGTAAACTTTTTATGCTTATAAAGGCTAAGGACATAGGAAAGTCTTGAAAGCTAATCACACTGAATTTTAGTCTCAGTGTTTTCATGTCCTTACTCATTTATTAATTCATACGTTCATATATTCAACAAGTATTTATTGAGTGTCCTTTTAGGCTCTAACTTTGCAGTGGAGCTGCAGACATGCTTCAGATACTAGATCCCCCACCTCCAAATTAGAATCTTCAGACTAGATGCAAGCCATCTGCAGCGCTCGCTGTCCAAATTCCTGACCTACAAAATATGTAAGCAAAAGAAAATGGTGGTTGTTTATGCTACTAAGTGTAAGGGATTTGTGTTGCAGCAGTAGATAATTTGAACAGATGGTAAAAGTAAATTTTTCAGACAAAATAATTGTTGTACTATCTGTCTCTTGGTATCTCTGCTGGAGCGGAGAGCCTTTGATAGCCCAAGTGTATAGATACCGTATCACTGCTCTCATGCTTGTTGAGATTCTTATGCCTCAGGAAGGCCTCCTCTCCCAGATTGTCAGTAGACTGACTGGCCACACATCCTTCCGTTGAAATTGAGGTCTCTTCCACAAGTTTCTGCCCACTGAAACCAACAAAACCGGGACTCTTGCACTGGTCTGTGAAGTACCTACAGCTGTGGGTGGGCAGTGGTATTTTTTATTTGGGACATGCCCCTAATGAGGAAAGTTCCTTACAGAAACTTCAGAGGTTGGAGTTTATTCTGATGCAGAAACAAAGCATCCTGGTAAACAATGACCTGGGAGAGGAAAGGAAGTCCCTGACCCTTAGCTAGAGAAACCCTCAGGGAACTGTCTATATCTAGCTGTTTCTTTCACTGTTCCTCCTCCTAGGATTAATTCAAATGGTAGTGAAAGGGTTACAATAAACTTCTGAAGAAAAAACAGCAAGATACTGACCGACATATATGACATAATTCCATTTCTGTAAAAAATATGTGTGTGTGAGCATGTATGCATGAGATCTGTCTGTGAAAGAGTAAAAACCAGTCTTCAAGGGAATACGCCATTTCATTGAGAGTGGGTAATTACCTCTGTGGATAGAATTAGAAAAGCTGAGAGGATAGGTTAGAAAATGAGAGTTAACTGTCTATGTCTCTATCTCTGTCTCCCTCTTTCTCTTTTTCTCCTTCTCTCTCCCCCCTCCTCCTTCTCACTCTTGTTCTGAGTATAGCAGACTAAATCATTACAACATAGATCTCATCACAGATCTCAGAGATCCCGTGTGGTTAAAAACTTGGTCTCCCAAAAGGCATGTATGTTCCATATTTTATCAGACACCTCTCACTTATCACTGCAGACGAGCTCAGTCTCTTTTGTTTCAACTGTTACCAAGTCAACCAGCTCTGTCTAGGTGCCAATAGACTTTCCTCAGGTGCAGCTTGACACCTTTCATTTTATGCTCCAGGTACATAACTCTCTTTCCCTGCCAAATGGCTTCTTTGTTGAGTCCAAAGTGTGGGTTGCTAAACATTCATGCAAACAAAATTCAGAAGTGTGAGGGATTTGACAGTCCCTCACAGAAACTTTTGATCAGTGCAAAAGGAAGAGACAGTAGATAAAGTACACCCCCCGCCCCACCATGGAATGTCCTAAGGTAAGTAATATGTGGCAACTCAGAAGACAGTCCTGTAAGACTGCAGTCACATTTAACCATGGCTAATTTGCTGAAGCAGCCTCACATTATCTCTTGTACCTGTCCTATTTCACTCTTTGTCTGGCACTCCTGTCACCTAGCATTGTACTTTATAAAATCATAGCATAAAAGTCTATAATTCAGGCTCTGCTTTCTGCTAAACCCAGTATAAGATACATAGAAAAGAGGACTTTTTCAATTTTCGGCCTCTTGTCCAAACCTCAAACACGTATCATCTTGACAAACTATTCTCAAGAAGAATTAAAACTGTGGTCAAATAGAAATCGATATAAGGCTTGAACCGAGGGCATCAATGTGTGCTGAGAGAGCACTGGGCCAAAATATCAAATGAAAATTTTTGTACCAACACAAAAATACAAAACTAAAAATTAAATTTCCATTATAGATAAACCATTTCTTGGTAGAGTGATTGGTGGGACCTAAGATATGAGTGACCAAGACCCACGCATTTCGTAAGGGATTAAGAGAGAGGCAGAAGAAGTAGTTCTTACTAAAAGTGTGCAGTGAGTGAGGCTCTGGATGCAGAGGTCAGATGATGTGGGCACGGAAAGCAAGATGAAGAACGAAGTCTCCGTTGGAACTGGTCCTGGAAACTTGTCTAGACACCAGTAATTATTGTGGGAAGCCATCTCTAAAAGATGGGTAAATTCTTTTCAAAGAAAACCAAATATAATAAAACTTATTCAAGCTATCCACATGGTAATACTTAGGGGTCACTTTTAATGAATTGTTTACTATTTATATTCTAATAGAAAAGTTCTCTAATTTGTGAGCTAAAAGTGAGCTTGAGGAACCTCATTGAAAGAGTGGAGAGAAAGCATATGACTGGTAGGTGGCAGCGCTGGAGCAGGAATCCAAGTCTCTTGGTTCTTATTCTGTGTGTCTCTTGAGGTCAGTTTTTTAAATGGCCAGGTCTGTCTTGTGCTGTAAGTTCAGTATCTGTCTCAAGGCTTAGCACCTAAAAAGTGCTCAGTGAGCATTTACTGAATTAATGAATAGCTACAACCACACCATAAATGTTTAAAGCGAAGATATTCTCTTGCTACATTGAAACTTGTACTTACCAATGCAAGATATGAAAGAAATGGTTTCTGTAAGATAATAAAATTATCCAGTTAAGAATGTCTTCTGTACATCACTAATGTGTCATTGAACAAAACATCAAAACCTGATGATGTACTCCTATACAGTGGCTAACTGAATGTAATAAAAAAAGAGAATAAAGGTGGACCCCCCCCAATAGAATAGTTTCTAGAGTTTAGAAAGATTTTCATCAATGTGAAGTCAATATTAAGTTCTGGAAATTGCTAAGGAGGTCAAAGAAATGGAAGAAAGAACCTGACATACATACACACTTGTAAGAAAATTTTGTGAGGTTTCAAGTTTTCAAGAAATGGTCTATTTTAACAACAATGCTTTATGATGTCACAAGTTTATTATTGGAAATGTTGATGGGCTCATGATTTAGATGGATTACCCAAGTCTCTAAGTACAAGGCATTTTCAAATTTTGTCAAATCACTTTCTTGTTCTCAAAGCAAGCATTTTTTTGGGGGGCGTGAAGTGGAGGGGTGAGTGGGGGGGGGAGGGGGAGTGGCTGAGGAGAGTGAGAAAAAGATAATCTTAAGCAGGCTCCATGCCTAGCACAGAGCTCAACTTAGGGTTCAATCTCACAACCCTGAGATCATGACCTGAACCGAAATCAAGAGTCAGATGCTTAACTGACTGAGCCATTCAGGCATCCCTCAAAGCATGTTTGGATTAGTGGTAGTGTACTGCTTCCTGACAAAATATCTGAATCCTGTGTAATCCTACAGGAAAATCAAAGTTGTCAAGGACTGCCTAACTATACTCCTGTCAAACCACATGATTAGGAAGATCTCTAGGTTTTGTTTTTTTTTTAAATAAACTGCTAAAGTTTAAAAAATGTTCTCAAGTACTGAAAGTAAACTTCTATTTTGAGTAATACAAAAATTGGACTATTGGCAAATTTGAGGTAATGTTTTTAAAATACAGTATACTTCAAATATCTGACATATATGGAAGGAATTAGTAAATGAGTAAAGTTATGCCTTTATCCACACAAAATAAATGTTCCAAAGTTCTTGCAGTAAAGAAGATCAGGACATAGCCACTTTGCCCCTAACTCAGAGCCTATTCTTTTTTACTGATATACAGTTTAAATAGAACTGTAGGCTATGCCACATGCAGAAGAATGAAACTGGACCATTTCCTTACATCATATGCAAAAATAGACTCAAAATGGATGAAAGACCTATGTGAAATAGGAATCCATCAAAATTCTAGAGGAGACCACAGACAGCAACCTCTATTACCTCAGCTGCAGCAAATTCTTGCCAGATACATCTCCAAAGGCAAGGGAAACGAAGGCAAAAATGAACTATTGTGACTTCATTAAGATAAAAAGCTTTTGCACAGCAAAGGAAACAGTCAACAAAACCAAAAGACAACCGACAGAATGGAAGAAGATATTTGCAAATGTCTTACAAGATAAAAAGCTAGTACCCAAAATCTATAAAGAACTTATCAAACTCAACATCCAAAGAAAAAATAATCCAATCAAGAAAGGGACAGAAGACATGAACAGACATTTCTCCAAAGAAGACCTACAAGTGGCCAACAGACGCACGAAAAGATGCTAACATCACTCATCATCAGGGAAATACAAATCAAAACCACAATGAGATGCCACCTCACACCAGTCAGAATGGCTAAAATTAACAAGTCAGGAGACAGATGTTGGTAAGAATGCAGAGAAAGGGGAACCCTCTTACACTGTTGGTGGAAATGCAAGCTGGTACAGCAACTCTGAAAAACAGTATGGAGGTTCCTCAAAAAGCTGAAAATAGAGCTGCCCTATGACCCAGCAATTGCACTACTGGGTATTTACCCCAAAGATACAAATGTAGTGATCCAAAGTGGCATCTTCACTCCAATGTTTATAACAGCAATGTCCACAACAGCCAAACTATGGAAAGAGCCCAGATGTCCATCGACAGATGAATGGATAAAGAATACACACACACACACACACACACACACACACACACACAGTGGAATAATATGCAGCCATTCAAAAAAAAATTAAATCTTGGCATTTGCTATGACGTGGATGGAACTAGAGGGTATCATGCTAAGTGAAATAAGTCAATCCGAGAAAGACAATTATCATATGAACTCACTCATATATGAAATTTAAGAAACAAAACAGGATCATAGGGGAATAGTGGGAAAAATAAAACAAGATGAAATCAGAGAGGGAGACAAACCATGAGACTTAATCAGGAAACAAACTGAAGGTTTCTGGAGGGGAGAAGGGTGGGGAGATAGTATAACTGGTGATGGACATTAAAGAGGGCATGTGATGTAATGGATACTGGGTATTACATAAGACTAATGAATCACTGAACTCTACCTCTGAAATTAATAATTATATGTTAATTAATTGAATTCAAATTTTTAAAGTGAATTGATTAAAGGCTCCCCCTCAGAAAAGAACTGTAGGCTGCAAGTTTAGAAGGATGATAGAAAAGCTTTAAGAAATAAAAGGTTTGACACTAATAGAAAATCCCTCATTTAACCAGAAAAATAAGTAGCAAATTTGACCAGAATTTGGCTAATTAAGGTTTTATGTTTCTAAATACACATTGCTTCATTAGAGACATGGTTTCTTTATATAGAAACTTGTTTAGTAACTCTGTTTTGTAGATTCAGTTATAATATTGCTACTTTAAAAATATCTTTTTTGGGGGTGCCTGGGTGGCTCAGTTGGTTAAGCATCTGCCTTTGGCTTAGGTCATGATTGCCAGGTTCCTGGGATCAAGCCCCTGTCAGGCTCCTTGCTCAGCCGGGAGCCTGCTTGTCCCTCTCCTCCCTGCTGGTGCTCTCTCTCGCTATCTCTTCTCTCTCTCTTTCTCAAATAAATAAATAAAATCTTAAAAAAAAATTGAAAAGAAAAAAAAAAGAAGCTTTGTGCTGAAATTCCAGAATTCTCAGAATATCAGGAAGATCTAATCCTAAAGAGGATTACTTTCTATATATCGGGGCACAATAAATACCAAAAAAAAAAAAAAAATAGTAGCAAATAATAGAATAGAAAAGATAGAATACAAGCAATGCTGCTTTTCTCTATGTAAATATGTAAAAGATGTAAATACATGAATACATAAAATAGAACAGAAAAAATAGAATATAAACAGTGCTGCCACCTTAATGTAAAAGGCCAGGATGTGAAAAGTGGAAGGAGGAGGCAAAAAATAGTTTTTTTTTTAAAGTAGGCTCTACACCCCACATGGAGCCCAACAGGGGGCTTGAACTCACAACACTGAGATCAAGACCTAGCTGAGATTGAGAGTTGGATGCAAACCAACTGAACCACCCAGGAGCCCCAATAATGAATTCATTTTTAAATACCAGATACTGCATATAACTGGGTTTCTTATAGTTTCTTTCTAGTTTCCTGTAGCTTTGGTGGAGAAAGAAGAGCAGCAAAGAAGTTAAACTAGAACTTGAGAAGTAAACTATAACTTAAATTTTATCTCAGGAGGCTCTAAGTCTCAGCATTTATCACAGAAGGAGAAAAACACTAGGACTAAGTTTAAGATTGGGTTCAAGACCTCTCCTTTCTCATTCATAATTTTATTAATTTGGGTCCTTTCTCTTTTCTTTTGGATAAGTCTTGCCAGTGGTCTGTCAATTTTATTGATTCTCTCAAAGAACCAGCTTCTAGTCCTGTTGATCTGCTCTACTGTACTTCTGGTTTCTGCTTGATTGATTTCAGCTCTAATTTTGGTCAACTGCTTCCTCGTGCATGGATTAGGCCTGCCCCTCTGTTGCTGTTCCAGCTTCTTGAGGTGAGAATATAAAAACTGCATTTTAGATTTTTCTATTCTTTTGAGTGAGGCTTGGATGGCTATGTATTTTCCCCTTAGGACTGCCTTTGCAGTATCCCATAGGTTTTGGACTGTTGTATTTTCATTCTCATTGGTCTCCATAAATTGTTTGATGTGATTTTTGATTTCCTGGTTTATCGAGTCATTCCTGAGCAGGATGGTTCTTAGTCTCCAAGTGTTTGAATTTCTTCCAACTTTTTCCTTGTGCTTGAGTTCCAATTTCAGAGCGTTGTGGTATGAGAATATGCAGGGGATAATTTCAATCTTTTGGTATCGGTTGAGACCTGTTTTGTGTCCCAGAACATACGTTACCTTGGAATTAACTTAACCAGAGACGTAAAGGACCTATATTCTAGAAACTATAAATCACTCTTGAAAGACATTGAGGAAGACATAAAAAGATGGAAAGATATTCTATGCTCATGGATCGGAAGAATTAACATAGTTAAAATGTCCATGCTACCCAGAGCAATCTACACTTTCAATGCTATCCCGATCAAAATACCGAGGACATTTTTCAAAGAACTGGAACAAATAGTCCTTAAATTTGTATGGAACCAGAAAAGGCCCCGAATCTCCAAGGAACTGTTGAAAAGGAAAAACAAAGCTGGGGGCATCACAATGCCGGATTTCGAGCTGTACTCCAAAGCTGTGATCACAAAGACAGCATGGTACTGGCACAAAAACAGACACATAGACCAATGGAACAGAATGGAGAACCCAGAAATGGACCCTCGGCTCTTTGGGCAACTAATATTTGATAAAGCAGGAAAAAACATCCGGTGGAAAAAAGACAGTCTCTTCAATAAATGGTGCTGGGAAAATTGGACAGCTACATGCAAGAGAATGAAACTTGACCACTCTCTCATACCATACACAAAAATAAACTCCAAATGGATGAAAGACCTCGATGTGAGACAGGAATCCATCAAAATCCTAGAGGAGAACATAGGCAGCAACCTATACGACATCAGCCACAGCAACCTTTTTCATGACACATCTCCAAAGGCAAAAGAAACAAAAGATAAAATGAACTTGTGGGACTTCATCAAGATAAAAAGCTCTGCACAGCCAGGGAAACAGTCAAAAAAACTAAGAGGCAGCCCATGGAATGGGAGAATATATTTGCAAATGACACTACAGATAAAGGACTGGTATCCAAGATCTACAAAGAACTTCTCAAACTCAATACACGTGAAACAATCAAATCAAAAAATGGGCAGAAGATATGAACAGACACTTTTCCAATGAAGACATACAAATGGCTAACAGACACATGAAAAAATGTTCAAAATCATTAGCCATCAGGGAAATTCAAATCAAAACCACACTAAGATACCACCTTACGCCAGTTAGAATGGCAAAAATAGACAAGGCAAGAAACAACAATTGTTGGAGAGGATGTGGGGAAATGGGATCCCTCCTACATTGTTGGTGGGAATGCAAGTTGGTACAGCTACTCTGGAGAACAGTGTGGAGGTCCCTTAAAAAGTTAAAAATTAAGCTACCCTATGACCCAGTCATTGCACTACTGCATATTTACCCCAAAGATACAGATGTAGTGAAGAGAAGGGCCATATGCACCCCAATGTTCATAGCAGCATTGTCCACAATAGCCAAAGCGTGGAAGGAACTGAGATGCCCTTCAACAGATGACTGGATTAAGAAGTTGTGGTCCATATATACAATGGAATATTATTCAGCTATCAGAAAGAATGAATTCTCAACATTTGCTGCAACATGGACGGCACTGGAGGAGATAATGCTAAGTGAAATAAGTCAAGCAGAGAAAGACAATTATTATGATTTCTCTCATCTATGGAACATAAGAACTAGGAATATCGGTAGGAGAAGAAAGAAATAAAGAAAGAGGGGGGGTAATCAGAAGGAGGAATGAAACATGAGAGACTATGGACTATGAGAAAAAAACTGAGGGCCTCAGAGGGGAGGGGGATGGGGGAATGGCATAGACTGGTGATGGGTATTAAGGAGGGCACGTATTGCATGGTGCACTGGGTGTTATACGCAACTAATGAATCATCGAACTTTACGTCAGAAACTGGGATGTACTGTATGGTGACTAACATAATATAATAAAAAAACATTAAAAAAAAGATTGGGTTCAAGAATTTTTCTGAAGTGAAGGTACACTTGTTATGTATTTAATACATTAGAACCAATATGAACTAATGTGAATATGAGCTAATAAAATGCAATGTTCTGAAAAGTGAGTTAATGCTCTTGTATATTTTTGTTCTGTAGCACCATCTAAGATTTGGAATTTGAGATATGGGGAAATAGGGATTCTTTCCACAGTCTTCATATATGAAGAAGGCAGGAATTAAGCTGGATATAACCAAGAATAAGTTCTTGGAAAGTTTACATTGGACACATGAGGAGAGAGTGAATTTAGAGAGAGAAAGAAGTATAGGGGAGGAGGTTTAAGGAATGTCTTAGTGAAGGCATGTGAGGGGAAAGTGGTGTGAAGGAAGGGAGAATCGAGCAAACTGTTGCAAGCAAAACAGAGAATAGAGTGCTGCAAAGGCATGGTTACCTCAACTTGACTTAAGCTGTAATAAAACTTACGGTGTTGTAAAACCACATTTTTCATCATGATCAGGTCCCAGCGAGGACTGTCAGACTCTGTATAACTCAGTAACACCACTGAGTAGAAATTTGGTTTCTGGGGTAAAGAAGGATTCTGGTAAGGGTAGTTCAAGTGGAATCCTTTCTCATTTTATCTGATGTTAAAAATCTTTTTAAAAATTCTGTGTCTGTCTTTGATTTAACATCTTATGGGGCCTAAAAAATCACATCATTTTCATTGTATATTTCTGTGGATTTAAGAGATTAAGGAGAATTAGTTCTAATACCAGGGCATATCTTGAAAAAGCTTATTCCAAATAAATTCATTGTAAAATTTCATCATCTTTGTCTTTGACTGTTCCCTTAGAAGTATATTAAAGTAATACATTTTGTCAAGGGAAAAAGGAAATGTAGGCTGAAACCCTGTATTGGTCATTATTATAACTATCATAGATGTGTCAATAAGATAATTTTACTGACTAAAGCAAGGTAATGGATTAAAGATTTTTATTTTTTTATGGTCATCTCTTGTTTATTTCACTTAAAATTTCTGGCAAAATTAATTATAGAAAAGATATATATGAATTGTATTATGTTTTTGTAGGCATGTACCATAAATAGCTCTTGTATATTCAGCATGTGCCTACATTATAAGACTTTAGAAAAAGGTGTTAGAAGCGTATCAGATTAAATATGTTTTCTGTTATTTATCCAGATATTAATAACTCCAGCTTTTCAGACCATTCGGTAGCACCCAGAAGTTAATTTTTGTCTTTCATAGTAATCTTAAGTAGGAGACAACTCCAGTGGGAGTTTCCCAGAGGTGCTCTGCTTCATCTTAATAGAACTCAAGTGATAAAGACATTCCAGAAGTAAACATTTAAGATGGGTAAAGCATAAATTGTCATTTAAAAAATATTTCAGAATTAATTTGCCATCTGATTTGAATTTCAGTTCATAGTATCTGTGTGGCAACTAAAATATAAGAAAAACATGGCTTTCTTGTAAATGAAGATATTTATAAAATGACTTTATAGAGATAACCTTTACATTTTATGATTCTGTTTACTTTTTTTGGTGGTGTTGGTAGTATTGGTAAATCCTTTCTTAGGTTCCAATGAATTACTTACATGATTCAATTCCAAGCATATGAAATAAAAGAGACATTTTTCTACAGATTGGATTGATCAGGACAGTAATATTTCAGGATCTACTCCACTTGGCTGGGCGAGTTGTAGAGAAAAAGGGACAGCTGGAGTGATATGATGCACAATTTGAAGCCCAGTGTGGAGATAGTCTGCTCGAGGCCTGGTTTTTAAAGGCATGGACATTATCCGTAGGTATTAATCCTGTTCCATCGTTGGCTCTGAATAGTTCAGTCCAGGACAATGGTGTGTTATCAGAGGTAAACAGAACCAGGCCCTGTTGAATGTAAGATGGGAATGAATAGATGAATCAGACAGACAGCTGTGCAGACAGATTTTGGTCTGTGGCAAGATCCTAGACCCTAAGTTGTAACTGAAGAAAGCTCTGAGGATTTGAGTGGGATATTGAGTAAAATGTCAGGCCCCAAGAGATTAGGTCATTGGGCACATTAATAAGACAGCAATTCAGGAATAAATGAGCGAGAGTGGGATCTGGTTATCAGTATCCTCTGAATAGTAAGAATGTTACTTTAGAAATAAGCAGAAATGAGCAGTTGTGACAGCTGTACCCCAGACTAAGAGCTAGACAGGAGACTTGCTGATGTCCTCTATTCATGTATTTAATAATCACAAAGATGATGTTAAGTTCCAAATACTGTGTTAATGATTCTGAGTCCAAGAGTGAGTCTGAGTCCAAGAATGTTGTGTTATAGGTGCTTAAAAACTTCCTGTATAGTGCCAGCATAATTTCTAAAGCAGAGCTGAACCTATGAATATTTTTGCAGAGGTAGGAGATAAGAAGGACATGACAAAGGTAGTTACAGTGCTGAATCTCATGTTAACTATGCAAAAAGTTGTATAAACTGGGCCATAAGCGTTAAGTGGATGTGTTTCTGTGGATGTGCATGTATGCTTGTGTAACTATTGCATTTTGCACTGAAATTAAAGGTACAGCTAGAGTTGTATGTATATAAGATTTCTCAAATTTTAGTATTCTTTGATCAGCCGAGCAAAGAATAAATTATTTCATTGCCATAATTGAATCTAACACATTAGAAAACATTTTTATTACAATATCATTCAAGGTCTGGATTTTTTATTCAATATGTTAAGATAGTGTTCAAGGGTGAAAGGAATAACCACGTATTAAATACATTATTATCATAGAATCTATAAAACAGTTGATGGCTGCATATAGGCCAAGGGTGAGTTTGTGGTATAAGAATAGTATTTCTGATCTTCAGGATATCAGAGTCAGGAGTTTGTATTTCTTTGATTATTGGTTTTCATTCATTAACATAAATATTTCCGTGCCTGAACCCTGTCAAATATATTTCCTTGTCATCATAGAATCCCTTGTCATCATGAGGTATTACTCACACCTGTGACTTCATACACTCCCTTGTCAACGTGTGTGTGTGTGTGTGTGTGTGTGTGTGATGTCTTTATAAACACAAAGACACTAGGTAGATTCACCTGTCGTTCCAGGAATAATATTTAAGCAGTGTGAGGAATTTGTGCTGTTTTGCAGCAAAGGTTATAAATGTAGTATAATAACTCTATATATTAACCTTCAAAAACTAGCAATCACTTGTGTTCAGCAGTCAAGTGAAGACAGTGATTAGAGCCAAAAGATGATGAATGAAAATGATATGGCTTGATTAAAATTAGGTTTTACTAAAATTAGTACTGACTTTGTTCTTTGTGAACTAATCAAGCTTGTCATGTAAGTTGTTGCTTTTTTTTAAAGACTAGATTCTATGCAAATGAAATAATAAGGTGATTTAATTCCAAAAATTTCTCACTGGTCAGTCATCCTATTACACATTTTAGGATATCATTATATGAGTTAACTCAAGACACTTACTGATGATATGACTAGGGGTCATTTAATCATTTTTATTACAATTATAGCATTAAAGCATATAGAAATTTTCCATAATCAGTCACAAGAACCTGAAAGTAGAGTTGGTTGTAGAGTTAAGAACTTATTCTCCTGTCGGAATATATTACTTTCACTTACCTTTATAAGTCTGACCTGTATCACTACAGGTTCAGGGAAAAGAGCACAGAAGAGAATGCATTCCTTCAATAGTTTAATGTTGGGTATTTATGTGTAATTTGGGCTGAGAGCTAGAGCAAAAGACAGGAAATTTGGTCTAATGCCATGAATTTTGATCCTTAGCATTTAGTCCTCCTCTGCACATCAGAATCCCTACACATTTATAACTCTTTCATTTTCTTCTCCCACTTAGGAGTCTGTGTGTCAGGCACTTCAGGGTGTCCTGGTCACATGTCTCTGCTGTATGTAAAAGATGACATATTAACTGTTCCAAAATTTGAAGGATTTACGTGCTAGATTTGTTCCATTTTGATCCAGATTGCAGGATTGTGTTCAAGAGGAAAGGGAGATTCCAGCCTACCAAGAATCTGATAATTGGAGTTTCTAAATTTTAGCAAGCTTTAAAAAAATAAATCAACCAATTCTGGATCAATGGAATTATGGAAGAAATAGTCATAATATGTCAGGAATACTGTAGAAGAAAATTTCTGTGGGTGATCTGTACTTTTATCTTACCTCAAACTTTATTATTATTATTATTATTATTATTATTATTATTATTTAAATATCTCCTTTTTTTTAAAGATTTTATTTGTTTATTCGACAGAGACAGCCAGCGAGAGAGGGAACACAAACAGGGGGAGTGGGAGAGGAAGAAGCAGGCTCATAGTGGAGGAGCCTGATGTGGGGCTCGATCCCATAATGCTGGGATCACGCCCTGAGCCGAAGGCAGACGCTTAACTGCTGTGCCACCCAGGCGCCCCTATTATTTAAATATCTCTTATACTTTTTCTTTCTTTATCAAAACAATGTAGACTTAATGGTAGGGTGAGAATTTGGACAAGGTGAAGGAAATACATCATTTCTTTTTGCTCCTCCCTTTAAGTCCCAGACCTTTATATCCATCCACATCTTGTTCACTAAGCTAGGATTCTACTACTTGTAAGGAGAAAGTAGGATTCCTTAAGCATTTATGTTCTATTTTTATCTCTGTATTGTTCTCAGGTTTCTAGGCAGCAGTACTTTCAGGGATAGCATTATTCTGATATTTCAGGGATTCTAAAATTTCACTAGTATGTTTGTTTGAATTAATACTTCATTATTGTTTCACAAATCAGTACACTGAGCAATAAAAGCAAATGCCCAATTTAAACTCTTTCCTGAAAGTAATAACAGTAGCATATATTAATTATTTATTGCTGCATAACAAATTACTCCCAAATTTAACAACTCAAAACAACATAGGTGTGGCTTAGATAGGTGGTTCTGGCTAAGAGTATCTAATGATCTTGTAGTCAAGATACCAGTCTGGGCTACAACCAGTGGGAGGCTGAGTGGGTCTGGAGGTTCCACTTTCAATAAGGACCACTCACATGACTATTGAGCAAAGGCTCGATTCCCCATTGTCAATTGGCAGCTGGCCTCACTTCCTGGTCATGTGGGCTATTCCATAGTGCTGCTGACCACATGGTAGTTAACTTTCCCCAGAGTGAGTGTTCCAAAGAGAGCACCAAGGAAGCCACGAAGTCGTAGAGATGGCTATCATGACCTCGTCTCTGCAGTTGCACACTAGCTGTTGCACACACCCACCTCATTCTATGTATCACTAGAAGCAATGGACTGAGTCTAACCGGCACTCGAGGGGAGGGTAAGCAGGCTGTACCTTTTGAAGGGAGAAGTATCAAAGAATTTTTGGACATTGAAAAACTACTACTTAGAACCACAATTAATAATAGTTGCCATTTAGTGAGAGCTTTTTATAAACTGGACACTCTTCTTTATAAGCACAAAGCTAGTTCTCCATAACCCTCCTTCCTGCCTCAACTTTGCCTGATGCATACAGATGTCCTTGCCTTAGCATCTCTGAAACTGTGCCATCCCTGTTCTCCTTTCTTCCTTTTACTGTCTCATTTAAATACCAGGTTTCCTTTGTTTATTGTTTTATTATGGGTTTTCTTTCATGTATTACTTTGTCCTCTTCTCCTCTCTCTATTAAGCCAGAAACATCTGTTTGTTTTCCCTGATCAAGAAGGCTAATAGATTTACACCCAGTTGTTCACATGAGCTCAAGTTTCTCAAGTAATACTTAGCAAAGGAACTAGAAAATAAAGTTGAATCCTCTCTTATTTAGTATCTGAAGGCATGGGAATTGTGGAGGGCCATGAATTTCCTCAGATGTTCTTGTTTTAATAGTTAAAAAAATAAGAAAAAAGTCAGATATACATTCTGAATTCATTCCTAGTGGGTGCATCAGGTTAAATCATACAGATTTAACTAACTTTCAATGTAGTGCTTCTTTTAGAGTAATCTCCAGAGTATACAGATGGTTCCACAAGCAGATTAACTGCTCAAGGGAACTTTTCAAAGTTAAAAGTTAAGGTTGTTAATCATGATAATTAGCTAAGAATTAGGCTACTTATTATAACATACCATTTAGCCCAATTAAGGAAATTCATGTGTTTAATGCTATCTATAGTTATTCTCTAATAGATTTAGGGATTTTTAAACTAATAGGGCCAAATAAAATGTAGTGATAGCAAAGAAAATTCAACTCTCTGTCATTAAAGGGGGAGTCTCTGCCTCTAAACCTAGCTGGAATCACTGCAATATTGAGACTGCCTGGCTTGGTAAACTGAGTGGGATGCTTATCCTTGAGTGGTAATATTACTCCCATCGTCATCATCACCATCACCATCACCATCACCATCACCATCACCATCACCATCACCATCACCAACAGTTAACATTCATTGAGAACTTATGTTAGTAATATTTTGCAAACATGCTGTAATTTAACTGTAAAATCATGTCTATAAATAAGGCTCTAAATATATCCACTTTATAGATGAGGACACTGAGGCATAGAGAGTTTAAGTGACTTGTCCAAGGTTACATTTCTAGGATGCAGTAATGGGGACTCAAATCCAAAACTTAAGGGGGACTTAAATCACCATGCTATACAGTCCTCTGCCTGTACTGTAGTGCTTCCGCCATGTGTGACACTGCCTTTACCAGCTATGCTGTCTCTACCTTCCATCACAGTGTAGCAAGGTATTCATATTATTCTCAGACCCTTGGCACAGGGGTTCTGTAATGGGCTGAGTGTACAGGTACAGCTACTTTTTTTTACTGGCAACAGTGGGTGGGCACAACAGGATGTGGTGGGAAATATCCAAGACTACAAGAGCCTTCTTTTGTTCTCCTCTTCCACACTATTTTTGTTTTTATTTATTTATTTATTCTTTAATTTTTTTATTATGTTCAATTAGCCAACATATAATACATCATTAGTTTTTGATGTAGTGTTCAACGATTCATTAGTAGCGTATAACACCCAGTGCTTATCACCACAGGTGCTCTCCTTAATACCCATCACCCTGTTACCCCATCTGTAACCCTCCCTTCTGTAACCCTCAGTTTGGTTCCTGGAGTCCAGAGTCTCTCAAACTCTTCTGTTGGGCATAGTTAGCTGGGAATACTGTTTTACTCCAGAACCCATTTTAGAATGTACTTGCTTTCACTATACACACATAATTTAGGGAAGGTTTATATATATTTATTTAATTTTATTAATTTATTTTAATTTTTAAGTTTTTATTTAAATTCCAGTTAGTTAACATACAGTGTAATATTAGTTTCAGGTGTACAGCATAGTGATTCAGCACCTCCATACAAGACTCAGTGCTCATCACAACAAGTGCCCTCCTTAGAACCCATCACATATTTTGCCCATTCCCCCCACCCACCTCCCCTCTGGTAACCATCAGTGTGTTCTCTATAGTTAAGAATCTGTTTCTTGGTTTGCCTTCCTTTCTTTTCTTTCCCTTTGTTTGTTTGTTTTATTTCTTAAATTCCACAAATGAGTGAAATCATATGTTATTTGTCTTTCTCTGACTGACTTATTTCGTTTAGCATAATACTGTCTAGCTCCATCCATTTTGTTGCAAATGGTAAGATTTCATTCTTTTTTTGTGGCTGAGTAATACTATTTTTGTATATATATACAATATCTTTATCCATTCATCAGTCAGTGGCCACTTGGGCTGTTTCCATAATTTGGCTATTGTAGATAATGCTGCTATAAACATCAGGGTACATGTATCCCAATAGATTAGTATTTTTAAAAAAGATTTTATTTATTTATTTGAGAGAGAGAGAGCATGGGGGAGAGGGGCAGAGGGAGAGGAAGAAGCAGGCTCCCTGCCAAACAGGGAGCCAGACCTGCCGCTCAGTCCCAGGACCCTGAGACCTGACCCGAAGGCAGATGCTTAACCAACTGAGCTACCCAGGTGCCCCTGAATTAGTATCTTTGTATTCTTTGGGTAAATACCTAGTAGTGCAATTGCTGGACTGTAGGGTAGTTCTATTTTTAACTTTTTGAGGAAACTTTCTTTTTTTCAGAGTGGCTACATCAGTTTGCATTCCCCCCGACAGTGCAAGAGGGTTCCCCTTTCTCCACATTCTTGCCAACACCTATTGTTTCTGTGTTGTTGATTTTAGCCATTCTGACAGGTTTTACGTTATATCTCATTTGTAGTTTTGATTTGCATTTCCCTGCTGATGGGTGATGTTGGACTTCTCATGTGTCTGTTGGCCATCTGGATGTCTTCTTTGGAAGAATGTCTGTCAGTGTCTTCTGCCCATTTTTTAATTGGATTATTCATTTTTTGGATGTTGAGTTTTTTAAGTTCTTTATATATTTTTGGATACTACACTTTTATCAGATATGTCACTTGCATATAACTTTTCCCATTCTGTAGGTTGCCTTTTAGTTTTATTGATTGTTTCCTTTAGCTGTATGGAAGCTTTTTTATTTTGATGTAATCCCTATAGTTTATTTTTGCTTTTGTTTCCTTTGCCTCAGGAGACATATCTAGAAAGAAGTTGCTACAGTCCATGTCAAAGAGGTTACTGCCTGTGTTCTCTAGGATTTTTATGGTTTCAGGTCTCACATTTAGGTCCTTAATGCATTTTGAGTTTATTTTGTGTATGGGGTAGGAAAATGGTACAGTTTTATTCTTTTGCATGTGGCTGTCCAGTCTTCCTAATGCCATTTGTTGAAGAGACCGTCATTTTCCCATTGGATAGTCCTTCCTGCTTTGTCGAAGATAAATTGACTATATATTTGTGGGTTTGTTTCTTGGTTTTCTGTTCTGTTCCATTGATCTATGTGTCTATTTTTGTGCCAATACCATTTTGTTTTGATTACTACAGCCTTGTCATATACGTCCCAAATCATGAATCCTCCAGCTTTGCTTTTCTTTTTCAGGGTTTCTTTGGCTATTTGGGGTCTGTTGTGATTGCATACAAATTTTAGGATGTTTGTTCTAGTTCTGTGAAAAATGCTGGTGGTATTTTGATAAGGATTGCATTTAATGTGTAGATTGCTTTGGATGGCATAGACATTTTAACAATATTTGTTCTTCCAATCTATGAGCATTGGATGTTTTTCCATTTCTTTGTGTCATCTTTGATTTCTTTCATTAGTGTTTTATAGTTTTCAGAGTACAAGTGTTTCACCTCTTTGGTAAGATTTATTCCTAGGTATTTTATTGTTTTAGGTGTGATTGTAAATTGTGTTGATAGCTTAATTTCTCTTTCTGCTGCTTTGTTATTGGTATACAGGAATGCGACAAATTTCTGTACACTGGTTTTATATTCTGCAACTTTACTGAATTTGTAAGTTCTAGTGTTTTTTTTTTTTTTTTTTTTTTTTTGGTGGAGTCTTTTGGTTTTCGTACATAGAGTATCATGTCATCTGCCAAAAGTGAAAGTTTGACTTCTTTGCTGATTTGGATGCTTTTTATTTCTTTTTGTTGTCTGATTGCTGTGGCTAGGATTTCCTGTACTATATTAAATAACAATGGTGAGAGTGGAATCTCTCTTTAGGGGAGGCTTAAAAAGAAGTATATAGGACTGTCTCCAAATAGTTAAAACTAAATAAGTGTAAAATAAGTATAGAATCAATACAGACACAAACAAAATAATTATTGATCATCTGCTGTATCTCAGATAATATTCCAAATGAAGATAAAAAGCTGATCAAAATGGAGAATAAGAATGGGTACCAGGGAGCAGATGAATATGCTGATGAGGAGCTGGTAAATTGTAGTAAATGAGGAGTACTATACTGTTAATTCAGCTTTCATGTACCCTGGTAGTATTTCACTTTCCTAAGCTAACATGGAGTTTCCTTAAAGGCATTGTAAAGCATATACTGTTACACTTACAGCAGATTTGTAGTTTCTGCAGACTAGGTGTCAACATCTACGGCATGGAGTCGTACTAGTGGTTCAATTTTGCTTCCTTAAACAAACTCTAAGTTAGTATCCTCAAGGAGTGGTGTGCATCAGCCTCATAGGTAGTTTCTTTCTTTCTTTCTTTCTTTCTTTCTTTCTTTCTTTCTTTCTTTCTTTCTTTCTTTCTCTTTCTTTCTTTCTTTCTTTCTTTCTTTCTTTCTTTCTTTCTTTCGTCTTTCTTTCTGTCTTTTTTTTTCTTTCTTTCTCTTTCTTTCTTTCTTTCTTTCTTTCTTTCTTTCTTTCTTTCTTTCAAGATTTTATTTATTTGAGAGTGAGAGAGAGAGAGAGAGAGCCGAGAGAGCATGACTGGGGGTGGAGGGACAGAAGGAGAGGAAGAGGGAGAAGCAGAGTCCCTGCTGAGCAGGGAGTCTGACACGGGGCTCGATCCCAGGACCCTGGGATCATGATCTGACTCTAAGGCAGACACTTAACTGACTGAGCCACCCAGGCATCCTGGTAGTTTCTGAAACATAGAAGTGAAAAGTCTACACATTATAATTTTTGGTTCAGAAGAATCATGGTGGAGCCCAGGTGTTTCTTTTAAAAAATGTCTACCTGTGATTCTGATGGACACCTTGAACTGAGAATCATTGGCTTAAGTGGACGAGGAGAGTAAAACGAAGAAAAACATAAAGAGAATGTGGAAAAAGAAATAAGACCAAAGATGGAAGGTAATAAAATGGTGAAGGTGAACTGGATGTGTAAAATGCATTATGTGATGGTTGATGGTGTAAAACTCCTTGTGGTTTTGCCATTTCTTGATTCCCTAACACTATTGCCATCAATAATCTCCCTGCAAGGTGGAAGACATTGAAACTTACTCAGGATAAGAAAAGATTGAAAGCAGAAAATAATAGTGATACTTAAATTTATGGCATGCTTTATAACTAGTGGGAAATATTTCAAATGAGTGCTTAAATCTGACAGACTTGGGGAAGAATTAGAAGACGTTTCCTTTGTAAGAAACTGCCAAACTGTTTTTCCATATGGATGTACCATTTTGTATTCCCACTAGAAATATCTGAGACTTCCAGTTGCTTCACCTTTAAACCAGCATTTGGTTTTGTCCATTAAAAAAAAAAATTTTACATTGAATTTAAAAAAAATTCATAAATGCTAGTACTTATGTAGTGAAAAACATAAGAATATGAATAACTCACAGAAAGCATGAGTAGTACTTCTTCCTAGTTAGCAAAGAAACCCCCTTTCATTTGGTCTCTATTATATAGTAGAATGACCTAGAAGGAATAATGAAGTCAGAGGCCAGCCAAATACCTAAGTAATATGAAGAGAACATATAATTGCAGTTGACATGCATATTAGTCAAGTGAATTTTTCCATCTTCTTTCCATGTTTATAACCTTAGTTTCAATTATCAGGAAAACTTCTTAGAGGATATCAGTCTTGTCTCACAGGGTTTTCAGTAATTTTGGTATCACAGGCAAGGAAAAAGAGGCAGTGGCAAAGTTTCTTGAATGCCTATAATTATATACCACTTGATATTATAAAATTTCTTTTAAAAACATGCTGACAAAAGAGAATAAATGTCAGACAGAAAATAATCTATGCATTGAACAAATACTCCCTAAGTGTCTACTTTATAAGAGGCATTCTTTTAAGCACTGCAACAGACAAAAAATAGAATGTAGTTTGGTATAAGCAAGGGTGATATAATTTTACAGTTATCTCTGGTTCAAAGTAGATTGTGAAAGGTACCATGGGAGACATACACCACAGCACTCTGAAGTTGGGAAGCAGAAGCAAGGACATCTGTTGGAGGGAATTAGGGGAGTCTTCTTGACAACAAAAAAAATCAGTTTGGTCCTGAAGAATGTGTAAGGGTTTGTCTGTTATTTTTGAAATTTTGTTTTGATTTTTAGTTATAAAATCAATGTTATTGTAGAAAGTTTTGGAAATGCAGATGTTTAGAAAAAAATACATGTAAGATTTCATATCCAAATAAAACCATAAAACCCAGATGTTTAGGAAGAAAATACACCTAAGATCTCATATCCAAATAAAACCATAATTAGCACTTGAGTATATTTCACTTTAACCTTTCTGTTTTACCTCATATATTTGAGAAAATAGTATGCATATAATTTTATATGTTGTTTTTTGAAGTTAATATCATATTAACTTAAATAATTTAAAGTTGTACCATATTTTAAAACTTCTATATAATTATTACAATGCTAACGGCTGTGTATTTCACCATTTAAAATTTCTAAATACGGAAGCAGCCCACTTCCATAGGACATTTAGGTAGTCTTAGGTTTTGCTAATAATGTGGGTTACATGTTGAACATCATTTCATGTAAAGCTATTTTCTACATTTCAGATCTTTATAGGATAGATTATTCGGGGAGAGTTTGTGAATGTTTTTAATGCTGGTGATAATGAAGGCAGCTTGGGGAGAGAAGGTAGGCGTGGGGTAGAGATATGCAGAAAAGAGAGAAGAACACAAAATTAAAATAGCAGGAGAAGTAAAAAAATCTAAATATGGAGAGTATCTAGTTCTCCACTTTGATTGAAGGATAGTGTATATGGAAAGATGCTGTAAAAGAATGCTAGAAATGTCCTGAAGCAAGGTTAAAATTTCCTAAACTGGAATATTAATTTCTTTGGAATTTAGTAAGTAACATTAGAGAGTACTCTGGGTGCAAGTAAACTTAGAAATTTAACAACTAAACAAATTAATCAAATTAAAAAGTTTTTTGGGGGGGCAGGAATTTTCAGAGCTTTTAGTTTTGCTTTTTTTTTTTAAGTTTTTATTTATTCATTTGAGAGAGAGAGCACAAGCACAAGCAGGGGGAACAGCAGGCAGAGGGAGAAACAGGCTTCCCACTGAGCAGGACTTGATCATGACCTGAGCTGAAGGCAGATGCTTAACCAACTGAGCCACCCAGGCACCCCTAAAGCCTTTAATTTTTTAATGTGAGTCACTATTCTCTAAGAGGAGAATATAGTATATATGTTATAGTTTATATGCTAATAAATGTTTCCTGTATATATTTTATCAAGCAACAGTTTCTTCAAAGAGTAGGATCAGTGTTTCATGAAACACACTGGTAGGCTATGGCAGAAGGCATTTAACTGCTAAGGAATTTGAACTCAGTTTGATGGGCACGAAAATCACTAAGGAGAGCCTCTCTGTTCACATTTACAATAAATAGTGAAATTTTTATGTTTTGAATCTTCTTCTCAAAACATTAGACTGAGCCCATATAAATATCTTTTGGTTGAAGAATGAATGCAATCAGTATTTTTCATCTGCTTTTCCAATAAGTTTTTGTTATTGCACTCATTATGTAATCTTTTGACCTTTCTGCTGCTTTTTGAAGAAATGCTTAAGTCCTCTAATGTTGTTATGAACAGCCACAATTGTTACCATATATATGTATTTGTGTAATAGCTTCCAGCTTCTCCCTTCACTATTCTGGCTAATTCAGAATGAAATAATAAAATCATATTTTCTCCCTGTAGAATTACTGTTTTTATTTTGCATTTCTAATATTTCATGATGGGCTCAACTCTACAACATTCCGTTTGAGATCTTTCCTCAAATTTCTCCACATCCTTTCTTATTCCTCCTGTGTTAACTGATAAGTAGTTCGTGTCTTCTATTAAATACTGCTCACAAGGTAATGTAATGCATATCAGAAACACTGAGCAGTCATCGTTTGTAAAACTGCCATCAAGATCTACAATCTATCCTTACTGTTTTTTTATTAGTCAGACATTTGTTATAGATGATTTCTCCTCTCTCTCCTTCCTTCCTCTACCTCTTTTCTTCCTTTCCTCCTTTTCTCTCTCCATTTTTACTATTTGGCAGATGGTATAAATGGTACCTATGAAAATCTGGGTAACAGGGGTTACCTTGTCTGGACATGCTAACAGGACTATCACTTCTGTTATCTCTTCAAGCTCTTTTTTCTTTTACAAATGATCTTACTTACAATTTAGTTTGTCTTCATTCCTAATACACATAAATCATATATTTCTTTAACATACTTGAAGACCCACCGTTTTTAATGATTTTTTTAAAAAGATTTTATTTATTTGAGAGAGAAGCGAGAGATAGAGAGAGAGCAGGGAGAGGGTCAGAGCAAGAGGGAGAAAGAGTCCCAAGCAGAGCCTTCTCTTGGGGCTTGATCCCAAGACTCTGAGATCACAACCTGAGCTGAAACCAAGAATCAGCCGCTTAACAGACAGCGCTACCCAGGCACCCCTTTTATGACGTCTTTCTGAAAGATTTCCTGTAAATTAACTTCCTCATAAGCATAAAGCATGTAGGGCTAATCTAAATAAACAAGAAGGCAGGAGAAAATAAAAAGACACATGTTGATCCAAAATCTGAAATGCTAAAAATATCAACTGCTATTCTAAAGAAAAGTGTTGACAGTTGGTATTCAAATACGTATTTTTTTTTTTACTAAAATGACAAAGCAGCTCACACTTACCTTCTATAGAGAGTGTACTAATAAAGTGTACCTGCCTAACCGATTGAATTAATTTAAAGATCACCTACATAAAATTTCAGCCTTTCTAGCTTATTAAATTATAGTCAGTTTCTAGAAGATGTTTGATAGCAGACACCAACTGTTATCTTCTTATCATTTTGGCCCACCAAATCTTTTTCATTGCTGCCTGAACCTTGATTTCTTCAGATACTGGCATATGTCCCTTGAGCTCAGGCAGCGTGATTCAGAGAATTTTCACAATTCATCCAAACCAATCCTGATAAACTCATTTTCTTTAGCCCATGATTGGTCTGGGAATGGACATATTACCCAGTTTTGACCAATAGAGTGTAAACAGTCTGTTGGATAGCATAGCCATTTACCCTTTCCCCTTTCTTTTTGGAACACTTATGTTCAGAAGTATAGCAGCAACTGTTTTGTGACCATGAGGTAATATGCAAGAGTATAAAAGTCACCGAAGTATTAATGGAGGAGGGAGAGAGAAAAAAATCCTGTATTTCTGAAAGCATCACTGAGCATCTGTAATCATCCCTCGGTTTCTGTCTCAGAATGTCTTCCTGAGAAAAATAAACCATTATTTGTTTAATTCACCATAGGCAGGTTGGTTTATATCAACTAAAATAATTTCTATTGGATGAAAATTTGATGCCATATATTTGTGTTTACTTAATTATAGCTTGCATGAATTTAAGGTACTTTTTGAAAACTAAGTTAATCCTATGTTTTCATGAATTTTATTTTCTACTCTTCTTTCACATATCAATTGTTCTCTCTGATATTTAGTTCTCTCATAATCACTATCATAGTTTCAAGCATTTATCCTCAGTTATAATTTAATTTGTGTAATTCCTTATTTAATGTCTGCTTTATCTATTAGATATCTGCCATCTCAGATGTTTTGAACATTGGAGCACAACATATCCCATAATGTTTAATCTAACTTTTACATCTAACACAGGCATCCACAGATTTGCTCCTATGTGTCTTCAAGAATGGTTTCAGTGTGGAGATGATGTTCTTATTATCAGCAATTCATCAGCAGATCCATAGGCTATTCTAATTACATATACTCTAAATACAGTGCACAAAATTTAATAATGTCCATTAATGTATGTTTAAAATTATGGAGTGCATCTTTTGAAGGCTAAAAAAATTTTGAAAGCTTTCATTTTTTTTTATCTTACAGTTTCCACTAAGAGAAAGAGTAGAATAAACAAAAACATTTTGAGGGAGCAAAAGGAAGTTGCCTAAATGCCCCTCAAAATATATTATCCAGTGTCCCTGATGCTTTATTTTTGTTACAATAGTGGACTTCATTTCTAATAACTTTGAATGTGATCTGTAGAGATTGACAAAGTATAATTTTCAAAAAGGTAAAAATGTAACCCTCATGCAAGTACAGAATGATAACTATTTTATTCAAATCATTAATTAGAATGGGACAGATAAGATGGTAAACCAGGAACAGCTGGGAAACTGGAATTACTTAGTCCACTTGCAAAAACATTAAAAAGTGTTAGAATAAGATTGCTAGGTTAGATCATTATGACTTCCAAGGCAATAAAATCATCTTTTCTACTGGACAAAAATCTATGAGTTAACATATAATTTCACAACATATTTGATTAACTGTAATTAAATAGGCATGGAAAAATCGAACACAGGTATATTCCCTTAGTGATGTAAGTAATCCTTGAGTGGTTTGCTAAACTATGTACTGGTATAACATTAAGAGAGCATATTGCCACTATTTTTTTTGTTGTTCTTTTTTTTCTTAGTTTTAATTAAATTTTAAGAAGTTAATCAGAGATACTATGTAGTTAATAATTTTTAAAAATATACAGAGGTATTGAATTTTTAAATAGCTTCCTTTGAGATTTGATAATTCTTTTTTTTTTTTTTAAAGATTTTATTTATTTATGTGACAGAGAGACAGCCAGCGAGAGAGGGAACACAAGCAGGGGGAGTGGGAGAGGAAGAAGCAGGCTCCCAGCGGAGGAGCCCGATGTGGGACTCGATCCAGAATGCCAGGATCACGCCCTGAGCCGAAGGCAGCCGCCTAACGACTGCGCTACCCAGGCGCCCCTGAGATTTGATAATTCTTGCTTCCTATGTCGTTTTAGTGTTATGAAGGCATAGCCCAGATACTACCTCCTACCTTGTGTTAACATTTTATCAGTGAGACCAAACTGAAATATTGCATGATCTGTCTCTCTGAAATTCATCAAATGAAAGACTGGATCAACATAAATGTAAATTACAGTGGAATGTAAAGGTTTGTATCGTAATTGATTCTTCATTATTAAGATAAAGTTGATGCCTGTTCCTTATATTACATATTACCATATTGCTTCGAAGAAAATTTATTTGAAGATCATTCATTTTAGACTAGAGATAAAAAAATAGATCCTGAACTTCAAAACTGATTTCAAAAATGGGATAAGCGCAACTGCTGTGGGAAGACAGGTATCATTTTGTTTATTAATGGATCTTTTTTTTTTTTGAGCCATTTTAAAATTGTTCTTTAGCTACTAATTGTGATAATATAGGACTAAATATTCAATTTTAATATCTTTCTTCTATATGATTAGTAATAAAAATATACTTCACATCTTTATAATCTCCCTCAGTGAAGGCACAGCTGAGACATCCTAGGAACGCTCATGTAAGGGTTTCTTTACAAAAATGAAAATCTCATGTGAAACAAAACTTGTACTTCTCAAGAAGGAACTTAATAGTAGAACATTAGGGAACAAAGTAATATCTATCATAATCCAAAGACTAATATCTGGATATCCTAAGAATTCTAGTCTTTTGGGGATACTTTTTACATTAACAGCTAAGTAAAATGGCCCATGCCCAAGTTTCTAGCAAGAATTTCCTACAGGCTGGTCATCTCTGGTCACCTCCTTTTCCTAATCTTGTTTCCAGCTCACTGTTGCACCTCCTGTGGCTCCTGTCCTTTCACCCCTTTCCCTTTTTTCCCCTCCATGCTCGTTTAATGCAAC
The DNA here is from genome assembly GCF_024610735.1 of Ursus americanus. Taxonomy (NCBI): domain Eukaryota; kingdom Metazoa; phylum Chordata; class Mammalia; order Carnivora; family Ursidae; genus Ursus; species Ursus americanus. Next base: position 51,019,966 of record NC_142139.1, on the reverse strand, counting down.
CCTGTGAACTTAAAAGTCTTTTCCCCGAAGGTTTGGGACTGAGACAGAGAGACAGCCTAGGAAAGAACAAAAATACCTCCTAAATTCGAATTCTTAACATTACAGTTCTCAGACTCTCATGGTCCTTCCTCATTTCAGAAAAATAACTTCTTTTTTTTAAAGATATAATTTACTCATTTGAGAGAGAGAGAGTGGGAGGGAGAGCGGAAGAGAATCTGAAGGAGACTCCACACTGAGTGCAGAGCCTGACATGGGGCTCGATCCAAAACCGCGAGATCATGACCTGAGCCCAAACCACGAGTTGGGTGCTTAACTGACTGAGCCACCCAGGCACCCCGGAAGAGTAATTTCTTATGGCTATTTCCAGTAAGGTCCTTTCATTGTTTCTAGATATTTCACTATTGTTCTACTTTCATTTGAATGCCAAGTACTTATTTCCCTCTTCATAACTTTGTTTGCTTTATTATAGGAGGAAATTTAGCACATTATCTAAATGTTTTTCTTAAAGGCTTTGATTGTCCATTGAACTTTGCCTTTTTTCAATCAAAAAACTTCTTAAAATGTATTTTTAAAGAAAAAGCCCATGACTTCTATGATGAAAATACTTTCACTCCCCCAGGTAGTGGAAGCTAGACTATCTTTTTTTTGAAAGTAGTCAAGTTTATTTTCCTCTTCCAGTTATTAAATTATACCTCCACTAAAAACCTTCCTTAACACGTGAGCCCTGCTTTCACATAGTTTTCTCATGGAATAAGGTACCTGTGGGCCATAGATAATCCCTTCACTCTGGGTGAGTCACTGGGTTGAGGGCATTTCCCTAGCCTGCTCTGTGGAAGTTTTTCCATTGTGTATGTGGAAAGATAGGAATAGTGATGTTGGGGAGCACCTTTCAGGTTGTAGTTTGGCTTCCTGGGGATGTACATGCTCTAGAGCTGATGAGTCTGCTCTTCCCCTTTGTTCTGTAACTATTTTAAAAACCCTTATTAATGGTCTGGGCAGGATGTGCTCCTGAGACAGAAGTAGGCCATCAGTACTGGCCTCGTCCTCATCACCAAAGGTGTCATTAGTCATTCCTGGCAAAACTGTTCTTACTTACTTGATTGTGATTATTTAAAAATGACTGTTTTTTTTTTTTTTTTTGGAAAAAAATATTTTCCCCTTGTAATAGGCTATCTTCTATCCTTAGTAATACTAGCTGGCACTTTTTCCAAAACTTACATAGAGCTTTTAGCCTTTGATAGACAGATGAATGAATGGTAAACGAATACAGTCAGGCCTGTTTTTTGTTTAGTTTTGTTTTGTTTTGTTTGTTTAACAAATGTCTCAAAACTTTTGCCTTTAGCCTTATTTTATTCCAGGCTAAGTCAATTAAAGCCTACATCAGAATCCCAGCTAGTAGAATATAGGCAAGTGATACTTGTTCCAAAATTGTTTGGGGAAGTTATCCGTTCTGATTGAATGAGGATAGCAAGAAAAACCAGACTAATTACAAGTGAGTTGTAATTTAGTACTAATATTTAGTCTGGGATAATGGAATTCTGTTCAACAGCAGAAGAGAATCATTGGCAAGCCGTTGAAACACTGACAAATTGTAATCTCTAATAAATGAGAGTGAAAATGTGCTTGTTTTAAAGGTTTCCATTTATTTCTAGTAGTTCTAATTCTGTATTTGTATCCAAGCTATATTTATTTTCATGCTATTGATTTAGGTATAAACATCCTGAATATTTCTAGAATATTTATGAAAATAAATTCGGTAACTTGTAATTATGTATGTTTTTAAAAATTAACAAAACCTGGGGCACCTGGGTGGCTCAGTTGGTTAAATGTTTGCCTTCGGCTCAGGTCATGATCCTAGCCAGGGTCCTGGGATCCAGCCTCGCATTGGGCTCTGACTCCTCGGGGAGCCTGCTTCTCATTCGGCCTGCAGCTTGCTCCCCCTGCTTGTGCTCTCTCTCTCTCTCTGTCAAGTAAATAAATAAATAAATAGTAAATAAGTAAATAAATATCTTTTAAAAAATTAACAAAAATTAATATTCTTGGATTCTAATAGTTGCTAACATTTGTAGATCACAAAGAAGTGAAAGTATTATCATTTAAAAAAAATATTATCATCTTTTTAAAGTCAGGAATTTTCCCTGCAGCAGTAGAGATCTTTGTAAGAGCCCTGCTTTCACATGGTTTTCTCATGGAACGAGATACCTGTGGGACATAGATAATTCCTTTATTTTTTAAACCCGTAAAGACTTAAGAGTATGAGCTCTGTATTTTTTAATGAGGCTCAGTATAATTAAAATTTAAATATTTTTCTTCATCAGTAATTAATCTAATCCAAGAAATGACTTCACTTTATTAATAGAAAAATTAACTAAACTTGATCATTCCTTTGTTAGCAATTGGGTTCCAGCTAATTAAATTTTCAAATAATTATTTTTTCAATCTGCTGCCAGGCCTTGTAAAGCATATTTTTTTCTTCTTTTGGCTTATTAGCATCACATACCCCTTCACCTTAAATTGGAAGATTTAATGAAATACTAATGAGACTTTCAGATTCAGAAGAATATTAAACAATGTTATTTTCTAAGGCATTTAGAATAAAGAGCTGTAATTGCACATCATTTTTTCTTTGGCTACCTGACAGTTTCTCCTAAAAGACATATTTTCATTTCTAAACAAATGAAATCAACTGCCAGTGTTAATACTTATGGTGTTTTCTTTGATAAAGGTCAAGGGAGAAAATGGCTAAGCCATAAAGGGAAATACTTTCATGTATTCAAATGTTGGCATAATCAGAAAAACATTTTTTTCATTAAGACTTTAAATGCAGTCTAGGTTTGTTCTATCCTTGGGAAACATTTCCTGTGTTGCTGACCCCATGCAAAATTGAGTCCTAAGTATCCTCATTCATTATATAGGCCTTAGATAAGAATCAAGTTAGTTTTATATTTTTTCATTGTATGTTCTTTGATCATGTCTAATTATATTGCAGCAATTTTATTGTATCATTTTTTTATAGGATAGAACGATAGTTCAGAATTTTTTCTAGCATGGTTGATGGAAAATTGTGTTTACTTTAATTACTTTAGAACACTTTATTTCAACTTCAACTTTACAGCTCACCACTGGTAATGCTATACAATTCTTCAGGACAGTTATCAGTTCTTTTGATTTTTTGTTTTAATGCTCTGGCTATTTCTGCTTAGCCTTACCTCTTCCTCCTCAAATCCTTTAAATTTTAGATTCTTTCTCAATTTCACTTCAATTTGTTATTTGAAGCTTTTGGCTAGATGTAGATATAGATGTAGATGACTATTTCAAGAGTAAGATAGTAAGGAGAAAATATGGAAGGGATTCAGACAAGAGGAATTGGTGGGGACTATCGTGAATCATAGTGTGTATGCCCTATCCAAAGGGCAGTAAAGTTTTTTTTTTTAATAAGATTTTATTTATTTATTTGAGAGAGAAAGAGAGAGGAGCAGAGGGAGAGGGATAATAGATTCTGTGCTGAGTGCAGAGCCCCACGTGGGGTTTGATCTCAACCCTGAGATCATGACCTGAGCTGAAATCAAGAGTCAGACAATTCATTGACTGAGCCACCCAGGCGCCCCTAAAAGGTGTTAAAGTTTTAAAAATATACTAAAATTTTCTGCTTACCAGAAAAAACAGATCCTTGAGTAGAAGTTGCCCAACAATCTACCAATTTGTGACATGTCTTCTGAACTGAGAAAGAATCTGACGATCAGAATTTGAAGCGTCTCAGCTAGTGACACAACACTGTGGTAGAGCTACAGATGGGATCTGGATTAGTCACTTACAGAATCTTTGAGCTTGATATTACATTATCATATCATATTAGGCCTTTAAAAACTAGAGACATTTTCTTGAGCATAATGGGGATCAGTGAAGTGAAATGATATAAACAAAGTTGTGTTTTCGAAGGAAACTTTATGCTAAAAAATGGATTGTATCGAAACTACAATATGGTTTCATGTTAACCAGATAGGAAGTTGTTAGGGATTTGTGTAACAAATTGTAAATGTAGTAGCTTTAAACAACATCCATTTGTTATCTTATAGTTCCTAGGTAAAAAATCGGACTGCCTACCACCCAGAACTACTGCTGCAACTTCTATTCTAATAATACCACTTCTTTCTATATTTCAGTGCCTGAACTAAGAACCTTACTTGTATTTGCTTATTTAAATCTCATAAGAAATCTGTGAAGTTTTTAGCGTTACGCTCTTTTAAGATGAGGAAACTGAACAGCAGCGGTTATTGAAATTTTTTCCATCAGCAATTATTTCTCCCATTTGTGCTCCTTTTCCCACCTCACCTAAAAGTGGAAAGTATATAAAGAGTTTCCTGGAATGAAGATAAAAGTAGAGCTGTCACTGGTGTGCTGAGTTCTTCCCTCTCCCCACTCTAGTGTATTAATGGTGTCTCTTTAATACTTATCTAAAGTAGTGCTATCCTTTCTCCTCCCCAAAATGCAAAATAACCTTTCATAAAAGTTTCCCCTAGTGTATCATTCATGCCAGAAAACAAGAACTCATCATTCATGCCAGAAAACAAGAACTATTATAAATACTGCAGACAATTATAGGGAATTTGTTAAAAAAGTTTTGGGACTGTTGGAGGAAGAGGGAAGTTGATGTATCCCTGATATTAATAATTCTTAGAATTTTTTAAAAATCCTGTTTGGATAAAAAAGGAGGGAGTGGCAAAACCAGAGTCCAAGAGCAGTTCTACGATGGGAGTTTATGGCTGCCTAAACCACTGACACTGCAGCCCCTTCAAAGCCACTCAAATCTCATGTCACATGCTGCTGACAGCATGACTCCAGATACCACTGGAAGCAGAAAGAAGAAAAGTTTCTGCATCTCTTTCCTTTTTTTCTAGTGTTTTCTACTCGTAGAATCCAAACTAATCCAGCACGAAGGAGAGTCTAGAATCTAATTTGTGGGTTTCTCAGTACCTTGAGATAGGAGGCAGAATAGAAAGAGACTGGAATCGTCAGTGACTGACATGCTGTGGACAAATGCTATGGGAAATTGATACGGTTCCTAAAGTTGTTTGTTTCTTCTCATAACCCATCTTCCACTCTTCTCAATCAATCCTGGATTCCCTTCATCTGTTTTGGAGGTTTTATTGGAAGGAGATGTCCATGTATTTTTTTTTTTTTAAGAGAGAGAGAGAAAGAGAGAGAGTGAGAGTGTGTGTACATGAGCAGGGGAAGGTCAGAGGGAGAGGGAGAAAGAGAATCCCAAGCAGGCTCCACACTCAGTGGGGAGCCAGATGTGGAACTCGATCCAAAGACCCCGAGATCATGACCTGAGCTGAAATCAAGAGTCAGACATTTAACTGACTGAGCCATCCAGGTGCCCTGTCCATGTATTTTTGAAGGGCACTTTCCTTTGCCTGTGTTGAATTTCAACCCTATCTGTAGTTTCTGGATTCTTCCTGCTTCATAATATAGTCCAGGCATAATTTCTCATTTTATCTGTGATGTCCATCCTAGTCCCACATTACTGTAGATCTTACTGTTTTTAATTTGGGAGAGAAGAACAGTAAATTCTTGGGATTAGTTTGTTTCCCTAAAATCCTATCTTCTTATTGAAATTTTGAATGTAAAAATGTTCAGTTATACAGATATTCTCTTACACTTCGTTCAGAAGCTTATAGTTTTAGCTTTTATACAGAGGTCTACAAGCCATCTCAAATTAAATTTTGAGTATGGGATGAGATAGGAATCAAGATTAATTTTTTTCCACAAACATATTTCTGTTGTTACAGCATCATTTATTACAAAGATATTCTTCTCTTTCCCCTGTTTTCAGCCTGATACTTGAAATATTCCATTGTTTGCTCTTGTAAGTCTTTTAGGTATATTTATCTTCGTTTCTATACTTGTAGTATTTAATAAGCATTTAAAAAATGTCTGTTTTTGTTTTGTGTCTGCCAACCATGGAAAATTAAATATGTTCAAGCATTTCAGGGCAGTAAGGACAGTATCTTTTGTTTCTGAATAACAACCTTACGCTTGTAAATTTATTTCACAGGAGCTCTGCTTGAGGTCTAGTTGATGCTTTCTAGTGGCACAATATACTCAATTAGATAGGAAAAATAAGGTGTCCCTAGTTAATGAAACAAAACTCTCATTTTAATCTTTATCAAGTTTTAATAATCACAGAAAAATATCCAGAAAGTTTTGTGAGACATTTTAATTTATCCATTGTTTGTGCCAATGTAACATTTCTCCCCGACATTTCTAACTCTATATGGTGCTGGCTGTTACCTACAGCTAACTCTCCCTTAGAAGATATACAGAGGATTGGGGCACCTGGGTGGCACAGCGGTTAAGCGTCTGCCTTCGGCTCAGGGCGTGATCCCAGCGTTATGGGATCGAGCTCCATATCAGGCTCCTCCGCTGTGAGCCTGCTTCTTCCTCTCCCACTCCCCCTGCTTGTGTTCCCTCTCTCGCTGGCTGTCTCTGTCTCTGTCAAATAAATAAATAAAATCTTTAAAAAAAAAAAAAAGAAGATATACAGAGGAGTGAACAGGAAAGTACTAAATCTGACATGCAGAGTCACTCTGGATTCCTTGAAGCCCTGTTATGTCTCAATATTTCTGTTCATCTATTGATTTTTCATATACACATCACATTTTTTCTTATTATATATGTCACTGCTCCTTTAGTTTTTGTGTTCCATTTTTAATTTAGTTTTAATTCACGTTTTTTTTAAAGTAACAATGCCATGAAATTATGATAACTAATGAATATCATTTTCTGGCTTAGTCATGTATTTATTTTTATGAGAATATTCTGATTAGAGTGTATTTATTAGTACTGACTGTAAAATATACAATTTGTTTCTTTAAATTTTTAATTTCAGTATAATTAACAGTACAGTATTATATTAGTTTCAAGTATACAATATAGTGATTCAACAATTCTATACATTATTCAGTGCTCATCACAAGTGTACTCTTAATCCCCTTCACTTATTTCACAATATAGTATTATTAACAATAGTCACAACGTTGTACATTATATCTCCAGGACTTATTTTATAGCTTGAAGTTTACCTTTCGATCATTTCCCACCTTTCCTTTACTCACTATTCTTGCCTCTGGCAGCCACCAGTCTGTTCTGTGTTTCTGTGAGCTCAGGGTTTGTTTGTTTTTTTTTTCAGATTCCACATATATGTGAGATCATATGGGATTTTGTCTTTTTCGTGTGATTGGTTTCACTTAGCATAATGCTCAGTATCCATCCATGTTGTCATGAGTGATAAGATTCCTTTTTTATGCCTGGGTAATATTCCATTGTGTGTGTATGTGTGTGTGTGTGTGTGTGTGTGTGTGTGTGTACACATTTATCTACTGATGGAGACTTAGATTGCTTCCTAATCTTATTCAGTGTTTTCATTTTCTTTGGGTAAATACCTAGCAGCGGAATTACTGAGTCATCTGGTATTTCTATTTTTAATTTTTTGAGAAGCCTCCATAGTGGCTGCACGAATTTATATTCCCACCAACAGTGCACAAAGGTTCACTTTTTCCTCATCCTTGCTGACACTTGTTATTTTTTGTCTGTTGTATGTGAGGTGATATCTCAGTTTGGTGTGATTTTCATTTCCCTGATGATTATTAATGTTTAGTACTGTTTTGTGTACCTCTTGACCACCCGAAAGTCCTCTTTGGAAAAATGTTTATTTAGATCCTTTGACCATTTTTAAACTTTTCTCTCTCTCTTTTTTTTTTTTTAACTTTGACTTGTACACATTCTTTATATATTTTGGAAATTAACCTCTTATGAGATATATGATTTGCCAATATTTTCTCCCATTTGGTAGGTTTCCTTTTCATTTTGTTGATGGTTTCCTTTGCTGTTCAGAACCAAATTACATTTAAATTCATAAGGCTTTTGTTATATAATATACATATTTAGATTTCTAATTGTACTTTCATAGGGCAGAGAATTGACTTTTTAAGATAATATGGTTTATTAGGCCCAAAGGACATCTCATATTTGATATATACTCTAAATTTTTCTGAAACTAGCTTCTAGTTTTAATTTCTAAGAATATTAATGACATAATTTTATTAGCATGTATTTATATTACTTATATCATTTTTTTGTTGTCTATGGTCTATGAGTTATTTAGAAGTTTTAAAAATCAAATTTTGGAGAAAAGTGATTAAAGGCATTTTGAAAATTTATCTGAGTTAGGAAATTATTTATGATGCTGATTTTTATATGACAGTATACACACACACAGTCTTCTTATTTGCCTTCAGTTACATTTTTGCCCTTTCATGTTTTGCTCTCCCCCATATATATGCATGTGTGTATTTATGTATGTGTGACTATATATGTATATATTTATGCACACACACACATATATATATGAGAGTCTGAAATAAGATGGTGAAATAAACACATGTGTGTCTCTCCCCAAACTCAGGAAAGAACAGAAAATTTTAAAAAAATACATCTGTTAACATTTCTGGAAAGATGGAAAAGAAAAAAAAAATTAAATAGTTTAGAGCACAAGCTCTGGAGAGGGGGACTCATTGGCCTTTTCAATGATTGACTTACCATGTAATGGCTGGATGATCTTATACAAGATACCTTATCTCATTTCTCACCCTGCAAAATGGGACAATAATAGTTTCTTTCAAGACTGTCATGAGGATTAAATGGGAGAGATGTGTGCGAAGAGTTTTGCATAGTGCTTAGGACACAGTATATGTTCAACCAATGTTATTCTTATTATTCTTTTTCTTCTTTGCTTATTAGCATTGTCATCACTATTAGGGAAATTATTAGTTACTTTCAAAGGAAGTCAAATACCACATGACACCACAATAATCTTCCTTCTCAGGGACTTTGTTCTGTTGATTTTTTTACATTATTTCCTTGATCTCTCCCTTTCCAGTTTTTCCTTCTTGTAAGTATTGAAACATGTTGTACGGTCCTCTGTCTTAAAAAAAAATTCATTATAATCTGCCTCTGCCTTATAACTGTGTCTCTTCAAAGAAACATTTATCAAAAGAATTGTCTAAACATGTAATCTTCACTTTCTTCCTTCCACTTCTGATTTCAGCCATTACCGTATGGCTAACGAGTTGGACAGATTCTACTGCTGTGTTTCTTCTTTACTCTCACCCAGTACTTCTGACATCATGTGTGTGGGTTTTTCCTACACACCAAGCAATTCCCTGTGATACTAGCTGGGTGTCCTACAATTCAATTCAATTCAATTCTGACACTAATAGGAGTTTGTGCAGACACCACAGGTTGAGGTCTCAGTCTCCCTCTTCAGATGCCAGTCACAAGTAGGTCCCTGGGTTATCTACAACTTTTGTACAACTTGGCTATAAATTGTAGGTTCCCATGATGTGCTCCTTGGATTTGATCATTTGTAAGAATAGCTCATAGAACTCAGGGAAATTCTTTTGCTTAGTTTACCTGTTTATTATATGATAAAGGGTATGATCAGGGATAAAGATGAACAGCTAGGTGAAGAGATACATGGGGTGAAGTTTTGAAGGGTCCCAAGCAAAGCAGCATTTGTCCCCATGGAGTTGGAAAGTGCCACCCTCCTGACAGATGGATGAATGTCCCTGAACGCCATACTATTGAGATTTTTATGGAAGCTTCATCACATAGGCATGATTGATTGTTAACTATATTTCTAGCCCTTCTCCTTCTCTGGATAGGGAAGTAGGACTGAAAGTTGTAATCTTCTAATCATGGCTTGGTCTTCTTGGTGACCAGTCCCAAACAAGAGCTACCAAGAGTCCTCTTATTAGAACAAAAGACATTCCTATCACCCTGGAAATTCCAGGGGATGTAGGAGCTTGGTGTCAGACGTTCCTGTCACTCAGGAAATTACAAAAATCTTGGGAGCTCTGTATCAGGAATCAGAGTCAAAGACTAAATGTTAGAACAAAAGATTCTCCTAGCACTCTTATTTACAAATGTTTTATGAGCTCTGTCTCAGGAACCAGGGGCAGAGACCAGTATACATATTTGATTTTCTTTCTGCCTTTCTGATTGTATTTTGTCCACATTGCTGGCTCCTATTTGTTAATATACTCCTAAATATTGAAGTCCTTAAGGCTCAGTACTGGGTATATCTGCTTCTTTCTTAGCTTTGTTCATCTAATCTCACAGTATTAAACACTATCTATATGCTATGCCAAAGTATGCTAATATCTGTATCTCCAAATGACTTGAATCTTCAGAGCTCCAACCCATACCTACAACTGCCTATCTGACTTTCCCAATTGGGTGACACACAGGTATCTCAAACTTAATATGCCCCAAATTGAACTCTTGATCTTTCTTCCAAATTTGTTCTCTAACTTTCTTCATTTTAGTTTATGGAATCTATATTCATCCAATTGCTCCTGCTAGAAACTGATGTTGGCCTTGATCTCTCTCTCCCTCATCTTTCCTATGTAACCTGCCATGAAACTCTGTCAATTCTATTTTCAAAATGTTCTGTAGTCTTAAGCCATCAACTTCCCTATATCAGCATTTTAGAGATGTGAGAAATGATCCAATCCCTCTCACACTTACGCAAATGTAATCATTATTTTATCAGTCATTCTATTTCTACTTTTGCCTCTTTCTAATTAATACTCCCTATTGCGATCACAGTGATATATGTTTTTCATTACATATTCTTCAATTTATACCAAAAGTTGGAATAGTATAGCAAAACTTTGTTTTGCACTACGAGTGGAAGAATAATTTTCAAGGAAAAAGTAGAAAACATTTAATTATATGTAACTTGCCTAATCAAGATGCTTAATTCAAGTAACTTATTTCAGAGCCAATAAGGCCTAATTATTTATTCTTTTTCACTGTGTTTCTTAATACTTTTTTTTTCTCTTAGTGGTTGAGATTCTTCTCATCACTAATTCTAAATTACACATGCTTTTTATGAAACCTAAAATTTCTTCTACAGGCCATCAGTAAAATTAATTAAGAGATTTTTCATATCAGTAAAATATTCCAATTACAGATACATGTTAAGTGAAGAGGATTGATTTTAGGAGAAGAAGCAGTGATCCATGAAAGAAAAAGGCAATTTGTAATGCTGTATTTACACAATGGGGGCAATTAAAAGCACTAATATGATTAAAATATTTCTGAAGAAGACGTACTAATCTGCTTCCTTACTTACATTTGTCTACATAACATCAGTCTGAGGAAAACTGCCCTTCCCTACAAGTTGGATGAATGATCAAGCAAGAGAGAAAAGATAGGACTCCTTACAGGTGCTATTGGGTAACAACAGTGCTATGAAGTAGAACAAAACAGTTCTTGTTTTATTTCATTTTGGTCTTGGCCATTCCTTGTTCTCCATGCATCTGGATCTCTTTGCCTTAACACTGGTTGCTTTGCACCACAGTTTCCAGAAATATATATCTTAAGTCAGCCTTGCAGTTTCAGAGACTGTCTGGCTCTCAGTCCAACTCACCTCCTCTTCTTCCTGGATACACAGCTAGACTATCTGTGCCAGACTTCCATGATGTTAGATATGACAGAGTTCCTGCCAGTGAACTATGAACTGTGAACTGTGAGAAGCTCCTAGCCCTGGGCTTTTAAGCTTCCTTTGTCTGACACTCTAGACTCCTTCCGAGACTTGATACATAGGTGAGCATGGAGATCTTAGGAACCACATTTGGAGCGGAACATTCTTGAATTACCATTTAGAAGAGAGTCATCTGATCATGAAGAACATTTTGTCTTTGACTTGAACAGAGCAACTAATATATTAAGCCACTGAGATTTTTGGTGCTGTATCCATCAAAAGAGCCTTACCTTAACTTATGCTAAATGCCATAAAATGGCAACCCGAGTCTCTTGCTTTTTTAATGAAAGTTAAGAATACAAAGAAGCTTTTAAATGCCCAGTTTTCATTATCCAGAACTTTCACACGTACCCTTCTTTTGAAATTACACTGTTTCTATATGATACCACCTGTAATGGTTCTTATCTTTTCTCTCTTGCTTGATCATTTGTCCAGCTTGTGAAGAATGGCAGTTATCTCCAGACTGATGTGATGTAGGCATATCCAAGTCAGGAAGCAGAGATTACTGTGTCTCCTTGGCAAATATCTTTAGATGGCATCCGGGAAGACTCAGATTTAACTAAAGTTAAACCTCTGCAGTTGGTCCATGGAGGTTCAGGTTCAGGTTAATAAACTCCCTTCTGGATGCTTAGGGCTGGGCATTAAGTAAAACCCCTGTGTCCCAGTTTGCAATGGGAGCTTAAGAGATAAAAAGAATCTAAGCCCAAGGGTATCAGAAGAAGCCATCTTTCATAGATGTAAACTAAATTCTGTGACTTTCCTCCATAGAAGTCTTTAAATACCTTCCCATTGCACTTGAGTCAAGTTCCACAGTATTCATGTGACCTGCTAGGCCTGGCACCAGCCTGCCTTTTCAGCCTCTTCTCAAAATTTCTTTATTTTGTTTCACCCACACAAATTATTCCATTCCTCGGAGAGCTCCTTAATACCAGGGATTCTAGGATGCAGTCAGTTGCCCCTGCCTAGAATGCTCCTCCCTGAAACCTTTGTCCCAAAGCTCCTATCTTCAAGGCTCTCCTTAAAAATCACTTATTTAGTGAGGTCTTATCTATTTCTATCCCAGTCAAAATTGTTTTTTTTTAAATAAAGTGTGGTTTTCCTTTATTGAAGCTATCGCAGTTTGTATTTAGAAATTGACTTTTGTGATTTGCTACTAGCTTTATTCCCATATGCATTTGCTCCCATTGCCTATAACATAGTAGGAGGAAATACTTGTCCGCATGAATAAATGAAAGAAATTAAAACAGAAAATTTAAAAATCTATTAAATTTACTGGCCCACAATTGACTAAACATTTCCAAATTGGCAGTGCTATACCAGTGTGATCATGTTATACAGCTGTATTAAGAAATAATGTTTTTAATGCATCTTAAAATGAAAAAATAGTGATGACTTCTTTTTGGCATATGTATTACATTTCTTCAGTTTTGTTAAGAATGGCCTTCATTTTCCCTTCCTCCCTTCAAAAAAAATCAAGAAGAACTTTTTGTTGTTACATGAGTTTATACAATAAATACTTAGTGCTTTCATACAGTAAGTTCTCAGTAAATGTTAGCTATTATTATATCATTATAAAAATTTTTATTTAGCATATATGCTACAATTTAATGAAGTTATTATAAATTTTCATTTGGTAAAATACTTATAATTTTAAATTTGTTTTTTTTTCTTTACTTTGTTTTATAGGGTAATTTTTGTACTGTGTTATTGATTTATTTATTTATTTATTTATTTATTTTTTAAAGATTTTATTTATTTATTTATTTATTCGACAGAGATAGAGACAGCCAGCGAGAGAGGGAACACAAGCAGGGGGAGTGGGAGAGGAAGAAGCAGGCTCATAGTGGAAGAGCCTGATGTGGGGCTCGATCCCGGATCGCCAGGATCACGCCCTGAGCCGAAGGCAGACGCTTAACCGCTGTGCCACCCAGGCGCCCCTGTACTGTGTTAATGATTTAAACTTTTAGTTAAAAGAATTACTATATATGATTGTTACATATAATGATTATATTCCAATTAAATATATAAAGATCTGTGTTTACTTACATAAAAAATATAGCCTAGTTGTTAGTAATAATTAATTTTAAAGGGAGTGAGGCACTGATTCAAAAGTCATTTTATAGATCTTTAACAAATAAATAATCATTCTTTATTTCAATCAAAGATGAATGTAGAGTCAGATGTTATAATAAGTTAGTGAGCCAGAGGTTTTTTTTTTGTTTACCTTTCTAATTCTTAGCTGATGTCTGGCATAGCAAAGCACTGTGTTATAAAATTTTAGTTCTTTTAGTTTTGGTTTTAATGAATAAGTTTTTGACCCCATTTAACAGAAACAGAGCAAAGGGTATAAAAGTTTACACTGGTCCATGTATTATGAAATAAAAATTTATTGTTTCTCATTTTCCCTTGTTGCCAGAGGTAAGTTGGGAGCGAGGGTGTTATCCTATTTTTAGTGTTCGTAAGCAGAAATCTAAGAGTACAGAATAGAATAAAGTGAGTCATTTAAGTTTTAGTCCTGAGCTTAATTTTTATGTTTACATTATTAAAGCTGAGCTTATTTTTAATGGTCATTGCTGAAGTATACATTTAGTTGTGTACTGTCAGGAGATAATTATTGTGAAATAGATCATTCTGTAAAGTTCTGCCAAAGTATATAGTGTGGTTGGATTTTTAGTTTTCTTTGGTTACCTTACCATTTGTTTCTACTATCTTTTTATAGTTGCAGAGCTATCTTTCAGTGTTTTAGGCTACTTGAGTTTCAAGAATAATTAGAAAGATTTTTTTTTTATTAAGTAGTAAATTCTGGCTCACCGTAACAGTTGGATAGTCAGAGTGGAGAGATCACAGAAACATTTCAAATTCCTAGCAAGTATTTTAGAGAAAGAAAATAAACAAAAATGGTCCCTTCATACCATCAAGTCCCCAGTGGAACCTATGTGATTGCTCATTTAGAACACTTCTGATTATTTTAAATTAAGGAGAAACTTAAAATCTTCTTATTACGTAAACCTTAATCCAAAAAACTTGACAATGCTTGTTTGTTTCATGTCAGTTCAGTAGAATGATTTTAGAGCAGATACTTAACTACTGTACAGACCACGGTTCAAGTCTAGGTTGTTCTGTGTGACTCCCTCGAGAATTTATGCTGCATAAACCTTATTTTTGTTTTTCAAATGTAGATGACAGTAGTGCCCCATCACTGAATTATTATAAATAGTAAATAAAAGTTCATTGTACAATTTGGGGACATATTGACTGCTTAATAAATATAAGCTGTCATCATTACTAAGTGGTAAAATGTAGCCAGCTTTTATACACAGATTATCTTTTTCTGTCAATGACTAACAATAAAATTAATTCTTAGGTATCAATTTCTTATGCCGAATTAAGAATAAGGTTCTCATTCAGGATTAAATAAGAATATGGGATTTTAATGCATGAAATCAAAGGAAGGGATACTGTAAAACACTAGATTAAATTAAAACATGTCCTCAGAGAAAATGTTCACTACATTTAGTTAATTTTAGTTTTAAAATTATTCAATACTATTTTGTTCAACTTTGTTTATATTAAAAGAAATTAGGTTCCTTGATCGTACAGACATCTAATACTGGAATGGTAGGAGAGAATTTCATGTTGTAAATGTAAAATTAAATATTTAATGCTCCCATTTAAATTTACAAGTCCATGAAGAAATTACCTTCTTATGAAACTGAATGAGGCTGGAAATATTGCTGCAGAGAAAATCCTTAGTACTCTGCTCTGAATGTCTTTTGACACCTTCAACATTACCTTTGACATTCTTTTCACAGCCTACGCCATTACTGGTTTTCTGATGCCTGTCATAGGATGCATTTTCAGGGTTCCAGGCTTTCTGAATCAGACAAGCTACTTGCATATTTTATTAAGCACAAAGTTTTTAACACAGAATGGTTAGAGATAACTGGGTCATTGCTACTGAACAGTGAATGACACATTTAATGGCATTTTTCACTGGCAAAATCTGTTCTGTACTTACAGTGAAATGTGACTCACACAAAGTGAAAGGCTCATATTATTTTCCCCTTGCCAGGCTGTCTCAAGGAGTGAAAAGTAAAATTGTGATTTTTAAAAACAGGTTCCTTTATGGAAGTACATGTCTAAAGTCAGGAGGAAAACATTACTCATCCCAAACAATTTCTGTAAGTGAAAGACAGGTTTTTTTTGTTTGAGTACTGTTATACATTGATTTTTAATGTTTATTCTTTTAACCGTGTTCAAAATGGTGAACAATCAAGGTGTATCATCTTTTGCTTTGAGGGAATGACATAAAATCTGGGGAATTTTTGACTTTCAATGAGACCTCATGCAGCAAGCTTTCATGTAGCATCTATCAATTGTGTCTGGGCACATAAAAAATAATAGAGCCTATTCGTCATATTTACTGGGAAAAAAAGTCACGTTAAAATAATTACAGTAGAGAGAATAGGTGCTAGTACAGCTATGTTCAAAGCACTATAATGAAGTAATGATTTTGGAATTATAACAGATCTGTAAACACATAATTATTTTATTGCTTATAATTGAAATTAACTTGCTTGTGGATCTGTGTAAACACAAAAGTTGAATAACACGAATTTTACAAGTTATGTAAATCAGAACATTTTATTTATAGTTCATTTTCAGTTTTCTTGTCTCTTCCACTTTCTCCTCAGTGTGCCCCCACCATCATGTCTATTCTCAAGTAAGGGTGTTTTTGCCAGGGCTCCAAATTAAAAGTGAGGCGTATCTCTATGATTTTCAAAATCCTCCAGGAATGGTTAATTTTATGTGTCATTTTGGCTGGGGTCTAGTGCTCAGACGTTTGGTCAAATATTTTCCTGACTATTTCTCTGAAGGTATTTCTGAGGCTGAGAATATTTAAATTGGTAGAATTTGAGTGAAGCAGATTGTTCTTCCTCACTATTTCTCTGAAGGTATTTCTGAGGCTGAGAATATTTAAATTGGTAGAATTTGAGTGAAGCAGATTGTTCTCCATAATGTGGTGAGTCTCATCCAGTCAGTTGAAGGCATTAGTTAGAACTAAGACTGATCAACCCTTAGCACAAAGGAATGTTGCCAGCAGGCTGTCTATGGGTTCAAATTGCAGCTTTTCTCAGAGTCTCCAGCCTGTTGGTCTATCCCATCAGATTTTGGACTCGCTAAGCCTCCACAATCACATGAGCCAATTCCTTAACATAAATTTCTCTCTCTCTACACATATTCTGTTGGTTCTGTTTCTCTGGAGAACCTTTACTAACACAATTCCCCTAACCAGCTGAAGTTTCTGTAGAGTTTTATATCACCCTCACCCCTTGACCCTGAGGGGGGGGATATATACAACAGGGTCCCATATGACCATTCTATAGCTATCATCTTCCCATCGTCTCTTCTCTTCTCCAGACCCTTCAGAAATGTTGCCTTCTTCCACCTCTCCTCCCTCCCTCCCTCCTTCCTTCTTCCCTCCACCTTTCCTTTTCCTTCCTTTTCTCCTCTCTTCCTCTCTCCCTCCCTCTTTTCCTCCCTCCCTCCTCTCCTCTCTCCTTTCCTCCCTTCCTTCCTTCCTTCTTTCCTTCCTTTCTTCCTTCCTTCCTTCCTTCCTTCCTTCCTTCCTTCCTTCCTTCCTTTTTCCCTCCTTCCCTCCCACCCTCCCTCTATTCCTCCCTCTTTCCACCTCTCTCTCTCTTTCCTCCTTTCTGAGTATCCAGAAAAAAAAAGGCTCTATTATCTTATTCTCTCCCTTCTCTGTGCTTAATTATAAGCTTTTTGCTTGAGTTTGCAAGTCTTAACATGTAAATTTTTAAGGCAAAGCTCTTATAATTCTAAAAATCCCATAAAACCCCAGTTAATGCCTGATTCAAGGCATTGAAATCCAGGGCTTTCATGATTTTTTTCCATATCAAAAGGGGGAAAAAAAGAAAGAAAAGCAAATAAAAACAAAAGTCAGAAACTCAGTCCACTCCTTTGTTTGGGGTGTGTGTGTGTGTGTGTGTGTGTGTGTGTGTGTGTGTGTTGCTGGTTTGGTTTAATGGTGGATAGAATTAGGTCAAAAGGAATTAAGAGAATAAAAATTACATTGACTATATCAAAATATTGTTCCATTACAGTTACTGTAGGTTGGCCAAGGAAATTCAAAGGAAGAAACATGCAACTTAGTTTCAAGCATTCTGAAGAATACTTTTATGTTTTGCAAATGACATAAACAAACATTTGAAAGTATTTGGGGACTATGATTATTATTATGTAGATATAGCAGAAAAAGGTAAAAGGACATAAAGTAGCAAGGTATGGTAGAAGATTGTGGATTTTAATCATACAAAATAGGATTTCAAAATGCTTGTTCTAATCCTAGCTATGGAGCTTGGACAGGTTTTGTTTGTTTGTTGTTGTTTTTTATACAAGATTTTTTCATGTATATATAGTAGGGATCACCATAAATAGCTGTCTGATAAACATCTTTGGAAAATCAATTTTTATACATTCTAGTCTTTTTTAAAAATGCTTATCAGGTTATACCATCCTTCTGCTTTATGTATTTTATTTCCTTAATGAAGGCTAGGAAACTTTATTTCCTATAACCATAGCCCATAACCCCCTCCAGCCTCTGCAGTGATATTTCACCCTACTTTTACCCCTGAGATTCTGCCATATGGACCCATCTTAATTCATGAAATCCCCTGGCATTCTCTCAACTTTGAATTTTGGTATAGATTGTATCCTCTGCCTGTAACTTTCATTCAGCTCTCTCCTTGGTTTAGATAACTCCTGTTCATCTTTCAGATCATCTAAATATAATGCCATTTCCTTGGACAGGCTTTCTAAATGCCCTAATCAGGTCAACTCCCCAAACTGTAGGCTCCCATACTGAAACTTATCCTCATAACACATGAAATTATTTGTTGCATGTTTTTCTTCTCTACAAGTTGCAAACTCCAGTACAGTTAAAATATTTTTGTTTTGTTCACCACGATATCCCTAGGACCTAATGTAGTCTCTGACTATGAATGCTCAATAAGTATTTAATTGAGTAGAAACATAAAGTACCTAGTTGAGGGGATGAAATAATCCTTAGTTATATTTCCCCTTCTCTCACTAATATTTTGAGAAATATAATATATACTTCATTTATACCGAAAAGAATTAAGGCCTTCTAAATTATACTAAGGAATTTGGAATATTAAATTCAAAGTATTCTTTTCACAAACAAAATTCTTAATTTCCACTCCCAAATTTGTTCTTTCCCTGTTCTTTCCCATTGAGATGACACCACCATCTCTCTGGTTGCTTAAACCAAGAATCAAGATGCTGTTCTTAATTATTTTTTTTCCCTTCCCTCTCATATGAAATTTATACCAAATTCTTTCTTACTCTGCCTTTTAATGTACCATTATTCCCCTTTTCCAAGCCACTAGCAGGTCTTGATGGCACAGCTACAATAGCCTCCCGACTCTTGTCCTATTAAAAATCCATTTTCTCAAAGCAGTCTTTTAAAACATAAATCAGCTTTTGAACTGAGAAGACTTCAGTATCTTCTTATCATTCTAAGATAAAATCCCTATGCTTTTTCTTGGTCCGTAAGGCCAATGAGTTACTCCTTATCTCCTCCCCTGACTCTTTCTCTGTCTCATACTTTTTAGCCAACCTGAGCTGGCTTTATTTTTGTTTCCATATAATCCAGTCTTTTCTGCCTTGTGCCTCCACACTGGCTGTTCACTCTGCTTGGAATGCTTTCTGCTCTGGATCTGAGCTTGGTTGTAGCCTTCATGGGACAGTCTTCCAACCAATCTTCCACCTACATGAACCTCCAGTTGCTCCCTGTAACATCATCTGTTTTCTTCTCTCCTAGCACTTATTACTATCTGAAATTACCTATTTTGGTTGCTTATTTATTTTTTCTTTACTCTTACTGGGATATATAAGATCCATTAAAGCAGGGCTCTTTCTGGGTTGTTTACTGCTGTAAACTCAGTGCTGAGGTTGTAGAAGACATTTGGTTTTTGTAGAATGAATTATTGAGGAAATATATGCCATTCTTGTAGAGAGATAATCGCGGGAGCAATTTAGGTTGCACACATTTGTTAAATTATCTGTGTATCTGATAAAAGACTATGAGGACTTGGTAGAAAAAGGATACAGGAACAAAGAAATATGTTACAGAATTTTACCTTTAAAGATAAATAGAATTTAACTAGTTAGGAAAAAGGTACACACAGAGGAGGGCACAGGAAACAGGTACAAGATATATTTAGAAAATGGTAAGCTACCATCTGAGTATAAGTCAGAGCATGATACATTAGAGGGTGGAGAGGTAAAGTGCACCTTATTTTCCTGGTTACTTTAATCTCGTTAGGACTTATGCCATCCTCGATACTTCTTTTGGAAAACATCTCAAAATGACTGTTTAATGTTCACAATAATATTTTACAGATATAAAGTCAATAAATAATATGACAGGCATATGAAACCCAAACAATATGATGAATAAATCATTGCAGAGGGAAAGCCAGACACATAGCAAATAATACAATGTAGTAACTGCAGTGGTACAAACCTACATACCATGCTGTATGCAGAGAGAAGGGGCACTTCTTGGAATCCAGAATCACCCAGGAAGGCCCCCTAAAGAAGTGATATCTTAACTGATTTTTATAGGAAAATTGACCATAAGCAGCTGGGGAGTGCACAGAGGTCTCAGGCAAAAAACACAAGAGTAAAGGCACATAGGTGCAAAACTACAGTGCTTTTGAGGACAGTTTCAGCACTTTGTTTCTTCTGGAGCATATAGCTTGGGGTACCATGTAATGGGAGGGAACTGAACACATACACAGGCCCCAGAGCAGAGCGGACCATCTATGTCATGGGAAGATGACTGGGAAGGCATTGGGAAGCGCTAAAACTTCAAGCAGGGGAGGAGCATGGTTATATCTGTATTTTAGAAGTATCATTTTTGTGTTAGCATGGTAGATGGGTTTGTGGAAAGCAAAAACAGGAGGATAAATTTCAGTATCAGAAGTTTATTGGATGGCTGTATACAAAATAATTTTGAAGGTCTGAAACACAGTAGTGACAGTAAGGATGTACAAAATGGAAATATTTGAGAATAAACTAGGCAAATTTTGTAAATGTTTGTTTTCAAGACAATTTACTTATGCTCATTAGAATTATTTCAATGTTCTCTTGCTATGTATGGATTATAGCATTTGGAACATAAGATCAATTTAAGCACACGTAAGTCAGCAATCTGAATAGGATTGTTAAAAGCTATAAAAAATTTTACTGCTGGGATTTGGGATGATTTCTAGTTGATATTTCTCATTCTATTTGAATCTATTGCTTTATATCCTTATAGTATGGTTTTTAGGAAATGTATTTCTGTTTTCCTAGAATTGTAAACATTTAGTTCTGTACTTCTCCTTTCTGGTTATGGCACCTATTATGAGATGGGACAAAATGATCCTTCTCAGTTCACCGAATGGAAAATGAGACCAAAAAACCCCAGAAAACCCACCACATTATTTACCTAAGGCTTTGAAGGTATTCACTGATGGAATTATGGCTCAGACACAAATTTTCTAATGCCTGTTCTAACTCTTCTCAATAGACCACTGATTGAGTTATCTTCTTCCTGAATATTTCCCCTAAATGCTATACACTTGTGAAAAAATTATTTTAGGGAAATAATATTTTTTGATAAAGTATAGTTAGTAAACATAGAACACATGCCTAGTAACTGCCGAAAAATGTCTCATGATCCTTGTGTAAGAACTAATTAAAACCAGTAATATTATTTGTTTTGCTTACTAAAAACAAAGAAGTCTCAGAAAGGAGAAAATTAGTTCTCTGTAAAGGGATATATATTGCTTTGTAATTTTATCCCTGTATCATTTACCATATGTAGATTGGTTAAATGTTTTGGTTTTAGTTAAAATTTGACAAAGCAAATACAACTGAGATCACATTATGAGTAAGAAGTGGAAAATTCATGATATTTTATAACACTTTAATTAACAATTAAGTTATCAAGTTCTTTATTTGTGAGCTTTTTGAAATGTTTTCAGCCTAAAAGAAGCCTACATTATATTTTAGAAAATACCAATAAAGGATAGACTTAGCTTTTTAAAAAGATTATTTTAGCATTTTATTTGTTCTTTCATTTGAGAGGTACTCTCACCAAAAATATGTCTTTTTCTGCTGTGTTATTTATTTATTTTTAAAAGATATTATTTATTCATTTTGGAAAGACAGAGAGAGGGAGAGTACAAGCGGGAGAGGGGAAGAGGCAGAGGAAGAGAGAGAATCCCAGGCAGACTCTGTGCTGCGCACTGAGCGTGGAGCCCTGCACTGGGCCCAATCTCACAACCATGAGATCATGACCTGAGCCAAAACCAAGAGTCAGACACTCAACCAACTGAGCCACCCAGGCACCCCTCTCTGTGTTATTTATTGTCTACTATGCATATTCTCAGGTTTCTTTTAATCCAGTGTATAGATTCAAAGATAGAATCATCCTGTTCCAGGTCTCTAAAATTGAAAAACCAAATGAGTGATTGTGAAGAGTGATTCACTGCCAATAAAGTAGAGAGGAGTTCCTTGTGCTTTCACAGGTTATCATCAGTATGGGCATCAGATAAGATTTCTTTTCATCTTCGGTCACACAGGGCTTCTTACAAGGAAGATAATAAATGCTAGAATAATTTGCTTGACCCATGTTACCTGTCAACACTTTCACACATGAGATTGTTGAATATTAACTAGGACAACAGTTTTCTAGAACATTTCTCTATCAGTTATCCTTTTTCTCTCACTCTCTCACTTATCTTTTTAAAAATCATAACCTGAAAAAAAATTATAGCCTGTGTAGAGGAAAAGACATTACAACCCAGTTAAGAATTCTTTTTTTTTTTTTAAGATTTTATTTATTTATTTGACAGAGAGAGACAGCCAGCGAGAGAGGGAACACAAGCAGGGCGAGTGGGAGAGGAAGAAGCAGGCTCCTAGCAGAGAAGCCTGATGTGGGGCTTGATCCCAGAACGCTGGGATCACGCCCTGAGCCGAAGGCAGACACTTAACAACTGCACCACCCAGGCACCCCCAGTTAAGAATTCTTGCTCCTGTTTTCAAATGAAATAAGCTCTGTGATAAAAAGTGGAAAGAAAAAAATCTTACAATGAAAGTGTTGCTGAAAAGATAAAACAAATTACGTTGAATTTATTGCTAAAGCAAGTTTTATATAATTTTTTTGGGAAAAGAATATTTTGCTGTATATGTCATTTTTATATTTTATTTGTTTTGTTATTTTTAAAGATTTTATTTATTTATTTTAGAGAGATGGGGAGAGAGGGAGTGTGTGTGCAGGGGGGAGGGGCAGAGGGAGAGGGAGAATCTCAAGCTCTGAGCATGGAGTCTGATGTGGAACTCTACCTCCTAACCCTAAGATCATGACCTGAGAGCCGAAATCAAGTTAGACGTTTAACTCACTGAGCTGCCTAGGCACACCTCATTTTATATTTCAATTAAGACTTCGGTTTACAAACCTAGGGAAACTCAGCACAATTATTATTTTAATAGTATGTTGGA
This sequence comes from Ursus americanus, assembly GCF_024610735.1. Lineage (NCBI taxonomy): Eukaryota > Metazoa > Chordata > Mammalia > Carnivora > Ursidae > Ursus > Ursus americanus. The sequence continues at coordinate 50,996,760 of NC_142139.1, read as the reverse complement.
AATTACTTAAATGGTGCAGAAACATTATATAGAATCAATGAAGCATCCTTGGGAACGTTATGAATATATCTACTTTAGCAAAGAAGAGTGGAAAAGAGATAGCCTAGAGAGTAGTAATGACTAGCAATAATCAATAGCAATAAGTAGCAGTAATTAAACACTATGATCTAACTCAGGGCATCATCCATGAGATCTTTATTAATCAAGACATTTACCAGTATATGAATTGCTGGAAAACTGCAGCATTACAACTATACTGAAGTTGAATTTTTAGCATTGACATCTTTATTATTAGTACAATGCAGAATTATAGATCTCAATAAATTCTAGTCATAAGTTAGCTTTAGTTACTAGTATCAGATTTCAGTTGTCCCTAATAACTCAAAGTTACACTGTGTGTAAAAATAAAAGTCTATATAGAACTTCAGTAAAAGCTCAGAAAAGATTTATAATTTTTTATTAGTTTAAAACCCAGTAAGAGGAAACTCTAAAGTGACCATAAAGCTTAGAAACCATATTTGAAGTGTCACTGGTCTATATTTATAGAACTTTATTAATGGTCTGGTCTGTCAGATTCACTTTAGTTCTGAAATTATCTCATTTTTTAAATGATGAAAACAAGACTGCAAGTGTTTTAATTCTGGATCCAGGGAACAGGCCAGAGAGTTCAAGAGCCAGGATGAAGCCACAGATTGTAGTCTGGGTCTCCTGTGCTGCACAACAGGATAATAAGTTAGGTTTCACTGTCATGGAAATTGTTGAAATAAAAAGATTTTGGAGACCTTAAGATTTGTACTTTACTTAGTTTCACTATTTTTACCTTATTAAGGTGGTTAAAATGATTCTGATATCCTAAATATATCACATTTTCCATGAAACATAAATGTAAACAGTCTATTTCTCTTTTTACTTTTTTATTCTTCTTCTTTATAGTAGCATAAGAATCCTGAGATTTTACATTTAAAATTTTATTTGGAAAAACATTTTCCTTTTTACTCAATAAATATATGAGTGCTTGTTACATGAAAAATAATTAGCTAGATATGGGGGTTGGTGGCACAAAGATTAGTAAAACATGAATAGTGTTCTCAAAGTACTTAATGGAGTGAGTATAAGGATAATATGTTTTCTTTTTATAGTCAGCAGAATTTTCAGATGTATATGTTGGTGTATTAGAATTTACTATAACAATTCATTTTAGAATTTCTGAAATACTAAACTTTGAATTTTATTATTTGATATCGAATGGTTAAAACCATGCTATTCTCCTTTCTTTTGAAAGCCTATTAAATGTTCATAGAACATGGCCTTAACATTTTGATTTTAATTAATAGTATCCTGCTAAATTTTATTGTAGAATGACAGCATATAATTAAGAGATGTAGTGTGTGAGTGTGAAAAGTTAATTAACTGCAAGATTTTGACAGACACCAGGTAATTAAAAATTAAAATGAAAATAGTTTTTTAAAAAAATTTAATTATGCTTTATTTCATATTATGAGGCTAAGAAAAGTGAAAGGGGATGTTTTGCATTAGCTAGATTTGCTCATCCATCATGGTAGTTCTCACATTATGCTCCCAATGAAGTTGTAATGCACTTCCCACCTGCAGTGCCCTTAATCTGTTTCTGAAAGTAATTTTAGAAATTAGAATACTGCTGTGGCATTAAAGTTTAATACTTTGTTGGCACCATAGGCAGAAACCACTAAAAGAAAAAAAAAAAACCTACAAAATCGAAACTAAAATTATATTTCTTACCCTCTTACCCTTTTCTCTTTTCACGAAGAAATGGAACTTGCATGTAATACAGTCATGAGGACAAACAATTTAATTTATGACTCACTATAATGCTCTGGGAGCTTTAGCTATTCCTCATTATGTCTTGATCTCAGTTCCCTGATATTTTAATTTTGTTGAGGATTCTGATTGATGTTGCCTAATTTTGAAGGAGCTCATTCTTGTGAATCAGGGACCCATGATCATCAAGATCTTTAAAATGGGCTTTTGTCTAGTGCATACTGAAATCTTTAGACCACTAACACCAGTTCTTTAGGACTTCTGACCACAAAAATAAGATTTCCTGGGTATGTGAATAAGAGCCTCTTGCTTTTTAAGGGCAGCTTGGCAAGCACTAGACTACTGGTCTGAATGCTACAGGTCTCCTTTTAGAACTTTAGTTGACAAGTGCTGGAAGATCCGTGACAGCATTTATTTTTTCATCAAATATTTATTGTTTACTATGTTATGATTATTATTCTAACACTGAAGATGAAATAATGAGGAGACATGGTAACTGCCCTCATAGAACACCCATTAGATTGCCAGTACTTACATGGACAGAAGCCATCTTGATACATGAAGTGAAATTCATTCATTCTATTGAAGACAAGCCTGTTAAGAGGTATCTTCCCTTTGTCTTTCTCAGAAACTCAAATTTTGTCTAGAAACTTTTCATTTGGAAAGTGTCAACTGGACGATAAAAATCATTGGCGTAGTAGCTGAATGCCCCTAGTGTGGGCCAATGTTCTGAGTAATTTCTTTTAAAGGAAGATTCTTTTTTTTTTAAGATTTTATTTATTTATTAGAGAGAGAGAGAGTGAGAGAGCATGAATAGGGGGAGGGGCAGAGCAAGAAGCAGGCTCCCCACTGAGTAGGGAGCTCAATGCGGTACTTGATCCCAAGAACTCTTAATAGCCTGGAGTCGAATCTACCTTCACCAGCTTTATTAAATGTTTGTATTTTAAAATTCTAAAGTTTATTATATTTTAAAGCATTAGTTGGTTTTAGAGAAAAATGTGAAGAAATCTACTTGCCTCAACTTTCTAATTCATTACATGTTATAAAACTGTATCAAATAGTGATTTTCAGAACAAGTACAAAATCCCATTTTTAGTATAAACTTGATTAATTCTGTAATTGTATATAGAAAAGGGACAGACCTTAGAGCCATTGTTCAAAATTGCACTTCTGAAAGCAATAAATAAATAAATAAATAAATAAATAAATAAATAAATAACAGTATTTCCAACAAATTTATAGAAAGAGTTGCAGAGGTAATTACAAATATACTCAGAAAGTAGAACATGTTATTGGTGAAGTTTCTTTGTTAAATAATACTGCTCAGTGCAACACTATATTAGTGATACACGTAGAAAAGTAATTACTTTTTAATATGTATTCTAATGGACATTTGGTTTTATAGCTGGACTAATCAACTGATGTGCAGATTAAGAATCAGCTCTTTTTGTAAAGATTTATTTATTTATTTGAGAGAGAGAAAGAGAGGGCAAATGAGCAGGGGGAGGGTCAAAGGGAGAAGGAGAGCATCTCAAGCAGACTCCCTGCTGAGCACGGAGCCCAACGCAGGGCTCAAACTCATGACCCTGAGATCATGACCTGAACCTGAGTTCATGACCTGAGCCTAAGAGTTGGACACTTAACCGTTTGAGCCACCTAGGCGCCCCCAGAGTCAGCTCTTGACATGTGTGAAACAGAGTATAGAAGCAGATCTGTACCTTGACCCACAGCAGGTTTGCAGATGTCCTGGAACAAAACTGTCCAAGCTTTTTGCTCAGGTGTATGGAAATACCAGAACTAAGGGGAATATTTCTCAATGCACAATACATCCAGTACCCATAAATAGTGGTCAGATGCTGAGAGCTTGAGTAAGATTAGAAGATAACATGCATTTACACTCAAATGATGATGGCTTCCGTCATAGTTTAAGGCAATTTGAAACCATTTCCAATCATTTTTAATAAAAACTTTTTAAATATATTCTTTTACAAAGACAAAACATGCTTTTGACACACTTAGGCATCCTTGACCTGATCTTTGATCATGCCTTTGGACATACTCTCCCTCCTAGCATTGAGATTTAGTCACATACATGCAAGGCCCTGTCCAAGGTAAGGTATTGGAGAATATCTCTTGTATTATAAGAAACTGATAATATCTAACTCATTAAATGGTAGGATATAAGAATGAACTCCTCTGAGATCTCTAGCTAAAACCTAAGAGTCCCGATAGCTCAGCATTGCCCTGAGGGTTTTACTCATGTAGGCCTCTTCTACTAAGAAAGATCTATAGAGGCATAGATCTGAGCAAATCTTAGTTTTTAATTAGAAGTGAGAGGTCTCTTTCTTTTCTCAGATCCTACTGTTTCCGTTTTAAGAAGGATGTGACAGTAGAGACAGAGAAGGCAAAAAGCTTCCTTCCAAACAAGTACCAATAAAAGGAACTGGCCTGTAGAGTGGATCACTGTTTGAATGACAGTTGATAGCAAGAAGTTAGGAGTGAGCAAAGTATCTTTTCTCAGACTTTCATACAACTCGGTCACATTGAGCCTGGCTAACAACAGTATAAGTTCTTTTAGGATGGCAGGTTTTTGAAGGGAGAGCCATATACTAATATAACGATCAATAGAAGCAATTTTTCTATTCTTGAGGATATTCTAAACACAGGTTAGGCACATGATTCACTTTGGTGGTTGTGAGGCTTCAGGATTACTCGATGTTTTCAAAGATTATTGAAACCAGAAATCAACATTTGTCCTATTAAGCCTGCAGCTAAAATAACAGACTATTGAAAGGAAATGCAGATTTTTTTTGTAACTAGGCCTACTGTTTCCTGAAATATAAAAAGAATTTTAGTATTTATTTTCCCTGAAAGTGACTTATTTTTGTATATTCTCACCTCAATGAGGAAAATTTTATATCTTTATCACCCCAGAGTTAGTAGCAAACTTTATATAAATAGATCTTCCTTTAGAAGAACCAAGACTCAGGTGACATGAAAACAAGGATGAAACTTAATTGTTGAAATACATTGCTTTTCAACAATTCGTACGTCTCAAAGGACATAATGTTTCAAAGGGTAGATGGTTCTGTAATAAAACCCGTTGTGCTAATACATGGCAACGTTAGATAAGACCTCTTTGCTGTGCGCAGAACTTAGAGACTGATTAACCTTGGAAAGAAATTTTCTTAATGAGGTTATTGAATATAGTAATTGCAATATTTTTGCTATTTAAATAAAAGCTAAATTCAATAAAATAAGCATTCACCCAAATGCCTTATGTGTGCTATATGTTTATCACATAATATCAGCATTAGAGCCTTAATCAAACTAATTTAGTATGCTAATACAACATAAAGCAAATCCAAACAGAAATAAGCTTCAGAGTAGGGATTTATCTGGTGTTTTTGCCTGTTCTTAGCACTCATCCTGGTTATCTAAATAATTCTTAAAGAATTTACGAGGGCAACAAAATTTGTTTAGGATGACTTATACTGTGTAATACCAATATGATTTTTAAATTTTATTTTGCTTTTTAATTTTATTTTGTACATTTTAAAAATTGTGGTCATATACACACAAAATTTACCATTCTCACCATTTTTATGTATCCAGCTCAGTGGCGTTGAGTACTCTCACTTGTGCTGCCATCACCACATCCATGCACAGGACTTTGATCATCTTGCTATACTAAGATTTTTATACAACACACTCTGTGCTGGTTTGGGTATTAGTGTCCAGTTCATAATCACTATGAAGCTTGGGCTGTCTCCAGGCATTGTGGCTAGCTTAAGACAAAAGGGACAACAGATCGGTTCAGGCTCAGTTCTCTCTTGTGTATGCCAGATGGTCAGCTCAACATCAGAAGTCCATTGGTGCTTCCAGAGCCAAACTGCCAAGAGAGTAATGTTTGATTATGTCTGTGCTTAAGGATATTATTCTACACTGAGTTTTAAACCAACTCATTCTGTGGAAGGTTTTGCTTTCTGTCATTAGGCTAGGCAAGCTTCTGGCTGCTGTTTAGCATTGGTATAACCTTTCTCGCTGCTTTCTTCAGTGCAGATTATATCCTTTTGTGTATGTAACTTAACAATGGTGGTGTAACTCTTGGTAGAAAGGAAGAGTGGCTTTCTCCTTGTTGTGGAAGCTAAGAGTTGATTCCCAATCAGTAAGTAGGAAGCAGGGAAAGTTGAAGTAAAGTGTGTAGTAATAGCACATAGTATTCGCTGGAGATGTTATTTTTCTCAGTTTATTTCAAATCAAATCTTGCAAGTTTATGCAATCGGTGGGTGGTGGGAAGAGAGAGAAATTGTAAATGGAAACTAAAGAGCAGTTTAGGAGAAAATTGGAAACTATACAGAAATTTGTTTCCAGAAAGACTATTGTTATTGTTGAATAAACCAGCTTTACATTTTAGTGAGTCTCTGCCCTTGTTTTTACTGAGCAAATATCTATATCTGAATCTGTTTTTCCATTTCTAGTGGTTTCCCATTACTCTCAGAAAAAAGTCCAGACTCCATACCTGACTTTCAAAATTCCCCAACAGGTTAGGAATTTCTTTTTGGGGCATTCTTTCTTCCCTCTTCTTTCTTTCCCTTTCAGTTGGCTAAAAAAAAGTAATTTTCTTTCCTGCCTCTGTTTAAATGTCGCTTTCTTGTGAAAGTATTTTACCCCTCCTCCACACCTCCTGGTGTGTGCTCTCATAAAACCATGAACTTTGTTTCTCATGAAGTTCGTTGCACGTTATTTAACTCAGAGTTCTGATTGGCTTTCTTCTCTGCTATATGTTATATTCTATGATGGCAGTTACCTGTAATTTTTTCAGCGCTCCATCACCCAGCACAGGTCTGGCTTATGACATCAGCCTGGAATGCTGTTAAAGGTGTAGATGTAAAAAATGTGACAGTAAAAGTGCTGAAAGAAGACATGGGGTATTTCCTTTGTAACCTTGGAGTGAGATGGCTTTTCTAACTCTGATTCAAAATGGAGAAGACCAGAAGAAAAGATTGATGATTTTGACCACATAAAAATTAGAAACTTGTACATAACAAGAAATCCCATAAACAAAGCAAAAAAGCAGATGGCAAACTGGGGAAAAGATTTTCTACTCTTATTACAGACAAAGGGTTGTAAAGAAATAGAACAACATCTCAGTGAATCAAAGAACAAAGCATTTGAACAAAGAGTTCTTCAACGTATTTTTCATACAGAGCATTGGGAGAGTTCAAAGGTTGGCAATACACTCTTTTGGTGAAACTGTGGGGAAACAGGCGTTCTCCTATCTTCATGATGGAGTATATGTTTGAGCGTTCCCTATAGAGGATAACTTTGAGTAACTCTTAAGGTTGTAAATGGACTCAGTAATCCCTCTTTTGAGTATTTAACTTAGAGATAAATTACACAATCAAAGAAGGACATGGCACTAAGTTATTCATTTTAGCATTGTTTTTAATAACAAAAGATTTGAAATAAACCACCTGTTAGGTTCGATAGGTCACAGGTTAAATAAATTATGGTGCATCTCTATTATTAAACGCTATGTATGAGAGAATGGAGAAGCTGTCTGTGTTTTAAAACGGGCAGGTTTCCAAGTTTTATTGTTTCAAATAAAGTTTTTAAATTGTATGTACAGCATAGAATATTATCTTAGGTATCAAAAGGGGTAACTCTATACCTTCATATTTGACTATTTTGTGTATAGCATCTCATGAAGAATATAAGAAAATAATGAGTGTGATTACCTAGAGTGAATGGGGAGACACTGAGTGGATGGGAACAGGGATGTGAGGTGAGTTTTTCAATGTATACTGCTTTTAACTTTTTTAGTTTTTGAACCTTACAGTCATATTACCTATTAAAATTCAATAATAAAACAATTAGAGAAAGAAAAATGTTGGAAGCTTTATTGGAAGCTTTAAAAATAGTAACTACGAGGAAAGTATAGGAAGTAAGCTTGTTTATACCAGACAGGGAAGTTAAGGTAAATGGGCAATAGTCTTAGAGCTTAAATTCTTTGACTCAAAAATGAGAGATTTAGACCTTGATCTCTTGGTCACTTCAAAATCTGATACCTTATCGTTTGTCAGGAAGGGTTTTTATAAGAGCCCTTTAGAAGTGTTATATCCCGATATTTTCTGCCTCCATTAAGAATAGCACAAAGTGGTGTGGGCTTAAATTTTCAAAGGAAAAAATATGGTAGTGGATTTGAGAGAATTTCAAATTGTTCATTTCTGATAACAACAGTCTTGACTGACACATATTGGACATTACTATGCAGTTGACTTTGAGAGCATCCTCTTTGTTTAACTTAAAATTAATTTAATTATAAATAACATATATGATTATTGTAAAGCTTGTAGTAGTATAAGAGTATGTAAAGTTAGAAAAAATATTTCAACTTCTTCAGTCCTACTCTGTAAAAGTAATTATCGTAACTTTTTTCATGCAGCAGACATGTATGTACTAAAAATATGTGCATATTGTGCATTATGGAAATACAGAAAAGAAGGAAAAAGAGAGAAAGAGAAAGAAAAAGAAAAAGGAAAGGGAAAAGAAAGGGAAGGGAAGGGGGAAGGAAAGAGAGAGGGGGGAAAAGAGAAAGTTTTCTTTGCAAAAGAAATGAGCTTATTATACAATTCTTTGCAGATTGTTTTTTTCACTCATACATATGGCTTGTTTAACCTTCCTGTACATCTACCTCAGAAGATATGTTATATATGATTTTGCTTTTTGAAATTGAGTAATGTATTACTCATACCTTAAGGTGACTTTATTTTTGCAAATACTTATTTTTGTGAACATTAATGGGATAAAATTTTGCCCTATTATCTATTAGTAAAATTAGTAGTTAAATGTATGATATTTATATATCAGTATATATACATATTGTGTGAAATTGATGAATATAAATCTACTTGTGTAGACTGGAAGCTCCATGAAGGCAGAGATTGTATCTCTTTTTTGCTCATCATTTTTATCTCCACCTCTGAGCCTAATTTTTGGCCCGTACTAAGGCCCGAAGGTATATCGATCACGTGCCTGAGCTACAAATAACTCCATGGTAAAGAGTATATGGGCAAATGAAAGAACTTCAGTTTGAGGGCACAGAGGAGGCATCATAAGATAATTCTGAGATTTTACAAAATAGAATCCCCAAATAAAATGACTTCAAAGTTACTTATTTCCATGGTAGTTTTTAAATGAAGTTCCTATAATGAGCAGTGCTAAACGGTGATGCTTCTTTGGGAAGGTGATTATATTTTTTGCACCATCAAATGTGCTAAGTGCTGCTAAGAACTCGACAATATAGTCTTAACTCCAAGATTTTCTATAAATAACGTAGATTATTGTTCCTTAGATCTGTCAGCTTTTTTATGCATTGCTGCAGCACAATTCACGAAGGACTATTATTTTTAAGTCTTGTGTCAAGTTAATGTATTTTAGCTAAGGACTATGTCATAGCTTCTTGAAATTCCATTTGTAGTATCACATTACAAATTCCCTCAATGTAAACAGAATTAAATCATTTGCCAGCATCAGGTTTCTCTCTTGGGACTCAATCATGCATACCACCTACAAAAGATGATACGTTTGTATAATTAAGACTTTAGGTAAAAGGCATGTTTTCTCTTCTTTTTCTATGAAACTCATTAAAATGGACCAAAGAACAAAATCCACAAATAAGCATTCCATCGGCAATGAGATGCTTAACAGCTACAAAACACTGGGAAGTAATCATAAAGGCATTAAAATTTCTACAAATCAGGGTCCCTTTAGATATCTGTTCTTTTCCCTCGAGGGCACTGTGCAGTGGGAGATAGGCACAGATTAATAAAATGAATAAAGGAAAGGTAATGTAGACAGGATTAAAAAGGTATACTATGTACAGTTATATATACCTTACCTTACATACTACATAATATATATATAGTATGGGCATTGTGTGTGTGCGTATACCAAAGTGATACACATATAAGTGTGTATACCAAAGTGATACAAAAGAGATACACAAGGGGCGCCTGGGTGGCACAGCGGTTAGGCGGCTGCCTTTGGCTCAGGGCGTGATCCCAGCGTTATGGGATCGAGCCCCACATCAGGCTCCTCTGCTATGAGCCTGCTTCTTCCTCTCCCACTCCCCCTGCTTGTGTTCCCTCTCTCACTGGCGGTCTCTATCTCCGTCGAATAAATAAATAAAAAATCTTTAAAAAAAAAAAGATACACAAGACCATGTTGGGAGCTAACACTTGAAGGCTGAGTAGGAGTTAATTAGTCAAAGAAGAAGGGTTATGTATTTGAGGCAGAGGAAGTACCAAGCAAATACATTGTGGAGATGAAAAGTTGGTGGGTATGAGGACTTAAGAAGGGCACAGGTGGCTGATATGGGAGAAGGGGACTCAGCCTTATGGGAGTTTGCAGGCCATATTAAAATTTTGCTTTTATCCTAAGAGTAATGGGACTCTAGTGCAGGATTTTAAATACAAAAATGAGATTATGAGAATTTTATTTTGAGAAGATTTCTTTGGCTGCAGAATTAAAAACGAGTTGTAGGGAGGCAAGTGTTGCCTAGAATGGATGCAAGTAGCCCAGGAAGAAGACTATTAAATGGTTCAGGTGAGAGAGATGACAGGTAGGACCAGTACAGTAGAGATAGAGATGGTAAGTGGACATTGCAATTCTAATGGCATTTGTCCCTTAAATACTAAATTCTATATCAGTCTAAATTTTATTACTTACTAAATTTTACTTTATAAGTAGTAAAATTTAGTGGTGCCTGGGTGACTCAGACAGTTAAGTGTCCGACTCTTGACTTAGGCTCCGGTCTTGATCTCAGGGTCGTGAGATCTAGCCCCGCATTGGGTTCCACTTTCAGCGTGGAGTCATTTTGAAAGTCTTTCTCCTTCTCCCTCTCCCCTCCCTCCACTCTTGTGCTCGTTCTATCACTCTCTAAAATAAACCCATAAAATCTTAAAAAAGTAGTAAGATTTAGAATGACTTATAAACCTAATTTATTCCTGAGGATTAGGGTGAATTAAGCACACCTGCATATTTGTTGTCTTGATGTAAATAAAAGTTTGGTATCTGCTTAAAGATGACATATCACTGTCTCTTTTGCTACATAAACCCCTTGTGAAATGAAGAATAATCATGCCAGCTATCATATTGTAATAAGCCTTAAGCCTCAAACTCTTCTATTGTTACTAGATGCTGTATAATTTTCACAGTCTGTGCAGCCCTAAGTTATAATTTAACAATTATTAGATGGACATTAAATAGACGTCAGATTACAATTTCATATGATTGACCTTCTTGAAAGATTAGTTCAGCTAATCTTCAGTTTTACAAACTGTAATGTAAAAGTTCAAGTGACAAAAAATTCTTCATCTTTTCTTCAAATATAACACATGCTGAATCTAATAAATCTGTATTTATTACATCTAATACAATTCTTATCAGAGCAAGAGCCATAATTCAACACAAATTCTTAACTTAAAAAAAGTATATATATATGCCTAATCATGAAATTTTTGACAATTATACTTCAGAAAAATTTCATTTGTCTTTTTATTTCAGTGCTCTCATTACTAAAAGATGTGACCTTTTTCAGCATTCTGTGATTTCAGTCAAGAAATAGTTATTCAGCACTTATGGTGTATAAATAGTAGTCATTGTTGGAGATTCAGTGATGACGGAAGCAAAATATCCAACATGGAGAGTTTTACCATCTAGCATGGAGTTCTGTTTTGCTAGTCTGTCCTTGCCGTAAACAATCAGCCAGTATTCAAATTTTCCTTCCACTGGAAATTACTGAAATATTCTTAGGCTGAGCAAAACTTTCTTCTCAGTACTTTTCCCATCCTGTTCAGTCTTTTTATGGGTTATAGACCATCTAATTGTTTTTCGGCAAATCGAAGTTTTCTTTTGAGAGAAAAAATTCTCCTAGAGATTTTAACAGATGGAGAGTAATTAACTACAAATGAGAAGACGTATTAATAGTATCTTATAAAAAGGACATTTGTCATAATAGCCTTTCAGAATACATGTGTGAAGTTTTCTCATTAAAGTGGCCTTTATAGCATGTGTAAATGTGTGCATGAGTGCACGTGTGTGTGTGTGTGTGTGTTTTAATTCCTGGCGATTAATTCTTATAGTTGACTTTTATGTTATCCCCTAATTGTAATTAGGACAATCACATTTTTCAATGGTTTCTGTAACCATTTTGGGGACATTTTGTGACTTTGAAACTATTCAATATTATTATACAATATACTGTTTCACAATCCGTATAAACTTACTACTTTTTCCCTTTATTTGTTTGAGTATTACATATTTTGCCCTGTGAACATGGCTATGAGAAATTGATACTCAAAGAAATTACAACACAGGGCTACTGAAAAGGATTGCTTATTAATACTTAATAATTTTTGCTTAGGTTTAACAAGAGTCTACTATGTACAAGACCCTGTGCTAAGTGATTTTCTTAAAAATTAGTTTTACTAGAAGGAAGAGGCTGTGACTTTATCCTTCCCCCATCACCTGCTGCTTCCACTCCCTGGGGTTATGCACCAGGTATCCAGTGGTTGAAACTGCTTGTGTAGCCAAGAGACTCCTAGGGGTAGTGCCAGGGGGAGAATGTATTCTCTTCCTAAACCGCACCACCAGCCAGTATAGGGAAAGTTGGTCCTCTGTGCTTTTCTTCTCTGTGAACTCAGGCCCTGAACTTAATCTCTTATTCTTATTACCATCATTTTGCTTTGAAAAAAAAAAAAAAAGCCAACAAACAACTGTGATGCCAAATTTTTCAACTCCTGGGAGAAATGTTTATTTCTTTGTAATTTTCATTTTCCCTAGGCTTGTAGTATGATTATTGTTTTACGACATTTTCCCCACCTAGAGCCGTCTGTCTTTGAAACTTTAACTCCTGTAATTAAATGTACCACTTTTTTTTGAAATGTCAAAATTTCATTATTATTTGGCATAAATCTTTATTTTAAAAGAAAAACCACTAACCTCTCCAAACATGATATAATATTAAAAACTGTAGCAATGTTTAAATTTTCATTTACAAAATGGTACTACCAGTAATCAGTGGGAGGCACAGAGCACACATCACTTACTGCCTGAGCTTCTTAGGTCTGATGGGAAGTACATAAATAATTATAATTGTTTTTCTGTTATCTCATTAATTCGAATTGTTGAATCAATGGTGATAAGGCAACCCCACTGACATTGTATACCCTTCTTGAACTCCTTCCTGCAGCTACGCTGGCTTATCCACCTTCCTTCAGAGAACCTGATCTCTCCTGGACCCATAACTTTGCTTTTGCTCTTTGACCTTTCCTTTAGGTATCCCTCGGTTTGGCCTCTGTGTAAGTGTCCCCTTTATCCCCCAGAGGCTTTGCTATCTACTCTGGCTGTATCAGTGAGGGGCCAAGGCACCTCCAAGCCAAAACTACCTTGTATAAAGACTTTCTCCCTTTGTTAACAACACTCTGCACAATAATTACAAGCAAGATGATGCAACCTTATTGATTATAGTGGAGTATATTAATTTAGAAACATGTTCTGTATTTGAATTATGAATGTATTTGGGTTCAAGAATGTATTTTCAGAATACTGAAATCTTTTTAGGTCATACTAATACCTCTTGGTATTAAAAAGTGTCTTAAAACTTGGTCTTAAGCGAGTTGGTAAAGAGGTCTTTTAAAAAATATCTTATCAACAGACTGGTATTTTAAATCATTCTTAATCCTATTTCCCAGTAAGTGTAGGTTCCTTTTTTTTTTTTTTTTTTTTTTGGTGATTGGCTTGAGAAAGATTGATGGATAAGACTATTACTGGGTTATTGAAGCCCACATGAAAATAATTTAGAAAAGGTTTATATGGCCTATTGGTCAGAGTTCTCAAGAGAAACAGAACCCATAGAGTTGATGTCTCAGTCTTGAGTCTGAAGGCAGTCTGGAGGCGCAATTCCTTCCTTTTCTGGGGATCTCAGTCTTTTCACATAAACCTTCAATTTATTGAGTGAAGCCCACCCACCTTACGGATGGTATCTCTGCTCATTCTACTGACTTAAATGTTAATCCCATCTAAAAAATAGCTTCACAGCAACAGACTGGTATTTGACTAAACAACTGTGTACCATCACATAGTCAAATTGACACATAAAATTAACCATCACAGTAGGGTCTTATGAAAAATGAATTATAGACTTTATATTGCTTAGAAAAAAAGAGGTACAGTCAAAAACTATGAAGAAAACCTAAATTTTATCATTAGAACTATTAACTTGGGCACGTGTGGGGAAATAAGGGACAAGATTGTAGGAAACTGTATCTGGATTTAGACCTTGAAGGTTTAAGTTTTTTTTAGTTTTTTTTTCTAATTTTATTACTGAAGTATAGTTGACATACATTTTATTAGCTTTTATAAACATAAATTATGGAGAATTTTGTAATAACAGTATAGTGATTGCAATGATATTAATTGCTAGTCACATATTCCACATTGATTATCTCATTTCATTTTCACAAGTCTAAAGTAGACACTAGTATTATCTCTACCATCAAGATGAGAAAATTGTTGCCCAATTAGGTTGTGACTTGTGCTAGCTTACAGAGACAGTAAGAAGTAGAGCTAGGATCATTATTGCATGTGTTCAGGATCTTCTGCACCTATCACGGTTGAAAACAAGTCCTAAATGAAAAGCTCTACAGTTTTTAGTCCTTACATACACCATCTAGATGGCCCGAGAGTGCATTATAGCCAATTTTTATAAGGAGAAGCCCCCTTTGCTCCAAATTATAAACAATTAGCTAGCTATTAATGCTTTTAAAAAAGATATGATTCTTTCTTCCTCATTAATAATGGCCAGAATTTGTTTTTCAGTCAATATTTTCTGTGAAGACTGTGGGGTATTAAGCACAGCTATACAACTAATTACTCTCATTAAGCAGTGTATCTATTAATACATTAGAACAACATAAGATCACTTTCAGTGTCACTTCTAACTCATGGAAAAAAGTTAATCCTTATAAACTTCATAAAAACACTTAGGTACTGATGTTTCATACCACCTTAGGAGTAAATGCCTAGAGAAACAATCTCAACAAATCCAGTAATAAGGTTGAGTTTGCTCTGCCAGCCTTTCTAATACTCTACCACTCCTCACCTTATGCTCTTGGCTGCAGTCACTCTCTGTTTTCTGAACACCATCATAGTTGGATTTCTAATACCTAACACAGTATCTGGTGCACAGTGCTTAACAACTAATTCTAGAAAAGAAGGAAGGAAGTTAGGGAAGAAAGAATATTCTCTAGAAACATTCACTTTTTGGCTCTGTATTATTACACTTCAGTCTATTCCCTTATTTATTATATACCACTCTTTTACTTGTGTAATTGGCGAGCGAGAAGCTGAAAGCCTATAGAAAGTGTATTAGTGTTCATGCAGGTGATTATGCATCAGTCAGCCCTCTTCCTGTATTGTCTTTCTGCATCTCTTGCTGTGGGTTTGTCACACCTTTTAAGGACCAAGATTGCACAATTGGATCTCAGCATGTGCTGAGCCATGGTGAGAAATGCTTATCTTTGGACTTTTATTTTCACACAGAAAGTAATATTGACTAGCATTTTCTAATGGACAGTTTTAGAAAGCTGGTTGACACTGTAACGTCAAATAATTTTTAAAATTATTTTTAAAAACCTCTCCAGAAATATTTCCTAGCCATAGAACGACACTTGGTATAAACTTGGGGAACATGTTAAGCATGAGAAAAGATAGACATTGCATATGTTATTTTAATCTAATAATTTGATCTGCTATTGTAAAAGTAATCTATATTGATGATATTCGGCTCAGAAGGTCAACCACATTCAGCTTTAGTTTGAAACTAATAACTAGAAGATGCATTTTGGTCTAAGTAAAATTGGGTAGCCAGTATTATAGCCAAAAGTTAATTTTATTTGTTCTCATTTAAATCCAATCATATTTGCCATTAGTTTTTTTTTTTTTTAAATATAGACTTCAAGAACAAATTACCTTCCAGGTGAAAAAATTAATCTGTTCTAGAACTTTTATTAAAATTACTCCCAGAAGTCTAAATGGAGATTTAAATGCAAAACCTAAATATTTGGTTTATTTTTCACTCATAACTTGCACATTGTACTTCATCAGTTTCAACTCCATTACATTTCAATTTTAAGAATTCTATGAAATAACTCTTATAGTGACATTTAAAAATATTGTCCTTTGTATAGTAATCAAACACACACAAAAAAATGGAACTTTAAGAAAATCATATACAGATATTTTTACCTTCTTTTTTGTCCTTTAATTTTCTTTAAAAAAGATCCTTGTGTGGGGATGGAGACAGTGAAATTGTGCTTTCTGTGTATATGGTGAAGAGGGTAGGAAAATATAGCTTTCTTTTTTTTTTTTTAAGATCTTATTTATTTATTTGAGAGAGGAAGAGAGAGAGGAAGAGAGAGTGTGTGCATGCATGGGTGGGGAGGAGCAGAGGAGGAGGGAGATGGAGAGAGAAAGAATGTGAAGCAGAATGGCACTGAGTGTGGAGCCCGACCTGGGGCTTGATCCTGTGACTGCAAGATCATGACCTGAGCCAAAACCAGGAGTCTGATGCTTAACCTACTGAAACACAGGCGCGCCAATAAACTTTCTATGGAGTTTATAACTTGCAAAGTTCTTTCTTCTACGGTCTAATATCCTTATGGATATAAATTACAGACTTGGAGGAGGTAAATTGACTTTTAACTCAGAAATTATTTTGTGTGCTTAATTGGAGATTCATGATTTTTTCAAAATAACTTGTCAAGGCCTATTTTGTATATTGGGAGACACTGGTGAAGAATAAATTTCTAGTCAGCTCACTGAGCTTTCAATAGCATGAGAAGCACAGGACAAGGCTTAAAGTTTTACACTAAGTCCTTATGAAAGAAAAGTTAACTTAGGCCTCTAGTGCTCAGAAAATGTTACTTTCTAATATTCATCCTGACTCAACTAGCATATAAGTGGTTACTAGAAGAGATACACTGTTTTTGCTGCTCATAAAATGATTATACCTCATAAATAAGAATGTGGTTTTCTTACAGGTTTTTATTTTATTATATTTGCCCAATTTACTCATCCTCTCTGTTCTAAGGCACCAGGTAAAAGAATGAAGCCACAGAGAGGACAAGGTTCTGTTCCAAGAGACTAGAGAGAGTGAGGAGTGATGGATAAACATGAGGTAGACAAGAAAGGAGCCATGAGTATGGGGAAATAGAAGTGATTAGTATAAAGGTTCCATATTGGACCGTGGTGTTTATATTTGGCCTTTTACTTCTACCCCATGGGTACTCGTGTGTTGGAGAGACCCGCTATGATGTAGAGACCATGGAACAGGCCAGATGGATGGAACCAACAGTAAATTCTACTGAATAGAATGGAATATTCCCTGGTCAAATCAGAATGTCGTTCTTAACCAGAGTAAACTAGAAAAAAAAAAAAACTAGAGAAATATGGAATTCATTATATCACCATTGTTTTCTTGAACTTACATTTGCATTTGGTTGAGAAATCTAAAGAGCAAAGTTTAAAGGGCCTGATGCATTTTTATTTTCTTAGCACTCATTTGCGATATAATGAGACATTTGAATGACAGGAAAGGTTGGTATGTTCAGGAACTTTGTAATGAGCTTTATTTTTAAACTTACTATTCTTTAAAAATATACATAAATTCCAGTTAGGCTTTGGATTCTAGTGTTCACCTTTCTTCATAAGACTTGGGAAAAACTAATGTTCCCTTATTATTTTTTCTTTTAATGGCATGAAAGTATACTTTGATAATATTTCTTATTTTTTACCTATTATTTGAAAACTATTCCTGGAGTCTTCTAATCACTTAATTCACTTAATATGATACAGTATAATAAGCGTTATGATCATATGTGGCCACTGGGCAATACATTTTCAAAGCAAGTGGGTGGACATAAATATTTATTATATTATTACTCTTTTGTGGGTATTGTTAATATTGCTTCATTATATAGTTGTTTTTCTAAGTCAAGAGTAAATTACAGTAATGGAAACATTCAACTTCATAATCACTCTCTCTGAACTATTTATGATGGAATTTACAAGCTTTTCAGTATTCTCATTGGAAAGAAACTATTGAAGTAAATGGAAAATGATAAATGTTTACTAAAAGGGCAGAAGTACTGTGAATTGCAAATTCATGCATAAGACAATAAGGCATTTTTTTCCTGGTAGGCTAATTATACTTATCATTCAATTAATTGCAATATTTATTGAGTGAAAGAATAAGCATTTTAAAACATTGGTTACATTAAAGGATAAAATTTTTTAAAAATTGGGATCTATATTAGAAACCAACAATAGCTAGTTATATAATTCTAAGTTGATGTCATCAGATTTTCTTTGACATCTTTATCAAAGTCCATATGAGCTATCATAATTACCCATGAACATTTGTAGCCTGTGAACAGGAATAAATTTTTCATGCTAATCTGCACATTATAATGGCTTCCCTCCTGTGTTCTAGATCACATTTCCTCTTACCTCTGCAGGGATTTGTTTTATCAGGTTTTGAACAAATTTCTTCCTGCCATTTAGCTAACTTTTACGTTTCCTACAAAATTCATTGTAAGGGTGATCTCTTCTAGTATTCTTTTTTTTTTTTTTAAATCTTATTTATGTATTTATTTATGTATTTATTTATGTATTTATTTATGTATTTATTTATTTATTTATTTATTTATTTATTTATTTATTTATTTATTTAACAGAGAGAGAGCAGCGGAGGGAGCGGAAGATGCAGACTCTCTGCTGAGCAGAGAGCCTGATGCGGGGCTCAATCCCAGGGCCCTGAATTCATGACCTGAGCAGAAGGCAGATGCATACTGACTAAACCACCCAGGTGCCTTAGTAATCTTAGGTTTAAATGGCTCTGCCCTGCTCTGCTCCTGTAGTACCACTGGGCATGAGTCTCCCATCACAATCATAAAAAAAATTACACTATGGTTAGTGATTCCCTGGGTAACCCTGATGGAATATAAGCTATTCCAGGGCAGGAACCATAAGTAAGCCAATATTCATCAAAGACTTATTAAGTGCTAGACGTGGTCATATACATTATCTCACTTAATCTTCACAGTTGTAGTGATTAGGGAAGATATTGCTTCTCTGTCCCAAGCTCGATAAACATTAGTTGATAATATTATTAATGACAATAATAATGTCCCTGGTAAGCCTGGGAGTATACAGGCTAAACAAATAAAAAAGTTATAAACTCTATCACCCATTTAATAGATAACATTGACATTTATAACAGACTCGAAAGGCATTTTTATTAAAGGCAGTTAATTCCTGCTAAGCTTCATGGGGAAATATACCTTTGCACATATGCTAAGGCTTTGTATAACCAACACAAAGTAGTTTAATTTATTATGCTTCTAGAATGACACACTGAAATTTTCTGCAAAATGAGTTTACTGTTTCCATCAAAATATGAGAATTTAAATTTTCATGCTAAGAGCTGGTTTGTGTTCATAGGACCTGAAGTGCTATCCTTTCAGTTTTTCCTTTTGTTTGGTTTTCCTGGACACCTGCCTTTATGGGAAGATAGCTGAGAATTTTGGCTTTCAAAATACACCTGAGTCCAATTAAGCAGGCGAGGAACACAGGGAGCAGTTTGAGTAAGAAAAACTGGCCAGGAAATGGCATATGAGACACTGTTGCTAAATGAGGGGTAAATGCATATTTGTGGAGGTGATAGATTTTTATTTCTCCAAGTGGTTTTAAATTGCTTGGCTATGCTGCTCTCTGGCTGAAAATGATGTGTAAGTTACTAAGTGAGTGAGTCATTCTCATAAGTACAGATGGTAAGAGGGGAAGGTTTGGGCCACTGAACCAAATTACCCATGGTACAGCAATACAAAAACCAGTGTCCAGCAGTCTTGGTGGTCATGTTTGTACAATTTTCTTTTTAATAAATACTTTCTTTTAAATATGCTGGAAACTCTTTGCTTTTATAACTATGTTACATCCATTTAATGTTGCATCTATAAGTTACAATTCTCTTGTTGAGGTTTATGAATTATCATTATCCCAACAGAATACTTTTTAAAATTAAGAACAAGTTTAGAGACTATTTTCTTTGTAATCTATGGTCTGTCTTTTTAAAACACTCAGCATTTTGATACAAGATTTTTTGGATAACTTGATTATATACATGAAGAAATAATGAAAAGCCTTAAACTAGATTCACACTTCATTTGGACTTTGATGGAATTTTATTAACCTGAACAAGCTCACCAAAAACATGACTGTATATTTATCATCTTGTGCGTGAAATAAGGGTGCCAGAGGAAAAGGCATGAAAAAACAAAAGGAACACTTCAAAGGCAGGACTCCTGATTAGGCTGATGGAATTCTATCCCCAGGTTGATTTTTGATAGGCATAAAATTCTTTGAAATTCTTATCCCAAATTCCAGTGAGAGTGTGTCTTGTTAAGAGCTGCGCCTCAGTCTCTGTTCCTTGCATGAATTAATTTCTAAAAACTCTTTGCAAATGAGTGGTTCCTTATTTGCTGAGTATATTCAGCCTGTGTACTTTCATATGTGAGTCAAGCACACATGAAAGGCCAAAAGCAACTAGAATGACGTTTCACTCCTCTGCTGTTTGCCTCTTCAAAGAGCACAACCACTGTGGTGACCGAGCAGCTACTTGATGTGTTGGGGTAGGAAAGACACGAGAAGGAAGGGAATTGAAGGAAGGAGCACTCAGGCTTAGCGGACAATCTCAAAGGATGAAGGAAGAAGGGGGATTTAAGGCCATCAGGGAAAATAGAAGTCCAGCCGTCCCACCTCCCCTCACACACACTCAAGTGGTAATTTAAAGTACAGGACCTTTCGGCCCGTACATACTCGGTGTTTCTGTTCTATGAAAGGTTCTCTAATGTGGAACCTACCTTCACCAGGCACAAACTACTTAATGGAATGAAAATAAAAACTATAGACGTTTTAGTTCAGGCTGCCATAACAAAATGCCATAGATCTGGTGGCTTAAAAAACAGATTCATTTCTCATAATTTTGGGGATTAGGTGTTTGAGATCAGGGTGCCAGCACGATTGAGTTCTTCCTGCCTTACAAGACAGCTCATTTCTCCCCGTGTTCTCACATGGCGGGGGTGGGGGGATGGAGTACAAAGAGAGAATGGGGATGGGATGAGAGAGAGAGTGCTCTCTCCTGTCTCCTCTTAAAAGGATACTAATCCTATCAGATCAGGGGCCCAGCCTGATGATATCATTTAGCCATAAGCACCCCCTAAAGGCCCTGTCTCCCAAAACAGTCAT
Organism: Ursus americanus; assembly: GCF_024610735.1. Lineage (NCBI taxonomy): Eukaryota > Metazoa > Chordata > Mammalia > Carnivora > Ursidae > Ursus > Ursus americanus. The sequence goes on along the minus strand of NC_142139.1, from coordinate 50,975,592 downwards.
GGTGGGGTTTGGGGTTCCAATGTATGGATTTTGGGGTGACACACATTCAGTCCATCACAATCTATGTATAGTAGTAATTGTCCCTGATTCAAAGACTTTACTAGAAAAATAGCCAGAACTGTAGCTTGAAGATGCTATCTCCCTTGTTCACAGAATTGTTGAGTCATCTGACATGTGCTCTTTACATTTCTAGGCATCGGATCCCCTTTTCTTGCTTATTTCCTCCCTTGCTGCCTTGTACTGACATTTGTGAATTCAATTCTGGCCATAGCCAGGCATCTTTCTCTTATATTGACATTACCATTCTAGATGCTTCCTTCTAATGGCTGAGTGGATCAGGGAAGGAGGAATGCAGGGAGGATCCTGCTTTCTCCATTGCTGTTTTTTTTATTATTAAAGTAAGAGAAATAACTTTTATTTAAAAAATGTTACCCATTTTAGCACATATTGTTTCATTTTACCTTTAAATAAACACTATATGATACAGTTATCTATAAATGAGATTAATGACTTCTGGGTCATACAGTTAGAAACTAGTGGATTCATGATTCAGATCTATATTCATATGCATTCAGAGCGTTTGTTAGTCTCACAATCCACACAGGTTTCTCTTGTTTAACAGCAGATCAAGGAATCATTGAAGCATTATTTTCTTACAACACCGTAGCAGTACACACTTGGACCACAAATTATTTGTGTGTATAATTTCACACATACAACTCACCTATTTCAGTCACTAAATTAATGTAAGTATTGGGAACTTCTTCTTGGTGAACATTACCTTTTTATATCATCTCTGAATAAGGATGAAATTTATCAGGGGTTCTCTTTCCTGTCCAGACCTGATTGTTTATTCAGAATGTCTTAAGACATTTTAAAATGTTGTTTATGAAGTGCTCTTATCTTTTAATATATGTGGGGTTTGAGTTATGTCACTCATGTCATTCCTGATATTGGTAATTTGTGTCCTCTATTTTTTCTCATCAATCTGGGTAGGGGTTTATGTATATTATAAACATTTCTAAGATTTTCTCAATTTATCTTCATTGGTTAATGGTATTTTCATTGAGTATAGAATTCTAGGTTGACATTTATTTTATTGCAACACTTAGGAAATAGTATCCCACTGTTTTCTGGCTACTGTTGTTGCTCTTGAGAAGTTTGCTATCAGGGGTGCCTGGGTGGCACAGTGGTTAAGCGTCTGCCTTTGGCTCAGGGCGTGATCCTGGTGTTATGGGATCGAGCCCCACATCAGGCTCTTCTGCTATGAGCCTGCTTCTTCCTCTCCCACTCCCCCTGCTTGTGTTCCCTCTCTCGCTGGCTGTCTCTATCTCTGTCAAATAAATAAATAAATAAAATCTTAAAAAAAAAAAAGAAGTTTGCTGTCAGTAAAATTGTTGCTTTTTTAAGATGTGTTTTTTTCTGTTCAGTTGCCTTTATATTAATGCCTTTTGTGTGTGAATTCTGCTCTCTCCTCACAATTTTGCTAAATACTGTTTTCTTTTTTATTTGTCCTGCTTTGAATTTTCTGGGCTCTTGAATTTGTTAATTAGGTTTTTTATCCATTTTGGAAAGCTCTCAGCCATTGTCTCTTTAAATTTCACCTCTGCCTCATTGTTTCTCTTTTTTTCACCTGGGACCTCAGTTATATATTGTTCTGAATATCTTTTTCTGACCTCGCCTCCTTTTCTCTTTCCCTTAGAGGCTGACTAATATGGACCACATTAATGTTGTTTTTGCCCCCTGGTTTCCAGATATGTTCAAATAATGTGAGCCACAGACAGCAGATCAGAAGGAGGGAGGAAGTGAATTTGGCCACTTAACTGCTATTGTTCCCTCATTGCCTCGCTGAATAACTGTTTACTGAAGGTCAAAGCTCCTGTCAGGCAGCCGTCCTCATAGCTGTTCCCCTCTGGGTTCCATTGTTATTTCCTTCTTTTCCTTCTCTAGGCCTAGAGTAGTGGTGCTCCCCACAGGCTAACCCTTGGATGCTAAAATACATCATGTAGTTTCCCCAAACTGGCCCAAAATTTGTAAATAGTCACTCTTAACTTCTCCTTAGATAACCCAGTTTGTACTGTTTCCCAGTCAGACAGTGACTCATATGGACATTTATGACACCTTCTCATTGTAAGCTCCATGGCACTTAACCTGCTTTTCACGATCGGTACCTCTGTATCTGCGTTACATTCGATGTAATTTCTTCCAGGTGAAGCATTATTTATTTAGTTGTTCTAGTGATGACGTTTTTACAAAAGATTTATTAATTTATTTTAGAGAGAGCTCACATGTGGGTACGGGCGTGGGTGGGGCGCAGCAGAGGGAGAGGAGAGAATCTCGAGCAGACTCTCTGTTGAGCACAGAGCCTGATGACGAGGGGCTGGATCTCAGGACCCAAGTTCATGACCTGAGCCAAAAGCAAATGTTGGGCCCTTAACTGACTGACCACCCAGGTGTCCCTTAATGATAATTTTAGATTAAATGATTATATTTTTAATTTCTAAAAGTCCTATTTGTTTCTCTATCACATTTGTTTGATAATTTATTATAGTCTGGTTTTCATTCATGTTTTATCTTCTTGTTTTATGTCTTTACACATACAAAACATATTCCTTTTATATGATGTCTGATTACTCCTGTGTTTGAAGTCTTCATGAGTTTGATTTGCTGACAACTGTTATTTGCTTCTTGCTTATGCTTTGTTTCTTTTAGTGTTTTGTGTGTGTGTGTGTGTGTGTTTAATGTGAGTTCATGTATCTTAGAATTTAATTTATGGACATTTTCTGAGAACTGGGAATAAGATAGTTTCCAACAAAGGATTGATTTTTTTCTCCACCACATCCTTCAGTGAACTTTGTAACAAGGTTCTCTATAAATTAAAACATTATTGGAATTTGGGCCAAATGAGGGATGGTTCATGATTATTACTAACTATGAGAAGCAAGGTAGGTATATCTAATTCATCTTTATAAATCTCTGTTTATAATCATTTGCTGTTCTGGATGTGTAGAGTGGATTTCCTTTTTTGAATAATCTACCTGGGAGAGGCTGTAGGCTTTGTCTCTTAGGCTTTAAGTTAAGCTAAAATCAAGTCAAGGTTATGAGGCCTAATAATTATCTTCAAGGTGAAAGCTGTCATCAATGCTTCACTCTCACTTCTACCTTCACTTAGGTGTTGGCCTGAGTAATATTTATTATTATTATGGTTATTTTAACATTTTGTGGAGAGATTTGAGAATATGCTTCCCTAAATCTTATTCAGCATTCATAATTATTTTAGTTGAATGGTCATTTAGTTCATCTTGTTAGTGAAACTGTTAGAAACAGTGGCATCGTCTTGTTCTTATCCTTTTGTCATTTTGTATTCGGTATGTCTTGTTTAAAGAGCATAGAGTCAATTTTACCTTTATTAAATCTGAGATTTCATGTCTTTTAATTGCATGGTCTGTCTTTTATCTTGTTACATGCTCTCAGATCTTTAAAATTCTTTACTTGGGTTATTCTTTAAAAGTTTTATGGAGAAGGTAACCCTTAAGCTGAATTGTGATGAAGACATACCTGTCAATTGGGGTTCTGTAATGAGAGAAGGAAAGGACACTAGCTGTCAGTGGTTGAATTCATATGTTCATTTTGGGTCACACTACTTCTTTTATTTTAAAAGTAGCATATAAAGGGGCGCCTGGGTGGCACAGCGGTTAAGCGTCTGCCTTCGGCTCAGGGCGTGATCCCAGCGTTATGGGATCTAGCCCCACATCAGGCTCCTCCGCTAGGAGCCTGCTTCTTCCTCTCCCACTCCCCCTGCTTGTGTTCCCTCTCTCGCTGGCTGTCTCTATCTCTGTTGAATAAATAAATAAAATCTTTAAAAAAAATTATAAAAAAAAAAAAAGTAGCATATAAAAATTTTATCTAAAGCTTTTTTTTCAGAAGCCACTTCTGATAATGGCTATTTTATGGTTTGTTAATTATAAAACATTTTCTAATTCTAATATTCACATCAGGAATTTAAAGCCAGATTATAATAATGAAATTTTAATATGTAATTCTAATAAAATATGAGATTTGAAAACTAATGAAGTCTTTAGAATTCATTTGTAGTTAGGATGGCTGATAAAATTAATATTCTATTCCTCTAACAATAATAATAAAAATAATGGTAGTGGTTATCTTTAACAATAATAATAAAAATAATGGTAGTAGCTATCTTGGGTGTAATACTAAGAAGGATACTAGGACTAAGTCCTGGCTAAGTAGAAAGGTATCATGAGGGATAAAGAATATGTTTCAAAGGCATTTTATAGGCCAAAACGGTGAATGTCACATAGCTACTCAGAGTGATTAAGTTCAATGTGTTCATGTTACAGATGAAGAATAAGATCCAGAGAAGAGACACAGTCTTCTAGAGTCAGGCAGCTCTTAAGAGGCAGAGATAGGGTTTAGCTCCAACTCTGACTCAAAGTTCAATTCTTTTTCTACTTTATCTTTTGTTAGCTTACATATTTTTTTCTATTTCTAGTCATTTCCCCCAGATTTGTTGCATAATTATTTCATTTACTGCTTTTTTATACCAATGTTACACACCTTTCTGCACACCTATAAAGTATCATGTGGGCTGATGTAGAAGCTAATATGGGAACATTCTGTAATGATCTGTAGCATACAAAAATCCTCTTGAATCCCTGAGGGGTGGAAAGTCTCTATTAACTACTTTACTTATCATTTCCAATACAGTTTTTTAAAAAAATCGTTGTTCAGGGGTGCCGGGGTGGTTCAGTGGGTTAAGGGTCCACCTCTTGATTTAGGCTCAGGTCATGATCTCAGGGTTGTGAGCTTGAGCCCTGTGTCGGGCTCCATGCTCAGCGTGGAGTCTGCTTGGGAGTCTCTCTCTCTCTCTTTCTCTAAAATTTAAAAAAAAAAAGGTCATTGTTCAGAGTAAAGTACAGTAATAAAGTCATAATGAATTTATTTATTTTCCAATTCTACCTTATTTGTGTCTTTTATCTATATTGTCTATTAAGAAAGAGAGACGCGTTAATTCTAGTGAAAGCAAAAAACAAATTAGATATATATGTTTTTCTTAAATAGAAGTTTTTTATGGTGGTGAAAACTATCTGTGACCATTTATGCAATTTATTTAACAGAGATATGTTATATACTTGTACCATTGCACATAATCCCTAATTCCCACAGTTTTAAGTTAATATTTTTTAGCATCAACTGTATGTGCAGTATTAATCGTTATAGTAGCTCTGTGAGGTTAATTATTTTATTATCTTCATTTTGTATAAGAGCAAACCAAGATTTGGAGAGATTAAATAATTAGGCCATAGTCATACAAATTAGTCATGAAATGGATTCTGAGTTTGTCTGATGCAGCACTCGAATTCTTGTCCATAGCACTGCATTGAAAGCTGAAGGGTACTAAAACTAGGCATTGAAGATGCGTAAATATTTCAGATATCTAGATATAATATTTCTGAGTACTATGGTTATTATTGAGACTTGGGTTTATGAGAAATATCTGTAATTATTACATAAATTGGCTGCTCAGTTGATGATGGCTGCTCAGTAGTATTTCATGTTTCAGGGAGCAGAGGATAGGAACAAGGAATGTTTATTATTTGAAGGAGTGCGTATTAGTTTTCTATTACTGTGTAACAAGCTATCAAAAATTAAGCAGTTGAAAACAGCATTCCTTTTTTTCAAACAGTTTTTTTTAAAGATTTTAATTCCAGTGTAGTTAACATAGAGAGTTGTATTAGTTTCAGGCGTACAATACAGTGATCTAACAATTCTGTATTGCTCAGAGCTCATCATGACAAGTGTACTCTTAATCCCGTTCACCTATTTCACCCATTCCCCCCACTCATCTCCCCTCTGGTAACCATCAGTTTGTTCTCTATAATTAAGAGTCTGTTTTTTGGTTTTTCTCTTTTTTCCTTTGTTTGTTTTATTTCTTAAATTCTATATATTACTGAAATCATATGGTATTTGTCTTTCCTGACTGACTTAGCATTATACCCTCTAGGTCGGTCCAGTTTTTTGCAAATGGCAGGATTTCACTCTTCTTATGGCTGAGTAATATTTCATTGTATATGTGTACCACATCTTCTTTATCCATTCATCTATTGATGGGCACTTGGGTTGCTTTCATATTTTGGCCGTTGTAAATAGTGCAGCAACAAAAATAGGGATGCATATATCTCTCCAAATTATTGTTTTTGTTTTCTTGGGGTAATAATCCAGTAGTGGAATTACTAGATCATATGGAGGTTTTATTTTTTTAAAGGAACCTCCATACTGTTTTTCACAGTACCTGCACCAGTTTGCATTACCACAAACAGTGTATGAGGGTTCTTTTTTTTCCACATCCTCGTCAACTCTTGTTGTTTTTTGTGTTTTTGATTTTAGCCATTCTGACCTGTATGAGGTAATATCTCATTGTAGTTTTGATTTATATTTCCCTGATGAGTGATGTTAACCATCTTTTCATGTATATTTTGGTCATGTATATGTCTTCCTTAGAGAAATGTGCCTGTTCATGTCTTCTGACCATTTTAATTGGGTTATTTGTGTTTTTTTGGTGTTGAGTTATGTAAGTTCTTTATAGATTTTGGATACTAATCCTTTATCAGATATGTTATTTCCAAATATCCTCTCCCATTCAGTAGTTTGTCTTTTAGTTTTTTTGATTGTTTCCTTTGCTGTGCTGTGTGCTTTTTTTTTTTTTTTAATGTAATCCCAATAGTTTATTTTTGCTTTTGTTTCCATTGCCTCAGGAGACATCCAGAAAATGTTGCTATGGCTGAGCCAATGTGAGAGACATTACTACCTATACTCTCTTCTAGGATTTTTATGGTTTTAGGTGTCATATTTAGATCCTTAATCTATTTTGAGTTTTTGTGTATGATGTAAGAAAGTGGTCCAGTTTCATTCTTTTACATGTAGCTGTTCAGTTTTCCCAACACCATTTGTGGAAGAGATTGTCTTTTTCCCAGTGCATATTCATGCCTCATTGTCAAACATTAATTGACATATGATCATGGGTTTATTTCTGGACTCTCTATTCTGTTTTGTTGATCTACAGGTCTCTTTTTGTGCCAGTACCATACTATTTTGATTGCTATGACTTTGTAGTATATCTTGAAATCTAGGATTGTGATATCTCCAGTTTTGTTCTCTTTCAAGATTACTTTGGCTATTTGGGGTCTTTTGTGGTTTCATACAAATTTTAGGATTCTTTGTTCTAGTTCTGTGAAAACTGCTGTTGGTATTTTGATAGGGTTTGCATTAAATCTGTAGATTGCTTTGAGGAGCATGGACATTTTAACAGTATTTGTTCTCCCAATCCATGAGCATGGAATATTTTTCCATTTGTTTGTGTCTTCAATTACTTTCATCAATTTTTTTTCATCAGTGTTTTACAGTTTTCAGAGTACAGGTCTTTCATCTTCTTGGTTAAGTTTATTTCCAGGTATTTTATTCTTTTTCGTGCATTTGTAAATGAGATTACTTTAACTTCACTTTCTGCTTCTTCATTATTACCGTATAGAAATGCAATGGATTTCTGTATATTGATTTTGTATCCTGTGACCTTACTGAATTCATTTATTAGTTCTAGTAGTTTTTGGTGGAGTCTTTAGGGTTTTCTATGTCATCTGCAAATAGAGAAAATTTTATTTCTTCCTTACCTATTTGGGTGCCTTTTATTTCTTTTTTGTGTCTGATTGCTGTGGCTAGGACTTCCAGTACTATGTTGAATAAAAGTGGTAAGAATGGACATCCTTGTCTTGTTCCTGATCTTAGGTGAAAAGCTGTTTTACACCATTGAGTATGATGTTAGCTGTGGGTTTTTCATATCTGGCCTTCATTATGATGAGGTATGTTTCTTCTAAACCTATCTTGTTGAGGTTTTATTTTATTTTTTATTATTATCATGAATGGATGTTGGACTTTGTCAGATGGTTTCTGTTTTTTGTTTGTTTGTTTGTTTGTTTGTTTGTTTTTGTATCTGTTGAAATGATCCAATAATCCTCTGGTTTTTATCCTTTTTTTTAATTTGTGTGGAGTATCATGTTGATGGATTTGTGAATATTGAACCATGCACGCATCCCAGGGATAAACCCCACCTGATTATAGTGAATGATTTTTTTTTAATGTATTGCTGGATTCAGTTTGCTAATATTTTGTTCAGGATTTTTGCATCTATATTCATCAGAGATATTGGTCCATAGTTCTCTCTCTCTCTCTCTCTCTCTCTTTTTTTTTTTTTTGTAGTGCCTTTATCTGGTTTTGATTTCAGGGTAATGCTGGCCTCATAGAATGGATTTGGATTTTCTCTTCTAGTTTTTGGAATACTTTGAGCGGAATAGGCATTAATTCTTCTTTAAATGATTGGTAGAATTCACCTGTGAAGCTGGTCCTGGACTTTTGTTCTTTGGGTGTTTTTTGATTATTGATTCAATTTCATTGCTGGTAATCAGTCTGTTCAAATTTTCTATTTCTTCCTGACTCAGTTTTGGGAGATTATATGTTTCTAGGAATTCATCCATTTCTTCTAAGTTGTCCAATTTCTTTGCATATAATTTTTCATAATAGTCTCATAATACTTTTCATTTCTGTCGTGTCAGTTGTTATTTTTTGTTTCTGATTTTGTTTATTTGGATCCTCTCTCTCTCTCTCTTTCTCTCTCTCTCTTTTTTTGATTATTGATCTTTTCAAAGAACCAGTTCTCAGTTTCATTGATCTGTTTTATTATTTTAGTTTCTATTTCATTTATTTCTTCTCTAATCTTTATTATTTCCTTTCTTCTACTGTTTTCGGGTTTTGTTTATACTTCTTTTTCTAGCTTCTCTATGTGTACAGTTAGGCTGTTTATTTGAGATTTTTTCTTGCTTCTTGAGGTAGACCTATATTGCTATGAACTTCTCTGTTAGAACAGCTTTTGCTACATCCAAAGATTTTGGACTATTGTATTTTCATTTTCATATGTGTCCATGTATTTTTGTATTTCCTCTTTGATTTCTTGGCTAACCCATTCATTGTTTAGTAATATGTTCTTTAACTTTCATGTATTTGTGCTCTTTGCATATTTTTTTCTTGTGGTTGATTTCTAACTTCATAGCATTGTGGTCAGAAAAGATGCATGGTAAATTTTGATCTTTTTGAATTTGTTGAGAGTTGCTTTGTGGCCTGACCTGTGATCTATTCTGGAGAGTGTTCCATGTGCATTTGAAAGAAATGGTATTCTGCTGTTTTAGGATGGAATTTTCAGAATATATCTGCTAGATCCATCTTGTCCAATGTATTATTTAAAGCCATTGGTCGGGGCACCTGGGTAGCTTAGTCAGTTAAACATCTAACTCTTGATTTCAGTTCAGGTCATGATCTCAGGGTTGTGAGATCAAGCCATTAAGCTCCACCCTGGGCACAGAGCCTGCTTAAAATTCTCTCTCTCTCCCTCTCCCTCTCCCTCTGTCTGTCCTCCTCCCTCCCTCTCTCTAAAAAAAGCCATTGTTTCCTTGTTGATTTTGTTAGAATGACCTATGCAATTATATAAGTGGGGTGTTAAAATCCCCTACTATTATTGTATTACTATCTATGATTTCCTTTATGTTTGTGTTTAGTTGCCTTATGTATTTGGGTTCTCCCATGTTAGGTGCATAAATTTTTACGATTGTTATATATTCTTGTTGAATTGTTCCATTTATGCTTATCCTGTTTGTCTCTTGTTACAGTCTTTATTTTAAAGTCTATTTTGTCTAATACAAGTATTGCTACCTGGCTTTCTTCACACGTCCATTTGCATGATATATGCTTTTCCATCCATTCACTTTCAAACTGCATGTGTCTTTGGGTCTGAAATGAGTCTCTTGTAGGCAGCATATAGTTGGGTCTTGCTTTTTTATCCATTCTGTCACCTGGATCTTTTGATTAGAGGATTTAGTCCATTTACATTTAAAGTAATTATTGATAGGTATGTACTTATCGCCGTTTTGTTACTTGTTTTATGGTTGTTTTTGTAGTTCTTCTGTGTTGGTTTCTTCCTCCTGTCTGTCATGGTTTGTTGGATTTCTTTAGTAACATACTTGGATTCATTTCTCTTCCATTTTCTTTTCCTGGTTTTTGAATCATGATTACCGTTAGCTTTGTATATAACGTCTTATGCTTATAGCAGTGTATATTCAGTTGATGGTTGCTTAAATTTGATCCCATTGTTTACTACTCTACTCCTACTCCCACGTTTTAGGTATATGGTGTCATATTGCACATCTTTTTATTTTGTGAATCCCTTGACTGATTGTTATAGATATTTTTACTGCTTTTGTGCTTCCTACTTTTCTTACTCCTACTAATCATCTTTTCTTTTCACCCAAAGAGTCAGTCCCTTTTAACGTTTCTTGTAGGGTTGGTTAGTGGTCATGAATTCCTTTAACATTTGTTTATCTGGGAAACTCTTGATCTCTTCTATTCTGAATGACAGCCTTGCTGGATAAAGTATTCTTGGAGGCAGGGTTTGTTTGTTTGTTTGTTTTGGCATTTTCACCATATCATGCCACTTTCTTCTAGCCTGCAAAGTTCCTGTTAAAAAATCATCTATAAGGCTTTAGGCAAAATTTATGGGGTTTCCCTCGTAATTGTTTTCCTTTCCTGCTTTTAAAAGTCTTTCCTTATCACTAATTTTTGTCATTTTAATTACTGTATATCTTGTTGTAGACCTCACTGAGTTGATTTTATAGGGGGATCTCTGCTACTGGTTCTGGATTTCTGTTTCATTCCCCATATTCAGGATAGTTTCAGCTATTATTTCTTCAAATACATTTTTTGCCCCCTTTTCTCTCTGTCTTCCTTCTGGGACCCCTATAATGAGAATGTTATTATGTATGATGGTGTAACTGAGTTACCTAAGTCTATTTCTGTTTATTATATTTTTTCTCTTTGCTGTTCAGCTTGGTTGCTTTTTATTACTCTGTCCTCCAGGCCACTGATCTATTCTGTTTCCTCTAGCCAACTGTCTATTCCCTCTAGTGTATTTTTTAATTTAGTTATTGAGTTCTTTAACTCTGATTGGTTCTTTTTTATGTTTTCTATATCTTTGTTGAGAGTCTCACTGAGGTCCTCCACTCTTTTTTTCAAGTCTAGTGAGTATCTTTATGACGATTATGTTAAATTCTCTATCAGGCATATTACTTCTTTCTGTTTTGTTTAGATTTCATGCTGTGATTTTTGTCTTGTTCCTTTATTTGAAACATATTCCTGTCTCCTCATTTTGTCAAAGTCTCTGTGTCTGTTTCTATGTTAGGAAACTCAGCTATGTCTCTTGCTATTGACAGTAATGGCCTTATGAAGAAGTGGTTCTATAGTAGTTTACGATCGTGTCCCCTGTTCACCAGAACCTAGCACTTCAGGGGTGTCTCATATGTGTGTTGCTGGTGCCCTACTGTTGTGACTGTGAGCAGGTTTTTCCTTCAGTCCAGACATCTGCAATGGCTCTCTCTGCCTGTTGTGGGCAGGGTTTGGTTCTTTTGTTGTTATTGGCCAGTTTGGGGCCACCTTCAGCTTGAGTTGAGTCAGACTAGGCATTTGCCAGAGCTGCAGGAGCACCAAACTGCAGGGAACTTTCAGTGTGTTGTCTCCCGAGAGGCTTCCGTGGAAGTCTGAAAACAGCATTCCTTTTTTGCCCTACGCTTTTTTGTGGCACAGAAGGCCAGGCATGGCTTTGCTGGGTTTTTTTCCTTAGAGTGTCAAAGAGCTTAAATTAAGGTGTCAGCTAGCCTATATTCTTGTCTAGAGGCCTTGACTGAAGAAAGATCTGTTTCAGGACTCCCTCAGGTTTTGGACTAAATTTATTTCCTTGAGGCTTTAGCTTTGGTGGTAGCTTGCTTCTTCAAAGCCAGAAACGGAGATAGGGTCTCTGTTTCTTCTACTCTATGATTTCTAGACTGTCTTAAAGGAGTCATCAGTTTAGGTCAATCTCACCCAGGATAATCTTCTTTTCAATTAATTGAATAGGGATTTTAATTACATTGGCAAAATCTCTTTACCTTTGCTATATAAAGTAATCTAAGGAAGGTAATGGCATCTGGTCATATTTGCCATATTCTCTTGGTTAGAAGTAAGGCAAGACTCTGCTCTCATGCAGGGGGAAGGGATTATAAAAGGTGGGACTCATTGGGAATCACCTTAGGATATGCCTGTCTCTGAGTGGAATGATGGTTGGGAAGAAGTACAATTAGACAACCTCAGAAAGAAAGTTGCAATCTTATAAGTTACAACCAATCAGACTAAGACTGAAGTCTTTTCATATAGCATCCATACTCCTTTTCCTTCATAGCATTTTAAACCAGCATGGACTTATGCATGTATAGGTATGATTATTTAACTAATGCTATTAATACCTTTCTTCTGCCATAAGCTATGAGCTCTGTGAGGGCTGTGGGTTTTTTCTCCCCTTAATCAGTATTTTTTAGGCCTAACGCAATGTCTAACACATAGCATTTGTTCAATAAGTAGTCACTGAATGTACTAAATTATACTAGAATTTTGGACTTCATGCCTATTAATATTACAGAACCATAAGTGTTTGAAACAATTGAATGAGAAAATCAGACTATTGCTTTACACATATTAAGTCTAGTCAAACTGTGGAGATAGATTGAATGGACAGGGTTGGTTATTGCTAAGAGACTATTTGATAAGCTAGGCCAACCTTGTTAACAAATACCAAATTTCAGTGGCTTAAACCAAGTGCAGTGTTTTGTTTTATTTTTGTTTGATTAATTTTTTGTTTTTAGGTTATTTTCTCACTAACATCACAGTTCAGTGAGGAGCAGCAGAGGTCTGTCTTCCATGCAGTGACTCAGGAACCCAAAATCTTTCAGGTATTAAATTCACATACACAAACACATATATACAAACACATCTGGACAAACACACCCACAAACATGCACACACAGACTCTGAGGCTAAGCTTTAGAATTAATTACCAGAGTCTCCGAAGCCAGCCAGTGTACTGAGGAATAAAATCCTTGCATGGATGCTGACGCAGAAGAGTTCGTGAGCTTATGTCAGAGGTAGTACACATTAAACCAGAAGTAACATACATCATTTCCTTCCATGTCCTTTTGCCTGGAACGTGGCCATGTGACAACCTAACTGAAAGACTAGTTTGGGCAATGTGTTTTGGCTATGTGGCCAGGAGAAAAAGGCAAATGAATTGGTGAATAACTGGCCGGTCTCTGCCACAGTTGTTCTCCTGTTGCCAAATACCTATTATATTTTCTTTTCTCCCACAACTAGAACGCATTTACCCACAACTAGAATCCCATCCAGTTATAGCAACTGCTCAAAATCTAATCTCTTTAAGTAATGTGCAGTCCTTCTTACTGGTTACAAATGTGATTATTGGTGTTCACGTTGATTACTAATTAAAATAAAAGTACAAGTTACTTGCTTCCCATTTCCTTCCCCTTATCCCCAGCCAGGATACAATGGTAGGGCAATACAGAATAACATCAATAAAATGTGTCATTCAGAAAATATGAGAATGGGAGATACAAAGCAATCACAGCAATGCTGAGATCCTGCTGGGCAAGCATTTGATAGACTCTCTACCCTGGAGATGGGGAAAACTAGATCTTGGTTCTCCTGTCTAAGAGAAATGCCTTTATTCACTTTTCTCTGTGGATTCTGTCTCTTTTCCTGGGAAGGTATTCCCTATCAGCTATCTTTTTTGCCCATATCTGAGCTGGGTATTGGAGAGAATGCACTCCCCAGAGGCTGTTCAGTCTTCACAGTTCATCTTTTGCTAGAGCAAGCTTGTGGTCCTGAAAGGCGTTTTATAGCTCAAACCATAAAAGCTTCTTTTATTCTGGGTTTGCTGTTTCTTTGGCGTATGGTTCCTGTAAAGCTTAGTAGTAAGTTGTAGACAATTACATGTGCCTGTATTTTCCTAGACATAATCTTGAAGTCCAATTTATGTCTTTATTTCTTTTTCCTCATGTATCTCTCTCAACTTAAAGGAGGATACTTTGAGGTCACAATAGATGAAAAGGCCACACTTGACATTTGACGGAGATTGAATCTTGTTCAAAAGGAGCTTGCTGGGCATTTGTTGCTCACGGCCTTTTAAAATTCTCTCTCATACAGTGCAGGTATAGAAGCAAATGGATTTTCTTACCTTAAATGCTCCAGATTTCTGGGTTTCTTTTCAGCCTGTACACGATTTTATTTTCAAGCTGTACGTTGGCCTGTTCTTTGTTGAGCTTATTCTTTTTTTTTTTTTAATATCTTGCCAAAGACAGTCAAAGAAGTCAATTGAACAATGTTGTAATTCTTTCCAACCAATGTCCCCGAAGCTCCAGACTGGGTAGCATGTGTCTTCTGAGTGTTTGTGATTGCAGGTGACAGCTTTAACAAATATTTTGCTATCACGTAACATGGGTCACCATTTTTTCAGCTTCTGATAACAATTTTATCTTCTGACAATTGACAATTCAATTAATGTTAGGCTTTTTTTTTATATACTAAAACCAGACCCTTCTTTGAGGTACCAGTTTTGGTACTAGTTATATGTTCTCTACTGTAACTAACAATCCAAAATTTCAGTCTCCTAACACTGAAAGTTTCTTTCTCACAGCATAGTCCACAGTAGGTTGGCAAGGGTGTGTGTGTGTGGGGGGGGGGTGTCAGACTCCATCCATGAAAATGCTTGGGTCTTAGGTTCCTTTCATCCAAAAGCTCCCTATTATATAGGGTCTTGGAGTTCTCTTCTGATTCCTCTGGATCAGACCAGCAGTGCACAGAGGGAATGTGGCAGATTTTGTGGGAAGGTTTAGTCCAGGCAGTATATGTCATGGACCAGGTGGTATACATCACTTCTGCTCAAGTTCTATTGGCCTAAAACTGTCAGAAGGCCACAACTAACTGCAGGAGAATCTGGAAGAGGGTATCCAGCTATATGCTTGGGAGAATATGGGAAGTAGTTTTGTGAATATTTAGCCAGGGTCTTCCATTCCACTAGAAAGCTCCAGTAACAGGATCAGGCAGGATATGACAAAGACCTAAATTACCCACTGAAAATAGAAAAGAAGTGTATTATATTTATTCACTCAACAAATGTGTACAGAATGTCAACTCTGATCCAGGTGATGTATTTAGGATCTGGAGAATCATTCCATGGTGAACTAGACAGCCAAAATCACTGCCCTTGTAGGACTTATGTTGCAGTAAGTTTAAAAGGGATCTTAGTGGTTTTATTCTGTGCCATATATAAGCATGTCACATTTAAATAATTTAATAGGGTGTATAAATTAACATTCTTATTAAAAGACATGTAGTACATGGTATCTATCTATCTATCTATCTATCTATCTATCTATCTATCTGATTTTGTAGAATACTCTTCTGGGTGTGAAGAATGGAGTTAACTTAAGTCAGTGTGTGTCTTTACCTTTTCGTACCTATATAACTAGCATGAATTCCCAGTGGGTTGGTATCCAAACCATGTTGAAGCCAGGTGGGTGATAAAGTTGTAGGACCTCAGTGGAGGGGGAGGGATTCTTAGAAGCAGAAGTTTCATGGAGACCATGTCATTTAAACTGGGCCTTGAAGGAAGGGGAGAATAGAAGGATGCAACCTGAAAAGAACATTACTGGTGGAGGATGGTTGGGAATAAATGTAGGAATAGAAATTGGAATAGTGAGTATGGAAACAAATAGGTCAGTTTGGCTGAGAAGAGGCTGCTTGTGGGACAGTTAGATGAGGTAATTTGGGAATTAGAGACTTTCATTTTTTATATTCCATGTATTTGGTTTAAATTTCCTTCTAAGCGGCAAGTAAAAATTTTATAGTCATTATCAATTTTAAGCAAATTTGTCCTCTTCAAATTGTACTTGTTCTCTGCCAGAAAGGCAGCACCCATCTGATAAGGTGTTGAAATTTGGTAGGGTAGTCTTTTTAAGCCAATAAGACATTGACTTATTTCTATGCATGCCACTGATTAAACATAAGTTATAAAGTCAAGATCTTGCCATTTCTTTTGGGTTTTGAGTATAATACCATATGCACGTAGATACTTCTCCAATATGCTGCTGATGAATTTAGCCAAGTGAATGTAGAAACAACTACTTAGAATGACTAAAACATTCTTCTGAAGAATCACCAAAAAAGATTGGAAAACTTACAGAATTACCATTGAAGTTGAATTTCTTTTTCATATTTGTTATGAATTGAATTGTGTTCCCCACCCCCATACACTGCATTTCTAACCCATCATATCTCAGAATGTGATATTATTAGGAAATAGGGTCATTGCAGATTGTAATTAGTTAAGATGAGGTCATACTGGACTAGGGTGGACTCCTGATCCAAAGTGACTTTTGTCCTTATACAACTGGACATGTGAAGACACAAACACACATGGAGAACCTCATGTGAAGACGAAGGCAGAGAGTGGCGTTATATGACTGCCAGCCAAGGAACGCTAAAGGTTTCTGACAGACCAGACACTAAGAGGAGGTAAGGAAGGACTCCTTTACAGGTTTCATGGGAGCATGGCCTGGTTGGCACCTTGATTCCGGGCTTCTAGAGCTGTGAGACAATACGTTTCTGTTGTTGTAAGCTACCCTATTCGTGGTATTTTATTATTGCAGCCTTAGGAAACTAATACAGTGTGCAATGGAATATATCAGATATACAGAACAGTTTTTGACACAGAGTAGTTTGCATGTTTTTATAAATTGTGAGACCTCCTTCTTCAATTCTTAAGGAAAATATTTTGTGTTATCGTGAATAATGTATGCCCAGAAGTTATCTTTTAGAAATATTAATATAATTACCTTAGCATCATGTAAAGAACTGTTATTTTCCAGTGCTTTTTCTGATGATTCTTCAGAATCATGTTTCAGTAATTTCTATTCTTAGTATTTTGTTGTTGTTTTAATTTTAGATTTGGTTAAAATATAAATAAAATATATAAATACGTAATATGTAAACATATACCATACTATCAATTTAATTATTTGCATTTCTAGAATTATATTCTAGTTCTGAAGAGTTTCCATTCATGGAAAAATGAATACATTTATATGTAGGTATAAGTCAGGGAAGTAAAAAGCAAATTATAGGAGTGAAAGAGGAAGCAAAATCATAGGAAAACAACCAAACTGAAAAAATGAAAACAGTTGACTTCCAGTCTTATCATCATCCTTGAGTCATTTAATCTCTGAACAAACTTCACTTATTTCCTCTGTAAAATTGGTATAGTATTGAGATGCTTTGAAGATCAAATAAGAGAGAACATCTCTTCAGCTGACACAGTTTCTGGTGCATCTTCTAACAGATGTGTGGCTGTTAGGCTGGAGGATCCTGGATAAGGAAAGGAACTATGGGGCACTCTTAGCCTCTTGATGAAGTGGTAACAATTTGAGTTTTCTTTTCCTTATTTCTTTGTCAATACTACTTTACCCCCCTTATTTTCCTGTTGAAGCCAGAGCTAATTTTATTTAATCAATTCAACAGTTTTGAACTATGTACCAGATATTTTCAAATGAACACTGAAGATGTACAGGCAAATATGAAGTTGTCACTATTTTCAAGAACTTAAATGAGATTTTGGTGTAAGACTAACTTGGAGTTCATGTTAAAAATGTAAAACTGAGGGCTTCACATCTAGACATTTAAGTTCAGTAGGATTTCAGTAGGATCCAGATTCTGTCTTGTAACAAGGATCCTAGGTAATTCTGGAGTAAGTTGTCTATAAACCATTTTTGAAAAAAAAACCTCTGGTGTTAATGATCAAAAACTGATTGAAACTGCCGATTAAATCTTTTCATAGTTCTTTATTACCTAAATGGAGACTTAAAAAAATGTATAATTTATTATCACTAACATATGTTACTTTGACTCACAATTGAAGGATTAAAAAAACCCTTTTGGGGGAGAAAGTAAGATGAAGAGAAGGGATTTTAGATAAGATTTATTTTACATGAAGAAGCTTTTTCAGTAGAAGTCCTAAGTCCACAGCCTCAACAAGAATTGTTAAGTGTGTAGAGCGTGGAGGTTAGGAAACATATTTTGCTGCATGAAAATCTTTCAAATTGAAAAAATTAAATAACACTATATATTTATTTTATTATTTTTTATAATATACTTTTTTAATTAAAAAAATTTTTTTTTAAATCTCTATACCCAACATGGGGCTTGAACTCCCAACCCTGATATCAGGAGTTGCATGCTCTACCGACTATAAACACTGTATCTTTAGTAGGATTAGTGGAATCTTAATGAATTACCAGAGATCTTGAAATATTCAATAATGTTAATTCCATAAAAATCATAAAAATGCAGTTCTTTTAGTTTTAGAAAAAGTTTGTGTTGGTTATTTATAATGAACAAGTATGAGATTTTAGGTGGGTACAGCAGAGTATGGTGAATTTGGGAAGGTCTCAGGCTCGTAATTAGGAGCCGTGAAGTTAATCACCGTATGTCACTAATTATTTGAGTAAGTTTATCAAGCCTTTAATATATCTGGAAATGTCATTTCTACATCTGTAAAATGAGAAATAGAGGCTAAATAATATTTAGGTTTTGTTCCATTTCTAAAAGATGTAATTCTACATTTGTGATTTTGAAGGTATCCGTTAACACATTTTACTGCAAGTCTGGAAATTTATTCTTTTTCTTTAAAATGGCCTATTGACAAGACATTTTCATATTTAAGCATCTATTTTTGAACTTTATTATTGTTGATATTTACTCCATAAACATGCAAAAGTAGATGTAAAGTATTATACTGTTTTTAAAAGAGAATTCATTTACAGAATTTCATACATATGACCCACATTGTATTAAATATACCCAGCTCACATTTATGTTAGCTCTTAAGTGGCACAAAATACAATATAGACAGGTAAATAGAGTGTTCACACTTATCTGGCCTTTTGTAGTTTGCAAAGCAATTTCTGAAAGTTTTATTTCAGTTAAGTTTAGAAGCCAAAGTTCAGTTCAATTAGAACTTCAAAGAAAAGGCATGAATATGTTAATGTATTATATATGCTGTTGTAAATATGTATACATCACAAATGTTGTTTTATGTGATTTTTGTAATAGCATATGTATTTAAAAAGTTTACATTCATATTAAAAATTAAACTGTATTTTCAATACATAAAAAGAAGAGACTTTAAAATAATCTGTGATGGATATTTTTATAATTTGGTAATTTGTATGAAGTGTACTCTGGAAGTCAGCGTACTTAGTCTATGGCATAAAAATACAATTTATTCATAAATGCTGATCTGTAAAAAGACAAGCCATTTTTTCTCAAAGTTGAGAGAATTTTCTCTGCATGTGGGCATGCTTTCTTTATTAACGGACCATTATATCTCTTTGGTTTCTACATATAGGTGATATTGTAGAAATAATAGTATTTGTCTATTTTTCAGCATTTCAAACTTTTAACTTAACATTTCATGTTTATATATTTTTATTTTATCTCAGTGGTTCTTGATTCCCCTCCTCTCCTTTCCCTATGAGGTGCTTGAGTAGTTATTCTTTCTACAAACTGGAAAGTTTTCATTTAGGTTCAAAAGATAGAGGTGGTTCCTAAGTAGACAGGCAGAGAACAAGTATATTAGACATTAATAGCTTCATTTTGTAAGTCTAAGTTCGATTACTGCTTTGGTGGTTGAGCTTTAGTGCATATTTGTGTGTTTCTGTGTGTGTGTGTGTTTGTATATTTACAACAAATAATCTAATAATCTAATCTAATCATCTAATCATTATTTTTTTCCTAAAATGCTAGTTCGTATATACTCTATCAAATTCTCTGGAGAGATGGGGGATAACATTTTTCTACAAATCATAAATGACAAAATAAAATACTTCTTTAAAATTTAGAAGTAATTTTGATACCATCTTGGATAAAACAATCTCCTCTAAGTCACACTGGTTCCCACTGTTTTAATTTAATTATACTATTTATAACTGAAATAACAATTTGGTGTGTATGTCTATATGGACGTACCTGTTTAATATTTTGTTTTTGCCTTTCCCACATTCCCACTGGCATATAAAAGCTCCATAAAGGCAAGAATTTTGTTGTTCTTATTCATCATTGCAACCACAGGGCTCAGAACAAAGGGTGACAAATGAATGAATGGATGGATTAGAATTATATGTACTAACATCTGCCCACCCAAAGCATTCTTGGTATGGTTGTAAAGGGCAAAAGCCAATAAAACCTGAAGATTTTGGGAAGGCCAGGAAAGGTGTAATTTTATAAACAAGTGAAGTAAAAATTTAATGTGGTTAATGGTTAGGGAATTGAGGTGCTGGCGCCTGAAATGAAACTTAGGGTGAGTTAGAAAGTGAGTACTTCTGGTCTTATTTTTTAACTTTTAGATACAAGCATAAAAGGAAATAACGTGAAAAATTGGGAAAATTTTAGATAAAAGCATAAAACGAAATAATGTGAAAAATTGGGAAAACATTCAGTGCTTCCTTTGTTGGTAGCAGCTTCCAGTGGAAGAGGGGAGGCCTGTTCTTTCTATTTCATTGAACCCTTATGGAAGGTGATGGAACTGAGTTTTCAGAGCTAAATTCCATGAACATAGCAAAATTCAGAAATTGAGATAAGGAACCTCTGACTCCCAATTGCACTGAAATTCTGAGCACAATTTCTTCTATCTGAGACAAGGGCCATGTGGGAAATCTTACTTCAGGCACTGGACTGTTGCTCGCAACATGGAAAGGTAATTCTATTCTCAGTCTGTCCATCTGCAAAATTTTATAGATAAGAATAAAGCTCTCTTCAAGCAAAGGATATCAATTTTGTCACTACCACAGATGGCATGAGTGGTAGTTTCTATATTGTAATTTTGAACTTATGGGCAAATGGACTTGCAACCAGTCTTTCAAAATCCAACTGGAAAAGTTTCTGTAATATTTTTATCCTTGGAGCTATCTCAACTTTCTTGTTCATTGTTGTCTTAGTTTTCTACTGCTGTTATATCAAACTATGGACAAACTTACTGGCTTGAAACAACTCAGATTTATTTTCGTATAGTTTTGAAAGTCAGATATCCAAAATGGGTCTCACTGGGATAAAATCAGATGTCAATAGTGCATTCCTTCTGGAGGCTCTAAGGGAGGATCCATGTCCTTGCTTTTTCCAGGTTTTATAGGCAACCCACATTCTTCGCCTTGTGGCCCTCTACAGTCTTCAGATCCAGCAGTGGCTGATCAAGTGTTTCTCATATCATATCATTCTGATATTGACACTTCTGCCTCCTTCCCGTGTAAGGACTCTTGTGTTACATTGGGTCCACTCTGATGATCCAGGAAAAGCTTAGCTGACTAACAACCGTAATGCCATCCACCACCTTAAGTCTCCTTTGCCATGTAACGTATTCATAGATTCTGGGGACCCGGAAGTAGACATCTTTGGGAGACAATTATTCTGCCTACCAGATTGTATATTTTCTTTACAAATATTTGGGCTTTTCCAAAAACGAACAGATTTCTAGAAAGGGGAACACTTTCTGTCTGGTTGCAATGGCCTCAATCTAAGATAGAAAAGAATCTAAAACCTTGTTTACTTCTGGTCAGTTCATTCCTCAAAGAGGATGAAGCTCAAGGCTGATGGAGCAGGGCGAGGTCAGAAATGTCAAGGCTGAAGTTTATTTTTTTCTAATTAGACTTCCCCGCTCTTTAGAAGATATGCTGGTTCTCCACATGAAAGAAAAAAAAATCACATCGTTGTTATACATACTGCTTATTTGCAGACACACAGGTCTCAAATAACACTTTGTATGCAGTGTTTTGCATACATTCCCTGCACTTAATGGGGACACGTGAGCCTTGGGAAAGACTTGAAACCAGTGCTTTGCATTTGCAAAGAACACAACACTGGGAACACTCCCAAAGTTTTTAGAAAATAAAGTTAATTAAAAATCATTTAAATCACTATTATCTGCTCAGGTGAAATTTAATAATAAGGTTCATATATTTGACCTCTGTGATAGATTCTAAATAAGAATTAATATCTATATTTAACTTGCAGTGGCATTTCACTTCCTAATTATGTTTAGGTAAAAAATCAACAATTGCCTATTTTTTATTGTTTTTAGCTGTAACTGTTCCATCACATTGTTTTATGAGGCAATAATACAGTGTCTAAATAGAAAAACTCTGGGCACAGATAATTTATCCTGTTGAATAACAAAGAGATTTCCATCAATAAATCAGGAAATCAGATTACTTTTCATGTGGGCCAGGCCCAAGTGAGACACTTATAACTACAATAAAAGCCATGATTAATGATGTTTGAATGTCAGAAGTTTGAAAATTTGACATAAATTTATTAAGTATCCAGAAATCCGTAAGATAATCCACACCTTAAACAAGCAGTCTGAATTTCTTTTCATCACTCATTCAACACCCACTGCACTTGGGAAGCTTCTGATTTATCTGACTTTTAAGTATGTCCCAAAGTATGTGAATTCATGGTATTCTTTACCAAAAGCATGAGTTTTTATTACTGATTTATCTAAAAATAGAGGCGCCTGGGTGACTCAGTCATTAAGCGTCTGCCTTCGGCTCAGGGCGTGATTCCAGAGTCCTGGGATCGAGCCCCACATCAGCCTCTTCCGCTGGGAGCCTGCTGCTTCCTCTCCCACTCCCCCTGCCTGTGTTCCCTCTGTCGTTGGCTGTCTCGCTCTCTGCCAAATAAATAAATAAAATCTTTAAAAAAAAATCTAAGAATAGTTATTTTTACTGACCTAGTCCTTGAAGCTATTGCCAGGGAACTAAATTTGGAAAACGAAGACAAAATATTTTCAAAACATCTTGGTTAAAAAGGAGAAAAACTCGGGGCGCGTGGGTGGCTCAGATGGTTAAGCATCTGCCTTCGGGTCAGAGTGCTGGGATTGAGCCCCGTTGGGCTTACTGCTCGGAGGGGAGACTGCTTCTCCCTCTCCCTCTCCCTCTGCTGTCCCCCCTACTTGTGCTCTCTCGCTTGCTCAGTTAAATAAATAAATAAAATCTTTAAAAAAAACAAAAGGAGAAAAATTCTTAAAAGTAGCCATGTCTCAGAAGAGGTGATATGAATGATAAACTTTTCCAGGACTACCCATGCCCTACTTGTCATGTCATAAAAAGACCTTCTTACTGTACTCTCTGAACCATGTATTCCGTGTTCTGAGACTTCCTGAGATGTCACCTGTTGGATTTAATACAAATTCACTTCTTCAAATGTGAGGAGTTCAGAGAGGGTCTGTAATCCATAGGGTACCCTAAACATGTGTGATCCTTGCCTACCGGAAAGTAAATGTGTGTGTATGTGTGTGTGTGTGACAATTACATTGTGCATATATATATATATATTAACAATTGTATATATGTGACAATTACATTATTGTCTTTGTCCATGTTAATTATTATGAACGGTCAGAAGGAAGAAAAGGTACCATTTGCTTAAATCTCCAAAATTACTTACAGGAATTAATCTTTATTTTTTTTTTTTAAGAATTATTTACAATGGCACAGTGGACAGTTAGCCAGAATTTTCTTTTTTTTTTTTTTCTTTTTAAAGATTTTTATTTATTTATTTGACAGAGATAGAGACAGCCAGCAAGAGGGGAACACAAGCAGGGGGAGTGGGAGAGGAAGAAGCAGGCTCCTAGCGGAGGAGCCTGATGTGGGGCTCGATCCCAGAACGCTGGGATCACGCCCTGAGCCAAAGGCAGACGCTTAACTGCTGTGCCACCCAGGCGCCCCTAGCCAGAATTTTCTAAACGACTTGAGACATATTTAAGAATAGCTTGGTTAATTGCATTTTTATTAAAATGACAATTTTTTTTTTCCTATTTGAGGACCTTCATGGAATGCTATGGGGACCCTAGCTTTAGGGAGTGGCTTACACAGAATCAATATAGAAGTGTCCCTGCTCACCCAAAGATTTTCAGTCTTATTGGGAAAACTGAGTATGAACAATGAAACTAGGAGAAGGATAAAGCAACAGTGGACTAGGGTAGTGATTAATTGAGAAGAAGATGGCTGTCCACAATTAGCAGTAATAAAGGACTTCAGCAGGATCGGATCTATGGAGAATGGAGTTTCCCTGAAGAATCTGAATTATCTGCTTTCACTTGTCAAGTAGTGTTTACTTTTACAGTCTCATTTTGGAACTATAACTGAGAGAAATCTAGCGAACTGACATCATGTCAGCATCCCCTGTCCGCAGTTGTAGTTTCAGTGTCTTTTGGACCTCTGTTAAATAGATTTCCCTGGTTAAGTTCATGTGTGTGTGTGTGTGTGTGTGTGTGTGTGTGTGTGTGTGTTTGACCTAGGTTCAGGATAATCACAACTGGGCGGTTGTTACCGTAAGGCATTTTTGGTCATAAGAAGTGAAAGGAACTGTGTACTAATTCTCAGAATATGATAGTTTTCTAATATCTCAATTAAATTTGGTTATTAAAAAACCTAAATATGATTGTTAATTTTGTTTTATTAAATTTTTATCACATTTGAATATTCTACAGGTTATTCTTTTTTGTATTTAGTTAAAATCCACAAAGGCTTTCTAAACTTAGTTTGCATTCATTTGAGTAATTACGTGGGACTACCAATGTTATTCCTAAAGGTCACTTTAAACAGTTATTTCTATGCCTTTGGGAGGATATGTGCAGAACTTGTACTTTTACCAAGTTGTCCTCTTATTTACCTAAAGCTCGTACATTGCTATTTAGAATTATGACCTCTGTGTTGCAACTAGTAGGCATGCTAATTTTTTTTTCCTTTTTTTAAATTGGAAGAGCCAACCTTGGCTGTGAAATGCACTGCCTGAAGACAGGACAAAAGCTGGATGAAAGAACAGCTGGGAATATGATTTGGTCTGGTATCTTACAGACTTGCTAATGTTAATGGAGATGAGGAGTAGGGGTTCGTTAGATAAATTTCATTTTTTTTTTTAAGATTTTATTTATTTATCTGACAGAGACACGGCAAGAGAGAAAACACAAGCAGGGGGAGCAGCAGAGGGAGAGAGAGAAGCAGGCTCCCACTGAACAGGGAGCCTGATGTGGGGCTCAATCCCAGGACTCTGGGATCATGACCTGAGCTGAAGGCAGGCGCTTCAAGACTGAGCCACCCAGGCGCCTGGATAAGTTTCTTGATAGGGCTTTTCTTTGCAAGTAGTTGCCACGAGTCACTAAAAAAAGGAACTTGCTATGGCTCTTTTCCAGATGAAGCAGATAAAAGTTAACCCTGGTTGATTACATAGGGAAGGAGCCAATAGCTATATCAGAAACAAATTGATCTTAACAGATCTTAAAATAGGATTGGACAGGAAAAGATTCTAGAAGTCCTCATCTTAGGAAAATGCTAGTGGAGAAGTATATTTGCCAAAGGAAGGCTCAGGAAGCCAATGTTGCCTGTTGCTACCACTCCTCCCCCCATTTTCCCTTTCTACTTAATGATAAATTCACCAAATAAACCACTACGTGAAGCCAATTCCAGAAGCTTCCACTGAAAATAATAGTGTCAGGTTATAGGGGCCTGTTACTTACAGGACCCCTTGACACTTAGGGTAGCAAATAGGTTTTATTTCTTATGCTAATCCTAATAAATTGTCGGAATGGTCTTGGAGCACTGTCTCGATAAAGTTTGGGAGGCCTTGTTCAGGTTTGTTGAATAAGGATGTTATGATTAGTTAGAGATACCTTTTGTGGATATATAGGTGCGACATGAGTAACTTAACTAGAGTTGGGCTAATAAATATACCTGTATCCTTTATGCTTAGGGGCATATTTTATGTTGATACGGATGGAGAAATGTTGGTGTTGTTAGAAGTCAAAAGATAAAGGCTCAATTCAGAAATGGAAACCTTGATTTGTTAACTGGTCTTTAGATTAATGACATAGGTTATACCTGAGAAAGTAGGATAATTAGCCAGCCTTTGTTATTGGGGGCGGGGGAGAAAAAATGAAGTCCATCTTTTGTCCAGAAATTTGAGTGGGTCTTAATCTAATTTAATGTCTTCTTACATTCCTAAAGGTTAATGCAGTTCATGATATATGTTATACATTATATTTTAGTACTTCCAGTGGGCATTAAATATACACGCTTGTGTGTAGTGTTCTTTAAATTTTAATTCTCAATGGGTAGTTTTCCATTCTGCTTAAAGCATCTTTGAATTTTCAAACAAAGACATTCTCTTCTGCTCTGAAGAAGCAAGCCTTACAGCAGGAATGAACAGCTCCTCCTTTCAGGTCTGTTTTTTCTTTATATAAATACCACATGTAGTTCATGTAACTCCCGCACTTTGACTTTATTTTCCTAGCCCCTTACTGACAGGAGAAGGTAGACATGTTACACCTCCCCCCTCATTTTTCTGGCTTTAGTTGCTCAGCTGCTGCTAACCAGTATTTGAGGTTTTATATAGGGACAGTCACGGCCTGTCAGAATGTGAACATTAGTTACACAAAAAGGACTGAGTTAATGAATGTGAGATTTTGGGAAATTTTAAAAGATCAGTGCTTTCTACTTAAGCTTGGGCACAGAAAAAATGGATAATGTCATTTTTTGTGATCACTTTTCCATTTCCCTTCCAGGTGAGTGAAAATGTTAAGACAATAGCATTTCCTCTGGCACTTGGCATTCATGTGTGTTTATTGTTGCACATTAGCAGGCTTTCTAAGACTTTCTATGTGTTATCAATCAGCTAAGATTCCCAGTTTTGTCAACTGTCATGTTTATCTCACCATAGATCTTCATAATTCTGCAGAATTCTTAGATTTATGTTTTTATTTGCCAGACCAGAGAAAGAAACCCTTGCTTTAATATCAATTTCACAGGTAATTTAATTTCAAGAGAAAGTGAGTGAGGAGTTCCAATGAGATAACTAAGAATAAAATTCTGACTTTTTTTCTGTTATGATTTGTGTGATGGCTAAGTCTATGCCTTACCAACCTAGGATTTCAGAATACATTTAACAAAAAAAATCAGATCGCCCAACAATGATAGCCTTTGTATTTCTACTTGGCCACACAAGAATTTATTCTCTTTCAGTGGTCTTACTTATTCCTGAGAGCCTTTCGAGGAGGGAGCACATGTCACGCAAGAGCTCAGGAAGAACCTTCGAATGAGGGCATGACACCAATGCCTTTTCAGTCCCTACCCCTCAGGAGGTCACAAAGACAAGCTGGGTAGTGGTGAATAGCTATCTCTTGTGGCTACTCTTTATTGTCACCAACACTCTGTTCTGCCCATGCTACTTCATCTGAAGTATAGACATATCCTTTCCTTAATTTACCCAAATACAAGCAGGATATAACTGTACATTTTTAGTAAGTCTCTTCTGAAAGTTTAGGGAGGGGAGCCTGGGTGGCTCAGTCATGATATACGGGCCTGGGATCGAGCCCTGCGTCAGGCTCTGTGCTCAGAAGGGAGTCTGCTTAAGGATTTTCTCTCTTTTCCTCTGCCCCTTCCCCCTCTCTAAAATAAATAAATCTTTAAAAAAATAAAATGAAAGTTTAGGGATAACTAAAAAAAGAAGTAGAATGCATTGCTAACATGGAGCTGTACAGAGTTGGTTCCCACAGAAAACACAGACCTTCCTTCTACAGGGTCTGTTTCAAGGGTGTTTCTTTGTGTAGCTACTGGCTTGCCCCCATTATGCAAACCCACTACCACTAGTCCTCCAAGAATGCCTATACCTTCCAATCCAGGCCCTGCTTTTTAGGAGTGATTCCAGTCTCTAGGGTCAGGCCTTGTTCTCTGCTGGGAATGGCCAGCAATCCCTGTACCGACAGATGAAAGATTTCTCCAGACTTTGCTGTGAAAGAGAGAAGGCAAGGGGGTCAATGCTGAGACAAGACCCTTTGCCCTTCTTTGCTCCTGCTTTTATTGGTCCTTCAGGATAATCACAAATCCTTATTACTGTTTCTCAAGCATGTGACTTACTGGAACTAGAAGGATCTGTTTAAAGGAAAGATACGATATACTAATCTGCATGTTTTAGGAGTTCTGCTAAACATAGCCTAAGGGACAATGCATACATCTCAGATCACAGGGAGGCTATTTGGGCTAAAAAAGCTTCGGGGAAGGCAACTCCCCACGGCATTCCTACAGCAGAGTGGTCACGCAGGCCTGGACATTCCAAAGGCCCTTCTCCCAAATCTTTCCTGTCCCCAGCGGTCTCTGTGTTACATTTTCAGGAACCCAGGTATTATGGCTGATTCACGCTCTACATTAACCCCAACAGTTCTCTGACTCCCACTTCTGGCCAGAGTATCTAATTCTTTTTGGCTCACTGATACTTGAAAACCTTTATCTCATCTGTAAGAATGTTTTCTTATATTGCATCTCTCCCAGGACAGTCACATCATTTCCCAAAATGTAGTTTGGCCAGTCTTAAATAACACCCTGTATAGGACATTAATTTTATACTGCATATTGGACTCACCTAAGCCCAGACCATTTTCTTATTAATGCCTTTCATCAAATGTCTTTATGAAGATCTAGGCTGAAGTCTTAGGGGTTTTACTTAGGTTATTCAGAGAGTAAGTTCTCAACAGACATACACATACACATTGAACAAATAGTAGATTAATATAGAAGAAGGAGTTCTCCCAAAGAAACATTCAGGTTAATTATGACTTTGTTCAGAAACAATGAGAGATGACTCTCTGTATATTTAGATTATAAAGAGCCTTTTCAAGTTTTTTTTCCAGAACTAAAGACAAGACTCATTCCATAGATCCCATGAAAAGTGCAGCCCAGACTAGTTGCAATTTTAAAATGATAGCTCCTCTATAGGTTATGCCCCTCAAAGTTAGCATACAACCAACCCACCCACCCACCAAACAAACAAAAAAACAAAATTAAAACATCCTTTTATGCTTGTTTTTGTTGTTACTAACTTAGTTGTTAATAGGTATATAGGCCTTCCTGACCTCTTGGGCCATAAATAAGCTCTTTTCCTTAGATATACTATAAGCACTTTGACCCTCTCTGTGTCATGGGCTTTTTAATCATTTGGGTACTGTGTCTTTTTACTATATTGTAAACTCTGTGAAGACAGGGACAAGTAATTTTTATCTCTGTGACTCTCTCCACACCACTATATCCTACTTTTGGTAAATGCACCTCTATTTTTGGTAAATAGATGTCTCTGTATGTAACTCTTTCTTAAGAGTAAGGGTCTTATATCATGGACTCTAATTTGAATGGCTGCTTTAAAGCAAACAGTAATAGACTCCTAAAGCTACAGTGATATTCCCTCTAATGCTCATGTGTACTAATAAAGGTACCGAGGCAAGGTTGTCATGTGTGTAAGAGGTTAAGTCAGATGAGAAGCCGATGACTTCACCCCCGCCACTACAGTTTTCTTATTCATGAAATGAGTATGCTGATGGTACCTTCTGAGTAGTGCATTGTAAGGATTATTTGCAATTATTTCATGAAAAGCTTTTAGAATAGCTTAAATTTTTTTTACATTTTAATTTGTAGCCTAAAGATTTTAGTTCAGTTGTAGCTAGAGGAAATATTTCCCCAGAGATATGGAAATAGTACAAATGATTAAATATAAGCCTGGAATTTACCCTTTATCATTAATGATGTACTTTGTTCATTGTTCTCAGATTGAAGATATTAAATTTGGTTCTTTTTTGTTTGACATATTTTACCAGGAGTACATGTTTGACATATTCTGAAAAAGGAAAAAGAGTTATTATTATTAGATATTGGCCCAGTGAACCCAATCTATAACATTTGGCTGGGAAATCTGAAACTTACAATCCATTAATATTGTGAAAACATGTTGATAGTTGAATTTTCCTTGCTGCTATTAAAAAATAATCAATCTGTTGTTGTTGCATGAAAGATATTACCATGTATTTTATCAAGTTTTGTCTGTCATGTTCTATTGTCATAACATCATAGAAATATATTAACATAATTATTTTTTTCAGAATAGTTCTCTTTTTGACATATTCTGGAGTTTCAGTCTAGTAAGTAACAAGGTTGTCTATTAAGAAGAAAAATCTTGAAGGAAGTCCTGACAACTTTAAAGTTAGAAAATGTGTCAGAATTATAATAGAAAGTAAATGCCAGTGGTAAAAATTACAATAATTCTTAGGCAAATAATGAGGGCTGTGAAATTTGAATTGAATGGAAAAACAGCATTAAGGTAGCAATATATTTGACTAAAGTAAAATTTGTCATATACTTCCAATCTCAAAATAAAATTTCTATTTTTTTTTTAATATGAACAAGTTGTTTAGACATTTAGTTCCTTTCATTCCTTTGGGGCCCACTAAGACTCTAGCATAAGTCTTACCATTAATTCTCTTTCCCAGAGATCTTAGTAATTGGGAGAGTTATGTGTCAAAAGTCTGCTTTCCTGTTCTCAAGTTGTAAAATGACATGTTTTTAGATATAGCTGGCCCATGTCCCACCACTACATTTTCCATACCCTCTCCTCTTCCATACCACATAGATTATCTTCTTTGGTAATGATTATTTACAGGGGAATATGTAGCTTTAACAGTCTCAGGTAACCATTTGTTGTGGGGTATTTATATGGAGTGGGTAAAGCACCAGATGTTATTCATACATGTCAAACAAATGACTTTCTTCTGAAAGTGAGGAGATTTGTCTGATTTTTGCTTGAAGGCAACCTATTGCAACTTACATCTTCTTGGTCACTTGGATCTCTGCCCTATACTCTGGCCTTCCATGGCTAATATGTTCTTTGTGAATCACCATGTCATTTCAGATTGAACACAACTCCTTTCTCTCAACTCCTAAGTAACTCTTACTACAATATAGGATGCTGATAACTTAATGCTCAGGATGGTGGAGTGAATTGCAACCTAAGGAAAAGAAATAATGAAAACTAAAATTTGATGCTAAATTCTAAGTATGTGGGGGAAAAGAAAAAAAAAATGCTTTAAATTTTATAGGAGTCCTCTCACAGAAACATTTATTCCTGGTTTGATAGAAGACTTATCAAATTCTTGTAAGTTTCCTAAGCAGAGCACTTCACTTCTTTTTATTATTAGCCTTGCCTTAAAAACTATGCCTAAGGATCAATCTGAAAGAAAAAAGCCAATTATAATCTCTTCCCAAAGAACCATGTATTTGAAATCATCACCTTTAGTTACACAAAGACCAAGCAAAACTTTGAAATTATAGTTATTTTCTAAAAATACTTTTTGATACTGTATCAGATCAATATTTTAAGCAAGCTTTTCACTCTCACTACCTTTAAGGATTGAGGAATTGAAACACTCACTATGAAGAAAAGCACTCATTCCACAAAGAGAATGAAGGCATTTAAGAGCACGATCATGAGCCACTGATCCTATTGAATGGGAGAAACTCCACATACCTCTTAGAATCAGTAATCTGATCACCAGACTTGGGAAAAGTAGGTAAATGGCTTTTTCCAGCCACTTTCTGTCTTAAGGATGATTTTTTTCTGATGTACTATAAATTTGTCTATATTAACTGTTTACCGCATTTTATGTGGCATGCATGGTCAACCAGGACCCAAAAATCCTTTTCTTTGTCTTAAAGTATTAAACTCTTTTAAGAAGAAGCTAAGCCTCAAAACCTTGACTCAGGTGGATTAAAACACACAGCCAAAATTTTAGTGGACAAAGTGAGTAGATGTTGTAAAAAAAATAGCCCTTACGCAGTGGTGCTCAAATGGATGTTTTACTGAGTGATTCTGATACATAAATAGCAACTCAGAATGACCTGATTATGACTATCTGTATTTTCTTTACCAAGTATATCTGTCTTGATCGACGAGATGCTCCTTTTAAAAACCTTTAAAAAGTATAGGCAGCATATGCCTAACAACTCAGAGCATGCAGGGTCAACAGGGCTGTAAATATTCACCAAGTCTGGCATCATGATAAATGCTACCTGGTGTTTAATGTCAGTGATTGAGAAGAGGACAGTAGAAAACAAGCACAGACGAGGAGTGGAAAAAAGCTTGGGTCTGGTCCAGGCTGACTAAATACATGACCTTGGGCCAGTCACATAATTTCTTTGGATTTCATTTTCTTCAAACAAAGAAGCTAGAACTGCATTTAGATGTTTTCTATCTCTTAACATTCTATAGATGTATGTTTTTAAATATTATATTAAATATATACTTTGCTTTTTTCATCTTAGATAAATGTTAAATAACTATTGATTATATTAAGCAAAATTCAACATATGACTCATTTTGATTCGAATTGCTAATGAATCTATCATTATAAGTAAAAAGTAAGCATTATATTCTCCATATAAATTGTTTCATTTTCTTCAAAATTTGTGATAATAAATACACTTGTTAGGTGTTCAGTAATACTCCTTAGAACAGAGCTTGGATGGTACATTTATTTCAGCATTTGTTATGAGTATCTTCAAATAAGTGTTATCATGTCATTCTTTATAACCCTCCCTGTACATTCCAGTGCCACTATTATGATTCCATTTAGTATGAGAGAATTCAGCATTTTCACTGGACTATGGGAACTACTATTTCATTAGCTATTTTTTATTGAGATGTAATTCACATACCATAAAATTCACCCTTTTAAAATGTACATTTAAGTGGTATTTCTAGTATATTCACAAAATTGTACAACCATCACCACTATCTAATTCCAGAATTTTTTCATCTCATTTCCAAGGAAATCCAGAATGATTTTTTCTATTAATATAAAATCTTTATTTTATATTAATATAAAATTAATATTAGTATAATTTTTTATTATTTAAATATTTAAACTAATACCTTCTATTACTAAAAAATTAGAATTTTTGAGACTTAGATTTGACTTATTTATTTATTTTTTAAGATTTTATTTATTTATTTTAGAGAGAATGAGAGAGAGAGCGAGTACAGAGGAAAAGGGAGAAGCAGTCTCCCCACTGAGTAGGGAGCCTGATGTGGGGCTCAATCCCAGGACCCTGGGATCATGACCTGAGCTGAAGGCAGACATTTAACCGACTGAGCCACCCAGGCACCCCTGACTTATTTATTTATTTATTTATTTATTTATTTATTTATTTATTTATTTATTTATTTATTTTTGAGCAAGAGAGAGTGAGTGCATGGGCAGAGGGGGAGGGGCAAATAGAGAGGGAGAGAGAATCTTAAGCAGGCTCTACACCCAGTGTGGAACCTGATTTGGGGCTAGATCTCATGACCCTGAGATCATGACCTGAACTGAAATCGGGAGTCACACGCTTAACTGACTAGCCACCCAGACACCTGGATTTGACTTAGTCAGTTTTATCCAACTTCTCTCCATCCTGTTGGTGGGGGAGGGATTCCTGCCTTATGATTATAGGGATGTTTGAACACAGAACACCCAACAATTATAAGATGAGATTGACAGCAGTTTATTGGTCACATACACTCACAGCCCAGGTGAGAGGGACACTGCATTCCATGGAAGGCCACATGGAAATTGCACTCAGGAACAGATTGAAAAACCAGGGGCTGTAGGAGGCAGACTTTAGAATATCAAGAGGATGGGAATTTTTCCCAGTTCCTGCAGGAGGATCTGCTTGGCTTGTTTGAATAATTCTGTGGGCTGGCAGGGAACAGAAAAGCACTACTCAGGGATGAGCAGAGAAAATGCTGGGTCCCTTTCTTTGTCTAGGGGATATTACTTGTGAGAACAGAGTGGAGAACTTGTAGTTACGCTATTGAAGAACCCCTGATTTTACCAGATGTCAAGTCAGTACATTATACTAGACTTTAAGGCCTTAATTTGAGTGAAATTAATGAAACAAACATTTTTGCTTTTAGCTGTATGATAACTTGAAAGATAACTTGCTAATTATTTTGATAGTTAAAAGAAAAAACATTCTGCATACATTCTATCCAGGGAACTACCAGTATAGTCATTGTCAATGATCAAGTGATCATTAGATCAGTTAAATCTATTAGATTTAATGTAATTTTTCAAGATTAAGACATTTGAAATGTGTAGTCTGTGCATTGAATTTATAGTGGATTAAAGTTGGAGCCAAACTTTCAGAAAATATTTTGGCTGAAATCTGTCACTTTGATTACTTCCCAGTGTGGTATTGATTATAGGTTTCTGATTTTTTTTTAAAAAGAAATGTTTCAGTGTCTAAAAAATATCCTTTCTTAAAATCTGACCCAGTCCATCTGAAGAAACAAATGAAAAGGAATATACTAACTTTAGTATGCTGAGTATACTAGTTTATACTATGTTTATCAATTAGACATAAAGAGAACACTTGTCCCCAAGTAAACTCTTTGTAATGAGATAAAAATTAAGGTCTTTAAAAAAAGTTGTGCTTTTTTTTTGTTCTTTTTTATATAAAGCCATAATCGACATATTATGTTAGTTTCAAGTGTACAACATAATGATTTGGTATTCGTATACTTGCAAAATGATCACCACAATAATTCTAATTACCATCTGTCAGTATACAAAGTTACAACATTTTTTTTCTTGCGATGAAAACATTTAAGATGTACTCCTTTAGGAACTTTTATACATTATTATTGACTGTAGTCACCATGCTGTACATTACTTCCCCATGACTTATTTTATAACTAGAAATTTATATCTCTTGACCTCCCTCATCTAATCTATCTACCCCCTCCTCCAAACCCTCTCCCATCTGGCAACCACCAGTCTGTTCTCTGTATCTACATGTTTTCATTTGTTGTTTTGTTTGTTCATTTGTTTTTATTTTTATTTTTTTTAATTTATATTTTTAAATATTATTTATTTTAGAGAGATAGAGCATGCGTGAGTCAGGGGAAAGGCAGAGGGAGAGGGAGAAAGAGAATCTCAAGCAGACTCTCTCTCAGTGGGAAGCCCAACATGGGGCTTGATCTCTTGATCCTGAGATCATGATCTGAGCTGAAATCAAAAGTTGTATGCTTAACCGCCTGAGCCACTCACTCAGCCTTCCCTGTTTTGATTTGTAGATTCCACGTATAAGTGAAATTATGTGTCAAGAGTTCATTCATTTTTATAGCTGAGTAGTATTTCATTGTGTATTTATATATGTATATATACCACATCTTATTTATCTGTTTATCCATTTATCTGTATATCCAAGGCTATATCCATATCTTGGGTATTGCAAATAATATTACAGTGAACATACGGGTTCATTTTTTTTCATTGTGAATTATTGTTTTTGTTTTCATTGGATAAATGCCTAGAAGTGGAATGGCTAGTTCATATGGTAGTTCCATTTTTAATTTTTTGAGGAACCTTCATACTGGTTTATATAGCGGCTACCCCAATTTTTATTATCACCAACATTAAATAAGAGTTCCCTTTTCTCCACATCCCCTTGCCAGCACTTGTTATTTCTTGTCTTTTTAAAATAATATCCATTCTAACAGGTGTGAAGTGATATCTCAGAGTTATTTTGATTTGCATTTTCCTGATAAGTAGTGATGTTGAGCATCTTCTCATGTGCCTGTTGGTCATCAGAAAAATATCTGCTCAGATCCTCTGCCCACTTTTTAACTGGATAGTTTTTTGTTTGTTTGTTTGTTTGTTTGTTTTTGCCTTTGAGTTGTAAGAGTTCTTTATATTTGTTGGATATTAACCCTTCGTTGGATATAACCTTTGCAAATATATTCTTCCATTTAGTAGGTAGCCTTTCATATTGCTTTGGGCAATATGAACATTTTAATATTAATTCTTCCAGTATGTGAGCATGAGATATCTTTATTTGTGTCTTCTTCAATTTTTTCCATCAGTGTCTTATACTTTCAGATTACAGGTCTTTCAGCTCCTTGGTTAGATTTATTACTGTGTATTTTATTTTCTCAGATACATTTGTAAATAGGGTTGTTTTCTTAAATTCTCTTTCTTATAGTTCATTGGTAGAGTATAGAAATGCAGCTGATTTTGGTATATTGATTTTTGTACCCTGCAACTTTATTGGGTTTGTTTATTCTAACAGTTTTTTTGGTGGAATCTTAGGGATTTCTATATATAAATTCATCTTGTTTTACTCCTTTTTTTTTTTTCCAATTTGGTTGCTTTTTATTTCTTTTTCTTGCCTAATAGTTGTGGCTAGGACTTACAATACTGTGTTGAATACACGTGGTAAGAGCAGACCTCTTTGTTCTGATCTTAAGAGGAAAATCTTTCAACTTATTACTGTTCAATATTATGTTAGGCATGGGCTTGTCATATATGTTCTTTATTATGTTTAGGTACATTCCCTCTATATGCACTTTGTTGAGTTTTTACAATAAATTGGGGTTGAATTTTGCTGAATGCATTTTTTTCATCTATTGAGATGTTCATATGACTTTTATCTCTCATTTTTAATTGGTTTATCATTTTGATTGATTTACAGATGCTGAACCATCCTTGCATCCTTGCAATAAATCCCAGTTGATCATGGTATATGATCATTTTAATGTATTGATCAGTTCAGTTTGCTGTTTTCTTGAGGATTTTTGGATCTATGTTCATCAAGGATATTGGCCTACAGTTTTCTTTTTTTGTGGTGTTCTTGTCAGGTTTTGGTATCAGGGTAATGCTGGACTCATAAAAGGAGTTTGGAAGCATTCCTTCTTTCAGTTTTTTGGAGGAGTTTGAGAAGGATAGGTATTAAATCTTCTTTGAATTTATGGTAGAATTCACTGATGAAGCTGTCTGGTCCTGGACTATTGTTTGTTGGGAGGTTTTTGACTATTGATTCAATTTCCTTACTAGTAATCCTTCTATTCAGATTTTCTATTTTGTCATGATTCAGTCTTGGAAGATTGTATATTTCTGGGAATTTATCCACTTCTTCTAGGTTGTCCAGTTTGTTGTTATATACTCGTTCATTGTAGTCTCTTATGATTTTTTTGGTATCAGTTGTAACTCCTTTTTCATTTCTGATGTTATTATTTGAGGCCTCTCTCTTTTTTTCTTAGTGAGTTTAGCTAAAATTCTGTCAATTTTGTTCATCGTTTCAAATCAGTTAATTTTATTGATTGTATCGTCTTTTTAGTTTTTATTTTATTTTCACCATGATCTTTATTGTTTTCTTCTTTCTACTAATTTCTTCCTAGTAAATTTGTTTGTTCCTCTTTTTTTCTAGTGCCTTTAGGTGTAAAGTTAGATTGTTTATTTGAAACTTTTCTTGCACTTTTCAAGGTAAACCCTGTATCACTATGGACATTCTTCTTAGAACTTCTTATGCTGCATCCCATGGATTTTGGTACATTGTATTTCCGTTTTCATTTTCCCAAGGTCTTTTGATTACTCTTGATTTCTTCATTGATCCATTGGTTGTTCTGGTCCATGTTTTTAAATCACCACATAATTGTGATTTTCCCAGTTTTCTTCTTGTGGTTGATTTCTAGTTTCATGCAATTGTGGTTGGAAAAGATGTTTGATATGATTTCAGTCTACTTAAATTTATTGAGACTTGTTTTGTGGTTAAATATATGATCTATTCCAGAGAGCATTCCATGTGCATTTTAGAAGAATTTGTATTCTGCCACTTTTGGATGGGATGTTCTCTATAGATCTATCAAGTCCATCTTGTGTAAGGTGTTGTTTAAGGTTGATTTTCCTTTGCTGATTTTCTTTCTGGATGAACTATCTATTGATGTAAGTGTATTATTAAAGTTCCCTGTTAGCATTGTATTGTTGTCAATTTCTGCCTTATAGTCTGTTAATACTTGCTTTATATACTTAGGTGCACCTCTCTTGAGTGCATAATAATTCACACATTTTATATCTTTGTGTTGGATTGTTCCTTTTAATCCTTTAATCATTATATAATACCCATATTTGTCTTTTATTACACTCTTTAATGTGTTTTGTGTTATATAAGTATAGCTATCCCAGCTTTCTTTTGGTTTCCATTATTATGAAATATCTTATTCCAACTTTTCATTTTCAGTCTATGTGTATTACATCTGAAGTGAGTTTCTTATAGGCAGCTTATAGATGAGTCTTTT
This sequence comes from Ursus americanus, assembly GCF_024610735.1. NCBI lineage: Eukaryota > Metazoa > Chordata > Mammalia > Carnivora > Ursidae > Ursus > Ursus americanus. The sequence continues at coordinate 50,937,615 of NC_142139.1, read as the reverse complement.
TTTTTTTTTAATCTATTCTGACACTCTGTGTGTCTTGATTGGGGAATTTTGTCCATTTACATGATACTAATAATTGATAGGTACTCATTGCCATTTTGTTAATTGTTTTCTGGTTGTTTTGTACAAAGTTCCTCTGTGTTCCTTTCTCCTTCACTTACTCTCTTCTCTTGTGTTTGATGATTTTCTTTAGTGTATTGCTTAGATTCCTTTCTCGTTATCTTTGTGTATCTGCTGTAGTTTTTCTTTGTGGTTACCATGAAGCTCCCATATAACTTGTGTGTGCGTGTGTGTGTGTGTGTGTGTATACACTATATATATATATATATATATATATATATATATATATATATATATATATATATATTCTAAGTTTATAAATTTTCTCTCTTTAACTTTTGACATTTTAATTATAATTTGTCTTGGTGTGATTCTTTTGGGGTTCATCTTATTTGGAAGTCTCTTAACTTCCTGGATCTGGATGTCTCTTTCCTGTCCCAGATTAGAGAAATTTTCAGCCATTACTTTTTGAAATAAATTTTCTATTTCTTTTCCATCTCTTTTTCTTCCTCTGGGATCCCTATGATGCAAATATTGTTTCACATGATGTTGTCACATAGGTCCCTGGAGCTATTTTCACTTTTTAAAATTCTTTTTTAAATTTTTCTTGCTCTATTTGGTGGGTTCCAATGCCCTGTCTTCTTTTTTTTCCCTTCATCTGATCTGCTGTTGAACCCTTCAGTTTCTTTTTCAGTTTAGTTATTATATTCTTATGCTCTGTGACTTCCGTTTGGCACTTTCTTATATTTTCTGTCTCTTTGTTGAAATTCTTGCTGTGTTCATCCATTCTTCTCCCATTTGGTGAGCATTTATCTTTATGACCATTATTTTGAACTCTTAATCTAGTGAAGTACTTATTTCTATTTCAGTAAGGGTTTTTTGGTTCGGTTTTGTTTTTGAGGCTGTATCTTCTTTATTTTTTGGAACATATTTCTGTTTCTCCATTTTGCTTGACTCTCTGTTTTTATATACTAGGTGAAACAGCCACCTTCAAGGAGTGGTTTTGTGTAGGAGATGAACCTTATCATTTAGTTTTGCTCTGGCACTTGTTTGTTTCTTGAATTTGTTTCTTGTGATTGTCTAAGCAGTCTGATTTATTCTTGATAGGTTACAGTTTTTGATGGTGTTCCAAACTCAGTCAACATCTGGTCTCAGGCTGTTTGGAAGCCAGCCCCTCAGGCTACAGCTTTTAAAGTACACACATTTATAGTTCTTTGGGACTACAGTTGTACATCTTGCTTGCCTCAGACCAGGTGGTCTGGAGGTGTCCGCTGCATGACAGTCATAAAAATCAGCGTTCCAGATAAGTGTAAGAACTCCTTTCTGTGAGGTACTGGTGAGCTTAGTGAGGCCAAGGGAGAGTGCAAGGATAGCGTTCCCCAGTTTGCATTCCCTGAGAGCACCTCAGCAGTCTGTAGCTGTGTGGCAGACCTGAAGTCTGTCCCTCAGTCTGAAGCTCTAGAGCAAGTAATTAGGCCTCTTGTACAGAAAGACTGGGGGCATGTTTCAGTCTGCTGTCTTTCGCCCTGGGTTGATAACCTGCCAAGAACTTTTTCTCCAATAGTTTCAATCCCTTCAGGCCCAGAAATATAAACTCCCTTGACCACTAGATCCAGGTGATCAGAGTGTTCTGTATGTGGCCTTCATATGCCTATTGACTTTGGAGATGCTATTGGAAGGCACAGGCTCTAGGAGTGCCCACCAGCTTTTTAGCAAGAACGAGAGCATAGAGCTAGGGTATGTCCACTGGCTTTATCAAAGCACTGGGAGAGTGCAGGGCCAGGGAACACCTGCTGGTTTTAAGAGACACCGGGAGAGTGTAGGGGTGGGTCACACCCACTGACTTAAGTGGGGCAGTAGGAGAGTGCTGTGACTGCGTGGGTTCCCCAGCACTAGCAATGTAGAAGGAGAGTACAAAAATGGTGCCCACCAGCCCTGGTGCCAGCAAGGTAGAAGGAGATCACCTACTTACTCTTCTGTCCCAGGAGAGACCTCCCAAAGTCTTGTGTCTCTCTGACAGATGCTTTAAGATTAGGAAATCTCCTTCTCATATAGTCTAGGTCATCTTCAAGCTGCTGGTTTTGCACTGGGTCCTATGGTGAATGAGTTTGTCTACTAGCCCTTTTAGAATGGAATCTGTGTTCCTACAACCTTTGGGTCTCCTGAATATAAGGTCTATTAGCTTTCAAAAGCAGAACTTTGGGGGCTTGTCTTTCTGGTGCAGGTTTCAAAGGTTGGGGTATCTACTATGTGGCACAAACCTTTTGCTTCTCAGGGAGAAGCTCTGTATTTGTAAGATCTTTTCCAATTGTAGGTTACCATGCTAGGGTTGGGGTTTTTGGCAGGACCACATCTCTGCCTCTCCTCCAGGTCTAAATGTGGCTTTTTTATCCTTTGTTGTGGAGGAACTGTTCAGCTAGTTTTTAGGTCTTTTTCAGAAGGGATTGTTTGTTTCTTCCTTATGTAGTGGTGTGTCTATGGTAGACAGTGAGTTTAGGATTTTCCTACACTGCCATTTTGAACTACTTTGTGTTTCTTTTTGTTCTTGGTCTTCTTGGTTTTTTTTTTTTTTTCTTCTTCTTCTTCTTAGTTATTCAGCAGTAGGTTAAGTTATCTTACATATTTCAACTTTGTATATCTATTATATATCTGTTCATCACAGAACAGCACCCTTAGTCATGATATACTGAAACTGATTCTCATCTGCAAAGAAAAAAGAAATGGAAACTTGATCTTTGAAATTAAAGATTTTAGATGGGAGTTGTAAAGGTGGCAGTTTCTCTACTGAGAATAAAAAGAAATGTTCTTAGACTACTCTCTGAGAGATTCAGTTCAACAAAAGGAGAATTTTCTGAAATGAAAATAAGGCTCTTGAGGCATTTAGTCTGTTGCTAAGGGAGGCCAGAAACTCCTCTAGAAATTTCCAAAGACATGATAGACTCTCATAGGCTTAGGAATAGTGTTCTGTTGATGGTAGCAAGGAAAAGTAGATAACAATTGAAGCAAAACGTAACACATATTTAAGGATTCTATACACAAAGCAAGGGACTGTGAAAGCTGGAGAGATAATCAACCTTAGAAACATTAGTCATCCCTGACTGTATTTTATTAGTTTAATTTAAAAATTGAAAAGAAATGATTTAGGGGAAAATGGATGATTTTATTTCCTTCAATTTCATGTTTAGAGAGAGTTTTAATTGGATTTATTAGTACAAAAGAGAATTAAAAACCAAAGGAGCAAGGGAAAAAAAGAAAGGCTAAAGTGAAGCATTGAAAAAATAGAAAATATTTTAATTTATAATGAGATAAAATAGTTTTATGGCCCAAAGATGTATAGGAATGGACCTTGTTTCTCATAGTCATTACTTTTTCCCCTAGGCAGATAAATCATTTCTACTGTATTTAATTATTATAGGTAGAATTAATATATTTTTAGTCTTCGACATTTTGAAAAGAGATTTGAGAAAAAATGTGCTCAATTTTGAATTACTTCATTTTCTAGAGATTACTGAGTGATAACTTTGTTTTATTGCAGATATAACAAGACCATTTTATATTTTCATGATCTTGATTCCATGGTACTTGAAGATGTGCTATAGGGTTATATCTATTTATGATAAGTCATTAAGACCTTACAATGAAACCATAGAATTTGGTTAAAGTTACATACTTATCTTTAATCATTGTCTCTGTGTTATAAATATGTTTTTCTTATATGTCTCATCTGACTCAAAATATCTTTTTAGTGCCTTCTTCCCCTGTGCCCTCATCGTAACCGCTACCTGACACCACACCTTTTGAAAAATAGCCTTAGCTGAGTGGCTTACCAATGTTTATTCAAGCAAATACATGCCAAAATGAATCTTCCTCCAAATGTCTAGTATTTCCCACATAATAATGCTTTTATCTGGTTCTCTTTAAGAAATTAACATGATTGGGGAAGCAGTGGCTCCAGGCAGGTGGGCAGCAGGGTCAGTTTTGGGAGAGGGGCACCCCTGCACTAAGTTACTCCCTGGATCCAAAAGCAATTATGGAGGGAAAAGCAGGCTGGTGTGCAGCATTGGTGTCACTATCACCACCCATATATTCTTAACTACTGTACCTCTACAAAAGATCTTAAAATCAGATGTTGGCAGAAGACATGAAACTCCTTGATCAGAGACAAAGGATTCTGTCTTTCATGACAAATTCTGCTAAGACCCTACTCCTAAATCAAGATGAAAACTTGAACTCTGAAAGTTTGTGGTTGATATTCTGGACTCTATACATCCCTTCAACCACCCCTCAACAGAATGACTAGGAGGAACTACCAACAAAGAAGATAACAAGAGACAATGGCCTCTCCCACAAACCTAATGGATATGGATATAAGCAAGATGTCAGAGGCAGACTTCAGCGTAGCAATTATGAAGTCAGTAGCTAGGCTTGAGAGAACCATTAGTGGCAATTTAGAATCTCTAAGGGCAGAACTTAAAGCCAATCAGGCCGAACTTAAAAATGCTATGAAAGAGTTGCAGTCTAAACTGGATACTCTAATAGCTAAGGTAAAGGAGGCAGAAGAACAAATTAGTGACCTAGAAGATAAGCTGATAGAAAGGAAAGAACAAGAGGTGGCCTGGGGCAAATACGTTAAAATCCATGAGAACAGACTTAGAGAGATTAAAGATGTCATGAAACATTCCCATGTCAGAATTATTGGAATCCCTGAGGGGGTGGAGAGAGAGAGAAAACTAGAAGGTATATTTGAGCAAATTGTAGGTGAGAACTTCCCTCATCTGGGGAAGGAAACAAGCTTTCGTGTCCAAGAGGCAGAGAGGACCCCTCCCAAGGTCAAGGAGAACAGACCAATGCCCAGGCATATGATAGTAAAACTCTCAAATCTTAGATCCAAAGAAGCCATCCTGAGAGCAGCTACAGGGAAGAGATTTCTTATATATGGAGGGAGGAACATCAGAATAACATCGGACCTATCCACAGAAACCTGGCAAGCCAGAAAGGGGTGGCAAGACATATTCAGGGTACTAAATGAGAAGAACATGCAGCCAAGAGTACTTTACCCAGCAAGGCTGTCATTCAGAATGGATGGAGAGATAAAGAGCTTCCAGGAGTGGCAGAAATTGAAAGAATATGTGACTACCAACCCAACCCTGCAAGAAATACTAAGGGGGATTCTACAAAAGAAGAAAGACTCCGAGAGTAATATAGACCAGAAATTTACAGAGACAATCCGTAGAAAAGGCACTGTATGGACAATGGGATGGCAATAAATACACATCTTTCAGTAGTTAGTCTCAGCATGAGCGACCTAAATGCTCCCATGAAATGGAACAGGGTTGCAGATTGATAAAAAGACAGGACCCATCCATATGCTGTATAGAAGAGACTCATTTTGAACCTAAAGGCAACTCCAGACTGAAAGTGAGGGTATGGAGAACCATGTTTCATGACAACGGACTTCAAAAGAAATCTGGGTTAGCAATTCTTACATCAGACAAATTAGAATAAACCAAAGACTGTATTAAAAGATCCAGATCTTAAAGGGTCTATCCAACAAGAAAATCTAACAATCGTGAATATCTATGCCCCAGCATGGGAGCAGACAACTGCATAAGCCAGGTGTTAACCCAAATCAAGAATCAGATTGACAATAACACATTAATAGTAGGGGATTTTAACACTCACTCTCAGCATTGGACAGATCATCTAAGCAGAAGATCAACAAAGAAATAAGAGCTTTGAATGACACATTCGACCAGATGGACTTCGTAGATCTATACAGAAAATTCCATCCTAAAACAACAGAATACTCATTCTTCTCAAATGCACACAGAACTTTCCCCAAAATAGAGCATATACTGGGTCACAAATCAGGTCTCATCCAATACCAAAAGATAGAGATCATTCCCTGCATGTTATCAGACCACAATGTCTTGAAACTGGAACTCAATCACAAGAAAAAATTTGGAAGGAATTCAAACACTTGGAAGTTAAAGAACATCCTGCTAAAGAATGATTGTTTCAACCAGGAGACATTCTTCATTAAAGAAGAATGTAAACAATTCATGGGAACTAATGAGAATGAAACACTTCAGTCCAAAACCTTTGGGATACTGCAAGGGCAGTCCTAAGAGGGAAATGGATAGCCATCCCAGCCTCTCTCAGAAAATTAGAAAAGTCCCAAATGCACAAATTAACCTTATGCCTGAAGGAGCTGGAGAAAGAACAGCAAATAAAACTTAAAACAAGCAGGAGAAGAGAAATAATAAAGATTAGAGCAGAGATCAATGAAATAGAAACGAGAAAAGCTGTAGAGCAGATCAATGAAACTAGAAACTGGTTCTTTGAAAGAATTAATAAGATAGATAAACCACAAGCTAGACTTATCCAAAAGAAAAGAGGAAGCAAATTAATAAAATTATGAATGAGAGGGGAGAGATCACGACTAACACCAAGGAAATACAAACAATTATTAAGAATTATTACCAGAAACTATATACCAACAAATTAAGCAACCTGGAAGAAAAGGATGCCTTCCTGGAAACTTATAAACTACCAAGACTGAAACGGGAAGAAACAGACGATCTGAATAGACCAATAACCAGTAACGAAATTTAAGCAGTAATGAAAAACCTCCCAAAAAACAACCGTCCAGGGTCAGATGGCTTCCCAGGGGAATTCTACCAAACATTTCAAGAAGAAATAATACCTATTTTGCTGAAGATGTTTAAAAAAAAAATAGAGACAGAAGGAAAACTTCCCGACTCCTTCTATGAAGCTAGCATTACCCTGATCCCAAAACCAAAGGCCCCATCAAAAGGAGAATTACAGACCAATATTCTCGATGAACATGGATGCCAGAATACTCAACAAGATCATAGCCAATAGGATCCAACAGAACATTAAAAGGATTATTCACCTCGACCAAGTGGGATTTATTCCTGGGATGCAAGGGTGGTTCAACACTTGCAAATCAATCGACATGATATAGTACATTAATAAAAGAAAAGACAAGAACCATATGATCCTCTCAACTGATGCAGAAAAAGCGTTTGACAAAATACAACATCTGTTACTGATTAAAACGCTTCAGAGTATGGGGATAGAGGGAACATTCCTCAATATCATAAAAACCATCTATGAAAAGCCCACAGCAAATATCATTATCAAAAGCTCTCAGCTTTTCCCTTAAGGCTGGGAATGTGACTGGGATGCCCACTCTTATCACTATTGTTGAACATAGTGCTAGAAGTCCTAGTCTCAGCAATCAGAAAACAAAAAGAAATAAAAGTCATCCAAATTGGCAAAGAAGTCAAGGCTTTCTCTCTTCACAGATGACATGATACTTTATGTGGAAAACTCAAAGGACTCCACCCCCAAATTATTAGAACTCACACAGCAATTCAGCAATGTGGCAGGATAAAAAAATCAATGCACAGAAATCAGTTGCTTTTCTATACACTAACAATGTAACTGTAGAAAGAGAAATTAAGGAATCAATTCCATTTACAATAGCACCAAAAACCATAAGACACCTCAGAATAAACCTAACCAAAGAGGTAAAGGACCTGTACTCTAAAAACTGCAGAACACTTATGAAAGAAATTGAGAAAGACACAAAAAGATTGAAAAACATACCATGTTCATGGATTGGAAGAAAAAACATTGTTAAAATGTCTGTCCTGCCCAGAGCAATTTATACTGTCAGTGCCATCCCTATTAAAATACCAGTGGCATTTTTCAAGAAGCTGGAACAAACAATCCTAAAATTTGTATGGAAACAGAAAAGACCCTGAATTACCAAGGGAATGATAAAAAAGAAAAACAAAGTGAGAAAGGCATCACGCTGCCTGACTTCAAGCTACATTACAAAGCTGTGATCACCAAGACAGCATGGTATTGGCACAAAAACAGACACATAGACCAATGGAACAGAATAGAGACTCCAGAAATGGACCCTCAACTCCATGGTCAACTAATCTTTGACAAATCAGGAAAAAATATCCAATGGAAAAAAGATAGTCTCTTCAATAAGTGGTGCTGGGAAAATTGGGCAGCTACATGTAGAAGAATGAAACTTGACCGTTCCTTTACACCATACACAAAGATAAACTCTAAATGGATGAAAGACCTCAATGTGAGACAGGAATCCATCAAAATCCTAGAGAAGAACATAGGCAGTTACCTCTTCGACATCAGCCCCAGCAACCTCTTTCAAGACACGTCTCCAAAGGCAAGGGAGACAAAAGCAAAATTGGGGGACTTCATCAAGATAAAAAGCTTCTGCACAGCAAAGGAAACAGTCAACAAAACTAAGAGGCAACCCACGGAATGGGAAAAGATATTTGCAAATGATGTTACAGATAAAGGACTGATCTCCAAGATCTATAAAGAACTTCTCAAACTCAACACTCAAAAAACAATTAACCCAGTCAAAAAATGAGCAGAAGACATGAACAGATGCTTCTCCAAAGAAGACATACAAATGGCTAACAGACACATGAAAAAATGTTCAATATCACTAGCCATTATGGAAATACAAATCAAAACCACAATGAGATACCGCCTTACACCAGTTAGAAAGGCAAAAATTAACAAGACAGGAAACAACAAATGTTGGCGAGGATATGGAGAAAGGGGAACCCTCTTACACTGTTGGTGGAAACGCAAGTTGGTACAACCACTCTGGAAAACAGTATGGTGGTTCCTCAAGCTGTTAAAAATAGAGCTACCCTACAACCAAGCAATTGCACCACTAGATATTAACCCCAAAGATACAGATGTAGTGAAAAGAAGGGGCACATGCACCCCAATGTCCATAACAGCAATGTCCGCAATAGCCAAACTGTGGAAGGAGCCGAAATGCCCTTCAACAGATGAATCGATAAAGAAGATGTGGTACTTATATACAATGGAGTAATATTCAGCTATCAGAAAGGATGAATACCCACCATTTGCATAGACATGAATGGAACTGGAGGGGATTATGCTAAATGAAGTGAGTCAAGCAGAGAAAGACAATTATCATATGGTTTCACTCATATGTGAAACATGAGCAATAGCATGGAGGACCATAGGGGAATGGAGGGAAATCTGAAGAGGGAGAAATCAGAAAGGGAGACAACCCATGAGAGACTATGGACCCCGGGTAACAAACTGAGGGTTTCAGAGGGGAGGGGTGTGAGGGAAGGGGGTAACAGGGTGATGGGTATTAAGGAGGGTATGTGTTGTGATGAGCACTGGGTGTTATACATAACTAATGAATCACTGAACACTACATCAAAAGCTAATGATGTACTTACTATATAGTGGCTAACTGAACATCAAACAAACAAACAAACAACAGAGGGCAGCATAATCCAGTCCACAATAGAAGTAAGCATCAGGAAGTCCAAATAGAAGGGATACACAGGAACTTTTTTTATAAAAATTGTTCTGTATTTGGAAGATTTTGCCCTAAAAATAAAGCTTTTATTGGGAAAAGAAAAAGAAATTAACTTGATTTGTTTCTTAAGTTTCCACTGAATCTTCACTCACTTGGAACTGTATTACTTTATATAAAATTATGTATGTGTCCTATTACGTGTGTACATATAGGTGATAGTGCCTATAGGTGCAATATAGGTAATCATTGACATTTCATATGTTCACATTTACATTATACTAACACTTTAAATATGTATATCATTTGTAGTCCTATATGCATATTCATGTAGATGTTTGTAAAAGTATTAAACCAATACAATCATTTTAAAAATAGAGAACATTTTTTCTGAATTTCTTTTAATTTCGGCACCATATAAAAATGTATTATAACTTTATAAATTTATATCAACTGTATATTTTCTCTATGTATTTACAAACAGATGCAGTCTCTCCTCTCTCTCTCTCTCTTTTAAGATTCTAGTGTCATTACTTTAGGGCTTACCTATAAAAAAGATTCTAGCTATGGGTGTAAAAGAATCTAGATGCCTAGAGTGGACCCCTAAACGTTCTGAGTTGCTGGGATTGAGGGAAGATTGAAACATCTGTACTTTTAACGAAGAATTTTAGTGATTCTGATGGCGGATACTTCTTGGACCATATTTTTGAGTATTCTGTTGTAGACAATGATCACCTAGGTGAGTATCAAATATTAGTTATGCATTAAATAACTTATCTCTGTTGATGACTTCAGTAACTATTAGCAGATCCTTCACTAAATTATTGAGTGGTTCTCACTCTAAGAAGAATGCCAGAATTAAAAAAAAAAAAACAAGAAACCTACAGTGTTCTATATTTCTCTATCTAATTAGTTTCATTGCTGTGGGTTGTGTTTCCAAATGGAACTCCATAGTTGTAACTCACACGTAGTTCCTCCCCAGTATTTCCAGTTTATATGTAGCTGAGGGGACTCTGCATGGACGAAAGAAGACGTGAGCTACCCTAATAACCAACCAGGAGGTCCCTGTCTTTTTATTTGAATAAGAAGATCTCAAAGACAATGATTGAAGCAAGTTCTGCATGGAACTCCTTCAAAAGACACATAAAGAAATGGAGAGGTAATAGCGGAAGTACCCATTATCCTGCCTAAACCTGACAAGGTGTTATCCAGGTGTAGGATACGGACTTCATATCTTAGTTGTGTGTGTGTGGGGGGAAGTAATTGCTGAATGAAAATTAGTTTTTCTCAAGACTGATACTTTGGCAGACCTCATAATGTTTGGATTTGTGCCTCGAATCTTCTATTTTTTTTCCAATGGATAATGCATGCAATATGCTAACATAAATTCAAAGAGTAAAAAAACAGAGATGAAAGTAATTTTCTGTTTTGTCCCTGTACACAGACCTTTAGCTCTCCTCCTTAGAGGTAACTGCTGTTAGGCATTTCATATGTATATTTCCAGAGTCTGTTGAGTATTGCGGTGTGTGTGTCTGATGGGGCGGGGGGAGGATATAAATAAATGCAGGTCAGGAAATTCCCTTGATTTTAAATTAGCAGGGGACATGCATTAAAGAGTGACTTAGTGGCCTGAGTTAATGTCACTGAGCAGCATATTTACCACCAGAGAGTCACTTAGATAATGGCGGATATACAATATATTCTTCAAGTAAGCATGTATTCTCTCAGGGTAAAAAATGGAATTTTTAAAGCAGATATTGCTTTCAGGAGACAACAGAAATTTAAATGAGAATGCATTTTAGCATAATGAAAATCATCAGAGTTTTAAGATAACCCCTTGAGATTGTGGAAACACTGGTACCCGATCACTTGTTCTGGCAGAGTAAAATTAGTGAATACCTTATTGCAGTAATGTGTTTGGAAAGCAATTTGTAAGTAAAAGGAGAAATTGCTTCCCTTGACCCATTCATGAAATTTCTCTGTAATATCTAAAAAGGTTTTAGAAAGATAAAAAATAATAATGGCCTAAAAGGGGCAAAGTTCATAACTGATTATTGAATAAGAATGACTTTGAAAATAAAACTTTAATTGAGTACCTATTATTTATAAGATACTATGCTAGGGTTATAAAACACTGGAGGATTTTCATTACAGTTAAGAAAGACACATGTGAAAATATAATCTTTGTCTGTATCTGTTTAGAAAGTGAGGCCATCCTAAGTGGAATCTGTGAATCACATTCTTTTCAGACTAAAACTACTCTTTCCTTTATGCAAAGTACAGTAGGTCTTTTATTTTAATGAGAGGGTCACTAGCAGCGGGTAGATGGGTAGTGTTCACTGTTTGGATTAGCCAGATGGTACTTTAGTACATACCAAATTTCAAGAGTTTTAGTCCTTTTTGGGGCTGTACTTCTACTAACCCTTTCCAATAGTCCACATAAATAATCTTTGGTAAAGTTATCTGTAATTGAGTAGTCTTTGGACATTAGAGTATATCACAAATATATCAACTTCTTTTAGGTAAGATTTCTTTGTTGTATGTATGTGTATGTGTTTCTGTTTATATTTTAATGTGATGAAACTTTTAGTTAAAGAAAGGCTATAATGATTTTGAATCCGGTAAAAGGATATTTATCTTCCTTGTCTAAGTTCACAACCATTTAAGAGATAGAGAGGGAACATGATTACTGGAGATAAAAAAAAAAAAAGTTTCATTCTTGATTAAACCTACATTGGAATACACAGCTTACATCCACAGATATAATGGGCCTGTCCTCTCACCCCTTAAACTAGGTAAATTTTTCCATCAGGTCATTGGCTCAGTTGCGCAACTACAATCTTCCTCTACAGGGGCAGATGCTTGACTGCAGTGGATGAGAGCGTTCTGGAATATATACATCATGCTGAGACCTACTTAGAAAGTGAACCCTGAAGGGATTGAGCTGCATTTTCCTGGTTCCTTCTTTCAAATGCACCCATCAGATAATTTATTTTTCGTCCTTCCTAGGCAGTTGATTTCAAGACCTGAGGCAACTATAGTACAAGTAGTGCCTGGGACACTGTATTCTACTAAAAATTACGGAAGTTTAAGGACTAATGGGATCATGTTCAGAGGAATGATAACCCAGTTTGAAGATGTTCCTACTGGATACATTTATGACATTAGCATCCCCAAATGATAATGTCTACAATTGACTATAATATCTGGTATAAAAACTTCATGAGCCCTAATGATAATAAATGCATATATGCATACATACATACATACATATGTAGGTGTGTACATACATAAATGAGAAAGAGGGAAAGAAGACAAGTTTTTTTTGTTAAAAATGTGCTAGATATAAGTGTATATGGAATGGTAGAATTGAAAACTCAACATTTATAACTGATTCAGGAAAAGGTCATCAATTAATGCTAAAACCATTATGTCAGTGATTGTTGGGGAATGGGATATTCAAATATTGGCAGAAGAAAACACCATAGATTGCAAAAGGAAAATGTACATTTACAGTGGCCAGAACTATTAGTCATTATCTTAGCCAAATGAGTACATCTGTAGTTGATTATAACTAATAGTAGGGCAATGGGATATTTTTTTCACTTTCTGATATGATGCAACATGAAGAAAATATCCTATAGTGCATTCTTGCTAATAATGTTAATCTGAACATGCTAAATCCTATCAAAAGGAAGAAAGAGGAAGGAAGTTAAGAGAGGGCGGGCGGGAGGAAGGATGGAAGGGACAAAGGGAGGAAGGGAGGAGGGGAGGGGGGAGATGGGGATGAATGAATATAGGAAGGGAGGGAAGGTAGGAAGGAAGAAAGGAAGGATTATTTTATCATTCTGTTTCTGTCCCACAACAATTTGTCTCTCTTGAATCATTTATACTACTAGCACACAGGCAGCTACAGATTTTTCTGTATTTTGTTTTAATTTATTCTTTTGGCTATTCTGTGTAGGATTTCTTACTTTTAGAAGTTAGTACATTTCAAGTAGTAATTCAAAAAGTTAGTATTAATACTAGTAATAATGTTAGTATTAATAGGATTTATAAGTAAATATTCTCTTGTAATTTTTCTGGTGAGGACTAATTAGTCAACACATTCCTGAAAAATTCATTTGCTTTTTAAATAGAAATTTACATGGTATGTATCATATGTATTCAATACACAAACTTCATGTAAGAAATTACATTTTTATGAAAAGCTAGTTAATTCACTGAAGGCCACTCAAGAGCTATGCTAATTAAAATGGTGCTGTTTTAGAGAGCAAAATGATGTATCCATAGCTACTCAGACTAACAGTTACAGGAAACTAGTTCGTAAACAGGGCCATCATCAGTAGAATTTTAAAGGCTTTGCTATTTTCTTTGATAATTAATTCTTAGAATTTCCATGTTCAGATCCTCGAAGGACAGCCACAAATCGTTTCCTGTTTCTGTTTACCTATAATCATTCAAAAGAGAAAAGTATAAATTTATATTATATATATTAAAATTATATTAGTAAAATATAATACTAATTTGTTTCTCTCAGTCAGTTCTTAGAAACTATCTTTTTCCTTGATGAACATTATGATGCCATTATAAAAGCTGCTCTCTCAAGATTTAAAACTAATTAGGTTTACAATTATGTGATTGTATTTCCAAATGCCAAATGTAATTTGCTCTGATGAGGAATTTTCTCCCATAGACAAATGTTCAAGTTTTTCCATTGTTTAATGGCAAAATAAATAGAAAATTTCTCTTTTTGTACCTGAATATACTTTATTTAGCTTCCTTCCATCTGCTCTGCAAATGCTCTTGTAAAACTGTATCCCATGGCAACCCCCAATGGCATTTTAGCTCCCAGTCTCCCAAGTGAGCTCATCTCTCCCAGGGAAACCACCTTAGTACTTCAAGGACAGCATTTTCAGTAATTTGGAAGGGGCCTGGTTTTTTGAGAATCCCCCCCACAATTTCCATTATGGAGTATAGATATTGCATATACATTCCTTTATGCTTACAAGAAGATACTTGATTTTCACATGGTATTTGAATCATGTTTAAAACCAAGAGAATGAGTCACATTATTTTACAGAATCACTACTCTCCTGTCTGTAGACAAAGAAATGACAGATAATCACTTTTTTAAATCAATGTGAAGGAAGTCTATCCTAGAAAGTTAAATGAAATAAAAGCTTATAAATTTTGAATTTTAGTGGGAAGAAAAAATCCAGTCTATTTATTTCATATTTATAATACATAACTACATCAATTAACTTGTTAATTTATGCTGAGAGAATCATGGCATACTGAAAAGAACAGTGAGCCAAAATCAGCCAACCTGGGATCTCTTCCCAGGGGGGCCACTTACAGCCAGAGTGTTTGGAAGTCATTTAATCTCTCTAAGCCTCAACTTTCCAGTTTAGAGAATGGGTAAAACTTCACAGGGTGTTGTGAAGATAATAAGAGATTCTTATAAGAATTCTTCATTAATGACAAAGCACTATGCAGGGTTTATTATAACAATTTATCTTAATATATTATTATTGTGATTAGTATCTATACACAGTTAAAACAATGATGGTATAGCTTTAAGCACATTTATTTAAAACAATGAGATGAAGTGAAATTCTAAATGAAATCATTGTTGGTATTTGAAATCTTGAGTGAGAAAGGCATAATAAACTGCTTCCTGCATAATCTGTCTTTCTTAAGAGCCAAAACATTCAGTAACATTCGGTATTTGAATTTAAAATTGCTTTTTGTATCTTTGAATATACATACATATTTTAATAACTGTTTTCAAAGCATAATTAATTTGAAAAATGCTTTAACATTCTATTGTGATAAACTGCTATGAAGAAAAATTCATATGTGCTTAAAAATACATTTATTTTAAAAATATCTTATTCTATTTTTTCTTCAGTTATCATTGGTGCTTAAATTTAAAATGGTAATGTTTATAAAAGTAATGCTTGACTTGTGCATTCTAATGAATCGTATTCAAAACATTATTATAATTTATTACAAATGCTTTTTACAAAACTCTGAATTGTACATTACAAATACACTTGATCAAAATTTGGTAACATAGCATTTACTTTCTAAAATAAATGTGATGATTTTAGAAAAATGTTAAAACTAGAAATTTATTTAGAACAGTAATTTCTTTATAAAACCTTTAACATTTGATTGTATCTACTGATATTGAAGAAACCATAGGAAAAAAATCTGCATTGCGCCAACATTTATGTGTAATAAAAATGATATAATGAAAAAAATCATTATGTACATAATAAAATCAGATAATCAACTAATTTAAAGAAAAGTTAAAATAAGTAAGTAGAAATGCATATCACTGTACTGTTCAATGACCACCTCTGAGACTTTGCCATCCCTTTCGATAATTTTTCTCAGATAATTTATTTCAACTACAAAATTAGAAGGAAAGTTTCAAATAGATTTCTATTTTTGCTTACCTACAACCATACAAAATAAGAAGGTACAAATTTATGCTGCTAAAATACATTAATTTTTATTAGCATATTTTGAACTATATGTTTTTTTAAAACTGTATTTTTTGAACTATGTTTTTTAAAAAAGTGTTATCCAACTATTATAAAACTGCTTTATCAAGTTTTAAAATGAGTTAGATGGACAGTTATGAATTTGTATTTTTATTATTTTTTTAATTTATTTTAAACTTTATTTATTTATTTATTTATTTGGCTCCATGCCCAGCATGGAGCCCAATGTGGAGTTTGAACTCACAACCCTGAGATCAAGACCTGAGGTGAGATCAAGAGTCAGACGCTCAACCAACTGAACCACCCAAGTTCCCCTGAATTTGTATTTTTATTTTTAAAGGTTTTATTTATTTATTTGACAGAGAGAGAGAGAGAGAGAAAGAGAGAGAGAGAGGAGTGCACATAGGGGGACCAGCAGAGGGAGAGAGAGAAACAGGCTCTCTGCTGAGCAGAAGGCCTAATGGGGGCTCGATCCCACTGGGATCATGACTGGAGCTGAAGACAGACACAACCGACTGAGCCACCCAGGTGCCCCAATGAATTTGTATTTTTTAAAAAGATTTTACTTATTTATTTGACAGAGAGAGACAGCCAGTGAGAGAGGGAACACAAGCAGGGGGAGTGGAGAGGAAGAAGCAGGCTCCTAGCTGAGGAGCCAGAACGCTGGGATCACGCCCTGAGCCGAAGGCAGACGCTTAACGACTGCATCACCCAGGCGCCCCATGAATTTGTATTTTTAAATGACAAATTCCACTTATTGTGACAAGAGCTTCTCTTCCTTCATCTTAATCACTACTAATCTGTTGTAGAACACAAAAAATGCACATTCTAGACGGACTAATATTTTGCTAAAATAACACTTTAGGCTTCACTGTGCCAACCTCTTC
Organism: Ursus americanus; assembly: GCF_024610735.1. NCBI lineage: Eukaryota > Metazoa > Chordata > Mammalia > Carnivora > Ursidae > Ursus > Ursus americanus. The sequence continues at coordinate 50,920,777 of NC_142139.1, read as the reverse complement.
TCCTAGAGGCCTTAGAGTCTTTCAGTAAGAGAAGTATTTAAAAATCTCAAGCCCTGCACTCTTTGTCTTCCCTTTATTTCACTTTCCTCCACATTCTAAACAATCCAGTTTAAAAGCTAATAGGTGGAACCAAGCAAGATAGGCATTTATACAGAGTGGGAGTTGAGCTGTGAGACAACAGAGCAGGGTGTTGGAGTTCAAGAGGGGTAAAGAGAGCGCCTACCTCATTGCGGGGAGGGGGCGGGTGGTTGCTGGCCTGGTACAAGATATTGGACTCTGATTGTGGTGAACGGAGTGACTATATGAAGAAAGTAATCCCGTGCTAGGTTTTGGAGCCCAGTAGAGGGAGAGGTCCACGAGGGGAAGTGGATCACAGGACATTGTGCATCTTATTTCATGTTTGCAGAACAGTATCTTTAGTGTACAGTGGGATTGTTGGGTCAATAGGTAAATCCGTGAACAATTTTGTAGGATATTGCAGAGATTTTACTATTCTGAGTTCTCACCAGCAATGTATGTGCATGCATATGTTGTTTCCTTACAGCTCTGCCAAAGTGAGTTCCCAGGTTTTGGGGTTTTTTGCCCCCCAACCTGGTAGATGGGAAATAGTACCTCAGGATATTTTTAAGTTGTATTTTTTTATTACAAGTACATGAGCATCATTCCATGTGTTTAAAGGTCATTTGTAGGCATAGGCATACCTTGGAGATAACTGCAGGTTGGTTCCAGACCACCACCACAGAACAAATATCTCAATAAAGTGAGTCAAATGAATTTTTTTATTTCCTGGTGCATATAAAAGTGATTTACATTATACTATAGTCTAGTAAGTGTCCAATAGCATTATGTCTAAAAAACACTGTGCATATCCTAATTAAAAAGTACTTTATCGTTAAAAAATGTTCACTATCATCTGAGCTTTCAAATGAGTCATAATCTCTTTGCTGGTGGAGGGTCTTGCCTTGATGTTAATGGCTGCCATATGATCAGTGTGGTGGTTGCTGAAGGTTGGGGTGACTGTGGCAATTTAAAAAGCTAAGACAACAATGAAGTTTGCCACACCCACTGACTCTTCCTTTCATGAATGATTTCTCTGTTGTGTGTGCTGCTGTTTGATGGCATTTTACTCATAGTAGAATTTCTTTCAGAATTGGAATCAGTCCTCTTAAACCCCACCACTTCTTTATCAATAGGCTTCTATAATATTCTAAATCCTTTGTTGTCATTTCTGCAGTCTTCACAGCATCTTCACCAGCAGTTGATTCCATCTCAAGAATCCACTTTCTTTGCTCATCCATAAGAATCAATTCCTCGTTCTTTCCAGTTTTATCATGAGATTCCAGCAACTTAGTGCCATCTTCAGGCTTCACTTCTAGTTTTCTCACAATTTCCACCACATCTGTAGTTACTCCCTCCACGGAACCCTTCAAAGCCATCCATGAGGGTGAAAATCAACTAATTGCAAACTTCTATTCATGTTGATATTTTGGCCTTTTCCCATGAATCACGAATATTTTTAATGGCATCTAGAATGGTGAATCATTTCCAGAAGGTTTTCAATTCACTTTGTTCAGATCCACCTAAGCTGTTTTTGGCAGCTAGAACTTTACGAAATGTATTTCTTAAGTAAGAAGACTTGAAGGTTAAAATTATTGCTTGATCCACAGACTGAAGAATGGATGTAGTGTTTGCAGGCATGAAAATAACACCAATCTTGTTGTCCTTCCATCAGAGCTCTTGGGTAACCTGGTACACTGTCAATGAACAGTAATATTTTAAAAGTAATCTTCTTCTTTTTTTTCACTAAGTTTCAACACTGGGATTAAAACATCCAGTAATCCATGTTGTAAACAGATATGCTGTCATTCAGGCTTTGTGGTTTGTGGTTCTATTTGTAGAGTACAGGCGGAGTAGATTTCCCATAATTCTTAAGGGCTCTAGGATTTCCAGAATGGGAAATGAGCATTAGCTGCAGTTGAAAGTCCCCAGCTGCATTAGCACCTAACAAGAGAGTTAGCCAATCTTTTGAAGCTTTGAAATCAAGCATTAACCTCTCTCTAGCTATGAGAGTCCTAGATGGCATCTTCTTCCAATATACAGCTGTTTGTCTACATTGAAAAGCTGTTTTTTAGGGTAGCCACCTTCATTAATTATCTGAGCTAGATCTGGGTGGATGACTTGCTGCAAATTCATCAGTAGTTGCTGCTTCACCTTGCACTTTATGTTATGGAGGTGGCTTCTTTTCTTAATGTCATGAACCGATTTCTCCTAGCTTCAAACTTTCTTTATAACCTCCTTACCGCTTTCAGTCTTCATGGAATTGAAATGAGTTGGGTCTTTGCTCTGGTTTAGGCTTTGGCTTAAGGGAATGTTGACTTGCAAAGTCTTCTTTCGAAAAATGTCTGTTCATGTCCTCTGTCCATTTTTAAATTGGTATTGAGTTGTATAAGTTCTTTATATATTTTGGCTATCAATCCCTTATCAGATATATCATTTGCAGATATCTTCTCCCATTCAGTAGGATGCCTTTTTATTTTATCAATGGTTTCCTTTGGCAGGCAAAAGCTTTTTATTTAAAAAAAGAAACAGCTTTTTATTTTAGTGTAGCCTCAATTGTTTAATTTTGCTTTTGTTTCTCTTGCCAGAGGAAACATAGCTGTTGTCAAAGAAATTACTATCTATATTTTCTTCTAGAAATTTTATTGTTTTCCAGGTCTCACATTTAGATCTTTAATCCATTTTGAGTTTATTTTTGTGTATGGTGTAATAAAGTTGTCTAATTTCACTTTTTTTTGCATGTACCTGTCCAATTTTCCCAATACCATTTGAAGAGGCTGTCTTTTATCCATTGTGTATTCTTGCTTCCTTTGTCATAGATTAATTGACCCTAAAATGTGGGTTTATTTCTGGACTCTGTTCAGTTCTTTGGATCTATTTTATCTATTTTGTGCCTGTATCATACTGTCTTGATCACTATAGCTTTGTAGTATGTCTTGAAATCTGGGACTGTAATCCTCCTACTTTTGGTCATTTCTGTCAGGTTTTAAATTTGTTTTGCTTTAATTTAAACAAGTATGGTCAATATTCATGACTGTCTAAAAGCTTATAATTTGCCTATTGAATTTGCTTATGGTACATTTTGTCATTTAAAAAAATATGTGAATACATTTGTATTTTAAACATATTGGTGAATATATTTGGATTTTCTTCTATTGCTCCTGGATTTACATCATTGTTAGACTATTTAGCCTCCATATTGTAAGGAACTAATAGATTGTTTTTTTTTTTTTTTTTACATTTATGTTATTTATTTAATTTAATTTAATTTTTTTTTTTTTTTTTTTTTTTTTTAGATTTAAGTGTCTTACCTAGTTAGGGCACTTCTGCTCTGTGATGTTACATAAAGATCTAATAAGATCTAATTTTATCTATATGGCTACACATTTGTTTATATATTTTTATTTAAAAATTTATTTTCTCCCAGAATTATATTTATGAGTCTAATTCTTGACTGTCTACTCTGTGTGTATTTATGGGGCAGTAAAATATGTTTCAACTATAAAACATTTATGATATGTTTTAGTATTTGTTAAGGGCAAGATCCCCTCTTTTTTTTTTTTTTTAACAGGTTGATTTGCTATTCTTCTTTATTGATTTTTTTCATTTGTATTTTGGAATGAAAAACCAGCACTTTCATTTGTCCAGCTTTTGAAGGAAAAATAAAAGAGTTCTCAGCATTCTGAGATTAATATACACTTAAAAATGTGTATATTAATTTGAATAAAAATTATTGCTTTATAATTGCATCACAACTTTCATAAGTAATTTGAAATTTCCTTCATATACATTGCATTTTTTTCTGATAAATTTATTCCTAATCACTTGATTTTTTTTTAAATTTAAAAACACAGCTAATATAATTTAAATTTAAATTTTTTTTAATTTAAAAACACAGCTAATATAATCTAAATTTAAATTTTTTTAAATTTGAAAACACAGCTAATATAATCCTCAGTGGAGGAAAGCTGACAACTTTTCCTTTAAGGTCAGGAATAAGACAAGAATGTCCACTCTTACCATGGTTATTTAACATAGTACTGAAAGTCCTAGCCTTTGCATTATATCTCGAAATATATATGAAAGGTATTAATTTTGAATGTCAGTTTTATGTTTTTCTGTCTTACTAAACTTGTCGTTTTTACATTGTTGGATTTAGCATTGTTTCAGCCCTTGGGTTTTCATCACCTGCAAATAAATATTGATCTGACTCTTTCTTTTCAATGCTTATGTTTCTAATTCTTTTCTCTTATCTGATTGCTTTTGCTACTAATTCCTTTGGTAGTGAGCACCATTTTCTTGTGTCTTAACAGTGAGAAGACTTATTAATTCCTCTATTAAAATGTTGCCTTGAATGAAGGGGTCAAGAACAAAATTAAAATTAATCTTTTGACCGTACTGGTTGAGAAGCGACTTTATTCAAACTTCTTATAACATTAACTCGTAAACTCAGGAAATACATAGATGTATACCAGATCCAACATAAATGAGAATTTCTTTTGAGGTTATTATTTTCTGAGGTGAGAACTCTATACCAGGTAGTTGGAATTGTCTTTCTAAAAATATACATTAATGATAAGTAGCAGCATAAGAGATTGAGACTAAAGTTTAAAAACTGAAGGGCCACAAAAGCCCCTGGCTTCCCTGAGCTGAGATGGTTCATACCTCTTTAACCCATCCATACCTACCTAGCCCAATTTCTCAGAAACATGTGTATCCCAGGAGTGACTGTTGATATCAGATATTGTGCCTAGGATTTACAAGACTCTTGATGTGTGTGCTCTGTTTTCTATTTCTATTTTATGCTTTTTGTCCTCCAGCTTTATTGAGATAAATAAAATTGTAAGATATTTAAAATGTATAACAGGATGATTTGATATACATATAAATTCTGAATTTCTCCCATGGAGTTAATTAACACATCTATCACTTACATATTTACCTCTTTGGGTTTTTGTTGTTGCTGTTTGGTTTATTTGGTGAGAATATTTAAGTTCTAATCTCAGCAATTTATGATTATATAATGCAGTTTTACAGCTATAGTCACAATGTTATAATTAGATACTCAGATATTATTCATCTTATAACTGACACTTTTATCAGTCTCTTAACTTAAAGTTGGTCTTGGTTAAAGTCTATTGTGTCTCATGAGATTGACTGTCATTGTGAGCCTGCAATGCAGGAAGGGAATTACAGTGACTTTTGGGTGATAGGTAATTTCATCATGTTAAATATGTATTTATCAATTGCTATTGATAATGGCCTTATATTAAGAATGAATGTTGAGTGATACACCACATTAATAAAAGAAAGGATAAGAACTACACAATCCTCTTAGTAGAATCAGAGAAAAGCATTTGATAAAGTACAGCACCATTCTTGATAACCACCTTAATAAAGCAGGGATAGAGGGAGAATGGTCATCATAAAGGTCATATACGAAAGACTCACAGCTAATATAATCCTCAGTGGAGAAAAGCTGACAACTTTTCCTTTAAGGTCAGGAATAAGACAAGAATGTCCACTCTTACGATGGTTATTTAACATAGTACTGAAAGTCCTAGCCTCAGCAATCAGACAACAAAAAGAAATAAAAGGCATCCAAATCGGTAAGGAAGAAGTCAAACTTTCACTCTTTTCAGATGACATGATACTCTATGTAGAAAACATGAAAGACTCCACTAAAAAAAAATGCTAGAACTGATACACGAATTCAGCAAAGTTGCAGGATACAAAATCAATATACAGAAATCTGTTACATTTCTGTACACCAATAATGAAGCAGCAGAAAGAGAAATCAAGGAATTGATTCCATTTATAATTGCACCAAAAACCATGATATACTTAGGAATAAATCTAATCGAAGAGGTAAAAGATCTGTACTCTGAAAACTATAGAACACTTATGGAAGAAATTGAAGATGACACAAAGAAAAAAAACGCCCCATGCTCAGGGATTGGAAGAACAAATATGCTAAAATGTCTATCCTATCCAAAGTAATCTACACATTTAATGCAATCCCTATCAAAATACCACTAGCATTTTTCAAGAGTTAGAACAAACAATTCTAAAATTTGTAGGGAATCAGAAAAGACCCTGAATAGCCGAAGCAATCTTGAAAAAGAAAAACAAAACAGGAGGTATCACAATTCTGGACTTCAAGCTATATTACAAAGCTGGAGTCATCAAGACAGTATGATACTGGCACAAAAACAGATCAGTGGAACAGAGTGGAAAATCCAGAAATGGACCCAGAACTATATGGTCAACTAATCTTCAACAAAACAGGGAAAGCACATCCAATGGAAAAAAGCATCTCTTCAACATATGGTGTTGGAAAAATTGGGCAGCTACATGCAAAAGAATGAAACTGGACCACTTTCTTACACCATACACAAAAATAAATTCAAAATGGACAAAAGACCTAAATGTGAGACAGGAAACCATCAAAATTCTGGAGGAGAATACAGGCAGCAACCTCTTAGACATTGGCCATAGCAACTTCTTACTAGACCTGTCTCCAGAGGCAAAGGAAACAAAAACAAAAATGAACTATTAGGACTTCATCAAGATAAAAATCCTCTGCACAGTGAAGGAAACAATCAACAAAACTGAAAGGCAGTTTACCAAATGGGAGAAGATATTTGAAAATGACATAGCTGATCAAGGGTTAGTATCTATAATCTATAAACAATTTATCAACTCAGTTCCCAAAACACAAATAATCCAGTTAAGAAATGGGTGGAAGATATGAATAGACATTTCTCCAAAGAAGATATGCAAATGGCCAACAGATACATGAAAAGATACTCAACATCACTCATCATCAGGGAAATACAAATCAAAACCGTGATGAGATACCACCTCACACCTGTCAAAATGGCTAAAATTAGCAAGACAGGAAATAACAGATGTTGGCAAGGATGCGGAGAAAGGGGAACCCTCTCACACTGTAGGTGGGAATGCAAATGGGTGCAGCTGCTCTGGAAAACAGAAACTTTCAACATTCAAAATGTTTAATATAGCACTATCTTATGACCCCACAATTGCACTACTAGGTATTTGCCTGAAGGATACAAAAATACTGATTTGAAGGGGCACATGCACCCCAATGTTTACAACAGCATTATCAACAATAGACAAATTATGGAAACAGCTCAAGTGTCCATTGACTGACAAATGGATAAAGAAGAAGTGGTATACACACACACACACACACACACACACAACATGGAACATTACTCAGCCACCAAAATGAATGAAATCTTGCCATCTGTAATGGCGTTGATGGAGCTAGAGTGTATTATGCTTAGCAAAATAAGTCTGTCAGGGAAAGACAGATACCATGATTTCACTCATATGTGGAATTTCAGAAACAAAACAGATGAACATAGGAGAAGGGGGGAAAAAAGAGGGAGGCAAACCATTAGACACTCAAGTATAGAGAACAAACTGAGGGTTGCTAGGGGGGAGGTGGGCAGGGGATGGGGTGACTGGATGATGGCTATTAAGGAGAGCACTTTTGATGAGCACTGGGTGTTATATGTAAGGGTATATAACTAAATTCTTCTCATGAAACCAATATTACAGTACATGTTAACTAACTAGAATTTAAATTAAAAAAAGAGAAAGAATGGGGCTCCTGGATGGCACAGTCTTTTAGCATCTGACTTGGTTTCAGCTTAGATCATGATCTCAGGGTCATGAGATTGAGCCCCGTGTCAAGCTTTGCACTCAGCATGGAGTTCTGCTTGAGACTTTCTCTACCTCTCCCTCTGCCCCCCCACCCCATTCTGGCTCTATCAAATAACAGATACAACTTTAAAAAAAAATGAATGTTGAATGATAAAAATATTTTCAGTGCTTAAGATGATCATAATGTGTTTCTCCATAAATCTATTTATATGATGAATTGTTTTAACACATTTCCTTATATTGAACTATCCTTGCATTTCTGGAATAAGTCTCACTTTGTAATAATGCATTTAGTTTTTTTAATGTGCAATTAGATTCTGTTTGTTAATATTTTACTTATGATTTATTATGAATAGACCTATAGATTAATTTGTAGTTTTTTTATGTTGTACAATTTTATCAAGCATTCATATTATGTTCACTTCATAAAACGTAATTGGAAATGTTCTTTTGTGTATTCTCAGGAACAATTTAATAGCACTAGAATTATTTGGTCTTTGAAGATTTGATTAATTTCATCTGTGAAAATCTCTGGGCTTAGTTCTTTTGTGTGTGGTATTTGTTTTATAATTTTATTTCTTCTTTGGAAGTGGAAGCTTTTTTTCTCTGCTGCTATCAATTTCTATAAAATATATTTTCTTATGAAATTATACATTTCAGCTAGATTGTCCAATCTATTTGCATATACTTGTGCAAAATATCTTAGGATTTTTGAACATTATCAGTTTCAAAGGTTATTACGCTGTTCTTATTTATCAGTTTGTGTTCCTGTGATTTCTATCTCCTATTCGTTAGTTTAGCTCTTGGTTTTGATGTTTTTATTCATTTTTTCCTCAATGGATAATTTATTATTACTTCTTTACAAAATATTTATCCTTAGTGTTTGCATTGTTTTTATTTTTTTCCTTTGTTTTGGTTTACTTTTTTCCAAGTCATTGAATTTTATATTCGACTCATTTAAATATTATTTATTTGTATTGACCTATATATTTAAATGAATTTCTTTTGATTAATGTTTTTATTATATACCACAAATTTGACATCCTGAGATGTCACTATTATTTTTAAAAATATTTTAATTTTGCCACAAATTATTCTTTCATGGCTGGAATTGAGTAAATAAGTTTTTAAAAGTTTTGAGTATCAGATTTTAACAATTTGTGTTATTATTTTTAAATTCTATTTAGTGTGACTAGGGAATATTGTTTGTATTATTTCTACTATGAGACTTGCTAAGGTTTTTTAAGAACCTCCTGTTTGGCCAATTTGTATGAAGACCGTGTGCCTTCTATTTTTGGTGTATATAAAACTCTTATTAATTAGCTTTTAAAGGTTATATATATCTTTATGTATTTATTTTCCCACTTGTGTTTTTGTCTAACGGTTTTTTATTATTAGTGTTTTTCTACCAATTTCTTCCTCAATCTACTTGAGTTAGTTTATTTTCAAGGTGGTTGCGGTGTTAGTTCATTCAGGTATTTATAACTCTTATATCTTCATTGTTAGTTTTGACCATTAGCACTATAAAATATCTATTCTGTGTGCATTTCATTTTGTTGCCTATTTTAGCATTTTTGGATCTGAATTTTTCTTCCTTATATTAGAATTGAGAATTACTACATTTGACTGGCATTTCATTTTATTTGCATTGACTAGAATACCTTTGCATATCTTTTTATAGTTTGCTTTTCTGAATCCATTTTGTTTATCTGTGGATCTTATATTCAGAATAGAATTGAATTTTCCTTTAAAAAATTAAAGGTGAATTAAGAACATTTACATTTATTGAAGTCATGAAAATATTTGTTTTCAGCTGTGTCTTACAAAATCAAGTTATTATGTGTATTATATTTTATATTACTATTTCATTCATTAGGTTTTCTGTCTACTATCTTGTGTTTTTTTTTTTTATTTAGCAAGATTTGCATCTTTGTTCTAGCAATTATATTTGTCCTAATACTTGTTACAATTCTCTCACTACTTCCCTTATCTTTCTGTTATTTGGTTTGTTAGCTTTAGTGTTAAGTAATATCCATTTTTTTTGCATACTTTCTATGTGCCAAACATTCTAGTCTTTTTCTTCTCCCTGCTTTTCTTCTCATTTCATAGTTGAATTATTCCTACTTTGTTTAAGTTCATAACCTTTACTTACTATTCTTCCACAAATATCCCAACCTATCTTTTCCTCTTGGTTCATAAATAAATATATACAGTGTTCATCACTACTTGATTTATCAAAATTTCCTTAATCATCTCTTGATTAGCTAGAGCTCAGTCCAAGGAAGGTTTCATGAGCATAGCATCCCCTGAGTACTTGAAAGCTTAATATTGTTTTCCTAAGCCTTGATACTTAAACATAATGTAGTTGTATATAAAATCATCTCTTCCATTACTTCATTGATAATGCTTCTTTAGTGTTTCCTAATTTTGAATATTTCTATCAAGAAGTCTATGGTCAACCAAATTTTCTTTTGTTTCTCTGTGCAACATTTCTTCTTTGCTTTATGTCCAGAAGATTTTTTTCTATATCTCAAAATTTAATAATTCTTTTAGAATACTTATTAGCTTATGTCTTGTATTTGACTATTTTTTCAAGTATAGATTGACACTTCCAATACATAAAGATAACATTTCTTTATGAAATATTTTCTTGAATTATATTTTAAAAAATTACTTCTATCTCATTATTTGATTTTTCTTCTTTAGTGACCCTAATGATATGTATTATGGATTGTTTGCTTTATTTATCCCTTTGCTTAAATTGTCTTTTTCTGTACTTAAAATTATGCACTCTAATTGATGTTATCTGTGTTCTGTCACTCCTGGGACTCTACTCACCCCAGTTCTGTACTCCTAATCTACCTCTGCTTAGGAACGGATGTGAACTGTCAATATGGATTCCAAATATTCACTTGTTATTGAAAGTTTTATAACTGTTTCTTAATTATGCTATAAGATATGGGTGATTTTGTTTTATAACCTTATTGAACTCTATTTTTTGGAGGAGGCATAAAGAGATTCAGATTGAGGCAACTGAAATTTTATCATAGAAATCAGAAATTCACAATTCAATTATTTAGACAGTTTCATTATTTATATGCTCCAATACTGAATTTCTTACTTTAAAGTTTGGTATATTTGATAGTATTTTTGCAGAAAAATACTTTCTATAATTTTAATTTTGCAAAGTTACATTTACATTTGACAAAGGGTATGGGATATTCTGGGAAAACATATTTAAAACTATTTGGTAAATTACTACTGCAAATATTTTACAGTACTTCAATGAATGTCATGCTAGACTTTAAGGAATTTCTTAAGGTTCTTAGTTACAGATATCATGATTGCTCATGAATACATACTATTAGTAGGTTAGGTCAATATTAAAGTACTAAATAGTTTCCACCTATATTTATCATAACCCACTAAATTGCATACATTATCCTGGAACTATGTCTCTGGGCCCACAGTTCCAGTATCACTTAGAAACTTGTTAGGAATGCACAATTTATAGCCCAATACAGAACTGCTACATCAGAATCTGCATTTTAAAAGGTTCCCTAGACGATTTGTATGCCCATTAAAATGGGATAATCAGTGAACTAAAATAATGAGAAAGGGTTTTTTAAGTATTATAAAATGTTCTTTTAAAGTAGAAATTATTCTATTATTTAAAGGAGACATAGATTTGACATATTGGTATGGCTTTTAATTTTGGATTAAAGATAGACTAATACTGGAATTTATAGTCAAATTAAATCATCTTTTTAATTCTGGTCTTTTCTGGCAGCGGTTATTATCAATGTCAAGAGATTTAGCCATTATTGGCTTTGATTTTTCCTAGTGCTTGTAAGAGATACACACACACACACAGATGCACACACATTGGGTTCTTGTATATATTTTTTCTAAAGCAGTACTATCCAATAGAGCTTTTTTGAAATGCTTTCTATCTGCAGTGTTCAGTACAGTAGCCAATAAGTACATGTGCCTATTGAGTCTTTGGAATTATTGAGAATTTAATAAGTTTTAACTTTATTTAATTTTAACTGCTTAAATTTAAATTTACATTGCTTTTGAGAAATTGGAATGTGACTACTGTATCTGAAAAACTTTTAAAAAAAATTTTGATTACTTAAAATTAAATTTACATGATACTAGTGGGTCCTACATCAGGAAACTCTAAAACAGAAACTGGCAAACTATGACCTGCTTTTGTATGGTTCATAAACTAAGAATTTTTTTATGTTTTTAAAGGATTGTAAGCACACACACACATTCACACAGGAATATGCAATACAACCTAGACTATATTTAGCTTGCAAAGCCTAATATATTTAGTATCTGGCCATTCACAGAAAATGTTTGCAGACTCCTGTCCTGAAGTGTTACTTTTACTTAGTGCAGCATGCAGAATTAGGAAATAAATTTAAAAGCAGATATTTTGAAATGTATACCATTGTCTAGCATTGTCATCAAGAGATTTATAAAAAGAATTGCTTGATAGCTTTGAGTTTTGCTTTTATGAAGCATCAATTTAACTTACACATTGAATATTCATAATGTTTTCATGTTTATGGTTGACAAATTTTTAATAACATCCAGAATTCAATTGATGCCAAAAAGTTGTAGAGATCTTCAACCTCATAAGGCAGTATCAGTGCTGGTCAAAGAAATCTTGCTGTATCATTAAGTATTCATGCTTATTGACTAGACAGAAAAATAAAAAATTTAAAATTCCTTAGAATTTTCTTTTATGGATCACTTCCTCAAATCGAAATTTTACTGAAATTATTATTTTTTGTATATTTTGTGGCAGCTATGACATCCACTTAGTCATCAGTTTTTCCCTCTAGATTCTGAATTTTAGGAATATACAAAAATTATTTTATTTCAACTCCTGGAAAAAAATTCTCAAAAATATTTGCATAAAAATATCAAACATTTCAAATTATCAAATTCTCAGAAATTATAATTTGTTATACAAAGCTTATTACATCATGAGCTGTATATAAAATAATTGAGTAACATTTAGCATTTCCTTCAAAGAGTGATTCATTATTTCTGCAATAAATCTAATTATTCAACTTTATATATCATTTCTTAAATATGTGTCATATTACTTGATGCCAATGTTTGTAGTCTGAATAAATATCCTTTCATAATATTATCAAGCTTTACTATGATCTTTGCCAAATGCAGAAAATTTCAATTATCGCTCTCAAACTTTTTTGGATGATCTTCTGAATACATTTGCTTTGCCAAAACCAAATTTATGTATATTATATGTTCAAAAGCATGCCATCTCTTATTTTCATTTAGTGTCTGTTCTTCAACAAAAATAGTTATTGATTTTTTTCAAGTTAGATTTACATTTTAAATACCTGACACTATGATTGCTGTTCGTCTACTTTATTCATGTTTACTCACTCCCTGTAATTGATTATTGCTCATCCTCAAGTACTGATTGATATTTTTTGTAACTGCATAAATTCAGACTAACTACAAGATCCTTTGCAGAAAGTAAACAGCATGTAGTGATTTTTTTTTCATTTGAAAAGATCGGAATATGGCGAACATCCCAAAACTTCCTACCTGTGCTGACTTTAGTAAAGTCAGCCTTTCTTTTATAAGATAATGATTTTTAGCAAGAATACCTCATTGATGAATACTAAAAATTTTGCCACATTTTGGGATTTTAGGGGAATACATTTGATTTGATGAATTTTTCAGGAGTTTGTTTTTCTGCTAATTTTTCTTGAAAGTCACTAGTCATTGTAGACGTAGAAGTTGGATATAATTTCACATCCTGTTCCATTAGTGATAATTTATACTACATTCTGCTAAAACTAATAGTTCTCAGGGTTTTTTTTCCCCTACAATTTTTTTTTCATTCAGGCCTCACTCTCCAAATTTTTTTCAGTATTCTAAATAATTTTCCTTTTCTTTTTTCTTTCCTTTCTTTTTTTTTTTTTTTTTTTTTTTTTTTTGCAGCACAGCAAAGTTTATTGAGAGTACAAATCTCCTGAAGAGGGAGGGGACCCCAGAGGGTTGCCCTTCTTTTTCTTTTCTTTCTTTTTCTTTTTATGTGCAAGGTTTCCATTTTTTGTTTTCTTGTCTCAATAGTTATTATTATAATAAAATAAAATTATTATAACAATTGTGTTCTAATAACCTTATTGTAAATTTTATTGTGTTTCCACTAAGGGAAAATAATAAAGCATAATATAACATCATATGATATATAGTTTGCTTTGGAAAATAACAGCAAATTTTAATGTAACATTTAATTTTTCTAATGACCAAATTTCCACACTAAATATTTTGATTCTTTCATATTGAGTAGATCATTACATAGTAATCTTTCATTTAAGCCTATGTCAGTATTTTTGGATCACTACTGATTAATTGATAACAGTTACATAATGATTTGTATCATAATGAAAGCACCTTCTAGGCACTCTGCAGTACATTTACAACAATTTTGCAGCAAACAAAATGCAATTGATGTGAACTTCTATAAAAATATATTAAACACAACCACTGCAGTGAGAAATTTTTTACATTTTATGAATATATACATTTCTATATATAAAAATACATATTAAAGTAGATAGGCTAGATAAATAGATATAAAGATATAAAGATTGATGGATATATCAATTTGAATCTCAGCTACTTGTTTAGAAGCACAGATTATCATAGATGTTATTATATCAACACTATTTTTTGATTATTTTAGTTTATCAAACTTGTTTCTCCTTTGTAAACTCAAGTGGAATGATGTATTTGACCCTATTCTATTATAATAGAACAATTTCTCCCATTTACTGGAAATATGGCATTATAAATATGCAAATAAACTATTTTGGATTAAACATTTATAATAAAAATGTAAAAATAAAAATGTCTGAAGAGAGTGGGACACCCTTAGTTGTGCTGTGCTCAATCTGAATAATCAAACCCATTCAGCAATTTTAGTGAAACAGTTTCATCCTTAACTTACATTCCCCCTCTTTCTAAAAGAATCTGTGATAGTCATCATGGCATGGCAGAGTAGTTTGAAAGATAAATTGCATATCTAATCATTATGTACCATCTGTTGATTAAGTCATGACATTCTCCCACTTCTGCTTGAATAATTTATTTATGGGGTAGATTTATCCATACAGTTCTTTATTCACTTAATTGTCTCTCAGGATTCTCCCCAGTTACTTATAATTTTGACACACACCTCACCACATGCCCAAAGATATAAGAACACTATTGGTCACCACAGTTTAGTCTCAGACTCCCTCCTTTCCCAAAATACATGTCTCTTTATGTAAGCTTTGTTTTTTCCTTTCTCCCTTCTTCCCTTACTTCCTCTCTCCTACCTTTCTTCCTCTCCCTCCCCCCCCACCGCCCCTCCTTCCCTCCCTTCCTTCTTTGTTGACTCTCATGCCTTATTACACAAAAGGAAGTAAATGTTGGATAAGTACATATGAAGAAGAAGAACATCGGTTTATTAAACTTTTGAAAGGCCAGTTTGGAGAACCCAAAATGATGAAGCAACAATGCGCCATAATGATCTTATGCAATTAATATCAATATAACTTTTGCACAATTTGTTAGGGTCTCTATTTGTTTCTGCTATACTATAGATCCATTGATATTTCATGTTACTTTGTATTTGGAACTCAGATTTTAATAACTACATTCCATTTACATTATATGGTCTGTAAAAATGAGGTCCTGAAGCATGGAAAGTTATCTAGTTTAATTTAAGCAAAACAAGGTAGTCATAGTTAAAGCTGGATGACAGTAGTTGGACTATTCTGAGCCAAAGAAGGATACCATTCTTTAATTTGGAAAAGAAGTCATCTGCAATTGTTGATGGGTATTTGATCGGCCATATGCTATGTATTTTGTGTATTTGAAATTGACAATTTATCTAAAAAATATTTAGTAAAAGTAGAAATAAATTTGAAGACTTACTTATTTTTAAAACTGCATTGGTAATAACTTAAAAATTAATAGCAATTCTTGTAGTTCTATACACTGTATTATTCTCTTGTGGAAATTTTTTGTTGATATTATTGTTATTTCTCTGATTTTCAATTTGTTGTATTTGTTTGAATTTCATTTTTCTACCATATATGGCTATAGTTTTTCCTAGTGGCCCCAGTTGACTTTCATAAATCAATTTATTAATTCTGTAGTCAAGCTTATTTCAAATAACTATTACAACCTCCACTTTAGCTCCCTGTACATTGATTCTATAAGTAGATTCAATTCTCAAATGAAAATGTCATATTTTACCTACAACTAAAATGTTACATTATATATTTTTTGAAAAATGATCAGTAATAACCTCTAATAGTTTGTTAAAATACAGCCTTGTGATCTTTCTTCAAGTAAAAAAGAGTAAGGAGAGATTGTAAGAGATTGATGTCAGCTCACTGTCTGAACAATTAGCATTCCTATTCCTTTCAGCCAGACATATGCAATTCAATATTGTAGTCATGTTTGCCTTCTATTGGAGTGAATCCTAAAACAAATAAAGGATGGAAGAGTTGGTGCTTTTTTTTTTTTTTTAAGATTTTTAATTTATTTGTACTTTTGAAAAAGAGAGAGCGTGCCAGCATGAGCGATGAGAGGGGTGGGGGTCAGAGGGAGAGGGAGAGGCAGACTCCTTGCTCAACAGAGAGCTTGACATGGGGCCAGATCCCAGGACCCAGAGATCATGACCTGAGCTTAAGGCAGATGCTTAATCCACTGAGCACCCACATACCCTGGTGCTATTTTATACATAAGGATATGAAAGGCAGTGAACCACCTGGCTTGTATTTCTTCATGATATGCTGCTTAGAATGTATAAGGATCCAGAAGTGAACCTGGTGCTTAGCTTCACACTGTTCTTTTGTACATCTTTCAAGGGCTTCATCTTTTTATTCATCCTCATTATGTTTAAAACATTCTGTCAGTTTCAGTCTATCTTCATGAAACAACTGTGTTGGTAATAAAAAAATGGGACCAGATATTCTAGTTTGATTTTTAGTTTGTCCTCTGACTTTGGAGTCATTGCTGTGTCTTAGCTGCTCAGTGGCATATAAATGGTGTAAACAACTTTTTTTTTGTCTTATACCAGTCAAAATCATTTTGAACTTTTTATTAGAATATAAACCTTCAGTTGACTCATTCTTAATATACTGAAGCTTGATATTTTGGAACCGTATAGAAATTGATAGAAATTCTTTTGCATCACCTGAATATTGGCACAGATGGCATTAGGAACACTCCCTATTATATAGTTTAAAAGTTATTTAGATAGGCCTACAGTTTGTACAATATATGCGTGGTCTTTCCATTACAGAAACTTAGTTTGTTATAGTTACTTTTTTTTTAAGTCTAGGCTTTAAGTTTATCTAAATTTTCTTTTTCAGGAAATGTACCCAAGGAGAGTTCTGAGAACGTATACTCAGTTGTCCTTCTGTGATTAAACAAGACGCTGCTGTATTTTGTAAGTTCATCTATTTTTATCCTAGATAGAGAAGACTTTCTTTGCAGAGAACCACATTTTTCATTTGAAATTAGAGTCAAATTTTCTTTAAGGGGTGGGTTTTAATTGATTTTGTTTTTTTCAAATTTTCTTTTAGTGAGTAGCACTTCTTTTTTAAAATGCACTCTGTTTCCTTGTATCTATTAGCTAATATTTTAACGACTTGTGATAAGAACTTTATCAGTTGAAGAGCTAGATGAAAGGAGCAATGCTGTCAGTAACACTGATTTGCCTGGGCAGGTATATTGGTAATGATAATGTCCTCAATTTCAACAAACAAACATATTTAATTTTATCTGTAATAATTACCTTATGTGGCCTCATGAAGGTAACTGAATACTGACCACTTTTGGGAAAAACACTGATTTTATTTTGTTACTAATATAGCTTTTGCATTCGAGGATTATAATATTCATCATGATGAGTTGTGTACTACATAACTTTGATGGACTAGAATCTAATATTCGTGTATTCCACATGATAACAAAAAAAAAAAAATAAGCAAAGGCTTCTGTGTGAAGAGTCATGAATGGCATTAAATTGAGTGTCTCCTGAACCTTTCAATTTACAACCCTTCTGGTTATCTCCAAGTTAAAATATTTTGCTATTTCAGTTTCTAAACAGTATAAAGCAAATAGTTTCCCCCATTTTTATAAGTTACCTTCAGATATTGGGATAAGGTAGTCTCCTTGCATTTAGTTAGTTTTCTATGAAAGACCCAGTAGATTGAAAGAATATAATATATGTCATTTATTTTGACTTCTGCAACCTTTTCTTTTGCTTTCTTTTCTTATGCTTTTCTTTTAGGCAGATTATTTCCACCAAACAAAAGAAAAAATTATTCTGTATCTCTTTATAATAAATGCAAGAGAGTTCAAATAAATGAAACGATATCCCTAAAGATTTGTAATCTGCGGCATAGTAGCCATTCTAAGTGCTTTTCATTAGGGGTATTTTGTTAAACAGCATTTTTGAACAACTTAATTAGTGTTGAATATGATAACATGAAGACCACACTTAAAGGCAGATTTTAGAAGCCTCTATAGTAATTTGGAGGGCATAAATTGCTTCAGAAAGATCTTGAAATTGATGGAGAATCACATACAATAAAGGGAAATTTGTAAAGATAAATATTAACATGTCATGAAGAAAAAAAATACAGATGTAGAAGATTAACACAAAAATCATCTTAAATTTAAATTATGGCATAGCAATTACAACTTTTTTCCAACTCCACCCATTTTTATTATTTTTCCAATTTTATTGAGAAAGAATTGTTTATTTTTTATTTCATTGCTTGTGCTTTGGCTGAGAGTTCCAGAAAATCATTATCAAGACCCATGTCAAGGAGCTTTATTCCTGTTTTCTTCTAGAGTTTCATAATTTCATGTCTTACATTTAAGTCTTTAATCCATTTCAAGGTAATTTTTGTGAGTGGTGTAAGGTTTGGGTCCAGTTTCATACTTTTAAATGTGAATATCCAGTTATTCCAGCACCATTTATTGAAGTGTCTTTTCTCCATTTAATATTCTTGGCTCCCTTGTCAAATATTATTTGGCCATATAAACTTTGGTTCATTTCTGGGCTCTGGATTCTGTTCCGTTGGTCTATATGTGTCTGGGTTTTTTGCCAGTACCATAGTGTTCTAGGCCCTATAGCTTTATAATACAGTTTGAAATCAGGAAGTAGGATCCTAA
The DNA here is from genome assembly GCF_024610735.1 of Ursus americanus. Classification (NCBI taxonomy): domain Eukaryota; kingdom Metazoa; phylum Chordata; class Mammalia; order Carnivora; family Ursidae; genus Ursus; species Ursus americanus. The sequence continues at coordinate 50,901,787 of NC_142139.1, read as the reverse complement.
TTTGTTTTTCTGTCTCAGGATTGATTTGGCTATTCATGGTCTTCTGTGGTTGTAGAAAAATTTTTAAAAATAATATTTAAAAAATAAATTTGTAGAATATTTTTTTAAAAAATTTCTGTAAAAAAATGCCTTTGTAATCTGGATAGTGATTACCTTGAGTCTGTTGATGGCTACGGGTAGTATTGGTATATTTTTTAAAGATTTTATTTATTTGTCACAGAGAGAGAGAGAGCACACAAGCAGGGGGAGCAACAGGCAGAGGGAGAAGCAGGCTCCCTGCTGAACAGGGAGCATGATGCAGGACCTGATCTCAGGACCCCGGGATCATGACCTGAGCCAAAAGGCAGATTCTTAACTGACTGAGCCACCCAGACATCCCAGTATTGATATTTTAACAGTATTAATTCTTCCAACCTATGAACATGGGATACCTTTTCATTTATTTGTGTCATCCTCAATTTCTTTCATCCTCAATTTCATCCTCGATGTCTTGCATTTTTCAGAATAGATATCTTTTGCAGCAGCCCCTGGCCGAGAGCTTATGCTAAGGATATAATAGGAAAACATGTTTGTGACCTTGCGGGCTTTAGCCTAACCATCAGAGCACAGCGGCCGGGAACACCCGGCTTACACAGCAGTTGGGAACACCCAGCTCGCTCAGGGTGGAACGCTGCCCTCAGATAATGAGAGGCCAGGAATACCTGGTCGGCTGCAGGGCAGAACACTGCCCCAACCGAAACTTGACTGCTCTTGACAATAGCCCACGGGGTCCATAGAAACATGTTTAAGAATAGGCCTCACCTGCTGAACGTTACATCATCTAATCCTGTGACCTTCCCCGTGACGTACTACTATTCACTAGGATGAAATACGGATTATTCCCTTGATCGTCTTTGATTGTTTATTGCCAATAAATATGCAAGGTTGCCGCTGTTCGGGGAGATCGCACTCTTGGTGGTGGCATGCCTGGCGGTCGTGCCCTGCACCCACGCTTTCTTTTGCAAGCTAACCTGTCTGTGCCTCGTCCTTTTCCCAAATCAATGCTGCAGCTCCGTGGACAGTGTCGCGGCAAACTTTCACCTCTTGCTAAATTTGTTAGGTATTTTATTGTTTTTAATGTTATTATAAAAGGGATCAATATCTTTTACTTCTTCTTTCAGAAAATTTATTTTTAGTGTCCAGAAAAGCTACTGACTTCTGCATGGTAATTTTATGTCCTGAAACTTTACTGAATTTGTTGATTAGTTCTAACAGTTTTTAGTTGTCTTTAGGATTTTGTATATATAAATTCGTGTCATCTGAAAAGAGACAATTTTACTTCTTTCTTTTGAATTCTGATGCCTTTTATTTATTTTTTTGCCTGATTCCTCTAGCTAGGACTTACAAAACTATGTTGAATAGGAGTTCGTGATAGTGGGCAGCCTTGTCTTGTTCCTGATATTAAAGAAAAATATTTCAGCCTTTCACTATTGAATATGATGTTAGCTCCAGGCTTGTTATACATGGCTTTTATTATGCTGAGGTATGTCCCTTGTATGTTTAATTTGTTAAGTGTTTTTTTAATGAACAGATGTTGAATTGTGTCAAATGCTTTTTCTGTATCTGTTGAGATGATTATATAATTTTTTCTTTCATTCTATTAATATGATGTATTACATAGATTAATTTGCATATGTTTAACCATCCTTGCAAACCTGGGATAAATCCCACTTGTTAATGGTGAATGATCCTTTTACTGTATTGCTGGATTTGGTTTGCTAGTATTTTATTGGGAATACTATAATTTCTTGCATCTGTATTCATCAGGGATATTGGCCTGTAACTTTCTTTGCTAGAGTGTCAGAATCTGGCTTTGGTATCAGACAGTGCTGGCCTTGTAAAATGAGTTTGAGAGTGTTCCCTCTTCTTTTTTTTGAAAGTTTGAACATAACTGGTGTTAATACTTCTTTAAATGTTTGGTAAAATTCAGCAGCGAAGCCATCTGGTCCTGGGCTTTTCTTCATTGGTAGATTTTGGATTACTTATTCAATTTCTTCTCTCTCTCTCTCTCTCTCTCTCTCTCTATATATATATATATATATAAAGAGAGAGAGAGAGAGAGAGAAAGAGGGAGAGAGAGAGAGGGAGAAAGGGAGAGAGTTTGTAGGCATATAGTTTTTCATAGTAGACCTTTATAGATCCTTTGTATTTCTGTGGGCTCAGTTATTTGTATTATTATTTTTCTCCATGGAAACCATGGAGTTTTTGCCCTAAAACACTGCATTTAATTAAAATTGTTGATTGTCTATTTTTTACTAAAGATTTGTCTATCTGTATATCTCTTAAAATCCATTTTTTGACCATTGAATAGCAATAGCATTCAATGACTATACAATTTATATTAATAGGAAGCATTTGTTGAATATTTACAATGTATCAAATCCACTGCATGAAAAGTGGCAAAGAAATTTGGTGTTGAATGCGACCTATACAGTTTTATCAGTGGTGAATATACCTTTTCTATTAGGATTTTATAGAAGTCTCTTATAACTGAGTATTATTCTTCATGTATATGAAGAGATCTCATAGAAAAGGTGGACAGTTGATTATTTTTTTAGCGATTTAAAAAAAAAAAGCAAAGTACAATAAACCTGGACTGTTAGTGGTATAGATTTCCATGCTGTGAAAATTTTTAAGCACTAGAATACCTACAGGTAGATGTTTGAAAATCCCACATTTTGAAAGATTTCTTAAAGTAAGACCTATCCCATCTTACAGGGACTATCTGAGAGAGAAAGTGCGAATTAATTCAACATAAAATCTTCTAAATCTAGGATTAAGTGATCATAAATTAGTTAATGTTTTACCTTCTGTAATAGATCGTTAGCTTCAATCAACATTGGCTTTGATTTTCTGAGACCATACAGAGGAGGAAGTTAACTGACTTAATAAAACATCTCCTGCTCAGCGATGGTCCCTGTTGAATAACTCTCAAGTCCCTAATGGAGAATTAGTACATTTTCTCTAAGGGTTTAAAAGATAATCAAAGTAGACTCTTTACCTTTGGAATGAGATCTTTCCTGCAGCTACAGTAATTTCATCTGGCTGGAAGTCATCTAAACAAATGTTTTAATGAGCGCATTACAAAAAAATCACAGCTATCTTTTTGCTGTCCATTATTGCTTTTCCCTTAAGAGAGGATTATACTTCACAGGTGATACCTATCAGTAGAGGCTACACCCACACCCCAGTATTATAAACAATGAATGATTTTAGCTTAGAAATAACTGTATCTTCTGGCTTATAATACTACTTACTTTATAAACTTTGTTTACCCAGAAACTCAGTAGAGATAACATCATCATTATATTTTTTTTGAGTTTTTAAAAAAAATTTCAGGAATACAATAAAACGAGTATTGGTGCTAAAAACTAAGGGAAATAAAAATGCAAAATGTGAAGACTGGTTCTAAGTTGCTATAATCCCATTGTGGAGAAAAATCAGTTATATAAAAATTAAATGTAGAATTGAAGTCGCTAGAAAGTATAGACTATATTATAACTCTCTCACCTTCCACAACATGTTAAGGTTATCCTTTGTATGCAACATACTTATTGAAAAAGATGTAGAAAACAAGCAATCACTGAATGAATGAAGTATTGCACTCATTCAGAGAATCAGTGTAATTAAAATTGGGATATAAAATATTGGTAAACCTTAGATGGATAATAAATGAGATCAGAGTATAGAGTAAGAACATTCTTAAGAATTTATTTAAGATGTATTGATAGTTCCCAGACTTAAAGGTATTGGAAAGAAAATTTTATGAAATAAGTAGTAGGAAGCAAAGCTAAATAGATAAGATTAGTTGAAACCATGAAAGATCTTAATTCCATGGTGGGAAGCCTATATTTTATTCAGTGGGAGGGACAGTGATGAGAAACATTTCAGTGAAATTCCCTTCTTTCAGTTCAATTGATGTGAGGGGAAAGGGTGAAAAAAATCAAAGATGATACCATAGTTTTAACTCTGAATAAGTGGGAAAATGTGCAATGATTAGTAATATGAAAATTAAAAGAGGTAAGGTAGAGGTGGCAGTTTATATGAATAACACATACAGTTTGATCTTTCAATTTTTGAAATATTCTGAACTTATTTTCCAGAAGTTTCTTTTCTCTAACTTTTATTTTTATCTCAAACCCATTTTTGTTATCATTGACATTTTTGATAGTAAAACAAATGGGTCATTTGCATTTGTTTTTATTTTATCCTGTCACTGAACCTCTAGTTTATCCAAAAGTGACTTTTTAACTGAAAAACCTTAGGAGTTCTTGAAATGCTGAAAAAAAATGTTTGTTCCTTTTGTAGTAGTTTTTACCCACATAAAGTCCAGAGTTGACATTTATGAGTAGTTGTTTGCTTCATTAAAGACATCGGTTTATTTTGTACTCTGGGCATTTTGTAGCAACAAAATAGATTTGATTCTTTGTTTTATTTACAAATATGCTTTTTACTTTCCTAAAAGACAGAGAGACACTTGGTCAGAAAGAGGTAACTATGAAGCTGTAGCCCAGACATTTCATTTGTTGGTTTCCTTGTTCCATGATAGCCATCTTCTTATGATGTGGCCAGGAGTGCTTAGGTATTGTTGAGAAAGATAAAACAATGCTTATCCTGAAATTAAAAAAAAAAAATTATTGAGCTATTCAAGCAATATTTTTAAAACTACGCATAGGGTATATGACAGTAGTACAGATGGCATAGATACGTACTGAAGGAAGTTGACATAAAGTAATAAAAAAAAAACTTAATATTTCCCTAAGTGCCAGTGAAGAATAATGTAGAATAAAAATGTTTATTAGTAACTTTTAAAGAGGATTATGAAGCTCAGAGGGATTGGTTCATGAGGACTCATTTGTGATAGACTAGAATTAAAACAATGATTTCAGCAATGCAAACTAATATTTCATATCCCGTTTTTAGATCTACTTTTACCATTTTGTTTTTAACATATATCACAATATACTTTTTATTGTTGTTATCTATTATCTAATCTAAAAGTAATTTGTGATGATTGACAAGAAAAATGTAGACTCTGAGCTAAAAACCAGTAATATATGATGCATGGGCTAAGCTGGGCACAGAATTGAACAGGAGATTGCACATGTCAAAACCAACCAAACAGCTAAATAAACAAGTTGTTGGGAAAGATAGACCATCTCAGTATATATTTGAGTTTGTTAGATTCTTAACAGAAGGGATAAAAGTGCAAGAGAACTCATGTATTGTTAGGATGCTTATCCATTTGAACAACATAATGGTCCTTATTCTCAATATAGAAACTTTGTAAAACATGAAAAAGATCTTCCGCATATGATCAGCCGTTGGTAGACTCCCTGAACAAAACGTAATGCAATTACACGAGGAAGCGAAGTGATTATGGCAGTTTTCTGATTACCTGGAAACATGGAAAAAGCCTGAAAAAGTTTGAAGGAATGAATAGTTGGCAGCTTATTTCTTAGACAATTATCTTGAATATGAACTGTCTTCCATAGGCTTAAGGTGGGAGTTTTATGGCAGACACCTCATAAATGAGATTTTAGGGAGTAGCAAAAGGGCAGGAATTTTTAATTCCTGACTGAAAAACCACCTCTATGCTAGAAATATCGGCCATGTTGAAAATAAAGATATTTCATTGTGAAAGTTCAAGATTATGAATTCTTCCATTTAAGCAACAAATATACTTACTTAGCATATATTACTGGCCATTCTGTTTATCATCAGAAGTTGAGGTCCTTGTGCTCAGGATGAAAATTTTTGTCAGGAAAACTCTAAATTCTTAAAAGAGTGCTAAGAGGATATCTAGAAGTTTTATACTTATGTCTTTGTCTTAAAGATGTGAAAGAAGATCTTGAAGACATGCTGCATACCATCAACACAGTAAAACCTTCAGTTACCCTTGACGAATTTAATCTGATTAAAACTCCATTGTGACACTGTTGAGTAAACAAGTTTTCAAGTAGAGTGATGGAAAATGTACGCATTTCCCCCTGCACTTTCTTTCTTTATCTATGGTCTACATTAGGGAGTTTTTATGGCCCTTTTTTTTATTTGGAGTAAAGCTCTTAAAGCCTCTAAATGGGGAAAAAAAATTACTCTGTAACATAAGTACAAATGAATAAGTGCAAAAATTAGAAGTCTCTAAGAGGAAAATTCACAGTTTCTTTTCAGTTAGAGATTTGTGTACAGAATAGAGATCTGCATAGTGAGCATCAATTCTAAAAGTAACAAAGTTTTACCCATTATTCCTTCACATGAGCTCAGCAGTGGTCCTTGCTGTTAGCAGAGAGATGCTTATTTTGTCTTTGTCCATAATTACTATCAATCGCGTCCTTGGGCATCCATGGTACAAACCATGACAGAATTTAAGAGCCTTAGGTTCTCCATTTTTATCGCTTTTGAAAGATTTACAACACACACACGCACACACAATCTTGATATTATAATCTCGGAAAATATTGATGAAATTTCCTTTTGAATTATTTCTTTATTTAAAAAAATTTCCTTAAGTGTAGCAAACTGATTGGTTTTCTCAGCATAATGAACAGCTATGACTTTCTATTTCGTCTATATTAACATTCACATTACTTAAATCACCTTTTGCTTTGCTCTGAACTTGATATTGAAAAACTTTTATGCATCATTGATTCTTACTATGCCTCAGATAATTGGTCCTGTTACAGTGACTTACATAATACATAGCTGAGAAAATGAGAGACTTCTCCAAGAAATAGAGTTTATCTTAAACTGATTTTGTTTCAGTGAGGTCATTCTTAACTCAATATGGATGATGTTTTGACAAATCTATTAAATTATAGAAATTGAAAAAAGTATTTCATAGACTGACAGATAGTATTTTGCATTGAGCTTCAGATCTCCCTAACACTAAACATTCTAAAATTCCAGATTTCTATTATTAAATAAATGAAAATGAGCTCCTTGCAATTTATGTGGTAGAAGAGTAATACAAAATTATCAATCTGCTGAGATGCTCTGATTTCTAGACTATTATTTCACCTTTGTCATTCTCTGAATCTTCTGTGGATTGAGCAACGTGTAGAAGTCAGACCTGTTATTTATGCCATTGAGAATACGGGTTTCAGACTTTGTACTGTATTTTGAGGAGATTGTGAATCACGGCTTCACTGATGACCAGTGCAGGCATTTGACTGTATTTTGAGGATTCTACACACAAATCTAGCATTGGTCATATTTTGAATGCTTAATCCGCGAAAGGGAATAATTTCGGCTTCACAGTGGTACAGAAAATTCTAACACGTTTGGAATATAAGAGGGGAAAAATTGGGCCAGTTACATGGACTTTTCCTACTTTTAGAGCAGTTCCTCAGTGTTCTTAGTCTAAAGACAAAATGCTCATATATCTAAATGCATTATTCATTCCGTCTGCAGTCAGATGAGAGTTAGCAACATAGATACTCAGCCTCAACCATTGCACAAAAATAGTCAAACAAATTTTTGCAACACATTCAAGTCTTAATCTAAGTATGTCTTTCTTCTATGATTGAGAAATCTCCATTCTTTCTTAAAATGGCTGGGAACATGTCCCTATATTTCGGTGGTGATGTTCTGTCACTTATGACACAATAAATCACATAAATTCTTTAAATGCCAATCCTAGAGTAAGACAGAAACATAAGACTGAATATTACACCATGGGATAAGACTGAAGTGTATTATGAACTCAACTAGAAGCAGAATTAAGTTATCCCCTTGAATTGAGTCATGACATTTTAAGACTGCTCTTTAATAATTCCTTCTCCCTGCTATGAAAGAAACATTTCCTGGTAGTATTTTCTTTCCTCTGTTGCTTTTTTTTTCCCCTTCTGCTCTCCATTTCAGGGTTGTCTTCCTAATATACTTGGTCTGGAACAATTAAATATGTGATAAACTCAGCAAAAATATGTGATTAAGTTGTTTTATTCCGAGTTTAACCTACATACATCCTAATAACCAGAAAACATTAGCCAGCACTTATTTTTAAATTAGAATAAGTGTTAGCTAATTTAATGGCCTTGTAATTATCAATGTCTACAGATAATATGAAAATCTGTTTTAAAACAGGGTGACTAACATAGTATAATAAAAAATATTATTATAAAAAAATAAAACAAAACAGGGTTTCTTAATATAATTTTTGTGTTGTATCAGTATTCAGTCAGAAGCCGAAAAATTAAGATATATATATATATGTATGCAGATATATATTTGTTATAAGAGATTTTTATAAGGGTTTATATAATTGTGGTAGCTGGTAAGATGTCTATAAGGCTACCGTCTTTGTATGTGATGCTAGAGTGTGAAATTCTGAAAAATTGGACAAGCAGTTGGGAAGAGAAGGCTGATGTTAGGTGGAAAAGAACAAGCTGTAATTCACAAGCATTTGCTGAAATGAAAAAATGGATTGGAAGTTATTTCTTCCTACTTTTTGCTGCTTTCCACCTTGATGATGTTGATGTCATACAGGAGAAACAGGTGCCCGTCATCATCACAGAGCTAAACACATATCTCGCCCAAGAGAAGCTGAAGGAGGATTCAGCAAAGGGTGGCATGGTTGGTTGCAGGCTCAGACTGTGTGTCATACCAATAAACCAAGGTGAAAAGCTGCAGTGGGCATGATCTGCAGAGGCACCTGATGACTTCACCTTGCCCTTCCCAATAAAAAGCCATATGGCTGCTGCTTCACTTGTGCCCACAAGTCTCACAAAAGTGTCTCTGTGCCCCACACTAACTGGAATCACACAGGATAGGGGATTCTGAGAAATGTTGTTTATCTTAGCTCTGTTGATACATTACAGAGCCATCATGCTGCCATGGGTCCATTTGGAAGTCTGATGAAGTTTATATATCCCCTTTCAGAATTATGTCTTTAATATTTTAAATGCATGAGATGAAATGCAGAAAATTACCTAGAGAATCAGTTATATTAAAACAGTTATCAGAACATGAGAAATCAAATTTGTGATATCGTAATAAAAAGGCTTTGTAATATATTTAACAACAAGATCCAGGCAAATATTTAATGCTTAATAACAATAGTAATTTTTAAGCCGTGGTGAGTGTAAATCATACTTCATATTTGTAACAAAATGTGATAGGAAAACAGTTCCTATGATGAGAAGTTTATAAATATTGTTGTTGTGATTTGTTGGCTAAAGTCATACTTCAAGAAAATGATAAATTTTCAGTTGGAGGTTAGTGAAAATATATGACTTCTTTTTTCCTAATCCACATGCACAGATCATCTGAATTTTATTCATGGACCCCATCAGTAGGATCTGTAAATCCTAGGATAGAACCCCTCCTTTGGAATCAAAAACTCTTTCAGTGAAAGATCTTTACCAATACTTACTTTTTAAGGTAATAAGTTTAAAGAAACATTTCTTAGGTCTAAATGCCCTGCTGTGAGATAATACATGCTAAATGATGTCTCTGGTATAATAAGCCACACATTTTTTTTTTTTACATGTCTGTAGTTACAAAGTCTTAATTATAACGAACAGCATTTCAGCAGAACTCTGTGAAAAGTAAAATTAACATTACCACAAGAATTGGCATGCTAAATTGTTAGTAGACTCCCCAGGGTTTTCTGTCTTGCTATGAAGACTTTAATGATTTCTTCATAGTTTAGACATAGTAAAATAGCACCATTTGGGCTTCTGAGTATGGCAGTCACTAAATATTTTCAAATAAATTTCTTTCAATCTGTATTTTACTTATAAAGAATTTTTTTGCATGTAGTAAGATTGCACAGCTTACTAAATGGATATTGCTATGTGGTTATAAAGGGAAGTATTCAATATTAGTATAGAATATCACATTTCTATCGCATAATGTTTTTAAGTTGTGTTTACTCTAATTTTGGCCCTCTGCATTCAACCTTATTTGTTCTTGCATACAGTCCTTAAAAAAATGACTCTGGAGGCATTATTTTAGTTTTCTGTTTTTCTTTTTTTTTTCCTTTGATGAATTTGATATTACACTGTGTAAGTAAATTTTTTTCACATTGTGTAAATTTAAGGTGTAAAGCCTTTTACGTTGATGCATTTATATATTGTAATATGTTTGCCCTTGAAGCAATATTTATCACATCATGCCATTATTATAAAATATTATTGTCTATTCATTATGCTGCATTAAATATCTATGGCTTATTTACTGTCATTTTACGTTTTAAGTTTGTACCCTTAAATGAAATCAATCTTATCACCACCCCTGCCCCCCCATAACTACGACTTTACTCTGTTTTTTTAACAGGCTTGAATTTTAATTAATTAATTAATTAATAATTAATTAATTATTGCTTTTTATTTTTTTACTGAAATATAGTTAACATGCAATATTACATTAGTTTCAAGTGTACAACATAATGATTTGACATTTATATATATTATGAAAATATCACCACAATAAATTATCATTTATCACCATACAAAGTCATTACAGTATTATTAACTCTAGTCCATATGCTATATTTTACATCACAGAGACTTATTACTGGACATTTATACCTCTTAATCCCCTTAAATTATTTCACCCATTCTTCCATGCTCTTTCCCTCTGGCAACCACCTGTTTGTTACCTGTATTCACGAGTCTGTTTCTCTTTATTTGTGTTTGTTCATTTGTTTTATTTTTTATATTTCACATGTAGGGTAAATCATATGGTGTTTGTTTTTTTCTGTCAGACTTATTTCACTTAGCCTAATACCCTCTTATCTATCCAAGTACTTGCAGATGACAAGATTTCATTATTTTTTATGGCTGAATAATATTCCATTATGTGTATGAGTGTGTGTGTGTGTGTATATATGTGTGTGTGTCTATGGAATGGATTATTGGGTTATATGGTATTTGGAATTCTTGGATTATATGGTCTTTGGAATTGTTGCATTATGTGGTATTTATTTTAAATTTTTTGAGGAATCTCCATATTGTTTTTCATAGTGGCTACATTAAATCACATTCCCTCTGACAGTGCATGAGGGTTCCCTTTTCTCCACATCCTTGCCAACGCTTGTTATTTCTTGTCTTTTTGATATTACCCATTATGGAAGGTATGAGGTGATGTCTCATTGTGGTTTTGATTTGCGTTTTCCCTAATGAGTAATGATATTAAGCATGTTTTTATGTGCCTGTTGACCAACTGTGTGTATTCTTTGCAAAAATGTCTATGAGGTCCTCTGCTCATTTTTAATCAGATTATTTGTGTGTGTGTGTGTGTGTGTGTGTGTTCAGTTATATGAGTTAGCTGTAAATTTTGGGCATGAACCTCTTGTCAGATACGCCATTTGAAAATATCTTCTCCTGTTCAATAGGTTGTCTTTTAGTTTTGTTGATGGTTTCCTTCACTATGCAAAAGCTTTTTAGTTTGATGTAGTCCCCATAGTTTATTTTTGCTTTTGTTTCTCTTGCCTGAGGAGACAGATCAAAGAATATCGCTAAGATCAATGTTCAAGAGTTTACTGCCTATTTTTTCCTATAGTAGTTTTATGGTTTCAGGTCTTATATTTTGGTCTTTAATCCATTTTGAATTTATTTTTGTTTATTATGTAAGAGTGGCTCTTTTTCTTTTCTTTTTCTTTTCTTTCTTTCTTTCTTTCTTTTTTTTTTTTTTTGGCATGTAGCTGTCCAGTTTTCCCAACAGCATTTATTGAAGAAGAGACTGTCTTTTCCCCATTGTATATTCTTGCTTCCTTTGTTGTAGATTAATTGACCATAAAATCATAGAGTTATTTCTGGGTTCTGGGTTCTGTGTTCTGTTCTTTTGATTTGTGTGTCTATTTTTGTTCCAGTATCATGCTGTTTTGATCACTACAGCTTTATGGTATAGTTCAAAATCAGAGAACATGTTACCCCCAGCTTTGTTCTTCTTTTTAAAGCTTGCTTTGGCAATTTGGGGTCTTTTGTGGTTCCATATAAATTTTAGGATTATTTGTTCTGGTTCTGTGAAAAATGCCATTGATATTTTGATAGAGAGTGCATTGAATCTGTATATTATTTTGGACAGTATGGACATTTTAAGAATATTAATTCTTCCAATCTATGAGCACAGAATACATTTCCATTTATTTATGTTATTTTTAATTTTTTTCACTGTTGTCATAGTTTTCAGAGTACAGGTGTTTCACCTCTTTGGTTGAATTTATTTCTGGGCATTTTATTCTTTTGATGCAATCATAAATGAGATTGATTTATTAATTTTTCTATCTTATAGTTTGTTATTAGTGAATAGAAACACAAGAGATTACTGTATATTAATTTTGTATACTGCAATATTATTGAATTCATTCATTCACTAGTTTTAATAAATGAGAAACCAAAACAATGAAAACTAATTTCTTTTTGGTGGAGGTTTTAGGGTTTTCTATATTTACTGTCATGCCATCTGCAAATTGGACAATTTTACTTCTTCCTTACCATTTTGATGCCTTTCTTTTCTTTTTCCGGTGTGTTTGCTGTGGCTTGGATTTCCAATACTCTGTTGATAAAGTGGTGAGAGTAGGCACACTTGCCTTGTTCTTGACCATAGAGGGAGAGCTTTCAGCTTTTCACTATTGAGTATGATGTTAGCTTTGGGTTTGTCTTATATGTTATTTATTATGTTGAGGTATGTTTCCTTTATACCTACCCATCATGTTGACAGTTTTTATCATAAATGGATGCTGAATTTTGTCAAATGCTTTTTCTGCATCTATGGAGATGATTATATGATTTTTATCCTTCATTTTAATATGGTTATCATGTAGACTGGTTTGTGGATATTGAAACATCCTTTCATTCCTGGAGTAAATCCCAGTTGATCATGGTGTATAACCCTTTTAGTGTATTTTTGAATTCAGTTTGCTAATATTTTCTTTAGGATTTTTGCTTCTATGTTCATCAGGGATATTGGCCCATAATTTTTTTGTGTATGTTGCGTCTTTATCTTGTTTTGGTATCAGGGTAACGCTGCCCTCAAGAATGAGTTTGGAAACATTTCTTCCTCAATTTTGGGAAATATTTTGAGAACAATAGATATTAACTCTTCTTTAAAAGTTTGTAGAATTCACCTGTGAATCTGTTTGGTCCTGGATTATTTGTTGGGAGTATTTTGATTACTTATTTAAGTTTGTTAACATTAATTCGTCTGTTAAGATATTCCATTTTTTCCTGATGCAGTGTTAAAAGATTGTGTGTTTCTAGGAATTTATCCAGTTCTTCTAGGTTGTCCAATTTGTTAGTGTATAGTCGTTCTATTTCTCTCTTATAATCTTTTGTGTTTTTGTGATGTCGGTTGTAACTTTTCTTTCATTTATTATTTTGTTTATTTGGTCTTTTCTTTCTCTTTTTTTAATGAGTTTGGGTAAAGGTTTATCAATTTTCTTTATCTTTTCAAGGAATCTTGATTTCATTGATGCTTTCCATTTTTTACAAGTCTCGATTTCATTTATCTTTTTTTTTTTAAAGATTTTATTTATTTATTTGATAGAGAGAGACAGCCAGCGAGAGAGGGAACACAAGCAGGGGGAGTGGGAGAGGAAGAAGCAGGCTCCTAGTGGAGGAGCCTGATGTGGGGCTCGATCCTGGAACGCTGGGATCACGCCCTGAGCCGAAGGCAGACGCTTAACGACTACGCCACACAGGCGCCCCACGATTTCATTTATCTTAACTCTTATCTTTATTATTTTCTTTCTTCTACTAACTTTGGGCTTCATTATTTCTTCTTTTTCTATTTCCTTTAGGTGTAGTGTTAGATTTTTTTTTTTTTTAATTTTCTGAGGTAAGCCTATCTGGCTATGAACTTGCCTCTTACAGCTGTTTTTGCTATGTACAGTAGGTTTTAAAGTGGTATTGTGTTTCAGCTTTCATTTTTCTCCAGGTATTTTTTGACTTACTCTTTCATTTCTTTGTTGACCCATTGGTTGTTCAGTAACATGTTGTTTAATCTCCATTTATTTGTGATTTTTCCTGTTTTCTTCCAGTAATTCTTGTTTCATACCATTTGTGGTTAGAAGAGATGCTTGATTTGATTTCAGTCTTTTAAGTTTATTGAGTTTTTTTGTGGCCCAACATATGATCCATTCTGGAGAATGTTCCATGTGCACTTGAGTGGAATGTGTATGCTGGTTTTGGATGGAATGTTAGGTATATATTAAGTCTATCCGTTCTAAAGTGTCATTTAAGTCTGATATTTTCTTATTGATTTTCTATCTGTAGGATCTATCCATTGATGTATGTGGGATGATAAAGTCCCCTACTGCCATTGTATTACTGTCAGTTTCTCTCTTTATTCCTGCTAATATTTGCTTCTTATATTTAGGTGCTCCAGTATTGGGTGCATAGATATTTACAATTGTTATATCCTCTTGTTAGACTGATCCTTTTATCATTATGTAATGCCCTTCTTTGTCTCTGATTACCATCTTTTTTTAAAGACTGTTTTGTTTGATACAAATATTGTTGCCCCAACTTTCTTTTTGTTTCCAATTGCATGGAACATCTGTTTCCATCTCTTGACTTTCAGTCTGTATGTGTCTTAAGGTCTGAAGTGAGTCTCTTGCAGGCAGCATATATATGGGTCTTGTGTTTTTTTGAATCCATTCAGCCCTCTGTCTTCTCATTGGAACATTTACTCCATTTACATTTAAAGTAATTATTGATTTTTTTTTCATTTTTCTGTTTATGTAATTTTTTCTCTCTTTCTTCTGTCTCTTGCTCTATTCACTTGTTATTTGATGACTTTCTTTAGTGTAATGTTGGGTTAATTTCTCATTTTTTGTGTATTATTATAAGTTTTTGGTTTGTTGTTACCATGAAGTTCGTATATAACAATTGATCTGTGTTGTGCTCTATTTTTAGTTGATGGTTGTTTAAGTCAAATTCATTAAAAAATCTCTACATTTCTATTCCCACTCCAGATGTTATATACTTGACATCATATTTTCATCTTTTTATTTTGTGTATTCCTTAATTTTGTAGATATAGTTGATTTACTACTTTGTCTTTTAACTTTCATACGAGCTTTATAAGTGGTTTATCCACTACTTTTACTGTACGTTTGCTTTTATCATTGAGATTTCTTTTTACAATTTTCTTGTAGTTATGACCTTTTCTTTTCTGCTTAAAGAAGTCCCTTTAAAACACCTTAGAAGGCTGGTTTAGTGATGATGATCTCTTTAACTTTTGTTTTTCTGGGACTCTTCAGCTCTCTTTTAATTCTGAATGGTGATCTTGTCAGGTTGGAATATTCTTAGTTGTGGGGTTTTTTCCTTTCAGCACTTTGGATATATTATGTCACTCCCTTCTGGCCTACAAAATTTCTGCTGAAAAACCATCTTTAGTATGGGGATTCCCTTGTAAATAACTAGTTGCTTTTCTCTGCTTTTAAGATTCTTTCTTTATGTTTAATTTTTGACATTTTAATTATAATGTGTCTTGGTGTGGACCTCTTTGGGCTCATCTTGTTTGTGGCTTTCTGTGTTTCCTGGCTCTGGAAGTTTCCATCTTCAAGTTAGGGAAATTTTTAGCCTTTGCTTCTTTAAATAAGTTTTCTGCCCTTTCCTCTCTATCTTCTCCTTCTGAGATCGTTTAATGTGAATGTTAGAATACTTGATATTGTCCAAGAACTTCTTCAACTATCCTCATCTTTTTTAAACTGTTTTTGTTGTTGTTTTTGTTCAGCTTAGGTGATTTCTACTACCTTGTCTTCTAGATTGCCAATTCATTCTTGTGCATCATCTAATCATCTTTTGAACCCCTCTAGTGTATCTTTTATTTCAGTTATTACAGTCTTTAGCTCTGATTGGTTCTTTTATTTTTCTCTTTGTTGACATTCTCACTGTGAAGCATATTAATGAGCATTACTTTGAACTCTTTATCATGTAGATTGCTTATCTCTATTTTGTTTAGCTTTTTTTGAGGTTTTGTCTTACTCATTCATTTGGAAGACACCCCTCTGTCTCCTTATTTTGCCTGACTCTGTGTTTGTTTCTGTGTATTAAGCAGATAAGTTACATCTCCTGTCCTTGAAGGAGTAGCCTTATGTAGCAGGATTTTTGCATCTATATTAATGAGAGATATTGGCCCCTAGTTCTCTTTTTTTTGTGTGCTGTCTTATCTGATTTTGGTATCAGGGTGATACTGGCCTCATGTAATGAATTTGGAAGTTTTCCTTTCTCTTCTATTTTTTAGAAAAGTTTGAGAAGACTAGGTATGAACTCTTCAGATGTTTGGTAGAATTCACCCGTGAAGCTGTCTTGTTTTGGATTTCTGTTTTTGTGGCGTCTTTAGATTATTGATTCAATTTCATTGCTGGTAATCAGTCTGTTCAAATTTTCTATTTCTCCCTACTTCAGTGTTAGTAGGTTATATGTTTCTAAGAATTTATTCGCTTCTTCTAAGTTGCCCAATTTGTTGGCATATAGGTTTTCATAATATTCTGTTACAGTTGTTTGTATTTCTGCAGTGTTGGTTGTTATTTTTTCTCTTTTACTATTGATTTTGTTTATTTGGGTCCCCTCTCTCTTTAACATATTAGCAAACAGAACCCAACAGTACATTAAAAAAATCATACACCACAATCAAGTGGGGTTGATTTTTGGGATGCAAAGGTAGTTCAGTCATTACAAAAAAATCGTGATACATCACGTCAATAAGAGAATGGATAAAAACCATATAATCATTTCAATAGATACGGAAAAAGCATTTTATAAAGTACAACATCCATTCATGATAAAAACCTTCTGCAAAGTAGGTAGAGAGGAAACATACCTCAACATAATAAAGGCCTTATATGAATAACCCATAGCCAACATTATACTTAATGGTAAAAAAAATGAGAGCTTTTCCCCTAAGGTCAGGAACAAGACAAAGATATCCATTCTCACCACTGTTATTCAACATAATACTGGTAGTCCTACCCACAGAATTTAGATAATATAAAGAAATAAAGACACTCAAATTAGTAAGGAAGAAGTAAAACTCTATTTGCAGATGACATGATACTATATATAGAAAACCCTAAAGACTCCACCAAAAAACTACTAGAACTGATAAATGAATTCAATAAAGTCACAGGATACAAAAGGCTCAATGTACAGGAATGTGTTGCATTCCTATACACTTAATAATGAAGCATCAGAGAGTGAAATTAAGAAAACAATCCCAACTACACTTGCACTCAAAACAATAAAATACCTAGGAATAGGCCTAAAAAAGAGGTTAAGGACTCCGAAAAATATAAAGCACTGATGAAAGAAATTCAAGATGATGCAAAGAAATGGAAAGGCATTCCATACTCATAGGTTGGAAGAACAAATATTGTTAAAATGTCTGTACTATCCAAAGCAATCTACAGATTTAATACAATCCCTATCAAAATACCAAAAGCATTTTTCACAGAACCTAGAACAAACAATATTAAAATTTCTGTGGAACCACAAAGACCCCAAATAGCCAAAGTTATCTTGAAAAAGAAAAGCAAAGCTGGAGGGGATCAAATTCCAGATTTCAAATTATATTACAAAATGGTAATAATTAAAACAGTATGGTACTGACACACACAAAAAAACACATAGATCAGTGGATTAGAATAGAAAACCCAGAAGTAAACCCACAGTTATATGGTCAATTAATCTTTGACAAAGGAAGAATGAATACACAGTGGGAAAAAGGCTGTCTCTTCAACAAATGGTGTTGGGAAAACTGGACGGCAACATGCAAAAGAATGAAACTGGACCACTTTCCTACACCATACTCAAAAATAAATTCAAAATGGATGAAAGACCTAAATGTGAGACCTAAAACCATAAAAATCCTTGAAGAGAGCACAGGCAATAATGTCTCTGACATCTGTCATAGAAACATTTTTCTAGCTATTTCTCCTGACGTAAGGGAAACAAAAGCAAAAATAAACTATTGGGACTGTATTAAAATAAAAAGCTTCTATACAATGAAGGAAATGGTCAACAAAACTAAAAGACAACCTACAGAATGGGAGAAGATATTTGCAAATGACATATATGATGAGGGGTTAGTATCCAAAATATATAAAGAACTTATAGAACTCAACACCCAAAAACCAAATAATCCAATTAAAAATGGGCAGAAGACATGAACAGACTTTTCTCTAAAAAAGGCATACAGGTGACCAACAGACACACGAAAAGATGCTCAAAATCACTAATCATCAGGGAAATGCAAATCAAAACCACAATGAGATACCACTTCACACCTGTCAGAATGGCTAAAATCAAAACCATAAGAAACAACAAGTGCTGGGGAGGATACAGAAAAAAGGTACCCTTGTGCACTGTTGGTGGGAATGCAAACTTGAGCAGCCACTGTGGAAAACAGTATGGAGCTCCCTCAAAAAATTAGAAATAGAACTACCCTAAGATCCAGTAATCAAATTACTAGGTATTTACCCCCAAAATACAAAAACAATAATTCAAAGGGATTCATGCACCCCTATGTTTATTGCTCCATTATTTACAATAAGCCAAACTATGGAGGCAGCCCCCGTGTCCATTAATATATGTTCAGATAAGTAAACTGAAGTACAGTGGTTAAGTAATTATCTCAAGGTAACAAACCTTGTGGGTGGCAGTTAGTGAGACATAGGCCCTGCAGTATAAGAGGTCTTTAAGTCTGAACTCTTAATTTTTATGCCATGAGGGCTCTCATAACTTCCTTTTCTCCTTCCCAACTAATATAGGTATTATTTCTGGTAGGTGTTTCATTGTGTCAACCAAAGCTTTTAAAACATAGTTAAGTATTAACAATGATATGGGTGCCTTTTAGCTATATTCATACCTTAATGGGATTGCTTTTGGTTGTTTACTTTAAAGGATTTTGGGGGGAATGTTTTGTTATTGTTATTTTTATGATAAAGATAGCTTTCATAATGTGAGGATGTACTCTTATATTTCTGTTGAACTCAAAATATTTCTCAGAAATGTGTTTTGAATACTATTAAATTACAGCAGTAAGATGATAATAGATGTTTCTTCTTTGGATCAAAGATATGTATTTTATTGGGAAGTTTCTAAATAGCTTAATAGTCTGGTGATAAATAGCACTTAGTCATGGTTCTGAATTCAATTTGCCTAAAATTTACTTTTAATATTTGCATTTATATTCTTAAAGCAGCTTTATGTTTTAAAATTTTTGTCAGGTTTTTAAATCAAAATCATATTAGAAAATTTTCAGTTTTTGTGAATACTTGTACCTGGTCTCTTATTTCCTCAGCCTTCCTCTCTCTGCTGAGAATTAGTTATAAGAAGGAAGGGCTTATTTATATAAGGTTATCCTTATGGCACTAGGGTCCATGGCATCACATTAATGACTACTAAAATGTGATTGCTGACATCGGTGAATGCCAGTCTTACTCTGTGCTCCCTGAACTTTGTTAGAGCTCGATGACTCCTTCTTGGGCCAATTTGGGCACCTTGGACTGGATTGTATTATGTAATCCTTTATTCTTTTCTCCGTTTAAGTCTCAACTCAGCTGGCTTACACCTCTATCATACCAGATTATCATTCCCCCTTCACTAAGCTGAGTTCATGGCAGACTGCGGGCTTTAAAATCAGTGTACACACTTTCAGTAACTGAAAGAGACGGTGAAGTACAAATTCTTTTCTTTCTTTTGCCTATCACAGTTCAGCTCTTTGAACATGGTGAGCTATCCTTTCTGTTCATTTTGGGCATGTCCTGCACAGCAGACATAAGAAGGTCCAAAATGGTGATCTGGATCTTAAGTATGCCTCTCCACCTATCTAGAGTGCCCCTCCCTCATTTGGAGTGAAACCTTAAAGAGTGATTTGGGACATGTATCATTTAGATAACAAATAGTATTCTGCTTCTTTCAAATAGAAATATTAGTTATTACTGTATTGGTTATTATGGTATTGGGAGAGCTGGAGGGGCAAAAGTGGGAAAGATAAAGTTATAGGGCAAAAAGAAGAAAAGATAAAGCAACTCGAGATTTTGTAACTATTTTTTCTCTTCTGTGCTGGAGATGCAAAAA
Organism: Ursus americanus; assembly: GCF_024610735.1. Classification (NCBI taxonomy): domain Eukaryota; kingdom Metazoa; phylum Chordata; class Mammalia; order Carnivora; family Ursidae; genus Ursus; species Ursus americanus. Next base: position 50,881,722 of record NC_142139.1, on the reverse strand, counting down.
TTTTCACATTCATTAAGGGTTCTGTGCAGAGAAGGCTTCTGTTGCTGGATCCCAGATGCCCAGGAGCTTAGTCTAGTCTAAAGCAGCTGCCCAGAGGTCACACTGTCTCTGTCCTCTCCTTCAGTTCTGAAGCTTCTGCTGCACTGTCTTATTGGAGATGCCATCAGAAACTTGAAGTGAAGGGAGTCATATTTCCCTCTTTCCTTCCTTCTAATCTTCAATATGTGCCTCCTATTGGAAGACCTTAATTGTAATCTTAACCCAGGGAATTTGTGTGTAGTATCATAGACTTCTTACATCAGCACAGAAGAGTGCAATGGAGATTGAGAGCAAAGAGAAAAAAGAAACCTTTGGTTTCTCAGTGTCTACTCTCAACCTCCTATGCATATAATTTCTGTATAACAATAACCATGGTTTCATGCTCTGCCTAGCTTGATAAACATTCATACAAATGTAAAGGCTCTTACCCTCTTTCCCAAAAGGAAGAAGCAGTGTTTCATTAGTCCTCAGATCCATCTCTGAGGATGGCAATTCTTGTAGTTTAGTAGTATTTCCACTGGATGTGCTGCACCCCCAAAATAGTATTTTAAAGTATAGTGCCTCCAGCACTCTTTATATAAAATACGTAGGGGAAACAGGAGGGAAAAATAACTTAATATATTCAAATAAATAAGGAAGAACCATACCAATCTATAGCTAATAGCTTCACTTCTAAAACTGTAACTTCCTTGCTCACCATGAATTCCATCTTTCCCTGTTAGCCAGAGCCCCAGTTTGTAAAGGTTCTTTATCTAAGAGGTGACCCAAATTTTCATTTCCAATAAGTCTTTTCTGTAGTCCTGTATTCATAGGATTGCCGTAGTCTTCCATTAACACTTACCATTGGATATGGAATAGTAAGAAAAGCTTCAGAGAATCCCCCAGATTCCAAGCATAATCCTCTCTGTCCTAGTGTATATAAGTAAACCAATTTCCTTCTCATAATTGGGATTAGTCAATGTAACCAGTAAAGTTACTTTCTTCTTTACCAATTAGTTCAATGAGAAGAGAATTCAGTAGTGGAGTGGTGGCAGTTTCAATGTCCAATTAAATTAAAACAGTGTTTTATTCTTTGGGGGATGCATTACACCCTTGGAAATAAAGAAGTTATCCAAAATTGCATGGCAAAGTGGTTTTTCATTGACTTAATTTATATTTAATTGGTTAGTGATTTTTGTACTTTCTTCATATTTCATTAGCTCCTGTGTCTCCACTTTAGCTTGTTGTGGGCTAACATACTTTACCCGTTTATCTGCTGACTTTTAGAATATTTCTTATCAGTAAATGTTCAAGTTCAGTATGAATTCACATTACCTTTTTATTATATTTTTACAGAAATACATCTTTTGTTAAAAAATTTTAACAGAAATTATATCTAATCAGTGCATATTCATCTTTCATGAATACAGTTATGAAGGTGAAAATCTAATTTATATTATTTTAGTTCTAAAATTCTGGCACATTGTTGGAGATGTATACCCAGAAGACTATTATCTAACATTTAGTTGCATAGGCAATATTAAATATCATACTTTGTTATTTAGTTGATTCTTTCTCAAGAAGGGAAAAGAAATAAAACACTTTGTAATGAATGCTATCTGCTTTTCACTAGAAAGGGACACTATTGCCTTGAATAGATTTTATAATTAAGTGCAATTTAAGTTACTGTAGGGAATGTAATGCGCCCAGCTAAATCTTAGGAACACTACCAGAATCACTCTAGATGAGATACATGTTTTCATCTCGCTCAAAACTCTGTCTTTGATGTTGACTCTAAAAAAATAATTTCCCATACATTTATAAGTTGAATCTGTTTCCATTTTGGCATACATATTTTCTTACATATAATAAAAATAAAGTAACTCCTATTGTAAAAAACATGCTTCTATGTCAAAAAAATTCTGTCTTTCTACTTTTACGATTATCTTACTAAGATTTATTTTTGGATTGATAGACTTTCAGTAGAGGTCCTATGAGCCTTTATACCTCCATGCTATACATAATCTTTTATTTTAAGCATTTATAAATGTGAAATAACATTGATAAGAAAACATTGTCATTGAAATCAATTTGATCATTGATATTAACTTTTCAACCTATAGAATTATCAAGCTATTCCTAGTACCCTTTGAAAGCCAATTAATCTATCACATTTTGTGGAAGTAGAGTAATATTTACATATTTTTGATCAATCTATAAATCATGAATTCTGAAAAACTTCCAGTTATCAATCTTAGAGACTAAATACATTGGGAGAAAAACAAATTAACTTTTAGCAAAGCTGGCTAACTATATTGTTATTTCTCTGATATCTGAATTAGTCCTGTTTCTGATTTCTCATTTCTGGTTCTAGGGAAGAGAAATAATTTTCTGGTCTCTAATATCCCTTCATGTGTTAGAAGCCCACTTTTAGGTCATGGCTCAGTTTACTGTTTGTGTTTAACTTTCTGCTGCATTCCATTGTCAGTCATCCTCTTCTTCGAATGTAATAGAGACTCTGGAATTATTGAAGTGATGAGAACCAAACATGACTCATACATTTTTTCAGATACCAGTTGAGTTTTGTGTCTTAGAAGGTCTGAGAAAATTCTGCCAGTTATGGAATAAAATGAAGATTTGTTTATTTCCTTGAGGAGAACACAGAGTTGTTTTTTTCCTAAAATCCCTTGGGTTTATGATAAATTAAAAAAGTTATTCTAGGCTAATGTACATATAGCTGGGAACCTGAGATGAAAGAATTGACAAAGGAATAAATTTATTATAAACAGAGAATGTAATTTTAATTGATTACATAATTTTAATTGATTCAGTGTATTTTTCTGACTTTAATCCATAGAAACACCTTAATTAATGGCTACTATAAGAACCTACATGAATCCTTTATTATCTATTTTATTTTTCTCACTGATTGTACATATCACATTACCTATATACATTTTTATTTCTTCATGCTCTTTCTCATAATTATAAGTGCTTTATAATACTAGAAACTTCTTATTAAGAATATGATTATGTATTTATTGCCATGCTATTGTCCATACAGTTCCTTTTCTATGGATTGTCTCTGTAAATTTCTGATCTATATTAGTCTTGGAGTCTTTCTTCTTTTGTAGAATCCCCCTTAGTATTTCTTGCAGGGTTGGGTTGGTAGTCACATATTCTTTCAATTTCTGCCACTCCTGGAAGCCCTTTATCTCTCCATCCATTCTGAGTGACAGCCTTGCTGGGTAAAGTACTCTTGGCTGCATGTTCTTCTCATTTAGTACCCTGAATATGTCTTGCCACCCCTTTCTGGCTTGCCAGGTCTCTGTGGACAGGTCTGATGTTATTCTGATGTTCCTCCCTCCATATATAAGAAATCTCTTCCCTGTAGCTGCTCTCAGGATGGCTTCCTTGGATCTAAGATTTGAGAGTTTTACTATCATATGCCTGAGCATTGGTCTGTTCTCCTTGATCTTGGGAGGGGTCCTCTCTGCCTCTTGGACACGAAAGCTTGATTCCTTCCCCAGATGAGGGAAGTTCTCAGCTACAATTTGCTCAAATATACCTTCTAGTTTTCTCTCTCTCTCCACCCCCTCAGGGATCCCAATAATTCTGACATGGGAATGTTTCATGGAATTGTTAATCTCTCTAAGTCTGTTCTCATGGATTTTAAGCTATTTGTTCCAGGCCTCCTCCTGTTTCTTCCTTTCTATCAGCTTATCTTCTTGGTCACTAATTTGTTCTTCTGCCTCCTTTACCTTAGCTGTTAGAGTATCCAGTTTAGACTGCATCTCATTCATAGCATTTTTAAGTTTGGCCTGATTGGCTTTAATTTCTGTCCTTAGAGATTCTATATTGCCACTAATGGTTCTCTCAAGCCTAGCTATTGACTTCATAATTGCTACGTTGAAGTCTGTCTCTGACATCTTGCTTATATCCCTATCCATTAGGTCTGTGGGAGAGGCCATTGTCTCTGGTTCTTTTCTTTGTTGGGAGTTCCTCCCCTTAGTAATTCTTGAGGGTGGTTGAGGGGATGTATAGAGTCCAGAATATCAACCACAATCCAGGCAAGATGCACCCTGGGAAAATCTGGAGCTGTTGGAAGCCACCACCTAAAAAACAAAGCCAAAATGAAACCTGAGAATAACATTAATGAAATAAAAAAATTTAAAAAAATTGAAGATTAAAAATTTTTCAAAAGGTGGGGTGAGGGGAGGGGAGCTATAATCTCTCAATGTGGGCAAGGAAGTGTGTTTCAATACTTCCTGGGTGTATTTTGTTCTCTTTGTTAGAGGACATTACTTCCCAGAGTTATAGGAAAAAAAAAATTTATATATATATATATATGTATATGTATATGTATATATGTGTGTATGTATATATATGTGTGTATATATATATACACACATATATATATAAAGGTAGTATTTAATAAGGAAGAAAGGACTACATTGAAGCTTATATCTATATATTTAAAAAAAGAATATAATTATGGGGGTACCTGGGTGGCTTAGGCAGTTAAATAGCAGCCTCTTGATTTCAGCTCAGGTCATGATCTCGGCATTGTAAGATGGAGCCCCACATTGAGCTCCACACCCCAGGGGGAGTCTGCTTGAGATGCTCTCTCCCTTTCCTTCTGCCTTCTCACAGTCTCTCTCTCTCAAATAAATAAACCTAAAAAAAAGAATATGATTATGTTAATTCATCATACCATATCACTTTGAAATATTTGTGCAATCTATTTTACACATAACACAAAAGAGTTCTAGCCAATGCTAATAGGTAGGGAGGGAAAATATTTCCTTTAATCATAGAGATGTGATTATTGACTCCTTTTCAGCATCCTTAAGTCTGTACAAGATATATAAAATCTTAGCAAATTGTCCAAAACATCCAAATCCAGCTGACTAAGTTAACTGTGTTTCATTTCTGAGACAGAGTCAAGTGGTAGCGCCCCCAAACATTGGTCAAGCTATTTGTCTGCAATTGCTAAGACATATTCATTTATTTCTTCATTCATTTAAATGAAGATTTATTATATACATAACATGCTCCAGACATTGTAGTAAGAGCTTTATTATATCAAAACTTGCTGAAGAAGTTTTTAAGGTTAGTTTTCATATGATTAAACTTTTACTATCTTCCATTTTGTAGTTATTGTTATATCATTTCCTTTCATTCACTTCATACATACTTTTTCCTCCTCTCAAGGCACCATCCGTCTTCCCAAAATTATATTAAATGATATCAGTCCACATTCATGATGGCAAATCATTGGTAGAGATTATTTGTGAGTTGTTGGTGACAAGTGACATTCCTAATTGGTGTTTTCTTTTTAACTTATCTATTAATTCCTTAAACTTTAGTGTGGTATGGTTGACTGATTAAAAGTAGAATACGAATTCTTGTGGGCTTAAATATTAAGTCTGCCACTTTTTAGCTATGTGGCTGCTCATCTGTACATTTGGGTTCGTAATGTGTAACATGGGTATATGAAAGAGTTCAGTGAGATAATGTACAATCCATACTCACCATTGAATAAATATCACTCTTAATAACTGGTGTTTACAGTAGTTAAACATGTTGAACTTTTCATGATTAAGTGTTAAATGTACTAATGAAGAGTCTAAGGTAACTAACCATTGGCATTTATATATTCATTAAGGAAATGGCTTCATATTTTGAAGCAAAAGTTTAGTTCAGAAAAAACCATAGTGCATTGTGTTTTTCTAATGATAATAATTTGAGAAGATCCATGGTATATCTCCATGGCAAATGTAAATTTTTAGCCAGCGTTCATAAAGTTCATATAGCAGTCTCAGACATAGTAAATAAAAGTGCGCCCTAGTGTGTCAAATTGAAGAAACACTTGGAAAATGGAAGCATATTTAGAAAAAGAAGTTAGTTTTTACCCTTTGGGACTAATGATGTTTAGCCTTTGGTAAAATTATGTTTCAGTATTTAAAATGAGTCAGCAAAACAATATTTTGGATATTGTACTTTATTTCCTTTTAATTGCCTTTTCCTTCTTTTTAGGTATTTTTATTAACAGAAGTCATTAATTCCTTATAATAATTAAATTACTCATCCTTATAAAATTTTTATGTAACTCAGAACCAAGATGTTTGACAAGATTTATGTTTTTCATAATTCAGTGTTTACCTGGCTTCAGTTATATCCTATTTTATCTCACTCCTATCCGGAAAAGCAGTGAGGAATATATAATCATAAGTATTTTTTATAAGTTTAAATTTACACTAAAATTGTTTCAGTTGTATTGAAAAAAACCTTGGTTGGCATTTGCCTTTGAGAAATCTGCAAAAACCATACTTTAATTTAGGTGCCCAAGAGTTTTATTTTTGATAACTATGTATTATCTTTAATTCACAAAAACTCTTGAATTATAATATTCTCTCTTAGTCTCTGCCTTGATATCAAAAAGAATTTGGCAAAAAAAAAAAATGACAAAAGTGTGCTTAAAGGAGAAATGCTACTGTTGAGAGCATAATATGACCTGCTATTATTACTGTTTTGTACTGTTGGGTTGGAGAATATAATCCTCTTGTATCTGAGTATGCAGAATTTTATTTTTTTTTTACCTTTAGCTCAATTATGGCACTGTACGTGTCAGGTAAATAAGAGATTCTTCTAAAGTACATGGTTTTGAAAGAGCTGACAATCTGTTTTTATGCAAGAGCAATTTTTTTATTTTTTTTAATTTTTATTATTTTTTTAACACCAGTGCTTTTATTTATTTGTTTTGTTTTGTTTTTAATATTTTTTTATTATATTATGTTAGTCACCATACAGTACATCCCTGGTTTTTTATGTAAAGTTCGCTGATTCATTAGTTGCGTATAACACCCAGTGCACCATGCAATACGTGCCCTCCCCACCACCCATCACCAGCCTATCCCATTCCCCCACCCTCTCCCCTCTGAAACCCTCAGTTTGTTTCTCAGAGTCCACAGTCTCTCATGCTTCATTCGCCTTCTGATTACCCCCCTTTCTTTATCCCTTTCTTCTCCTACCAATCTTCCTAGTTCTTATGTTCCATAGATGAGAGAAATAATATAATTGTCTTTCTCTGCTTGACTTATTTCACTTAGCATTTTCTCCTCCAGTGCCGTCCATGTTGCAGCAAATGTTGAGAAATCGTTCTTTTTGATAGCTGAGTAATATTCCATTGTAATTATGGACCACAACTTCTTAATCCAGTCATCTGTTGAAGGGTATCTCGGCTTCTTCCACGATTTAGCTATTGTGGACAAAGCTGCTATGAACATTGGGGTGCATGTGGCCCTTCTCTTCACTACGTCTGTATCTTTGGGGTAAATACCCAGTAGTGCAATGACTGGGTCATAGGGTAGCTCAATTTTTAACTTTTTAAGGGACCTCCACAATGTTTTCCAAAGTGGCTGTACCAACCTGCATTCCCACCAACAATGTAGAAGGGATCCCCTTTCTCCATATCCTCTCCAAAAATTGTTGTTTCTTGCCTTGTCAATTTTTGCCATTCTGACTGGCGTAAGTGTGGTTTTGATTTGAATTTCCCTGATGGCTAATGATTTTGAACATTTTTTTCATGTGTCTGTTAGCCATTTGTATGTCTTCATTGGAAAAGTGTCTGTTCATATCTTCTGCCCATTTTATGATTTATTTGTTTCTCGTGTATTGAGTTTGAGAAGTTCTTTGTAGATCTTGGATACCAGTCTTTTATCTGTAGTATCATTTATGCAAGAGCAAATTTAACTTGGACTAAATCTTTGTAATTTATTGCCTCTAAAAATCTCATAGAACTAATAGTTTTTATTTATCTAGGGATTTAAAATAAATTAGAAGTCAAAGCATATCTTAGATTGATACAAAGACCTATATAAATAGAATTTGGGGATACAAATTTTGTTGTGACTCAAATAATAGATCCCCTACCTGGAAAGCATTTTAATTGCTAGAGGTGGGTGCAGCTTAGAGTTGAGGTGGTGCTATGAAATGTCCCGTTGGTTTTCAACAAAACAAAGTAGTATATTCTCTTTCAGTCATCTTTTTGCTGAATGCATCTGTGCTGTTTTCTTCATAAAAGCAACGCATTTCCTTTGTCTAGCTGTTGTCCTTTCCCTCATGCCATTATTGTCCCTTTAGGAACCAGGAATGGAGCCACCAGACCAAGACTCACCCCTGAAATGCTCCTTTATTTATTTTTTTAAAGGCTTTATTTATTTATTTGAGAGAGAGAGCGAGGGAGCATGAGCAGGGGGAGGGGCAGCGGAAGAGGAAGAAGATGACTCCCTGCTGAGCAAGGAGCCTGACACCATGGGGGCTCCATCCTAGGACCCTGAGATCACGACCTGAGCTGCAGGCAGATGCTTAACTGACTGAGCCACCCTGGCAGCCCCTAAAATGCCCCTTTAGAAAGCATATGATAAGGTGGATCACCAGCATATCAATTTAATTTTATATGACACTTTGTCCAAGAGAAAGCCATCTGACTATTTAAATAAAACCTTCCAGCAACTTTTAAATTTCTTCTACAACCAACCTCATCTGACTTTATCTTACCACCCCAAAGACATGATAACCAGCTTTCTCATCTCTTACCCAGCGCAGCTCCTCCTTTAGTTTTCTGAGAATAGGCGGTAAAGACATTCCTTTGGTGATTTCTTTTGTCCCCTTATAGTATAGCGATAAAAATGTCATGTGTTCCAGGAGAGGGAAGGGAAGGAAGTGTAGTAAATACGGAGACCTTCCCTGTCATCATTTACATATCTTTTCTAGTGAAATATAGGAGAAAATATCTCAACATGTGTGAAGAGCTTTGAGATATGAGATTCAGGGCAGAATAATGGCAACATGAGTTTTTAATGTCGATTCTAATTTAAGTATTCCACATGGCTGGCGCTGATTTGTAGCAGTGATTTGTGAGGATGAGCTTCATTACAATCCTGTTTCTCCTCTGCTTAAAATGGATTGCAAGTCAGGAGGAAGGCATCAAATTTGGCTAATTTCAGGAATGATCACATTGCTTGCTTCATGGGTTTGAAAATGAGACACAATTTATGAATTGGTCTATTTTTAACACATGCATTTTTTTGCCATTACTCCGAACAAATGAAAGCAATAATATAATGCCCAGTTACTTGATGTCTTTTGTAGAGTGGCCTCATAATAATTTGCCAAGTTAAAGTACAGATAATATTGGTATGTATGCTTTCTAGGAATGTGTACATCTTTTTTAATGAGGTGAAAATTTTAGACTCCTTTTCTGCTTTTTCTTTTTAAATTTCTTATTAAATAGGCATCTGCTAGATTATAAGCTATCTCAAAGCCATGTTGAAGACCAAAGGCAGAAGAAGGGCAGAGGATAATTATTATAAGTCTTTCCTATGTTACTTCATTTATTATTATGCTTTTTTTTTTGGCAAAGTATACAATGGGGTTTATAAATTGATGTATTTAGGCTGATGGCAATAAGAAATGGAGCATCTGTTGCTAATATTCTGGAGGATAATTTACTTCACTAATACATAATTTCATGCCTTGTGAAAAAGGGAGAAACTCTTGACTGCTGAAGGTGAAATGAGAAGACAGGCTTCACTGGAGAAAAACAAACTTCTGTGTTCTTTGGAGAATTTGACATTTACAGAGGATATGCATATGTATGGATGGGGAGGAGAAGCCTTTGGGGAAAGTAGTCTCCTGAGGCTGTTTTCATAATTTGGAGAACACTAATACATGAATAACTTGCCTTGCTGTGTTGGCAAGGTAGACAAGATGACATGCACAGAGCATAGTGAGCAGGCCTATGCACATTTGCCAGCCAGATGGTACAAGACAGTTTATTAGCAGTGTTCTTAGATGATGTCTTCATTAGTCTTAGTCAAGATGACTCTTAGTCTAGTGTGGCTGTAGTGGAACCATGGAGAAAATGTACCCATAATGGGAACCAAAGGCTAAACATGTACATAGCTAAAAGTCTACTGACCATATTTCTTAATAGCTTACAAGGAGAGAGAAAGACCCAAGATCTGGTTTCTGCATTATTCTGTGTGTGTGTGTGTGTGTGTGTGTGTGTGTGTGTGTGTATGCGTGCATGCTTTCAGGACTCATAAACCAAGTTAGGAGACCTGAACTATATGAAAGGCATTTTTTTTTTTTTTTTGCCACTAAACTAAGAAGAAACTCTGTGTTATACTGTCACGTGATGAACAAAGGAACATTCACAAAAATACATTAAGCTTCCCACATTTCCTTGGTGATCCCAGGATTCTGGAAAGGTTTTCCTCTTTGGAGGGCTCAGTTTGTATCTTTGGACAAGGAAGAACAATATTATTTTTTATTTAGGGACTTTTCAGAAAAGTTCTTATTTTAAAAAATTGTTCTTTGCTAAGTTATTCCAAAAAGTGCTTACATATTATAAAACAGTATTATGTCCTATAAATTTATATAAAGTCAGTTTACAAAATCTAGCATAATTATGTTATGTGCTCTTCTGAATCAGAAATACTACCAATTTTGATAATTTAGTCTATAAATAATATTTCTCAGCTTCAAGTTATTTATCTAGTTTGGCATTCTTAAATTATGATGATGTGAAGAATTTACCATTAATAACTGGTTTGACCTTTGTCCAACAATTTTAAAAGTTTTTTTCAATGACTTGAATATTTCATATATAATTCTCTGAGAATTTAGGGACTTCTATGCTTTTCATGCTTTAAAAATATTTATATCTTTTACTTTTGACTCTTCAGCTTGTGTTGCAAGTATATCTGACCATTATCAAAATAAAATAGAAGGTATATATAATAAAATACTATTGAGCAAGATTCTTTGAAATCTGTATAAGATAATGGAGAACAAATCTTAGTAGAAATTTCTGGCTCATTAAAGGAAAATGAAGTAAGAGATTCTTTGAAAATGTTTACTTAATCTACGACTCAAAAATTCTTTCTAGTGAAAATCTATGCTCCATTTTCTTCTTCAACCCTGCCCACTCTCATCTTTGTGATAATGGAAATACAGTAAAGATGTATTTTGATGTTGGAAAGATTGGGAATCTGTCTTATTCTGTGTAGTCTCAGGACTTCTTCATGTAACATACCTACATGGCCTCTTTAGCCAGACAGCCAAAGTACTGACTTCTCACAGGACAGAAACTTCCAAGCTTTCTTAAGGCTTAGGTTGAAAAGTGGCACAATGTCAATTTAACTGAATTCTATTAATCAAAGTGAGCCACAGGGACAGCCCCAAATCAAGAAAATTAGATTACACTATGGCATGAATACTAAGCTATGGCTTATTTTGAGCTATATAATAGACTACCATGTAGATATTAATAGATTATGTTTAGAACACCATTCACTCTTTCCATAGTAAATTTGCCTTATTAATATTATGGAAAGATATGGTACTTAAAGTGCAAATGAACACTTCTTTTAGAGTATGTGTGTTGTGAAATTCTATTTTATCTTGATAATGGTCAAATTATGACTGATGAAAAGTAGATAAATAGAAGTAGAAAAGAGGATGAATTTCACCAAAAGGAAGATACACACATCCTTTTACAAATGAATGTAATTAATCAGGGAAGTTTCTAGGTGAGAAGGTTCATTGAATTGCCATGTTGGAAACTCTTACTGTTTTATTAAAATAGAAGTTTTATTAGGCCTTCAGTTTATTCTTCTGTTCTGGTAATATTTTCTGAGGTATCCATCTCTTAATGAATTCCATTAAAAATAAGAAGACATGTCTAGACAAGTACATTACAATAAAAAAACTTGTACATACTTATTAACATTGTGAAGAATAGAGTTCCTATAATAGTAATGACTTTGGGAGTCACTGTAACTGTTGATTGCTTTGTGGTGAATAAGTTTAATCATTGTGATCATCTGATTTCCATTTCCTGATTTCAGTTTGGCTGAATACAAACTTCTGTTTTGTTCAGTGACTTTTCCCCTGTTTTTCTTAAAATAGGGGTCTTCCAGAAATAGTGAAACTATAGGGGTTTTTTTATTTTTATTTTATTTAAATTCAGTTAGCCAACATAAAATACATAATTAGTTTTTGGTGTAGTGTTCAATGATTCATTAGTTGCATATAAAAACCATAATTTTTTTGACAAAGAATGCACACAGAAAATATTTGCCATTTGTAACACATAGAGTATCAATATCATAATATAAAATGTATTTTCCAGTGGAATAAGAAGCAAATACATAATGCAGTAGACTATAGACAAAAGTATCAATAAGGAGTTTTCCAGAGAAAGAAATGAAAAAGACTGTAAAAAGACGCTCAACATGCTTAAAAAGAAAAGAAAAGCAATATGAAGTAATAGTGGGTTACAATTTCTCATCCATAAAATTTGCAAGGGTTTTGAGAAAATAGACTCATATTTTGGGTGGAATGATGTGATTTCTAAACATTAACACAGAATTTTTATCTATTGATATACCAAAAGCATCTCTTAATAAAAAAGGAGAGGAAAGGGAAGAATGAAGGGGGAGGGTAAACAGAAGGGGGAATGAACCACGAGAGACTATGGACTCTGGGAAACAAACTGAGGGTGTCAGAGGGGAGGGAGCAGGGGATTAGGATAGGCAGGTGATGGGTATTAAGGAGGACACATATTGCATGGAGCACTGGGTGTTATACGCAAACAATGAATCATGGAACACTACATCAAAAACTAATGATGTACTATATGGTGACTAACATAACATAATAAAAAAATTTTTTTAAAAAGTTAAAATAATCAGGTCTAATCTCTTAAACCAGTCCTTGAATTTTTAACTTCAATATTAGTATTCATTTTTAGAAGTTCCATGTAGTTGTTTTCAAACATGTTGTTATTTCTCATAGTTTCCCTATTAACTGATGCTATTTTAATTTTGTCTGTTTCTTTGAACACAGGAACCATGTTCTGTTTCTTTAAATTCTAATATCTCATCTGTTTCCAAGTCTTTTTCTACTCTTTGTTGTAGTTTTGTTCATAGCTCCTATTTCCTAATGTACTCACTTGACTCTTATTTTTTTCCTGATGATCTGCTTATTATTATTTTTTTAAAGAAAAATAATTGTTGGAATACTTTGAGTCCTAAAATGAAAGGTGTCTTTCTTCAAAGAGATATTTGTTCTTCCTTTGTCAAGTCCCTACTATGGAAGGATGGCTTCTTCGATCCCACCCCCACCGTGGGGACACATCCTGGCATGTAATGCTCTCTCCTACTCCCTGTAAATATTATCAAAACAAAAACATATACACCATGGTGACTATAGTTAAGAACACTGTTCTGTATATTTGAAAGTTTCTAAGAGAGTAGATTTTTAAATTTCTCAGCACACACACACACAAATTGTAATTATATAAGGCGATGGATGTGTTAACTGACCTTTTTGTGGTAATCATTTTGTGAAATATACATATTTTAAAAAGCATAAACCATTCAATTTGGCAAATGCCCTCAGGACAAAACAGAGTTCTAGCTTCCAGTTAGTCATCTGTGTTCCAAATATCACTCAGACTTTGGCTTACATATCAGCTATTACTGAAATAATGCTATGTAATAAGTAATCACAGTACTCCAGTGATAGACGAAAATAAGGGTATATTGCTGATGTATCTGAGGCAGCTCTGAGAACCTTCAAGGGGCTTGTTTAGCTGTGCAGGGTCAGCTTCTGTCAGCAGAAGATGGCCGCAGCTGGCATGCTGGGTGATTTGACACCACTTCTGATGGTTCTCATCCTCTCCCTGGGCTCTCCAGAGCTACCCTAGGCATATTCTTCTCATGGTTATCTAAGAGGATATAAATGAGAAAATCCAAACACTTAAGCACCTTTCAAGTTCCTGCTTTTGCAGCATGCTGACCAATATCCCATTGGCTCAAAGCAAGCCACATGGTGAAACCAGAGGCAGAGTGGGAGGTCACTGCATAACAAAGGGTATGGATACACTTTGGATTGAAAAATGAGGGCATCTTTTTTTCAATTTAATGCAGCACAGTAATTTCTTATTTTTTTTGTTGGTTCTATGATGCTATTATGAAGTTTATTGGTTTTATATTTACCTAATATTTTTGCTGTTTTTGTTGGTTTATGTGGTTGAAATAGAATAGCCTCCTGAGAGAACAGAGGCTGTTTTCATTGATTTATTTTTTAAAAATATCTATAATAACTGATCTATTTTAACATTTTGAGTCAGATATCATCAAATACAAAGCACATATAATTATAGTCATCATTACAAATGGGTGAATTAGTTGGACCAAACATTAATGTAATTTAGAGTGGTGTTTGTTTTGCTTGTATAATTAGATAAATATTAAGTTTTTCTTATAATAATTGAATATATAGATTTATAAAATAAAGAAAATATGACCCATACTTCACCTAAAGTATCTAAAAGGAATCACTGCAGTTAGATTTTTTTTAAATAATTAGTCTTGTTTGTACTAAATATAGTGTTTCATTTCACTTCAAAACATACTGAGGAAAATTTTTCCATGTTGATAAATACTCCAGTACTATATACTTTTAATGGCTACGTGCTATTTTATTTTATTGTTTACCACAATTTATTCAGCCAGTAATTTTTTCAATATTATAAATAATGCAGCAAAGGAATACTCATGTAGATTTTTTCTGTTCTTTGTATTTGTTTCTTTAGAATAAATTACCTGAATTAGAATGAATTGATTAAAGTTTATGCCCATTTTCAAGGATATGATACATATTTTTTAAGAAGAAACAAAATGTTATTTTATTTATTTACTTTAAAAAAATTCCACTGTAGTTAACATGCAGTGTGATATTAGTTTCAAGGCTACCATACAGTGATTCAGCAATTCCATATATTACTCTGTGCTCCTCAAAATAAGTGTACTCTTCCTCCCCTTCCCATGTTTCACCCATCCAACACCCCTCTGGTAACCATCAGTTTGTTCTCTGCAATTAAGAGTCTGTTTTTTGTTTCATTTCTTTTTTTTCCCCTTTGTTCTTTTGTTTTGTTTCTTAAATTCCACATATGAATAAAATCATATGGTATTTGTCTTTGTCTGACGGGCTTCTTTCACTTAGCATTATATTCTCTAGATCCATCCATGTTGTTGCAAATGGCAAGATTTCATTCTATTTTATGGATAAATAATTTTCTATTCTATATATCTATATATCATCTTCTGTATCACCTTCTTTATCTATTCATCAATCAGTGGACACTTGGGTTGCTTCCACATCATGACTCTTGTAAGTAATGCTGTAATAAACATAGGAATGCATTTATCCCTTTGAATTTGTGTTTTTGTATTCTTTGAGTAAATTCCCAGTAGTGCAATTACTGCATAATATGGTAGTTGTATTTTTAATTTTTTGAGGAACTTCCATACTCTCTTCCACAGTGGTTGCACCAGTTTGCATTCCCAAAAGTGTATGAGGGTTCCTTTTCCTCCACAGGAATGTGATACATACTTCTATATTTGCCTCCAGAAAGTTTGTTTACCTGTTGCATACTCTAGAAATGAATGAAGACCACTCCAAGGAGATCAAAAAGAGGATATTTATTCAGAGCTTGCTGTATCAAAGGAGTCAGTTACCATCACTTGCGTTTGGCAGAGACTCAGAGGCAGTCAGGTGAGAGGGAAAGCTTTAGAATGAAAGAAAGGGAAGGTTACAGTTATACTCCAATTGGAATTTATTGGCGTGGCAAAGTTGGAGACAGGCTGACTAGCAGCAGTGCATATTATGTGATGGGTTTGGGGAGCATATTTAGCTTTCTCTGGTTGGTCCCGAGTTGGAAGCAGGGGCAAAACAAAACAAAACAAAAACTCACATCAACTTGTAAGTTGTTGATCAAATCCTCACTGCTCTGGGCCAGTTGAGGCAAGGGTTTGATATTTTGACCTGTTTTTTTTTTTTTTTTTTTTTCAGAAGTTGTAGTGTGGCTTCCTAGACTTCTTCAGGATTTTATTCATTTATTTGTCAGAGAGAGAGAGAGAGCACGAGTGCAAGCAGGGGGAGCGGCAGGTAGAGGAAGAAGCAGGTTTTCCGCTAAGCAAGGAGCTCAATGCAGCACTCGATCCCAGGACTTGGGATCATGACCTGAGCCAAAGGCAGATGCTCAACCAACTGAGCCAGCCAGGCGTGCCGCCTAGACTTCTTATATTGATCGAGCTCTATTGCCATAGATGGTCTGGCTATTGCTCATTTGTATATTCAGTCTTTCGATACTGAAAGAACCATATAGGAACTAAATGCTTAATTTGCATTATGGTTTATTTATTTAAAAAAAATCACTTTTAAATTATTCATGGAAAGGTTTTGGCAAAATAATTGATCCATACCAAGGTCTCAGTGAATACCTGCTGTCATTACCTACTTATTCAAGTTTAACACTGTAAACTGGTGTATTAACCACATTACCCCTTATGAAAATCCAATGGCATTTAATTTCCTACCTGATTGTCTTAGTTCAGGCTGCTATAACAGAATACCATGGACTGGGTGGCTTATAAACAAGAGACATTTGTGTCTTAGAGTTCTGCAGACTAGGAAATCCGAAATCAAAGTGTCTGCAGATTGACTGGCGAAAGCCCACCTCCTGCTTCACAGAAAGCCAGTTTTTTGCTGTGTCCTCACACGGCAGAAAGTGTGAGAGATACGTGAGGAGTCTCTTTTAAAAGGACACTAATCCCATTCATGAGAGATCCAGCCTTGTGACCTAATCACCGCTCCCAGGCCCCACCTCTCAATACTATCACATTGAGGATTAGGTTTCAACATTAGACTTCTGGGAAGACACAACATTCAGTATAGCAAGATATGTGAAATCTTTCATATTCTGTCCCTAAACTGTACATCCCAGACTCATGTGCCTAGTCATAAACTCAACTCATAAGCCATAACTTATTTAGGTCTGCACAAGTCACTGTATTTCAGAGCAAATTTGTTTCTAAGTCTGTTATATTATTTTTTCCTTTTCCAAAATTTTCTAGTTTTTCAAAACTCGTTAATTTTCCACCTTCTATATTAAGATTAGTTACCATCAGATGCTCTCCTATTTTTTATTGTACTTGCTATCACAACTACTAATTTGATATCATATGCTAATTTATTCCTATATTTTTTGACCAGTTCAATTACACAGAGGCAAACATTCTCACACTGTTTTATATCTTCTTTATTGCTGAATGTAATAATTTATACAAATAGGTAGTGAACACATATTTCTTGATAAATTAATGTTTTCTTATGAAATCAAGGAACTAGAGTGCTAATACAGTTCTATACCAGAGAAAATTACTTAAATTCAGGGTTTTAGTGCTCCCATTTTCATAAAGGAGATAATGCTTTAAGTTTCCTTTCAGAGAGATGAAAATGAGAACATTTAAAGTTTATCTGTTTCTAGAGAAGGCATTATGTAATGAAAATAATGCTGGCAGGAAAACATGAATAAGCATTGGGAAAGTAAAGTTTTTCTATTTGTTGTAGTGAAGATATTATGACCTAATACCAGCAGTTTCTATGTTGCTCACTGCTTATCTTCTACAATGTATCAAATAGGAAAGAAGTCATGCCTTTTGTCTGTCAGAAATGACTTTTTTCTCCCAGATTTTGACTAGCTCAAACTGTAGAGCAAAAATGCTTTTATTATTCCTCTTTCTAGTTTCAGTATCTTTTGAAGAAAATCTACTGATGATGGTCATATTGTTGGCATTGGAATTATCTATTTGATATGAATTCCACTTTCTTGCAGCACTAAAAATTCATAAAAGACAGAATGAAACATTTCTCTTTCAGATCAGAGTGGGGTAGTTGGGAAGAAGAAGGTATAAAGTTTTATTTCATGTAGTGTATACTTGCAGTAGGAGCCAGAAACACACAGCAGGGTGAGAAATTTTAAAAGCAAAATTTATCACTAGGAAGCTATGGGTAGTCAGTAACAACCTAAGGAGATTTCTTATAGAGAGATACAAGAACAGCAAAGTGTCTCAAATAAAGGAACAAATGAAAACTTTAAATATTCATTATAATGAGTTGGATTAATTTGGGGAAAATGTCATAGTCTATGTTTGCTTTATTAACATTAATTTTTAAAAACAAAATAACAACTGTCCATTAAATGCAAGTGAGATTAATAAACATAGCTTTATTCTTTGATGGGCAAAGATACTTTGTATTTTTAAAATATTTAATATTTCTTAATATATGAAACATTTTAATCACTATTAATTTTTTTAAAAATGAATCATTAAGAAAATATAAATTTTTGACTTACTTGTGAATACTCTGTATTCTATACAAAAAACTCAACTAGGGAAGAATTAGGCTTTCTTTCCTTTTTTTTTTTTTCTGTTTCTTTTAAATTTGAAAACCACAGCAAAGTTAGATACTTATTGATAGTTATTATTTTTACAAACTAATATTATCATACAAAAGAAGCAAGATGTTTTACTCTGAAGGGAGGTAAAATGCTACTTACTAATGATTACTTTTTAAATTCTAAAGACGATTAGTTTATAGCTCAAAGATCAAGGTCAAAGCAGATACTTATATTACATGATTGGACATTTTAACAGTGCATTGAGGTGTTTGGCCTGGCATAAATAGGGTGTTGTGGCTGACTGCATTATAGATATTTAATTATTTATTAATATACAGGAATAGAATTTACCTTGCACTTCTTAAAAACCCTTCCAAATGAATAGTTACATGGTATAGAATTAGGATAAACATGCAATTTTTCATTTAAACCAGGATACTTTGGGGAGGAAAAAGAGCACCGACTAATATGATGTTGGGCCAACTGGAATAAATGTTGGCCATCCTAGGCAAATCAGAATATGTTGTCCGACTACAAAGAACGCACACATCTCCAACTAATCAGGTTTTTAAATGAACCCCCCTTTTTGGTTTTATATACAAATATACATTCTGGTAAGATTCTAGATATGGGCCTTTTTATTTATTTTATTTTTTATGGGGGGGGAGGGGAAGATGAGAGGGAGAGAGAGAATCTTAAGCAGGCTCCAGACCCAGTACAGAGCCTGATGTGGGGCTCGATCTCACAACCATGAGATCATGACCTAAGCTGAAGTCAAGAGTCAGACACTTAACCCACTGTGTCATCCAGGTGCCCTTAGATCAAGACCTTTTTAAATTCATGAGTACTATCTCAAATTTCTATGGGGAAAAGGCCCTGCACATTTTTATTTTCTGTACACTTTTCATAGCGTACATTAACACTGGATTTTATTGAAGTCCTCTATATATCAGTTGGGTATCATATTTAACATTGTCATGACACAAATTTTTATAAAAAACTGCTATTTTACATGTTTTAAAGCAATGTTTGCAACAACTCACTTTCTCTGGCTATAATGCTTATAGAGATGCCGAAGTGTAGTTTGAAATTTTAAGAATGATATCTATATTATAAGAGTTCAAGATAAAATCTAGAAAAATTTGAGCACAATTAAAAAGACTCTAACTTTTATTGAAATTAAGAGAGATAAAAAGGAGCTAGGCTCATCCCATGTAGGGCTAGATGATATAATGGTCACAGAAGACAAAATTGAGCTACTTGAATAGAAATTTACTTTCTTTTTTTTTCCCACTGAAAACTTCAATAGACATATTCCAAAGAAATTGAAGTTCTAGGAATAAATAATTCTATCCTACGAAAGAAATTTCGTAAATGGATCAGTTATTCATATTTGGGGAAACATGATGAATTGAAGAATTAATGAAAGACCAAGATGATTAAAGTGGGAAAAGTTGGAATTCAGAAACAAAGTACCCAAATAACGTGATGATTTTTGAAGGATACTATTTTTAAAAATAGCTTGTGAACAAGTAGAAATAATAGCAATGTGAGTGGGAACCTACAAAATACTGATGTGAATGTTTTATGATTAATTGGTTCCTTCTTGTCTATCATTGTTATTCAACTCATAACTTATTGGACTATTGTAAACATAGAAAGACCACAGTAGTCTCTTATGATGACTTTACAGACCAAATGGAGGAAAGAGTGTGCATCGTTAGGTTAGTTGTTTGAACTTATAAGTGATAGAACAACAGTTGTTAAAGAGTATTGATTAATAAATTGATGTAAGTTTTAGGACATCCTTTAGCAGCATGTAACTTGTCTCTTCAAAATTTTTGTTAGTAATAGCATGAGGAGGAGATTATTCAAACACATTTATCAAGTCAGAATGTGATGCATAAATGAAAAGGATAAAATATACAATTTAGGAGAAATGTAGGGAAGAATATCTCCAGTGGTGCTTATAAAATTAATCTTCAGAAAATTTTAGCTATTGGAAAGTTATTATTTATGATGAAAGGAAATTTATCTTCTTGTAACTTTTACTTTTTTTTTTTTTTCTTTCTTTCTTTCTTTTTTTTTTTTTTTGGTTTTATTCCTTGGAGACTAAAGAATGGTGAACCTTTTTTTTCTAAATGAAAGCTAGTCAGCTATTTGAAAGCTCTTATGATTATCTTGGTAAAAATCCTGAATTTTTCAATTACTTGTGCAATGATGTGGTTCTGTATTTTTATGCAGTATTTGTTATTACCATTGGTTAGAGGATATTTTTATATACTTTATCACATCTCATTCCAGGATTACAAATAAAATAAGAAATATGATCTGATAAAATTAGAATAGCACATGATTGTCATCTCCTTTTTTGAGGTTCTATTTCCTGTTAATATAGCCGGAAAGCATACCAAAAAGTGAGAAATCACTATCTGTTAAATTCTCCGATATATTTTTCAGTGTATGTTTATTCTAAACTAATATTTATCTAATCTGTAGTAAGATTAAAGTGCAAGTCCTTAGCTAATTCTTATAATTTTACATTATACTAGCTAACCTAGTATCAAAATATGGATATTTGGGGGAAAAAAGAGACCATACTTGATTTAAAAATCCTTGATTTTGTTTTTACAAAAACTACGATATAGATAGAACAGGAACCAGAAACGGAGCTAAAATCATTTGATTTTGCAAATTGATTTATAGACTAAATTATCTGATTTAGTTTAGACAGAATTTTCATTCTACACATGAGAAAACTGAGACACAGAAAGGATAAACAGCTTGACGATGTTTATGTCAATACTAAGTGGTAGGCCTGAGAATCAATTAAAAGGGTTATTTACGTACCTCCAATCTGTAAATTGGTTGCAAAAATATTTTGTTTATTTAGTTTTTCCATCTTTATGATAAATATTAAGGTCACATCTTATTATCAAATTTTCATTACTTTAAAACAAGCATATAATTGAAAATCATCAGATAACACAACTTTGTTTTAAGTTTCATGTAGTATAACATTTAGAATAGATTTCATTGATAGGAATTAACAAAAATGTACCAACCATCATGATTATCGACATCTGTATTTATTTATATCGAGTCAATGTTGATCAGAAAACATAAAAATAGTATAACAAAGCTTACATGTTGTTTAATGTTATTTTTATTGAAAAGCTTAATTTTACACAAAAGCTGCAGTGCCTCTCACATGACCGTGACTTTTTCCCAATAAATTATTTAATGCCAAGAAAGTTGAAGAGCATGTTTTCTTTATCCATCCTAAAAGTGTACCAATCATGTAGAATTTTATTATGAGTTTGGAAAGGCTAAAGCAGTATCAAAACTTGACTTGGTTCTAACCCAAAAGCCTTGTCTTGAAGCATCCAGAATTGCTTATCCAACTGCTAAGAGAAAAAACCCAAACACATTGGAAAGCTCTTGATGAAGCCATACACCCTAGAAATGTCAGGTTGGTTTATGAGGAAGCAAATTCCATCAGTGCCTCTGTAACAGGAGTTCATTTATATCAGTCAGAGATGTTTTTTGATATTTGGAAGCAAATGGTGGAGGAATTGGCAACTCTAATTTCCCTTCAGCATACAACTGAATGCAACTGCTGCTGTTGTTGTTCTTTCATTTCAACCAGCTCTTACATTCAAGCATCAACTATCAGTAAAGAATTCCTATTCTATGAGCCCCTTTTGCAAACTGCGAAGGCCGTCATTATCTTCGGATGGTGAAATATCTATGCCAAGCCAGACGTCAACTGGAAAGAAATTCTTGTTACTCTGCATAGATGGAGCACCTGCAGTTTTTGGCAACATATCTAAATTTAACTTTAAGAAAGAAAGAAGTTCAGCAGGCATCATTGCGACTCATTGGTTTCTATATTGTGAATTTTTGCATCAGAGATTTTGACAGCTATCCCAAACAGATCTTTTGCATTGCTCTGTTGTCAGTTTCCTCGGAGACAGGAGTTTGCACAATCAGCTTTTCAAGAGGTATATTTTAAAATCAAGAAATGGAATAAAATGTGAAGTCCTTTTTGCTACATCAGTGAACATTGGCTTTCAGTGCATATGTCTCAAAACGATCGAGTAGACTTGCAGTGAGCATACCATAAAGTATAGAGATGTGGAATCACTATGTTGTACACCTGAAATAAGTTGACATTGTTTGTCAACTGTACTCAAAAACAAAATTTAAACTCAAATTTAAGGGTAACTGGGTGGCTCAGTCAGTTAAGTGTCTGTGTTCGGCTCAGGTCATGATCCCAGGGTCTAGGATTGAGTCCTGCATTGGGCTCCTTGCTTAGTGGGGAGTCTGCTTTCCCTCTTCCTCTGCCCCTCCCCCCTGCTCATGCTTTCTCCCTCTCTCTCAAATAAATAAATAAAAATCTTTATACTGAAATTTAGAAATTGATTATATTTTAGACATTTTTTGAGGGAAAATAATTGTCTTTTTTTGGTCAGCTAAGGTTATGTTTGCTTACATTTAATGGGGGGGGGGAATACACTGTTACTTAAAGATAGAAGTTTCTACTTCCCTCTTATATAAAGAGAGTCCAGATATGGACAGTCCAGAGAGCTATGGCGCTTCCATTACAGATCAAGGCTTTTGTCTTTCTGCTTCCCTACCCTAGCCCATTGTTTCTATCCTTAGAGATACCTCATAAGCCAGGATGGTTGCTTCAGGTCTGAGTTTTCAGTCTCCAAGAAGGATGAAAGACAAATGGACAAAACATTTTTCTTCAGCTACTTCTAGGCAACTTTCTCGGAAGTCCTGTACAACATATACATTTATATGTCATTACACAGAATTTAGTCAAGTGAGCACATCCAAATATAAGGGAGATTGGAAAATCTAATCTGAAACGTATGAGATAACGTATGTGGAGAAATCGCCGGTTATCTGTTACTGAGGATAAGATGTGGAAATGGAAGTTGGGATAAGCCACTGCAGTTTCTACCAATTGACTTAGAACGATTTAGGTAGATGTGTTTCTTTTTAGCTTGATTTAATTGGTGGATATTCTTGTGGTATGAATAAGTTAATGCTTTTCAGTCAAGGCACTGCAGTCTTCATTATGATTATTACAAAGACAAAGGTATGTGCAGAGCCATCTATATAATTTGTGGGGCCTACTGCAATATGAAACTATGGGCTTTTTGGTCAAAAACAGGAAAAAAGCTTTTTGTTTTCTTTTGCAGTCTCTCTCTTGAAATGTCATGATGTTTTTATTTGTTGTTTAATGTCATATTCCCTCAGAAAGAGAGATGTTCCTGGGGTGAGTACCAAATTCACAAGGCCTGGGTCACCACTCTGCAACTTCATGTAACCCTCCCAGCATCCACATGTCAGCCCCTGCTTCGGGCAGAATGGCTGCAGATACTCATCAATGTGGGAGAGAGAGGCTGAGAATCTGTCTGCCTTAGGGAGATGGGGAGGCGCAGAATGCAGGATCATGTGTAAGCGAGGCCCTAAGCCCCCTGCCACTTGCCCTGCTATTCCATCAGACTTCACTAACAAAACACAAATTAAAGATAATATTGTTGAAAATTTTAAGATGACATCCACAAGGTTTTTACCCCCATGTGCAATGTAGTGGGGTTCCCTTCTGAGCTTGAATCCCTGTGCAAACTGTACTGATAACAATTCTGTAAAGCCAGCCCTGGTTGTAAGTTCTTCTACCTAATATGCTACTCTATGTGAACAGTTTGGAAATGGATAACACTACTAACATTTTTGTTTGGATTTTTCAGAGACAGACCTTGACAAGAATGTGTCTGTGAAAGTGATTCATTAGGAAGTCTTTCCAGAAAAGCATGGTAGGAGAATGGAGAAGTCAGGCAGGAAGTGAAGGAATCCAAGTGGGATTCTAAAATGTCTCCTGGGAACTTAGTTTCAAATCCTCAGGAAATCTCTTCAGCCAGTGTAGGTCACACCTCTGAGCTGTCTTGCAACAGCAGGAGAGCTGGATTATTTATAGCTCCACACCTGCCAGTCTTCAGTTAAAGGATACCCTCCAGGAATAGGTTCCCAGGTACTACCTGTTCTCCCAGCATCACGCAGCCTAAGTTGACTGGGACGGTCTGAAGGGAGCCCTTTGATAAAGAAATGGAGGTACCAGTTGTAGGGGAGAAAGCACACAGAGTAGAGCATTGTCGCACTACAGAATGGTAAAAGGGACAAGGGGATATGCACCAAGTACCAAGGACATGTGCTGCAGTCACTATCCAAAAGGGAAGGACTTCTTCTTTAGGCTACAGTTGGACTTTTTTTTTTTTTTCCTGTCTTTGATATTCATAGGCAATTGGAAACATTGTGAAGTTCTTTGAAAGTGACTTCCACAACACCTTTACTTGGTGACAAAGAAGAGCAACATCAGTAAAGAAGAACAGATTTTAGTTAAACAAAAAGCTAACAGTCATGTCTAACATTCAAAGGTCTTCAAAAAATTGGGTTCTTCTTGTTATAAGCCACATTTAGCAAAGTTGATAATGGGATGGTAAAATAAAGATGATGGAGAGTGTTGCATGCATATGTATATGTGAATTTTTCTATAGAGTAACTATAAACTTAATCAAGTTTCAAAGCAGTGGTCCCACAGGACCATTACACTGAGACTGTATTCTTCTCCCTAATCCATGCTACTTCATTAGCATACATTAAACCCAAAAGAAGAATGTTTAAGTTGGACTAAAGTTCAATTTTAATTTACATGTGTCTATTACTACTATCCTTTTTACTTTACTTATCCATCTAATCAATATTTATTTAGCACCTAGTGCCTATGTTCTGGGAGAGAAAGGCTCAGTGAAGGTATTCTTGACCACCCAATCCAAGGGGCTTTCCTGTCTTTAATGTCTTATCACATTATCCAGGGTTATTTCCTTAATTGTAGTTTTCACTAACTTACTGTGCTTTTTTATTTGCTCACTTATTTATTTCTTTATTCCTCCCGCTTACATAACCACCAACAGACTGAATAGAGGATTGGATTAGAATGCCCAACTTGCAATGCTCATATTACATGATGCTATAAAGAATAATTTTATAACAATTAGAGACATTTCAAATCAAGATGGTTTTTTTCATGAATAGTGAGTTGTTTATTACTGCACTTTTTACAACAGAGTGTGAATGTTGGTTTGTTTAAGATGTTGAAGAGATGATTCCTGCATTAGAAAAGGAGTTTGAATGGGATAGATTTTTTTTTTTTTAAGATTTTTTATGTATTTGAAAGTGAGAGAGAAAGAGAGAAAGCACAAGCAGTGGAAGGGGCAGAGGGAGAGGAAGAAGCAGACGCCCTGCTGAGCAGAGTGCCCAACATGGGGCTTGATCCCAGGACCCTGAGATCATGACCTGAGCCAAAGGCAGATCCTTAACTGACTGAGCCACCCAGGCACCCCTGAATGGGATATCTTCAAAGATCATTTTAATCTTTGAGAGTGAAAACCAAAAAAGAAAAAATAGTAAAAGGAGAAATATGAAAAGAAAGACGAGTGGTCAGGTAGTTGAACTATTTCTTTATGGGCTGAAACGGGTATTTCACGAGGTTAATGGACAAAAGATTTGGAAAACACAATGACTGAACACTACATCAAAAACTAATGATGTACTGTATGTTGGCTAATTGAATTTAAATTAAAAAATAAATTAAAAAAAATAAACTTTAGGCAGGAAAAAAAAAAAAAAAACTACTTTAAATGCCTCCTGATGGATAGGCCCAGTTAGGAAAATCTTCTCTTTTACAGGAAAAGGGGCCTGGGTCTAAAAAGCTGAGATCCAAGTATTGTTGGTCAAAAATTTGGACACACTAGAAAACCAGGAGATGGATTATGTTTGAATCTTTTCTATACCACCAGTTAATTAACGTCTCTGATCCCCAGTATCAAATGTTGACCTGCCAAACATCACTGTTACTGTCATGTGTGCCAACATCACAAACTGTGCAAGGGCTTTTAACTATATTCAAATATGGCATCATTAAATGAGAAATTACATGTATGGGGTTGACCCATAGGAAGAAACATTATAGGTAAAAAATGCTCAGATGTCAACAATTTCATATAGCCAAAGCTAAAACCATGAGACATAGTCATTGATGACTCTGCAAGAAACATCAAAGTCCATCTTGTCTTTCTTAATGTATTCAATGGACTTTCTTCAGACAGAATTGAAGAGTTTTCACTATATCCTGTGTATTATAGATCACAAAATTTTCTCTAAATCAATACACTTTTTCTATCAATAATTTACTAAATCTTTTAAAGAATTTAATAATCTTATTTTGATTTAATCAACTCAGATTTAATTATATTCTCTTTTAGAAGAACTCTAAAAGTGGAAAAGATGAAAAGACTGTATGAGACAGTCGCTGAAAAAAAAGAGGCCATCCAGATATAAAAAACAGGCTTAGGAAAGGAGGCTTATACAATGAGAGGAGTACTTTCATGGTTCTACTCTGGGATCATTTTAATTACCTCTATTCTAATTCTCCTAGGTAGTTTTACCCCCTCTCAGTGACTATTATGATTTCCCATCCTGTGTCTGGAGCTGGCATGGGTCTGAGATTTTACCTTGCTTGAAAGATAGCAACTTTCCTGCCAGTTGCACAGATGCTGACAGAAGACACAAGTCCTCTGGGTCAGAGACAAAAGACTTCATCATGCCTGAACAACAGGCAGAATAAGCTTCAGCTGCATCAGTTACCCTTTCTTCGCAAGTTTCATTGGAATGGTAAGGAGCAGCCCAGTTGGGTGCTTTGTACATAGTAGGTCTGTTTCACAGCCAAGGAACCCTGAACTTCAGAAACTTTTAATCTTATAAGGGATTGCTGGCAGACCTATCCAATCTTTGCCCAGGAGGAGGGCATTATCTTTGTTATTCTGATCCGAGAAAGGCACAGTCTCTAACTTCTAAGGCTGTCTGCTGTGCAAACATCCTTGAAGAGATAATACAAAACAAAAAAAGCTGTCACAAGATGTATAGAAACACATCTCAGAGAAATTGTCTTAGAACATTAGTAGTAGTGTTCGTTTTTTGTTTTTGTTTTGTTTTGTTTTGTTAGTAGAAATAAGCAAACATTGTCATCTGACTTATTTAACTGCTGTTATTCGTTATCTGGAGGTCAGAGTCTCATGTATCCATCTTGATATATTCAATATCTGAAATATCATTGTTGTAATATTTACTTTCCTTGGATGTGAATAAATTTTTTTTTTTTTGCATTTTGAGAGAGTTATGTGGGTAAAAGCAGAAGTGTCCTATAAACTAAAATATTAAAAGTTCTTTCTTATTTGGAAAGAATCAGACTAATTCTCTATAAATTCTGTATTATCTCTAAACTTTTATGGACCTAATGCATTGTCTGTTTTGTTTTCCCCTCAACACTAGGAGTAACTTGACCATTAAGTGTCTAGATCTAAGACAGATGCTGACTCTGCTACTTGCTAGTTATATGTTCTTGGGAAAGTTATCTACCTTCTATAAGTCATGGGTACCTGTTTTAGCAAGGGAGAAAATAGGAACATGTACCTCATCAAATTTTGAGACTTAGTAAAACATCTGGCACATTGTTAATATGCAAAATGCTACCTATTATAAGAATACTAATTTAGGAAATATAGAAAAGCATGAATAAGAACATTTTTTTTTTCTCCACCAGGAAAAAACACTATTAACATTCTGGTTTATCTGCTACAGGGATGTACACACACACACACATACACACACACACACCCCACATATGGAGCATATCATACACATTTGTGTTCTAAACTGTCCTTCGCTCTTAAAAGTATGTCAGGTACATTTCTTAAGTTGGCTAAATATTCTACAAAAGACATGCTTATTTGTGTCAGTACATTATTATATCATGTAGATGTATATTATAATTGAACCAATAGACATTTAGTCAGTTTCCATATATTAATTTGTATACATTTTTATATATACCTCTGAGATGAACATCATTATTTACAAGGTAAAATCCAGGAGTAGAACTGGAATGCTAAAAGTAGTGAGCTTATTAAAATCTTCTGAGATATGGTACCAAATTGGTCTCTAATGTTCTACAAAATAGTGATATAATCTGTCATTAAAAAAAAATTACTCTGGTTGCTGTGTAGAAATAGAAGGCAAGGGAAGAAGTAGGGGTGTAAGTTAGAATAATGTGTATCAAACTTTAATGTGTTTATGATCACATGGGATACCATTAAAATGCAGACACCAATTCAGTAATCTGTAGTGGGCCTGTGACGCTGTGTCCAGCAGTTTTGCAGGTGATGCAGATGCTGCCTGCTGGTCTGTGGACCATGTTTTGAATAAGAAGAAGCTAGAGGACAATTTCAGTAATTGAGTTGAGAGATCATGGTGGCTTAGATGGGAACATAGCAATGGAAATGTGGATGTTTGATGTCTTTTAAAGGTAAAGTAAATTTAATCTTTAATACCTGAGTATATCTAGTCCAGTTAATTAACCTCTCTGATCCCCAGTATCATGATTCGTGAAAAATGGACTATAATACATATTGCCCAAGATTGTTGGAATAAACCAGAAGGTGTTTTATGAACTAGTAACTACTATTTAATACATTAGGTTTTTGCCCTCTGTTAATTAATGTTCAATAACTATTGGCTTTTAATAGCATATGTATTCTCTAGAAATTTTTGACTAAGAGAATTTCATAGAATTGGTTTTTTGATGCTTTTTTTCTCCAGTAGATAGGGATAGATAAGTAAAGGTATATAAGATCTTTTATAAAGGTAGCTAACAGATAATAAGATTTAACCTATTTAAGGAAGGGAAGATGAAAAATTTTACCCTGACAATTAATTCTAGATAGGAATTTTCAGTAACTCACTTGTATTGATTAGAATATTCTAGTGGAAAAAATAACTGAGACAAAAATTCCAAAGAATTGAAAGTTTTTTGTAAAGGATTTTGCAGCATAGGACCAAGATGTTAAGCAAGATAAATTGAGATCTACAAATTTTAAAATGTCAAAGGCAAAAAACCTTTAAGGAAAACACTTTTGATGTTAAGATTGGGTAGAAATGAGATGAGCAAACTGACGTAAAAAAGGAGATGGGATTTTGATGGACCATAAAGAAGACAAATATATGCAAGAGAAAGCTGGAGTCATAGTGAATTTCTTAGAAGTGCAGATTAGTTGTTTACTATGTTGTTTTCTGAAAGAACATTAAAAAGTAAACACACACTAAGGACAGTCTGTCCAAGGCTTATCAAGTGATGCTATGCAACTAAAGGATGGTTGTATGACCTTTGCTTCCTTTGAGGTCTTGCATTTTTTTAGAAGTGCTCAAAAAAAGCAGCTGGCAGGCAATATAAAAGAAATCAGAGAGGGAGACAAACCATGAGAAACTCTAGACTCCAGGAAACAAACTGAGGGTTACAGAAGGGAGGGAGGAGGGGATGGGGTAACCACATGATGAGTAGTAAGGAGGGCACGTGTTGTGATGAGCACTGGGTGTTATACGCAACTAATAAATCATTGAACACTACATCAAAAACTAATGATGTATTTTATGTTGGCTAATTGAACATAATAAAAAAAAGTGTGTTTTAGATGGTTTGGTTAAAGTTTTTGTTGTTTAAATTCTCTCTGAAGTTATCAGTTATCACTTAGTTGGATTCACTAGCTTTGAATAAAGTATATTTCTTTTTTTTAATATTTTATTTATTTATTGATGAGAGACAGAGAAAGAGAGGCAGAGGGAGAAGCAGGCTCCCCACTGAGCAGGAAGCCCGATGTAGGACTCAATCCCAGGACCCTGGGATCACGACCCGAGCCAAAGGCAGATGCCCAAACGACTAAGCCACCCAGGTGCCCCAAAGTATATTTCATATTCTTGAATTTTAGTTTGGTACTGGGCAGTGATGTGCTTATGGATTATTTTAGAATAATTTACAATATTTGGCATCAACATTTATGAGATTAAGTGCTGAATTTGATGGAAGTGCCTAGTAGATTTAAAATGTAAATCAGAGTGGCACCTGGGTGGCTCAGTCAGTTAAGTGTCCAACTCTTAATTTCAGCTCCAGTCATGATCTCAGGGTTGTGAGATCAAGCCCTGTTTCAGGCTCTGTGCTGGGCATGGAGCCTGCTTAAGACTCTTGCTCTTCCTCTGCCCCTCACACCCCCCTTTTCTGTCTTTCTCTCTTCCTCTCTTAAAAAAAAAGTAATGTGTAAATCAGAAATAAAAGTGTAGGTGTGTTCAAGCTGAGTTTTAAAAATTTCTACTTATAAAATCCGAACTGAGAAATAATATTTTTTTCAGGTAATTTGGGAATTTGACATCTGACAGAAGACCAGGGACCATTTTTATTTTACAATTTCACTTTTATTAATATGATGTTCTATTTCAGATCTATTAAGATTTTGTTTTGTTTTGGCTTTTTCTTTTACTTTTTTCAGTAGAAACAAATTTTTTAACTGTTATAACCTTTTTTAGAGAATTTCGGATGTAATAGGCACTGTCTTGGGAAAGAAGATGGTCAGAGAGAGATAAAATAATATCACTCCCTTTTAGGAGCTACAAATCTAAATTGGGGAAATAAGGTAAATGAGAAAATATAATTACAAATGTAAGACACTAATCATTTGCCCACAATGGATTTGTATAATATGAACTCTGAAATTTATCAAATTAGAAATTTCTTTGGGCCTAGATGGTCAAGGATGAAATCATTTTTCTTAGGATAAGCTAAGCCATGAAGGATGGATATGATTTTATTCAGCAGAAATGGCCCACAAATGTCTTTTTGGAAGATATATGAGTATGTTTAGAAAACAAAAATGTAAGAACAGGTTAGAATGAGAATATTTATGTGGTCAAATAGAGGGTGAGCACAGTAGTAAAGCCTGCAAATTAAGTACGGCTATGTCACTGTTTTGGTTTTCTGTTGCTGCCATAACAAATTCCTACAAATGTAGTGGTTGAAACCATTCATTTATTAACTTCCAGTTCAGTAGGTCAGAAGTCCATGAAGACTCTGGCTCTAGATTCCACAAGACTCAAATCAAGGTCTTGGTCAGCCTAAGCTCATATATGGAGGTTCTGGGGAAAAGTCTGCTCCCAGGTCATTCATGGCGGAATTCTCATTTCCTTGTGGTTTTAGGGCTGAGGTCTCTTTCCACGCTGCCCATCAGCTGAAGGTCATTCTTAGCTTTTATGGGCATTCTCTGTACAGAGCTTTATTTACATGGATGTCATTAGAATCAAGAGCAGAGTGTACAAATAAGTGTTTTAAGAAAATTCATCTGGATATGCCTTTAAGCAAATTTCCTTTATTTCAAATATGTGTATTTATATTTAATAACACTTATGAAGGCTTACCTTTCCTTGAGGAATATTCATTTATTTGATATAATTAAGTTTGTGGTTGTAATTTTGTCCTGAGGTTTAAACTCTAATGTAACATAATTTTTAAAGCTTTTTATAAAAATACGAATCTGTATTTAATATGCATTTCCCTATTCTTCATCAATGTGTCCCTTTCTCTTAAACAGATCTGAAAGTGTCTTCTCTCCCATAAGTTTTTTTCTGTGAGCTCTCATCTCAGTAACTGGCTGCTTTCTTTCTCCCTGTTCTAGATGATCATATTTCTACAGTTACTTTTACTAATCCTAATACTAATTATGTAATTCAATTTTCTTTGCATTCATAGACTATAATGGTGTCTTGAAAATAATGTTCTTCATGTTGACTCACATATTTTAGGTTCTAATATATTTAATTTTTTATTAAATGTCTTATCTTGAATTATAAATGCATTACAGGATAAGGATTATATTTCTGCTAATAAGCTATAATTTTTAGTGTAGAGCAAAGACATATTAAGCATTTAATTACTTATGTTAGTAGGAAAGATGAAAACTATTATATTCATATTGGTCATTTAATATGTACTAATAATTAATGTCAGATAATACACTGAAATAGTGCTTATAATTGGAAAAATTTTCACTGTCTGCATCAATTAACCAAAAACTGAAAATGAGCACGTATTATGTATTGGGAGACAATTCTCCATGGGTCTTTGTGTGTCTGCACATCTTGTGAACAGAGGCACTGACAGCTTTTGTTCTGGATTATCTTTTCAAGAATATTTCCGTGATAAAGAGACTTGGAAAATTAGAAATATTGCCCCTTCCATGAAAGAAGGAAGATTTGTTGGCTGTCCATATAAAGATAATATGTTGCACTGGGGCAAAGGCTCATTGTAAAACATTGGAGTTAAGACTGAGATTCCCCTCCTGTAAAGCAATTCACTGCATATGCAGGTGTCACCTCTCTCTTGTTGTGTCAATCTGTGATAATTGGGGTGTAGGGAACAGGGGCAAGAAAATTATCATACTTTGGCCAGTGCTATTGCTATGGGTAATTAACTGCCTCCTCTCTGACTCAGGAATTCTGTGTTTTCTGCAGCATCTGTGAAACTGAGGCAGCCTAGCTTGTTAGGTTGTGAATAGAGTAAGATCCTAGACCCTTCCCAGTTCTTGACATTGTATTTCAGATACTTTGCTGCATGTATAAAGTAGAATAAACTATATTTTTGCCCTCATGTAGCTAATAATCTATCTTGGCCTGCTTATATTTGAAACAATAATGACAGAGAAAAAAACTAGGAAGAGGAAGTTTATTATAGGAGCAACCTTTTTTTTTTATTAGTCCAGTATATTTTCCTGTTTTTTAAAACTAAGCCACAATATTTTCATCAGTGTAATTCCATTATTTCTGCATTAAAAAACTTGACTAAACTTGAATCGCATAACCTTTAAAATTTGCTAAGAGAATATTAATTTAAAATTAATCAAAGTTGCGCTCATTTAGAAAGTTTAAGACCTTTTAGAGGGTCCTTATTTTTTGTTATTGTTTTTTGTTTGTTTAGTTGGTTGATTGGGTTCTTTTTGAGATTTGTAGGAATACTTTGATTTTTGTTTTTATTCATACAGTAATATTGACTCTGTGTGTGTGTGTGTGTGTGTGTGTGTGTGTGTGTGTGTGTGTGTGTGTATGCCTGTATGTGTGTGCGCACACACTTCTGTGACCCTAGGTATTTGTAACCAGAACCACATCAGTTCCATAATCCCCAAAACCACTAGATGGCCCTTATTTTAGTTTCCATTTTTGTGCATTACTGTGAAGTTTATCTTTTCTTATATTTTCTGACCATTAGAATCTCAGTTCCATTCCCCTTTGTACTTCCAGACCACCCTGTGGTAGTTATTTTAGGATTAGGGGAGAAAGTTATATTTAATAAAATAAAATTTTTTTAAAAAAAGGATGCCTTAAGGTGGTTTGAAGGGACAGAGGGGAAAGGCTATTAGAGAGATTCTGAGACCTAATTCCAAGCATGTGCCATCTGTTCCCTGAGTCTAACCTTGCCTCTCATAGAATGATTATTTTAATTAGAATATGAATCCTTACTCATTTGGCTTAGAGACACTCAGGCTAGAGGGACAGAGAGTCTCATTCTTGGACCTTGACCCAGGATGAACAGCTTCCTGGGACAAAAGATAGGAAACCATGATAACTATATTTCATTCTTTTAGAAAATAATATTAGGAGGAGTAAATTGAGAACTGTTGGTTATATTGTTTTACAGTAGTATTGTTGTCTCTGGAGGGCAGGGGCAATAGATGACATGATAAATTAAGGTAATAGAGAGGAGTGTCTTGTCTTCTAAGCCCAAGTTGATCACTTAAATCTGGTTATGGGGCCATTTTTTCCCTACACAATACCCACCTTAATTCTAGGAAATAAGAGTATTTAGTGTTCTATGGGAGAAACAAACAAAAGCAAATGGAAGATTATGAGCCTGCCATGAATCTTTAGGCCAGTGATTCTCAAAATTTAGCCTACATCAGAATCACTAGGAAGACTTATAAAAACATAGATTGCTGGGCTCCACCTCCAGAGTTCTGACTCAGTGTATCAAAATCAGAATTAGCATTTGTAATAAACCCCCAGGTGATACTGATGTTGCTGGTTCTGGGACCATACTTTTGAGAACCATAGTTCTATGCTATTGGCAGAATAGAAGAGAAAATATTCTAATCTAAAATATAGTGCTCTTTGTTATAAGGCATGTACAATTTGCCCCTGTAATTAATGTCTTCATCCACTCAACAAATAATTGCTAAGGGCACACGAACCAAGGAATCACTACGGTAGTAGTGTGGCTGGTAAATTGATGAAATAGACATGAATCTTATCCACAAAAGGCTTCCAGGTTAAAAGAAGAGATAAAGCCTGTAGAAGACAATGATTTCCAACAGAAAGTCTAAGTGCCGTAACAAGAAGTGTCAATATAGTGCTTCATCTTCACAAAAAGGTGAAGAAGGGAGAGATTTCTGAGAGAGGTCTAAAGGGTGTGAGGTCCTGGTAACTAGGATAGGCTTCATAGCTCTGTCCATGGCAAAACTCTCTTCTTGCTTTCATAAAAAATATTCAGTTTGCACATTTAGATGCTTCCATACAGCTCTACTTATGGGACAAATATCTAAGTATATTTGCCACATACTGAGAGCTGGAGCTGGTTGGTACGGTTGGTTTCATAATATAATATGTGGTAATAGTTTTATTGCATTGTAATTCTATTAACATTATTGTAAGTAATTATGAAATTCAGAAAAGGTGGTAGTGAACATATATTTGATAAAAATATGCACACAATTTTAGAAGGGTAGAGTCTTTTAGCCTAACTCATCAGATTGATATTAGATTAAATAATTCAGAATTTCTGGTTACATTCTGTAATCCTTTGCTTAGAAAATGGTCAGGGTTACTTTCTAAATTCAATTCTATGCTGAAAGCTCTTCAAGCACAAAATAAAGCCGCTCCTTTAAATAGGGGACAGGCATAAGTAAAACAAACACATTTGCTGGTGTTGAACAAATTCTTACTTTGGGTATTAAAAAGGAAACACGAAAACATCATCATGTATATAGTTAGTGCAAAATCCAAAACCATATTAATGTTTAAAATAGAACATTATCATCTTTTAAAAATCTGCTTATCAGTCATCAATACACATTGTTCCTGATTCAGAAGCCTAATTAAAAAATAATTTCAAAGATAGTTTTATGTTTTTTAATTCTATGTATATTTCAAATATTTTTGTGTCTATGATTTATAAATTAAATATATAAATATAAATACAAATATTTATTAATATATATTCTAAAAAGTTCATGAGGTGGGTTTTATATTATCCAAGATGAATATGCATATTCTTAGCCTCTTTCATTTGGTCATTTCGAGAAGTTTTAAATATCATAAAGTTGAACTCAGGTTTACAGTACTTAGTGTGAGGAAAAAAAATCCACCTATGCAAATGCTTCACAGTAAAGAACACTTCCATTTTTTTAAACCAAATGTCAGGAATTCTTGAAATACTCATTTAATATTCCCTGAAACTCTACTATGAGGTAGCACTGTACTGCAACAGGGGAGTAATATGACTATGCTTTTATTTATTTATGCGGTGTGAAGTTATGGAGAGAAACAATGTTTTAAACAGAAAATTAACTTGAGCTGTAGTAAATAATAGATGAAAGTTCATACTTCAGGGTGCCTTCTCTCCACAGTTCTTTCTGTTAATGAAACTTCCAGTGAGTAGAAGTGTTTCACCATGTGAAATTGGGACGTGTGATAGGTTTCTTTCTTTTTCTTTTTCTTTCTTTCTTTCCCTTTCTTTCTTTCTTTCTTTCTTTCTTTCTTTCTTTCTTTCTTTCTTTCTTTCTTTTTCTTTCTTTCTTTCTTTCTTTTCTTTCTTTCTTTCTTCCTTTCTTTCTTTCTTTCTTTCTTTCTTTCTTTCTTTCCTTCCTTCCTTCCTTCCTTCCTTCCTTCCTTCCTTCCTTCCTTCTTTCTTTCTTTCTTTCTTTCTTTCTTTCTTTCTTTCTTTCTTTCTTTCTTTCTTTCTTTCTTTCTTTCTCTTTTTGACTGTGATTACATGCACCTTGTGTCTTTGGTGGTAATAGCATTGAGAAAGGATTTCTATGTTAAGGATATCACCACTGTTCACCTAATTTTTTTGCATAGGTTTTTACTGTTACACAGTAAATGCAATTTTAACCCAATTTCTTCCCATGTAACTTTATTGGCATGTCAAAATCAATACATGTTGCTATTTCAAGACAATAAGTTCCACAAGGAGAGTCAGGTTTTATACCAAGCCTGTGGCTCTGACTATTTTTTTGAAACATCTCAGAAAGCTGGATTGGCAAACTGTCAGTGTGTTGAATTTAAAAAGTAAAACAAATATACAGAGCTTTTTCCATTTCTTCAAATTAATGATGAGAGGTGAATGGATTATTTTACTGCCTTATCTAATACACACATGTATATTTATCATTTTTTATTTAAATTCAACTAGCCAACTTATAGTACGTCATTAGTTTCAGATGTAGTGTTCAATAATTTATCAGTTGCTATAACAGCCAGTGCTCATCACATCACATGCCCTCCTTAATGTCCATCACCCAATTATCCCATCCCCCACCCACCTCCCCTCTAGCAACCCTGTTTGTTTCCTATAGTAATAGTCTCTCATGGTTTTTCTCCCTCTCTGATGACTTCCCATTCTGTTTTCTCTCCCTTCTCCTACGGTCCTCTGCCCTTTTCTTATATTCCACATCTGAGTGAAACCATATGATAATTGTCTTTCTACAATTGACTTATTTCACTTAGCATAATATCCTCCAGTTCCATCCACACTGATGTAAATGGTAAGCATTCATCCTTTTTGATGGCTGAGTAATATTACATTGTGTCTGTGTGTGTGTGTGTGTATATATATATACACACACACATATATGCCACATCTTCTTTATCCCTTAATCTGTAGGTAGATATCTCAGCTCTTTCCACAGTTTGGCTATTGTGGACATCATTGCTATGAACATTGGGGTGCACGTGCCCCTTCAGATCACTACATTTGGATCTCTGGGGTAAATACCTAGTAGTGTAATTGCTGGGTCATAGGGTAACTCTATTTTTAACTTCTTGAGGAACCTCTATACCATTTTCCAGAGTGGCTGCACCAGCTTGCATTCCCACCAACAGTGTAAGAGGTTTCCCCTTTCTCCACATCGTCACCAACGTTTGTTGTTTCCTGTCTTGTTAATTTTAGCCATTCTGACTGGTGTGAGGTGGTATCTCTTTGAGCTTTTGATTTGTATTTCCTTGATGCCAAGTGATGTGGAACATTTTTTCATGTGTCTTTTGACCATTTGTATGTGTTCTTTGGAGAAATGTCTGTTCATGTCTTCTGCCCATTTCTTGAGTGGATTATTTGATTTTTGGGTGTTGAGTTTGATAAGTTCTTTATAGATCTTGGATACTAGCCCTTCATCTGATACGTCATTTGACAATATCTTCTCCCATTCCATAGGTTGACTTTAGTTTGTTGACTGTTTCCTGTGATGCTCAAATTATCCCGTTTGAGCAGTGGAGCCTTTTCAAGGTGACTCCAATGCCATCCTCCTGCTGGCATCCTTGCGAGTTGTCCCAGAGGGTTTGTTTGTTTCTTTCTTTTTAAAATTGAAGAAAATTATGTTGCTTCTCTCCAGCCATCATTCCCAATATTGGTCCCATAATATTCCTTCACTTTTAAAATATATATATTAATGTATATAAATATATGTTAATATATAATATTATATATTATAATATTAATATAAATTATAACAGTAATAGAAATGATGATATATTAATATAATAGATAATATATTAATATAATTAATATAATATGGCATTAATAAAATTAATATAATATACTATTAATATAATTAATATAACTCTTCAATTTATTTAAACTATAAAACAAACAAACAAGCAGTTTAACCATTTCTCCCAGCCCCCATCCCTCTGTCTCTGGTAACCACCAATCTGTTCTCTGTATCTATGAAACTGATTTTTATTGTAGATTCCACATATAAGACAGATAATATGGTATTTGTTTTTCTCTAACTTATTTCACTTAGTGTAATGTCTTCAAGGTCCATGGACACCATATGTGATATATACATGTATATGTGATTATATATCCCATATTTTATTTATCCATTCATCCATGGATGGATACTTAGGTTGCTACCATATCTCAGCTCCTATAAATAACAAACTGTGAACAGGTGAACAGGAGGCTGCACACATCTTTTCGAGTTATTGTTTTTGTTTTCCTCAGATAAGTAGTCAGAAGTAGAATTGCTGAATCATATGGTAGCTCTATTTTTAATTTTTGAGGAACATTCCATACTGTTTTCCATAATGACTACACTAATTTACATACCCAACAATAGTGTATAAAATGTACAAAGGGTACCCTTTTCTCTAGATCCTTGCCAACACTGTTATGTCTTGTCTTTTTGATAATAGCCATTCTAAAAGCCATATTGTGAGATGATATCTCATTGTGGGGTTTTTTTGCACTACCCTGATAATTAATGATGTTGAGTATATTTTCGTGTGTCTATTGGCCATCTGTATGTCTTCTTTGGAAAAAGGTCCATTCAGATCTGCCCATTTTGTAATTGGATTGCTTGCTTTTTTGCCATTGGATTGTAGGAATTCTTTATATATTTTGGATATTAGCTTTCATCAGATTTGCAGATATTATCTTCCATTTGGTGAATTGCCTTTTTATTTTGCTGATGGTTTCCTTTGCTGTGAAAACTTTTTAGTTCATTGTAGTCTCACTTGTTTATTTTTTTGCTTTTGCTTTTGGCACCAGACTCAAAAAAATCATCACCAAGACCTATGTCAAGGAGATTACCACCTATGTTTTCTTCTAGGAGTTTTAAGATTTCAGGTTTATTTTCAAGTCTTTAACCCTTTTTGACTAAATTTTTGTGTATAGTATAACGTAGTGGTTTAGTTTCATTCTTTTGCATATGGCTGTCTAATTTTCCCAGCACCATTTATGCTACAGACTCTTCTTGCTCCATTGTATATTCTTGGCTCCTTTGTTGTAAATTAATTGACTATTGAAGCATAGGTTTATTTCTGGACTCTCTTTTCTGTTCCATTGATGTGTGTGTCTGTTTTTATGCCATACCATAATGTTCTAATTACTATAGCTTTGCAGTACAGTTTGAAGTCAGGGAGTGTTATGCCTTCAGTTTGTGTATCTTTTTCAACATTGCTTTGGCTATTTGCAGTCTTTTGTGGTTCCATACAAATTTTAACATTATTTGTTGTATTTCTGTGAAAAAATGGTATTGGGATTATGATAGGGATTGTGTTGAATCTGTAGATTGCTTTGGGAATTATGGACATTTAAAAATATGACTTCTTCCAATCCATGAGTACAGAATACCTTTCCACTTATTAGTGTCTCTTCAACTTCTTTCATTAATTTCTTATGGTTTCCAATATACAGATCTTTCACTTCCTTGGTTAAATTTATTCCTAGGCATTTTATTCTTTTTGATGCAATTATAAATGGGATGATTTTCTTTATTTCTCTTTCTGATAGTTTGTTATTAGTGTAAAGGAATGCAACAGATTACTGTATGTATTGACTTTATATCCTTCAGCTTTAATGAATTTGATTATTCTAACAGTTTTTTGATAGAATTTTTAGGGTGTCCTATTTATAATAATCTATTTGCAAATAGTGACAGTTTTACTTCTTCCTTCTGAATTTGGATATCTGTTATTTATTTTTAATGCCTAATTGCTGTGGCTAGTATTTCCAATAGCATGTTGAATAAAAGCAGTGAGAGTGAGCATTCTTGTATTGCTGCTGTTCTTAGATGAAAAGGTTTCAGTTTTTCACCATTGAGTATGATGTTAGCTATGGGCTTGTCATATATGGTCTCTCTTATATTGAGGTATGTTTTCTCTATACCTGCTTTGTTGAGATTTTTTAATCATAAATTGATGTTGAATTTTGTTAAAAGCTTTTTCTACATGTATTGAGAAGTTCATATGATTTTTATCCTTCCTCTTGTTAATGTGGTATATCACATTCATTGGCAAATGTTGAACCATCCTTGCATTCCTGGAATAAATCCTACTTGATCATGATGTATGATCCTTTTAATTTATTGTTGAATTCATTTTACTAATGATTTGCTGAAGATTTTTATATCTGTGCTTATCAAGGATATTGACCTACATTTTTCTTTTCTATGGCATCCTTTTCTGGTTTTGGTATCATGATAATGGTGGCTTTTTAAAATGAGTTTGGAAGAGTTCTCTTTTCTATTTTTGGAAAACTTTGAGAAGGATAGGTATTAATTTTTTTTGAATGTTTGGTAGAATTCACCTGTGAGGTTGTCTGGTTCTGGGCTTTTTTGTTGTTGTTGGGAGGTTTTTTGATTATACATTTAATCTCCTTACTTGTAATCCATCCTTGCAGATTTTCTATTTCATCATGATTTAGTCTTTATAGTTTGTATATTTCTAAGAATTTATCCATTTCTTCTAGGTTGTCCAATCTGTTAGAGTATAATTGTTCATAGTAGTATCTTATGATTATTTGTATTTCTGTGGTATCAGTTATAGTATTTCCTCTTCCTTTCTGACTTTGAGTCCTCTCTCCTTTTTTTCTTGGTGAATGTAGTTAAAGGGTTATCAGTTTTGTTTATTTTTTTTTTAAAGAACCATCTCTTTGTTTAATTGGTCTTTCTTTTTTTAGTCTCTATTTCATTTATTTCTTCTCTAGTGTTTGTTATTTCCTTCTGTTAATTTTCCACATTATTTGTTCTTCTTTTTCTAACTCTGTGAGGTGTAAAGTTAATTAGGTTTTTTTTTTTTTTTATTTGAGACTTTTTTGTTTCTTGAGGTAGGTCTTTTTTACTGTGAACTTCCCTCTTCAAGCTGCTTTTTGTTGCATCCCATAAAGTTTGGTATGTTACATTCTATTTTTGTTTGTCTCGAGGTATAGTTATGATTTCTATTTTAATTTCTTTTTTGACCCATAGTTGTTTAGTAGCATGCTGTTTAATGTCCACATATTTGTGAATTTTCCACTTTTCTTTATGTACTTAATTTCTAGTTTCATAGCATTGTGGTCATAGAGATGCTTGGTATGATTTCAATCCTCTTGAATTTATTAAGACTTGTCTTGTGGCCTAACATATGATTTATCTTGGAAAATATTCCATGTGCACTTGAGAAAGAATGTGTATTCTATTCTTTTGGATGGAATAGTCTATAAATATCTGTTAAATCCATCTGTTCAAATGTTTCATTTAAAGCTGATGTTTTCTTATTAATTTTCTGTCTGGATATTCTATTCATTGATGTAAATGGGTATTCAATTCCCTATTCTTATTTATTGCTATCTATTTCTCCCTTTAGGTCAGTTAATATTTGTTTTATATATTGTTAAGTGCATAAATATTTACAAATGTTATATTCTTTTGTTGGATTAACCTCATTATTATTATGCCACACCCTTTTTTGTCTCCTATTATAATATTTGGTTTCAATTCTACTTTGTTTGGTATAAGTATAGCTAGTCCAGCTTTCTTTGGGTTTTCATTTTCATGAGACATCTTTTTCCATTCTTTCACTTTCTGTGTGTCTTTACATGTAAGTGAGTCTCTTGTAGGCAGCATATAGGTAGGTCTTATTTTGTTTATTTGTTTTGTTTTTGTTATTTTATTTTGTTTTAATCCATTCAGCCATGTTACATATTTGATTGGAGAATTTAGTCCATTTACATTTAAATTAATTATTGATAAGTATGTGATTATTGCCATTTTGGTAATTGTTTTCTGGCTATTTTTGTATTTCTTCTCTGTTTTTCTTTTTCTGTTGCTCTCTTCCTTTGTGGTTTGATTACTTTCTTTGGTGGTATGCTTATATTCCTTTCTTTTTATCTTTTGTGTATTTACTATAGGTTTTTACTTTATGGTTACCATGAAGTTTGCATATAATAGTTTATATCTATAACAGTTTATTTTAACTTGATAACAACTTAAGTTTGATCTCATTCTAAAGCTCAAAATTTTTACTTCCCTCCCTGCATTGTATATTTTTGATGTTATGTTTACATAATTTTATCTTTGTGTATCCCTTAACCAATTTTGTAATCATAAGCATTTTACTACGTTTGTCTTTTAATCTTCATAGTAGTTTTATTTTTTAAATTTATATATTTTTTAAGGATTTTATTTATTTATTTGAGAGAAAGAGAGAGACAGCATGCATGTGTGAGCAAGGGGAGGAACACAAGGGAAGGGAGAGAGATAAGCAAACTCTGTGCTGAGCACGGAGCCTGACTCAAGGCTTGATTTCACTACCTTGTGAAACCAAGAGTCAGACACTTAACCGACTGAGACACCCAGGCACCCTTTAATCTTCGTACTAGTTTTATACTACCTTTACTATATATTTACCCTTCCAATGAGATTTATTCTCTTATATGTATTTAGTACTGTTTCTTTTCAATTTTATTTTATGTTAGTTTATTCTTGGTGAATTATAAAAATTATTGATTGTAACAGTTAAAACCATGCAACTGGAGATGATAAATTTGGTAATATAAGTAAGGTTTAATAATCTCACTTTATTAGAAATTATCTTTAACATAAAATAATGCCACAGTATTTATAAATGTATCATTTATAAATTAGCAAATGGTTATCTACATAGAGTGAAGTTGAGACCAATGGATATAAGAAAAAGAGAGTTGGGGGGAGATGGGAGTTTGCCAAAGATAATCAGACTATCCTATAATTTTCTAAATGTCAGGTCATGCTTTGTTGGTCTCCCCTCCTAGTTGATATCAGGGAAGAGATATAGTAAACTATTAAAGCCAGAAGGGAGTCTCAGCAGAAAATAGTGATCACCCAGGCCACCTCTAGCCTATATAGCACCTGTACAAATTTCATTAAAATGGTCCATCAAGTTAGATTTTTAAAATATACTATATTAATAGAAAACTTGAAGTATAGTAAGGCCAATGGATTATGAGACAATTACCATTAAAAAGAAAGTATATTACAATTCCCAGGAGAAGAGGAGCATGCCACACAATGGTGGGCCACACAAGGAAGCACATGGATTGGGCAAGTTTTTATTGTGGTGTTCGCTGGAAGGAACTGGTGCATCAGTGTAGGTAGGCTTAGATTGACTAGTTTGAATGACTTCAGCAGGCTCTGTGGCATAGGGGCTATCACTAGTTTTCTGGCATCTGGCCCTGCTGTAATTATGCCTAGGGTACAAGAGCCTTATAAAGGAGGGGTTGCTGTTGTGGACTCTAAACTGGCTGTTTTTGTTTTGGAAATTGTGCTCCCAGAAGTAGGACTCTTCTCAAAAAAAGGTTGGTCAGTTGGCGGGGGCAAATGAGGAAGGCAAGAAGTCAAAGCAAAGTGTCTGAGGCATGTTATTGGGGTGCCCACAGCTAGAGGTACCCAGGAGATGTATGTAGAGCAGCTGCTAAAGCATAAATTTGCAGAAGCTAGCAACATGGTTAATATATTAGATGAACTGGAAAGATACATCTCCTGTGCTGTTTACTCTGCTTTGCTCGCCAGAGTCATTCTCTGCCTTCCTTTGCCCTTGCTC
Source organism: Ursus americanus (assembly GCF_024610735.1). Taxonomy (NCBI): domain Eukaryota; kingdom Metazoa; phylum Chordata; class Mammalia; order Carnivora; family Ursidae; genus Ursus; species Ursus americanus. The sequence continues at coordinate 50,837,822 of NC_142139.1, read as the reverse complement.
TGGGCCCTGAGAGGCTGACCTTAATGGGTTTCATCACTTCATCCATCATTCCTTCTGGATTGCAGTTGTACACAGCAACTTCCAAAGATTGGAGGAGGAAGAGAGGAATGGGTCTGGTTATTTATATTATTCTTGCCCCCTTCTGACATTGTCCTACCTCTAATTATAACCTCTATCAGGCAGCATTTCTGCCACCACTTCAGCTTTTCCCAATCTCTGGTAACATTCACCTTGTACCTTTATACTTAGGGTTATAAATTACCATTGTTTCTACCCCGAGCGCTTCCTCATCTCTTAGCTTTTCAGCATACTTCTTTGAATAATCCCTTCAATGAACTATCTTTAATTAAACTCTGAATATACCATTTTTTCCCCTGCTGACACTTTGAACTTGCTGTTACACACTTTTCCTAGTTAGGCATGGCCCTGCCAGTCCCAGCTTGGTGAATAAAGTTGGCCTTTGCACTAATAAAAGGATATCTGTTTCCTTTGTCTAACCTCACACCTGCATGCAAGGCTTTGTTAGTAATCACAGACTATATTTTAGCTCCCATTAGCTTCCCTGCCTTGTTCTTCTCAAACTAGGCAAGAGAATGGAAAAACTATGTTGCACTTACTATGGAGGAATAGCAAGTAGAGGAGAGAGAAATGGAAAAGTCCTTGCCTGTCACACAAAATGTTTATATATATATATATGATTCTTTTTCTAATATAAGTATACATTAAAAATGTGGCTCTACTTGTAATCCATCATTTTATGTGACTGAGTTCATTTAGATAGAATAATACCGTGGTTCCTAAGCATTAAAACATGAAAGCTATAGATCTTATGTCTGTGGTCTTCTATAACAAAATATTACTGTACATTTTATATTCATTTATTTTCCATTATATATATTATGGATTTATGTATGAGTTTATTTATATATGGAAACACATAAGTTATGTAGAACTTCTTTCTGATGGAAATTCACAGATACATGGATGAGGCCCAACTTTGGTGCCCTGGACTAATATCTGTTCGAAATTAGAGATTTTGTGATGATTGAGAATAATTTGTACAGAAAAATTAGAGCATTTCTGGTAAGGAGGGCATGAAAGAAGAGTGAAAAGTGAAGATGAAAGACAGAGGAACTTAAATAGCCCAGAGGCCATTATGGCAGTACCCTGCAAATGGAAGACTAGAGAAGCAGACATACTGGGGCTGCGAAAGGGTTCAAAATAGTAGCTGATAGGTGACTGAGATTTATATCTTATCAGTGTACATTTTCATTTTTATAGTATATTCATACTTCCTAACATAAACTGTAAGCATAACCAGGCTTTGGATTTCATCATTTCTCATCTCTAAGTACGTTCTCTTTCTTGATGACCTGAGCAGTGGCATAGTTTTAAATATCATCTGTATTCCAACAACTCCAAATTTCTACCTCCACTCCAGTCCTCTCTCCTGAGTTTCAAACTTGCATATCCAAATTACTACTGGATACATTTGCTTGAATGTCTAATAGACATCTCACATTTAACATGCCTTTCCTACTCTCAGACCTGCTCAACCCATAGTCTTCTCTACCTCAGCTGGACACACCACCATCCATCCATTTGCTCAAGGCCAAAACCTTAGGGTTGCACTTTGTGCTTTTCTCTTTCCCCATATTAAATTAATCATGAAATCTTGGTGCTTCTACCTTTAAATATATACATAATCTAATCACTTATCACTAATTCTATTGGTACCACTCTGATCTGAGATATCATCATTTACCTAGAGATTAAATTATTGAGTCATTAGGTATGCATGTATTCAGCATTAGATGATGTCAAACTGTTTTCCTGTTTTACGTTTTTCCCCTCCTCCAGCGATGTATGAATGTTTCTCTTCCTCCATATTTTCCCTGATGACCTTTTACATTTTAGCCTCATGAGTGTATAATGGTATCACACTGTAGTTTTAATTCGTATTCCCTGATCACTGAAGTTGAGCGTTTTTTTCATCTCTTTATTTGCCATTTGTTTAGCCTTTTTCATGAATTTCTTATAATCGTATCACTTGTGGAGACCAATGAAATAAAAGTAATATTTTGTGTATGTTGTTTTTTAAATAAAATTTGGAAATATAACAAAAAACAAGTTGTGTACATTTCCATTCTTGCAGACTTTGGATTTATATTCTGAGTTAAATATTTATTTATATATACCATTTATTTATACTCCATATGTTTTCAGATAGCATTTGAATCACTAGAGAGTAATTTTACTGTTAATTTTATAGCTTCCCTGTTCAATCACAAAGTCACTTTTCTTCACCTCTTTATATCACAAAACACAGATATTTATAGCAGCTTGCTTCAGTCTTTCAATCTCCCCTCAAACTGTAGTGTAGAAACAATGGCAACAAGCCAGTGGTATCTGAGAAATGAAAAAAAAAAAAAAAAAAAAGCTTAGAAACCATCATTTAAGGGGAGATATCTCTGGGTGAAGTAAATAACTAAGTTCTCAGAACCTCCTCACCATTAATTCAAATTAAAACATACAGCATTTCACGAACCCATTTTTAACAATTTTTTTGTTAACAAAAATCTATTAATTAGATCTAATTTCATTAATTTTCATCCATATAAAGTTTACCTATAACCAAAGAATCCAGTATGTTTGGTTTCAATATTCTCATTTAAAATGCTTAACATTTTGTTGTTGTTGTTGCCAGTGTCAATGTTTTTTTTTTTTCTTTTTAATCTCTCATGGTATATTTACATGGAAATACTGGGTTACATAGATATTTTGCTTCCTTGAGAGGTTTAAGCACAAGTTTCTAATCAACAGGCAAACAAAGAGGGCATTTTGTATACTCTACATTGAAAAATATGTTTAGTTATTTTCTTTCTAAAAGTTATGAGGTTGTTAATTTCCTAAAATAATTCAAAGAATTTGCTTTTATATTTCATAGTTAGGTTTAGGTAGTGATCATTATTCTTCTAAACCTATGGAGAACCTCCAAATTTTATTTATGTAAAAGAGAATGAATATTTAACATAAATCTACAGAGAAGCTGTGGATTTAAGTTATGTATGTCAGGTTGTTGATGAATCATTTATTTACCATGAGCACAGGGTAATGCTCTGTTACTCTCTATTTATGCCCTGTGTGTGTTTCTGCACGCATTTAGAGATCCTTGGTGAACCTTTCCAACATCTGGTTTCACTAAAATCATTAACTCCTTGATCAGAGACAGTAGTGTTACATGTCCATGTAATACTTTATGTTAAAAAAAATTATACAAGTACTCTTCTATTGGTCAAGAATGTTAGCTAAAATACAAAAATTTATTCACATGCATAAAATTAATGGAAATCAGTAGCATTTTCTATTTGATATCTTGTTAATGATATGACATGTTATAAAGCACAAGGCCATCTGAAGGCATCTGGAAGACAACCCAGCTCTGGAGAAACTGTTGCTTCATATTCAGGGGAATGTGGGCTTTGTGTTCCCAAAGGACCTCACTGAGATCAGAAACATGCTGTTGGCCAATATGGGGTTCAAACGGGGACCTGTGCCAGTGTCATGGCTCCATGTGAAGTCACTGTGCCAGCCCAGAAAACTGAGAAGACCTCCTTCTTTTAGGCTTTAGGCATCTCCAGGGGCACCATTGAAATCCTGAGTGATGTGCAGCTGATTAAGACTAGAGCCAAACTGGGAGCCAGTGAAGCCATGCTGCTGACCATCTCTCCCTTCTCCTTTGGGCTGATCATCCAAGCAGGTATTTGACAGCGGTAGCATCTACAACCTTGAAGTGTTTTGGCAACACAGAGGAAACTACACTCTTACTTCTTGGAAGGTGTCCACAGTGTTGCCAGCATCTGTCTGCAGATTGGTTACCCAGCTGTTGCATCAGTACCTATTTTAACATCATGGATACAGGCGGGTCCTGGCTTTGTCTGAGTAGACTGATTACATCTTCTCAAGGCCTTCTTGGTTGATCCATCTGCATTTGTGGCAGCTGCCCCCTTGGTCATTGCCCCATAACTACTGCCACCATCTCTATTCCTGTTGCTGCCACAGCCTCAACCAAGGTTGAAGCAAAGGAAGATTCTAAGGAATTGAAGGAGCATATGGGATTTGATCTCTTTGACTAATCACCAAAAAGCAACCAATTCAGCCAGCTCTATTTGTGAAACAAAGAAATAAACATTTACTTCTCTAAAAATATAATAATAATAATAAATAAATAATAATAATAATAAATTACATGTATTTAGAGGTAAATGTGTGGAAGTCAATTCATAGCACATATCTTTGTTGAATCCTCTGGATTTGGGAACAAGAGACCTGTATGTGAGTTGCCCTGCTCTACTATCTCTTGTCTGAGTGACTTAATACAAATTATTTAACTGCTCTGAACTTTGGTATTGTTGTTTATAAAACTGGGCTAATGATAACAAACCATCATTTTGTGAATTAAGTTAATAGTATACCTGCAAAAAAAAAAAAAAACTTTGTAAACTGAAATATTTCTGTTTATAAAGTACTGGCCTGTGCCATGGTGTTTTGTTTTGTTTTGTTTTTAATAAAATTGGTGTTGTACATGATATTCACCATAGAATCTTCTAAAAGTTCAAATGAAAAGCTATTAATGAGGTAATCATAACATGTACTTTATCTTTTGAATGAAAAATAGTAACAATCTTGCAGGTATTTTAGATTTTATTAAATATAATGTTTCTTGATCTCAGACTATATTGCCATATACCTGAGTCTTGGTTTTATCCACATATATATGCATTTGGTTATTTAAGCTTGTTGCAATCTTAACTTTGTTAAGTAGATTTGTTAATCTGGCCTTACTTGTATATTAAAGAATACTTTTATTATAAATTTTGCTCAGTAATAAATGAATATAGATGAATTAAATATATAATAAATACTTAAGATAGTCAATGCCACAAAAAATATTTTGACATTTTCTCTGTGACTATAGACACTAAAAGATTTGTCTTAGTTGGTGGTGATGACATATAAATAATTTACCTTGACTTTTAGAGTTGTCCATATAATCAAAAAAATTTCAAACTACATTAATTTTATTCATATGCAGTTTCTGGATTAATAGTTCTGAAACTCAGTTGAGTTACTGGCCACTTTTGAGAATCAGTGTAAGTTATTATTCTCTACAGAAGAATATGCAAACTCCCAGACACTGGGTATTTTGCATGAGGTTCCAGAAGATTCCTGGATTCCTGTTGACATCCATAGATCCATGGAACCCATATTAGGATATCTTGCTTGAGTAATTATTATTTTTCTTTTTTTTTAATTGAGGTATAATTAAAATAATGTGTTAGTTTGAGGTGCACAACATCATAATTAGATATTTGTATATACTGCAAAATGGCCATCACAGTAAGTTTCATTAACATCCTTCCCCATATATAGTTATAATTTTTTAATGAGATCTTAAAAGTTCACATTATAAGAACAAAGATTTTTGAGTAGTTAATTTTTATTTCAAAAAAACAAATACCTCAACATTTGGATACAATTTACAACACACAAAACTTCCTATAGGACTTCCTATAGTCCCACCTGGAGGAATTCACTTTTGGCATTAACCATGCAATCAAATATTCTTATACAGCTTCACCTATAATTAATGCATATTACATCATTGAACTGAACCATCATCGTTTTTAAACCAGTCTTCTTGCTAGTAAACATCTAGCATGCTTTTTTTTTTCATATTCTAACCCAACCACAGTGAACTTACTTTTAGCTAATGAAATATTTCCAGAAGTAGAATTGTAGAATAAAAGGATAAAAACTTTTTTTTTTAAGGTTTCAGATTAAATTTCCCTCTGGAGATGTTTTACCAACTTTAATTACTATCCAAAGTTGATAGTCAAGGTCCCACTTCCCTGAATTTTTGCCCCTACTACATATTAGTACTTTAAAGTCTTTGCAAATTTTGAATATGAAACTTATGAATTTATTGTAATTTCATGATTACTAAATGGACTTAAAAATCAAGCTAAATTATCTATGATTTATACAGTAGCAAAAGCAAGCCATAAAAAAATGAAATCTTGCTATTTGCAATGATGTGGATGGAACTAGAGGGTATTATGCTAAGCAAAATAAGTCAGAGAAAGACAATTATATGATCTCACTGATATGCAGAATTTAGGAAACAAGGCAGAGAACATAGGGGAAGAGTGGGGGAAGAAGACAAACCATAAGAGATTCTTAATCTCGGAAACAAATTGAGGGTTGCTTAAGGGGAGAGGGACGGAGGGATGGGATAACTGGGTGATGGATATTGGGGAGGGTATATGTTGTGGTGAGTGCTGGGTGTTGTGTAAGACTTATGAATCACAGACCTGTATCCCTGAAACAAATAATACATTATATGTTAATTAATTGAATTTAAATTAAAAATAAATTAAAAAATAATAATATACAGTAGCAAAAACAGACAACTAGGGCTTGGTCACTACAAACGTGGCAAGAGAGTTGATGCCTCAGAATAGATAAGAAGGAAGCTTTTCTCCCAGTGATACTTGGTGCTTGGAAAAGCAGGGATCAAAAAAATAATTAAACACACAGCTATTAGACAACTAGAGTTTGTATCTCAGTTTTAAGGCATCCTAGCTATAAAATAATAGGCAAATTATGTAATCACTCTGAAACTTTGTTTACTCATTTGGAAAATGGAGTTAGTATTATTGTCTGTTTCATAGAATTTTTGTGAAGGTTTGATATTGCAAATCAGGACCTTAGCATTGTGTTTGGTATGTACTAGGAGAGCAATATAAGTTTACTATTATTATTCTTTATTGGTATTTGTTACCATTTTAATGACATTAGCAGCATGTTTCAAATCGAAAAATAATTTGGGCAATGTGGATTTATTTCATTATTGTATAATCATTTTGGATATTTTAACTTGAAAATGATTTTCTGTTGTACTTGGTGCTTTGAATATATTCTGAAGTCATTTTTTATGAAGCTGATGAATAGCAAATTACATTTTAATATGTTAAAATTGGATGCAAAAATGAACAATGGGACATATGGAAAAGTGGGAAACTAAGGTGAAATTACAAGGCATATTTTTGACTCCTCAGCATATTTGCCATAGAGGAATCACTGTGCCTCCTATACATATTTCAGTTGTTTTTTTAAAGTAAGTAAGATTTTGAGAAAGATACTTTTAACAAACTATCTCTGAATTGAACATCTTTTTTCCTTTTGGATGTAATAACCCATTTTTAAGGAGTAGACATACATTGGAATTTCAATTAACAAAATATGTGCATGTAATCTAAAGCAACAGTATTCCACTTCAGGCTCTTGCTCCAGAGGCAGTTACTAGAAACCACTCTTGCTTTTACTTGTCTTAGTGACTGCATTCATTAATCTTCATTCCTTATACTTCTAAGTCTTGCAAATGTGATTTTATTCCTACACAGATGAAAATTAGCTTATTTATATATCCACCCCCCAACCATTGCTACTCCCCCATACCTTAATGTTTTAAGTGAGATTATTATGATTAGCTATTCTAGTAATAACTTTGTAACTTTAAATACATATAGAATCTCCTATATCTTATTCCATGAACAGCAGACATTAACTTTTAACTCTTTACCACAAGATATGAGAATTTTATATTCTCCACCTTAAACCTCCATCATTTATTTCCCTTCAACTTTCCATAACATTCTGATACATATTTCTGTGGTAGAGGGTTGTTTGTCTATCTCCCTTTTTTTATAGACCAAAATATTGCATAGCATTCTTACAGACTCAAAATTATCTTCTCGTACCTCCTTCTTTCCACTTACCTGCATCTTCTTCTGATCATTTTCAATTCACCACTCTCATCTCACTTTGTCTGTTAGAGATGCCCTCTCAAAGACATACTGATACATTCAAGCTGAAAGTTATGCTGCAGTTATTATCAGTCCCACCAAATTTATTATGTGTGATGCCATTTTAATCCTTAAGTAGAGCCCTTTATAAGCTTCAACTCCTCCACAATGCTATTTTCTCATGCTTTCTTGCATACTCCCCAGTGCCTAATACCATTCTGGACACTCAGTAAACATCCCTCAAAGTTGTTTAATTGTAATTAAAAGTCATCACACCCAGGCATGTCATTTATGATTAGGGTGAATCTTTTGTGTTAAAGTGAACCTTTCACAGAAAATGTTTCTGTAAACAGGTAGTTTGATCTTGAAGAAGGATGAAAACATAGATGGCAGATTATTATACAAGGTTATTGGAGAGCAGCTTTTCATCTTCACTGACAGAGAGTTTATGATAAGAATAAAGTTTAGTTTTAGGAAGAATATTAAAAATGCTTTTATTGCATTTGAAGGTTTTAGAACAATAGAAAAAAATGTATAAGCTTCTGCTCTAAATCTTTTTTTTTTTAAGATTTTATTTATTTATTTGACAGAGATAGAGACAGCCAGCAAGAGAGGGAACACAAGCAGGGGGAGTGGGAGAGGAAGAAGCAGGCTCACAGCAGAGGAGCCTGATGTGGGGCTTGATCCCATAACGCCAGGATCACGCCCTGAGCCGAAGGCAGACGCTTAACCGCTGTGCCACCCAGGCGCCCCTGCTCTAAATCTTTTAAACAACAAGCCAGATTCTCGTTTTTCTCCCAAAAAGCCATCTTTGGTGGAGGGAATGCTTGTGTGCTAGGAGATATTTTAATTTATTATTATAGTAAAATAATATTCTGTTTGAGTATTGTAATAACACTGTATGGTGACAGAGTAGCTACACTTGTGGTGAGCACAGCATGATATGTAGAGTTATCAAATCACTATATTGTACACCTGAAACTAATGTGACTTTTTCAACTATACTTCAGTAAAAAAAAATCAAATTCTAAATTTAAAATGTATTTTTTATAAAAGATTATTAAGAGTATTCAGAAATACTGTTTATAAATAGAGGAAACAGTAACATATGTCCTATTATATATTGCTTTGTATATTGTATATTGTCCTCTAATTGGTTTTTGCTTTTTGCTACCTACTTTTTTCAGTTTGTCATTTGTAAAACCCCTATGAAATGTAGAAATCAGAAAGGAAATGAAGACACTTTTTCAAAAATCGTTTTCTCAAAAGAATAGAATATCAAGAGAGACAGTTTTTTTTAAAAAAAAATCTTACATCTGTGAGAAATAAAGCATTTTAAAAATATCTATGGATTTAAAAACAGCATTTGAAACTATGAAATCCCTGATGCATTTCTCATAGGCCTTTAATGGCTGTGACCTACAAATCCCAGAGTAAACTAAAAAAATTATCCCGAGTATCATATTCAAGCAACCCTAAATTTATCACTTAATAATGTCACTACAGATCAATACAAAGAAGATGGAATTTAATAAGGTTTAACATACCCAGCAATATGTGCCCACCACAGACATTTTTTGACAGCAGTGCTGTCCAGCAGCACTTCCTGAGACCATGGAAATGTTTTGTTCTTCCGTGTATGGTGAGGTGATCACTAGCCACACGTGGCTGTTGAGCACTTGACAGATTGCTAGTATAACTGAAAAGGGGATTTTAATTTGATTTGTTTAACCGCATGTGGCTAGTGGCTAATGTATTGGACAGTGCAGCCTTAGAGAAAAGGAGAACTTGGATACATTATCAGTTTCCTGGCAGGAAACACATTGTACAATCAACAGGATTTAAGTAAGATAAATAGTGATAATATATTGTGTATTTATGGCATTTGTAAAAAGAATACTTGACAGAAAAGCTCAAAGGATGGGAAGGAAAAAGTAGGAATCATCGTAAGGCTCTTACACTACCAAAAAAAAAAAGTGGTATAAAGGATGGTTTTCAACAAGTGGTGCTGGGATGATAAAATATATATGAGCAACTAAATTAACCTTGATATATACCTCACACCTTATATAAAATTAACTTGAACTGGATCATATTCCTATGTATATAACGTAAAACTATAAAACTTCTATAAGAAACCATAAAAGAAAATCATTTTTTCCTTTTGCTAGGCAGAGTTCTTGGATATGATAGAAAAGTGTACTCCAAAAAAGAAAAAAAAGATAAACTGGACTTTATAAAAATTAAGTATTTTGCTATTAAAAAAAGCTTAACTGAAAAGACTCCAGAAAAGAATCCAGGAAAGTAGGTACAGGGGTGAAGGAAATAAAAAGGCAAAGGTGAAGCCCAGAGACAAGCAAGTCTTAGTAAATGGATTTTTGCAATATAATGTAGATGCCATCCATGAGCACCCTGTTCTGTTGTCTGAAAAATATTATTATGACTTAAAAACTTCTATGTCATTCTGTGATGAGTCCATTATTTGGTAAGCAAAATCTTTGCATTTGGTTTGCATTATTATGGTAAGCAAAAGTAACTGTAAAATGCAGGTGGTTCAGTTTACCAGGAAGTTAAATCACTTGCACAACTATGTAAATAGTAACAAATACAAGTATGATAATTATTATTTTTTGAATTTGTCTTTATTAGTGGGTATGTAATGGTATCAAATTTTGATTTAATTTGCATTGCCAGATTACCAATTTTATGTTGAACATGTTTTTCATAGACTTATTTATCAATTATATATTATTGATGAAACATCCATGAAAATAATTTACCCACTTTATATTGGGTTGTCGTCTTATTGAGTGAGAACAACTCTTTTTTCATATTTGCAATGTATATCAATGCTGAACAGACAGATAAATATTTAGGTATAAATATAGATATGTAAACATAGCTATAAATATAATCATAAATAAAACAATTGAAATTATATATATGGAATGAAAAGGTAAGCCATGGAGTGGGAGAAAAAATATTTTATTGTATATTATTTATGTATTTTGTTATATAGCATATATACATTGTAATATATAATTTTTTCTTCCACTCCACTGCTTACCTTTTCATTTTTTTAATAGTGTCTTTCAAATACAATGGTTTTGATTTGAATAAAATTTATCAAATGTTTTTCTTTTAGCTAAAAGTATTTGCTTAACCTAAGGTTGCCAAGATTTTCTCCTATTTTTCCATTTAGAAAGTTTATTGTTTAGCCTTTATGCTTTGGTCTTTGTTCTAATTTGAGTAAAATTTTGTCTGGTGTGAGGTAAGGATCAATATTTATTTATTTCTAAATGTGCATATGGATATTACAGCACCATTTGTTTAAAAATATATAATTATTTTTGTTGAATCAACGTGGCATGTTGTAGAAACATCAGTTGACCACAGATGTGTGGGTACACTTGAAAACTCCCTATTTGTTTCCATTGGCCCTTTTGTCTATCCATATACTAATACCATATAGTTTTGATTACTTAGATTTGTATTAAATCTTGAAGTCTGGTAATCCAAGTTCCTCAACTTTGTTCTTAATCAAATTTGTTTTGCTAGTGTGGATTCTTTACATTTGCATGTGAACATTATACTTAGCTTATCAACTTTTGTACAAAGCTTACTGGGATTTTGATTATAATTGAGTTGGGTCTATAAATTTAGAGAGAATTGACATAACATTATTGATTTTCTAAAGAACATAATATATTTATCCATTTATTTAAGTCTTTATTTTCTTTCAGCAATGTTTTGTATTTTTCAATGTACATATTTTACATATACTTTAATTTATCCCTAAGTATTTGTTTTTTGTTTTCGATGCTATTGTAAATGATATTTTTGAAAATTACATTTTATGAACGTTTGTAGTCAATACATACAAATACAATTGATTTTTTGTTTATGGATTTTCAATTCTCTAATTTGTCTTAATTCGCTTAGTTCTAATTGGTTTTTGTGAGATTCCTAAGTCTTATCTGCTTACCTGATCATGTTTCCTGAAAACAAAAACAATATTAACTAGAAATTATGAGAGTGATCATTCTTGTCTTGTTTCTGATGATAGGGAAAGCATTTAGGTTGTTCGTTATCAAGTGTGGTGTTAGCTAGAAGTTTGTTTGTTTGTTTGTTTGTTTACGTTTTCATTTAAATTCCAGTTAATAGACACTGTAATATTAGCTTCAGGTGTATGGCATAATGATTCAACGTTTCTATACAACACTTGGTGCTCATCAAAATAAGTGCACTCCTCAGTCTCCACCAACTATTTAATCCATCCGCCCACCCACTGGTAACCATCAGTTTGTTCTCTATAGTTAAGAATCTGTTTCTTGGTTTGCCTCTGTCCTTTTTTTCCCCCTTTGTTAACTAGGAGTTTTTAATAAATGTCCTTTATCAAGAGGGGGAGCTTTATCCTTTTTCTTCCTATTTTGCTAAAATTTTATTGTCTGCAAGTGTTGAGGTTTACCAATCTTTTTATCTGTTCCTTGAGTCAATCATGTTTTTGTTTTTTTCTTTTAGTCTTTACAGAGGAACACATTAATTTTCTCATAGTTAAACATAGGATAAGCCTCATTTTGTCATGATGTATTATCCTTTTTCAATTCATCTTATTAAAATTATGTTAAAGATTTTGGCATTTATGTTTATAAGGGTTGTTAGCCTGTAATTTTTGCTTTGGAATGTCTGTGATAGAGGGGTAATTTTGTTCTTAAAAAATTAGTTGGGAAATGTAACCTTTTATATTTTCTAAAAGAATGTGTGTCAGACTAGTATTTAATTCTAACTCAAATATTTGTAAAACTCAGTGATACCATCTGGATCCAGAATTTTCTTTGTTGAAGTTTTAAATTATGAATTCAATTTCTTTAATAGAAATAGGGTTACTAAGATTTTTTTATTTCCTCTTAGGTCAGTTTTATTAATTTGTATCTGTCAAGGAATTTAAATATTGTGTCTAATTTTTCAATTTTAATGACATGAAATTGTTCATAGTAATCTTAATTGTCTTTTTAATGTCTGTTCATTATGTACTGATGTCTCCTTGTTATTGGTAACTTAGAGCCTTTTTTCCCTCTTGATCAGCCTAGCTAGAAATGTATCAATATTTTTTATCTTTTCAAAGAATAAGCTTGTAGTTTCATTGATTTTTCTCTATTTTTTTCTTAATTTACCAACACTTTCTATTTTGTTATTTCCCATTATTTCATTTTCATTTAATGTGATCTCATTTTATCACTTCCTAAAGTGGAAAGTTAGATCATTAGTTTTAAATCATTTTCCTTCTCTAACGTAAATCTTTAAAGCTATGAAAAATTTCCCCTTAAGCACTGATATAAGTATATCCCACAATTTTTTATATACTCTATTTTCATTTTTATTCATTTTTCAATGTTTTTGATTTGTCCTTGAGATTTCTCCCTTGGCTCATGGGCTCTATTCAAACATATTGATTGATTTTCCAGTTATTTGTGGAACTCCTAGATTTCCTTGTTATTCATTTCTAATTTTATTCCATTGTAACCAGAAAACAAATATTTGATTATTTCACCTCTTAAATTTATTGAGTATTTTTCACTGCCCAGGATATATCTTTGTGAATGTTCTATGTGCACTTGGAAATAATTTCTGTCCTGTAGTGCTTGGGTGGAGTTGGTTGACAGTGTTATTTTTTAATATTTTTATATCCATCTGTATTATTACAGAAAAAGGAGTGTTGAAATCACAGGCTATAACACAGACTATAGTAGATTTGTCTACTCCTTCAGTTCTATCAATTTTTTTTTTGAAGATTTTATTTATTTATTTGACAGAGAGAGACAGCCAGCGAGAGAAGGAACACAGGCAGGGGGAGTGGGAGAGGAAGAAGCAGGCTCCCAGTGGAGGAGCTTGATGTGGGGCTCGATCCTGGGACTCTGGGATCACGCCCTGAGCCGAAGGCAGACGCTTAACAACTGAGTCACCCAGGTGCCCCAGTTCTATCAATTTTTAAAAATTATTTAGAATCTGTTACAATGTGCAGAAATTTACATTTTTCTATCTTCCTAAAGAATTAATCATTTTAACATGATCAAATGTGTTTCTTTATTACTAGAAATATTCCTTTTGCTGAATTCTAGTTTGCTGGAGTTCCAGTTTGTTCTGAATAGTGTTTGAATGACATATCTCTTCAAATACTTTTTCATTTAACCTATGTATGTCTTTACTTTTAAAGTGTATTCTGTGATAGACTACCTGTAACTTCCTTTTGCTTTATTAATATAGCCTTACAATTTCTGCCTTTTAATTGGAATGTTTAGACAATTATATTTAATATAACTAGCAATACTTTGGGATTACAGTCTATCCTGCTGTATGTTTTATTGTTCCATCTTTTTATCCATGTTTTTATTCTTTTTTCCTTTTTTCCCTTGTCTTATTTTGGAGTGAGTATTTTTAGAATTCAACTTTATCTCCATCTTTGTCTCATTAGCTGTATAACTTCATTTTATTTTTATAGTGATTTCTAGTATTTAAATATTTATATTTAACTTATCACCATCTACTGTCATACCACTTACATGTATACCCTTAACCAATGTTATTTCACATATTTAAGACCCATATACTGATAGCCTCCCTAATTCTTCCTTCCATTCTTTGTCTTATTTTTGCATAGATTTATTTCTATGTATGTTACAAACTCTAAAATGCATTACGTTTAATAATTGATTTTTAAATAAAATTTTTAAATGAGAAAAAATTCCTTTTATAGTTACTCACATATTTACTGTTTCTGGCATTCATCATGCCTTTGTGTGGATACAGATTCCCATGTGGTGCTACTTTCCTTCTGCCTAAAGAACTTTCTTTAGCATTTCTTGTAATGCAGAAAACTTTCTCAGTTACTATTTGTATGAAAATTATCTTACTTTCATTTTTGAAGGATATTTTCTTTGGTATTTAATTTGGATTTAACAGGTGGTTTTTTTGTTGTTGTTGTTGTTGTTGTTTTGGTTTTTTTTTTTTTTTTTTTTTTTTTGGTCCCAGATGGACTAAAGAGATGTTGACATGATTCTTATTTTTCTTCTTTTCTATTAAACAAGTCTTTTTCTCTTCAGCATTCTTTAAGATTTTCTTTTAAAGGTTTTCAGAAATTTGAATTTGGTGTGCCTGGGTCTGATTTTCTTTATATTTCCTCAGTTTGAAGTTTGATAAGCTTCTTGGATTTGTCAATTTAATTGTCATAAATTTTGGAAAATTTTTCAGTATTATATTTTCCAATATAATTTCTGTCCCCTTCTCTTTCCTTCCCTTCTGGCCTTCCAATTGCATGAGTGTTCCAACTGCTTGGTTTTCTCTCATATTTCACTCCTTCTCAGTCTATTATTTTTCAGTCTTTTTTCCCCTCTCTGTGTTATAGTTTGGATAGTTTTTTGTTGTTACAGTTTCAGGTTTACTTATCTTTTTATGTAATGTCTACTTTGATTTTAAATATATTTAGTGAATTTTCATTTCAGATATTGTATTTTTTTTATTTTTAGAAGTTCCATTTTTTTGTATTCAAATTTCTTATCTCCTATTTTTATGTTTTCCTTTCAGCCAGTTTGTATGGGCTATTATAATGGCTTATCTGTTAATTCCCTCGTTTTTGAAATTTCCAGATCTTCAACATTGCTGACATGAATTTTGACTATGAATCATATTTTGTTGATTCTTTATATGCCTTGTCATGTTTTATTCAATGCTTGATATTCTGAATATTCCATTCTTGAAAATCTGGATTTTGCTATCTTCCTTTTAAAAAGTGCAAAAAGTTGTTGTGGCAAACAGTTAATTTACTTGAAATTTAGTTTGTTCCTGTACAGGCTCTATTTACTAGAATTTACTCTAAGGTATAATTGTTTGGGGATCTCTGTTAAATATCCTGTGCTTCTGTAAGTTTTGTCCTCTCTCACTTGCTACATCTTGAACCCTGTTTAAATTCTGGGATTTGTTTGGTTTATAATTCTGAGATAGTTGTTCTTTCCTTCCTTCATCTTGTGGAGTCTCACCTCTCAAACATGCAGGTTAGTGTGTGCCTAAAGACTCAAAGGGACCTCTATACAGATTTCTAGAGCTCTTTCTCTACAGATTCGTTCTGATTCTTTGCTTCACAAATTCAAGCCATCTTTATTTCCCTCCACTTCAATCTCTATCTCCTCCACTATGATAGACAACCAGGTTTTGGGATTTGTTCTTCTCTGTACCAGAGTCCAGAAATTGCTTCTAGCAGAAAACTAGAAAATCATAGAAATCATCTCATTAATCCCCTTTTTTAGGAATCATGGGTCTGTGCTGCCTGGATGTCCAATGGATGGAAACATTTGTGTTATATATGCTCCCCAGTATTTCTTCACAGTTGTTTTTACTTACAGACAGTGGGAGGGGAAGCCTCAGAGCAGTGGAGGAAGAAATCTCCCTACCTCAATTTTTAACATTTATACCACTTCCTTCCTGGTACCATCTACCTTGTTTCTTGTATCATTACCTGATTCTATGGTTTCAATTCTGTTCCTAGGTATTTATAATTTAACTTTCTTGAGTGCCTAGAATGTTTCATGATCTATATGCTTTACACATTTTATATAATCTAATCCCATGGTTCCTAACTCTTTATGTATTGATCTCAAATGAAGTTATTAGATGTTTTTCTAGTATTCTCATATAAACTCTTATCTACCAGTAAATGATTGTCTTTACTTAAAAGAAACTTAAAGGATAAAATATATATTAGCCTCTTCTTTAAAAGAAAAGATAGGTTATTGGACAATGTGATTGTATAAGCTTTAAACTCTGTTCTTAAGTGGAAATTTTATGTGATAATTTAAATATAGCCTAAGTGGTCATCACTTTCTTTCATGTCTTACTTATTTGTTAATCGTAGCTATTTTTAGAAAAATATTGGGTAATTGCATCCTCTTCTACAACAGATGAAAAATCATCAGTTAATTTTAAAATTCTAAACAGAGATCTATGTTTTTATTCCTTTATTATGTTGATGGCTATTCTCTATATAATAGTAAACATTTTATTAGGTTATTGTTCTTCTACAAAGGAAAGATATCAAACTTAAAATAAGGTAAAATGTTTATAATAAAATCATAGTTCAGGTTGTATTCTATTTCTAAATGAACTGTTGGTATTTGTCCAGTGTGTGGTCTGGGAATAAGTGCCTCTTAATATTCTATTCAGGTGTTCTTTCTTCTTCAGTGTAATTCTTCAGAAATTGAATTAGCAAATATTTTAGCCCAAATATTATTCTTTTAAAATATTTTAGACTAAGTTGTTCAGTTTCTCTGTGTGTGCCTGTCTGTCTCTTTCTCTTTCCTTATAGATTTATGTTCACTGAATGTTTTATTTAATTTACCAGCCAATTCCTAAAGAGCTCTTACGGTAGTAAATTAAGTTTATTTTCTAAAATTTAGGTACTTCTTGTGATTATTTGGCATCCATGGTGACTGCCATCTGTGAAAATTTTCAGGAAATAATCCTTTGCTGAACACTTATCTTTTCAGTTTAATGATTAATAATCTTGCATAAAAGTAGTTTATAACCTCTGGGTTTCAATTTTTTTTCAACCAGTATGAAGTTAATTTTCTAGACTTTGACCTACTAATACTCTATTGACTCCACATTCTTGGAGAAATGTCCAAATAGCATGGGAACTTGTGATAGATATATTCATTTTGCCTGCTACTATGAAAGTAAAGACATTATTATAGAGTGCATTGAGTTCGTGTTTTTACTAATGTTTTAAGAGCAATCCTTGACTGTTTGACTTTGTGGCATGGACTGCAAGGACAGCATAATCAGAGCACCATGATGAATCTGATTGACACCTCACACAATCAATATTGTAGTTTTTCTGCATTTTATCAATCAGTACTTTCTATTAACATGTTGTTTTAAAGGTGCTTGTGTCAGGCAGAGTTAAATTTAATCTTAAGTCAGTCATTGACTCTGTGTGGAAACTTGAGCCAATTGTATCTCTCAGAACCTTAGTTCCTTTCTCTGTTAAATAGTGATAATAATTCTGCCTAGAAAAATGATGATGAGAGCCAAACTGGATAATATAGATGTATAGTGCCTGATAAATTATTTGGCAGATAGTAGGTGGCTCAACAAATAATAATTACTGTTGTCATCATCATTATTTTCTACAATATAATAACTCAGATTTATAATAACAATACTGAGCTACTGCAACCCTCTGATCATGAAGAGTTACATTGTATAAAACTACAGTTTGGATGTAAGGTATATGCTATTTTCTTAAAATTCTTAGTTTTTAAAAAGTGTTACTCAGCATAGCATGCATATTTCTATGTATTCAACAAGTGGAAATAATTCCCTTTACATATAAGATGGTGGGTTTTATTATGTGTTTGGATGCTCCTTTCTTAAGAGTTTGAAGGAAGGTACCCAATATATTTTTTTAAATGTTTAATCCTTCCTATTCTTTTAAATATAAGTACAGTTTTTTATGATTGAAACATTTATTATATAATTTTAAACTTCAGATATGAGTGGTTAGCTCATACATGACACTTAATCCATGACAGGCCATGTGCCAAGAAGTTTATAAGCATTATCCTGTTTATTTAATTTAACATAGTACTACTGTGTTAATAATTAATGCTGTTTATAGAAAAGAAAATGAGAAAAAAACCTCTGAGTCTCATTGGCTTAGAAAATCGAAAAACCTAGACAATTATTAGTACTGTTAAAAATAAAGAAAAATATGGTACACCATTAACTGGCTCAGTCAGTTAAGCGTCTGCCTTCAGCTCAGGTTATGATTCCAGGGTCCTGGGATGGAATCCCACATCGGACTCCTTCCTCAGTGGGGAGCCTGCTTCTCCCTCCGCCTGTCACTCCCCACCATGTGCACTATCTCTCTCTCTCTCTCTGACAAATAAATAAATATAATCTTTAAAAATATTTGAATGATTATTATAGTTTTCTAATTCATTAGGTCTTGGAGCGATCTAATCATTAATATAGATAGCATCCTATAAATATGATATATTATACATCTGATAAATTTTTTGGCTTATTCTCCTTAGGAAGTAGTTAAAATATACTATTAAATATTCAATAACCCATTTCAAATATTTTATAGCATTTCATACTTCATTTTATACCCTTTAATCTTTTTAATAAATGTCTCTTCTCTTTGAAATTTTCTTATAATAATAACTTTGAAAACAATCTTTAGTCTTCAAAGTTAACTATATTAGGAAACTGTCCCATTATTTCTGCCTCCTTTTAGAGATTTTACATATAGAATTCATGTGTGTGTGTTTAAGTCAATCACTTTATATAAAGAGTGTATAAATTGAGAAACAATATAGTCAATTTCTAGGCAGGTAAATTCTTTACATTTGTTGCCACAAGCTGATGACTTAAGTCTTTTTTCAGACTGTGCTTTTCTCTTTCACTTTTTCTATCTTTTATAATAAGTCATCGACAACAGCTCTTTGCCTATTCAGATTGAATCTCACTTCAATAAAGTATATGGTATCATAATATTAGTATCTTTACACAAGGAGTAATCTTACATACTAGATAAACACAAAACCTAATTGTCACAAAGTCCCCAAATTAAGAGATACTTCAGAAGTTATTGAATCCAGTTTTTGGTTTTTTTATTTGACATACAACTTTACATTCGTTTCAGGTGTACAACATAGTGACTCAACTTCTCTCTACATTATGCTATACTCACCACAAATTCAGTCTTTAAAGATTTTTACATTTATTTGTTAATCGTCCCAATAAGTGGTTGTGTATCCCCTATTTGAACATTAAAGTTTAAAATAAAGAATAGCTGGTTTTTATTTTCACAGAGCTCTAATTGCTAAAAAATTTTTTTGTTATAATGACTCAGATGGACTTCTAACTGTTGAAATATGTTCAAGACAGGAAATACATGTTCCATTACTTCAAAATATACCTGTCTCACAACTTGAGTTCAACCCTTTATCACTCTTCCCATCTTTTTTTCTCTAGCTCCTTCAAGCCCGTATAATTATACTACATATAAGGGAACACACAGAATGCAGACACTGGTGTGTACTCTTCATTTTCATGCTACTTTCAAAACTTCTTTTCTCTGCTCTTCGCTCTCACTACATCATCCTTGGTCTTCTCTTTCTATCCTTAACTATTTCCCTTGGACTTGATGCCCTCTGCTATTATCTAACTAATGCTCTGGCTCTTGTTGATGGTCATTCTTATTTTCTAAAAAGATGCCATCTTAGAACCCAAGAGATACTACTCTTCTCCTAAGACTATCCTCAGGATCCTCTGCTCACCTGGTCCTTTATCAGCACTCACATATTACATGTCATTGTTCATAGGTTTTACTGGTTTTGCCTCTCATGTGGGTCAACCTGAGTAACATGTTTTTCTTGATGCTCAGGTTTCAGCAAATTGGTTTCTAACTTTAGTACACCCATCATTTGCCTCTCATCAGAAAGTATTTCTAACCTGAAGAAAAATGTCACCAGATTTGATGAGCAATAGTCATTTGCATAGAGTTAAAAACAGGGATAGTTGAGTGCTTTTTCTAATTCTCTTACTTAACATTTGGAAGGTAGAAAGGTAAATGTATCCTTTTGAACATTACTTTCCTCTTTTCTAGAAAGAGATCATACCTATCTTAGCCATCTGAATATGGAGTAGGTAATGGTTAACCAAAACAGCCTTAATGCATCAAAAAAAAAAATGTTAAGTATAAACAATGAAATAAGGAGTTAAGGTTTTAGTTGTTCCTTATTTTCCATTAGTGTATTAATTTTATAATGGTAAATTAAAAAGTTGGTGTAATATTTTTATTCATATCAGGAAATAAATTAGAGCATAACATTAATTTTGAAAATAACAATATATGCAAAGGGAATATTTAGTGAATTTAGCACACTTTTTTCTCTGGGACCATCATATTAGCTACTCTAAGTTAATGAGTAACTCATTGCTTATTTCATTTAATTATTCCTAAAACTTGTCTACAAACAAATATGCTGGTTTAAAGAATAGGAGAAAACAATTTCTTCTCAAATGGATCAAGAGATGTTTTTTTTATACTCTATGGTCTCTTAATGGACATTGTTCAATCGGAGTTACAGCCAGTTATTTTTTAGTAGCTCACTTAGGGAAGGGTTAATAGTAAAAATGGTTCAGAGAACCTGTCTGTAAGAGTGAATTAGTTTCCTAGGGCTGTTGTAACAAAGGACCAAAACTGGATGGCTTAAACCACAGAAATTAATTGTCTCACAGTTCTGGAGGCTAGTAGTTCAAGATCAAGGTGTCAGTAGTGCCCTGTTCTTTCTGAAGGTATTAAAGAAGCACCTGTGGCAGACCCTAGGTTTTGGTAGTGCCTTGGCTCGTGTTAGCATAACTTCAAATTTCACATGGCAGTCTCCCTGTATGCATGTCTGTCTCTGTGTCTGGACTTCTGCCACTTCTTTTTTTGAGGGGACAGCAGTTGTACTTGATTGGGGCCCACACTAATGACCTGATATTGAATGGATGGCATCTTTAAAGACCTTTCTCCAAATAAAATAATAAGGTACTGAGGGCTAGGACTGTAATATGTATTTTTAGGGAGACATAATTCAACCCATTACAGGGAGTAGTACAGCTCATTGAAAAGAAATATTATTAAATTCTGGTGGGATTCCATGTCCTATTTCTAAAATCTGCTGGAAATATACATGCTGGTTTAAAAAAAATAGGATAAGCAATTTTGTTCTCAAAAAGATCAAGAGGTAGTTTTGTATATTCAATGGTCTCATAAAATACATTGCTCAACTTGGGTTGCACCCATTTAGATTCTATTATTTTGGACAAACCCCCCCAATTCTTAAGCTGCAAAAACTGGGAAATTAATGATCATCTATTATTTGACATATTTTCTATCTTATAAAATCTTTATTTTAGTGTATTAAAACTACTCAGTAAGGTGGGTAAATAAAATTTTCATTTTAAAAGTTGGAAAATATATTATGGATTAGTTTTGTCAAAAGATTGTAATTTCCAAGTTTTATTCTCCAACTAAAAATACTGTAATAATTTTTACATTTGGATGAGAAAAATTCTGGGTGAAATAAATAGATATATGTATATCTGATAGGACCACTCTGAATTGAAGGTACTCTCAATGTTGTATTGGGGTTGGCTAAAAATGTATGAGTGTATATCTATAAATAACTTATGAAAATCAATATTCTTATAGTCAGTTACACCTTCATTCTCTTGGTGATGTTAGAAATGATTTTTGGGGGCGCCTGGGTGGCACAGCGGTTAAGCATCTGCCTTCGGCTCAGGGCGTGATCCTGGCATTATGGGATCGAGCCCCACATCAGGCTCCTCCGCTGTGAGCCTGCTTCTTCCTCTCCCACTCCCCCTGCTTGTGTTCCCTCTCTTGCTGGCTGTCTCTATCTCTGTCAAATAAATAAATCTTTAAAAAAAAAAAAAAAAAGAAATGATTTTTGGCTGTGACCATATATGGCTATATGGAAAATTAATCAAATTGCCAAAGTCTGTTTATTATTTTGGAACTTTAGGGATACAGCCTATTTAGTGACAGAAAATACAAAATATAATCTTATGGTAATGATTCTGTTGTTATGAAAATCTGCCAGATATGAAAGAAGAATATATAGATTTACTTTCTGAATTTGGCCCGTTGTTTCTTACATGACTTTCCAAAGTACTGATTATATTGTCAAAAGAATCATTTGTCCTAAATATAATTTACTCTGAAAACATTAATAGCATTGGCTTAATAATACTTGACATTTTTTTCATAAACAGTGGGTCATGAGAGCAAAATAAAATGGAAAGAAAGCTATATTCCTCAAACAATAATTATTCCTTGAATAATAAAAAAATCAGATCTTTCAGACATTTAACAAAACCAAAATCTTTAGTAAAATGTGATTTCCAAAGAGACAATACCTGTAGTTCACAATTATACTACAAAATGTATTTCTTTCAGAATAGCTAAGAGTGAGAAAATAAATGCATAATAGACATAAATAAATGTATTTTTTACATAGACTGTTTTTACTTTAAAACGCATCTAAGCTTTATATTCATCAAGTTGGTTCAGATCATGCAAAAGGACAAGGAGTCCCTGTGAATCAGGAGATTGTGCTGCATTGACTCTACCATCAACTAGTCTTCACTTATATTAAAATATTCAGTCTGCCAGGACTTACTTTGGTCATCTGTAAAATGGTAGGATGCTTTCTGATTTTCCCTTTAAATATAAAAATATGATTCTGTTTTCTACTTAAACTCAATAGACTAGAAGGAGGAATTTATGTATAGGGAATACAAATAAGTTATATTTGAGCAGATACATATAGCTTTATATCTAGATTTAAATTTCAGTTAGGAATCCAAAATAACATCATTTGTTTTGTGTTTTTGTGTACGTGCTTGTTTGCATGCATTCATGCACGTACGTATGTGTGTGTTTGCTTGATTAGGATTGTCAGGCCAATTCTCCTTTGCTTAATATCCTAAAACCATACAAGAAGCACTTAATTAAATTTGTTCTTTAATTTTCTGATGTACTGTCAGAATTTTGACATGAACGTGGAGAAACCAGTGTTTTCTTCTTTAAGTCATTGAAAGTCTGAGAGGAACTGTGTTGCTAGGCTCTGAGAAGGCTGGGATTTATGAGACCCCTCGAGACACTAACAGTTAAGTTCCTGAACATGGAAGGGGAGGGAGAGCCACTGCCCTGTGTGACAACACCCTGTCACACCCATTCCTCAGAGATAAGTGTGGGAAGATTCTGAAGCAAGTGCCTTGAATACCCTCCCTCATACCTCCGAATTCCCCATAGATGACAGTCCATCCTTCTGGGATGACTGCTTTGTATTTTCTGAAGATGTGTGAAGAAGTATATATTTGCCCTAAGAGCTTTGTTTGTTCCTATTTGCTTTTTGTTCAGTCAGATACACTAATAATTTGAAGGTCATAGAGAACATTAACAAAGATTAACTACAGGTTTATATACTTGGAGACAAGGCTGTTTAACTTTATTTGCCAAAATAAATCTTGTTTTTTAAATAAAATTTTAATTTCATTTATCTAAGAGTAAAATACAACATAAGAATTTTACTTTATTTAATCCTAAAATATGTCCACAAAGCTGATTAATTATTAATGTATGCTTACCATCCTTAGATTTTTGATTACTTATAACATGCAATTTTTTTTAGAGAATTAAACAAAATTAATTTTTTTCTTTTCCTCAGCAAATTAGAATGGATCAAAGATCAGTCCTATGAAGTTAGGAAGGAGATTCTGTTTCTGACGAGACTTTTTTGTCATAAGCACAACATGAAAATACAAACTAGTACAACTGACTATTTCAGTGCCTGCTATAATTATCACACATTTTATGTAACTGTGAGGATTGCTATTGATTCTCCAAAAGACTGAAATAAATTACTTGGCTGCATTGTAGTCTGCTTCAACTTCAGAAAACAGATGTGTCCAAAATTAGGACCAATACTTTCCAGAGAATAAAATCAAAGATCTTGAGAGGTCATCTGATCCATCATCCTATGTTCAGTATTGAAGGCTGATCGTCCAGTTGTTTCTGAAAGGTCTTCAGGGAAAGAATTTCTGCATTAAATGGATATTCTTCTAATTATGAAAGATGCTTGGACATCCCAAATATAATCACAATTGGATTTCAACAATCAGGCAAAACCCAGGAAAACACACCTACTTAGAAATGCTTCATTACATTGCAGACTTTTTGTAAACCCAGAACCGGAAATGTTAATTATTGTTTTTATTTTTTTCTCTCATTTTTCCCATTGATCTTATTTTGCTTCTTTGAAATATTCCCTAACTCTATGTAACTCTACATAAGTATATCCTTCAGCATTTCCTTAGTAAAAATAGCTTTTTAACCTAAGTTCCCCCCGCCCCCATGAGATACAAACTCTTTATGCCATGATATCTTGCTCATATGTTCTTCTCAGTAACCTCTGACAGTGGTCATCAGGTGCATTGTGCAATGGCTTGTCGAAACCCATTCGATCAATAGGGATGTGTTATGGAATATCCTTTCCCCGACTCAGAATGCCTTCTTTCCATTTTCAGAATTCATTTAATGTTTTTATCTTTATTGCTTATATGACCACTATCAGTGCATTTATAATTTCAATATTGCTTTGCCAAGACTTGTTCTTTCTTCCAGTTGTTGGCCTGGTTTCTTCCCTCTCCTTTCCCAAGTTTCAATCAGTGGCACATTCTAATGGCCATACATGGCCTAAACCGATTGATAACTTTAAATTAATTTTCTCTGTTATTTAAATGAGTGTCCTGAACTCACACATGCCAGTTTCACACTCATCTCTATGATGAAGTGACTAAATACCTTATCTGGGCTAAGACCCAACTTGGACTCCAGTTCCTCCTTAAGATGATCCCTTTAGACCTGTGATGATTTTTTTGGTATTCAAATCTTTTTTGACACTTACATTTAAGATTCTGTATTATGTTTCAAATATTGATTGTATTGTGCCATGTATTTTTCAAACTAACCTGCGTAAGTCATATCTCCTTAGTGACTCCTTGACTTAGCAAACTCCTTGACTACTGAAATTTTCCCATATAATTTTGTATATAACCTCCTGCCCTTTGATTCATAGCAGGGCTCAGAAAACACAGAATATGCTTAATAAATATTTGTTGAATTACAAGTCTGTCCAGTTAATACCTCAGCAAATATTTACTTGGTTACTTGTCTTTGCCTGATACTGTGTTTCTTTTCTTGCTTAATTATAGTAAAAGTAAATCCATTAGAGGCCAATTTTTCTTTGAAGCTGACAAACATTGAAGTAGGTCTTACTTATAGCGGAGAATCAGATGCATATTTTATTTTGTTTTCCTTTTAGACTAGAGACAACTTAGGTCATCAAGAACAAGGAGAAGCACTAAATTTGGAATCTCTTAGGGAAAGCTTCAGTCCTAACACTAGAATTACCAACTGCCAAGTGCCAAATTTAGTAGCCAGAAGCAGTAATTGAGGTACTGTTCCCAGAGCCAGAGGGTTGGAAGCCACAAATATAATTCAGGCATGTGTATGAAATAGTGTCCAGGTGGAGAGTGAATGTTCCAGAATGGCTTCAACAATAATTAGAGTCAATAGTTTCCACAAAAATCAAGTTTGG
Organism: Ursus americanus; assembly: GCF_024610735.1. Classification (NCBI taxonomy): domain Eukaryota; kingdom Metazoa; phylum Chordata; class Mammalia; order Carnivora; family Ursidae; genus Ursus; species Ursus americanus. The sequence continues at coordinate 50,811,724 of NC_142139.1, read as the reverse complement.
AAATCTGGATCATGTATTGAGATTGTGTGCACAGATACAAATTAGCTCAATTATTCCAGAATCCACAGCTCTTCTCTGGTAGCATGGCTAGGACATGGTAGTGCTCAGTTGCTGAACGCAGAATGCCTCTTGTTTATTCCGTAGGGTTTAATTACTGCACAAGATAGACTGTGCTCCCATAGGAGAAATGCATTCCACAACATTTTTTTTAGGTTTGGATTGTTGCATGATGAGTCATCCCAGATAAAATCCATACTTCCCATTGGCAGAACACTTTGGGAGCTGCTTTAAGAAAAGTGTTAGATAAATCCAAGTCATTGATATCAGCTGATGTTATGTTCCAGTGTTTTAAGTACCACAGAGTGTTAGGAGCTGTTTTTCCCCCAATATGGTTCGAAAATTTTGCAAGTTCAGTTTATGGGAATACCTCATATAGTACCAGCTAAATGTTTATTAAATATCCTGGTTATTAATTTTTCTTGTTATTTCTGAAGAATTTACTTGAAAAAACATAATAAACCTCCTGTTTAGTGTATAAAATGGTCTAGGAAGTAAATATCCTTTTCCTGAAATTTGATTTACATTTTAAATTTCAAGATAAAGCTAATTGAAATAACTCAACCACATAAATCAAATTAACTTGAAATTCAAATCTGATTTTTGAAAAATCTCAGAGTAAACAAAGGATAACTCACATGCATAATGAGGTAAAGGATTAAGACAGCCATTTAGTTAATTCAAGCTAAAAATCTCCTTTCCTGTAACTTCGATGAATATTTTAAGCAAAAGTACTGGAGTCGAAATTATCTGGAAAGCTGCCTTTGCTTTTCATGGTATTTTTCATGGATGTAAAACACTAACAGTATTACTTTTCTAAACGGATTTAATAATTTACATTTGAGTATTTGTCACACACCATTACATTTACAGACTTCTATTTCCAAACTTCCCTTAAATAAGATAGTCCTTCTAGACAGAGGGATTAATGATTATTTTTAAAGGAAGGAAATACCCACCTCATAATTATAGGTCATAGATGTGATCCTTAAGCTATCTCAATCTTTAAACATTATCAATTTAACTTTGGACATGGCATTTTTGGAGGAGTTTGGCGTTTAGTCCCTTCATTAAAACTTCTGTATTTAACAAATATGCTCTGTAAACTAAGAGTGATGATGACAAATGCCAAGGTTAGGGCTACCTAACATTCTTGTTTCTTACTATTTGAAAGCAGAGATTTGTCACAAGGCAAACTATAATTAGCTTATTGTTCTTAAGCTAGTGTATTGATATAGTGTAGTGGTTCTTAAAATCGGTTTGTATCAGAATCATCTGTGATATTTTTAAGAAATGCTCACCTTAGGTTCCCACTGTAGCCCTACAGAACCTGAAACTGGTAAAGCGAGTCTCAGGTGTCTGTGTGTTACAAAGTCTTCCCAGATGAGCCTGATGGATGGCAGAGGTGAGGACCACTGCCAGAGCTCATGAGAGGGGGGCCAATCAAAAAGAACTCACGATTAGACCAAACTTGAATATACATTGAAGTATTTATTTCAGCAAATATTTAACGTTTTTTTTTTTAGCAATCTTTACAGTGATTATTGTGGGCTAAATTGCCAAGGAGAGTACTTACCCTTTTCACTTTTTATCTCTATTCTGAGTTTAAAGAAATATAAACATCTTCTAGCAATGGCATTATTGTTGTGGAATACAAAGCTAGTTAGAGATGCATTGCAGCTAGAAACCTCTTTGAAGATCTACGTGATTGAGGACAAATTAGATGTGTAAGGATATGTAAAAACAACAGATTGTCTGAATCTTGCTTCTTTTGGGGTGAAGAAACACAAAACACAAAAGAGAGATCTGATCTATTTACAATGTCTGGAAAATCTAAAGTGCATGTATCTAAAATTCTGTCCTTTGAAAGACAGATTACTGAATACCCTACCAAAGAGGAAATGATCACAGGGGAGAGTGATTTTTGAAACGTTAATGTATTGTTGAGAATTCACTCTACTGAGGGATTGGATTTTTTTTTTTAATTTGAAGGGCAGAAATTTCGATTAACCATTTATTTTATCCAAGTTGTAATAACTGTTAAGGGCACAGTCACGTCCTTAGCAGAGTCTGTTTCCTTCCTGGCAAAGTAAGGAGAGGCTACTTACTGATCCTCACAAATATATTTCAGAGGCACAGGAGCTGCAATAAAGCTAAACGGGCAGTGTGGTGCTCTATGCCTCAGAATAATGACGCTTCCTCACTCCTGGTGCTGATGTCTCGCTAAGGAGGGTGCAGGGAACAGTTAACTCTCTTTCACAACCAGCCAAAGAAAGACATTTACACTTGCTCCCAGTCCCTGTCTCTGTCTTTCTCTTTCCCTTCTTATTTTTAAACACCTTGTTCAATGTTCTTCACTTCAAGGCAGATCCCTTGACCTAAGTAGATTATTGGGGATGCATGAAGGACACAGCCAGATAGCCGTGCTTTTCAAGGAAGAGATTTGGCTCCAAATAGGACACTAAGCTTTTCAGCCTTCTGCTTATTTACCTCATCAGCAGGATGCAATGTCTCTGGGTGCTTAGTGGACTCCTGGGGAATCAGGGGAGAAACAAAAGCAGAAGTGGCAGCCGCCGCAAATGTGGGAGTCTGTGCCATTAAAGGAAGCAGTTGCTAATAAGGGCCTGTGAGACCTAGGTTTCCTCGGTTTCCATGACAGTTATTAGGTACCATAGAAATTGAATTGTCTCCCACAATGCTCTTAGGGGAGAGGGGGTGCTCCAGTGACAAAGCAGTGCAGTTATGACTTGCAGTAAATCGTCCTTTTGAGAATGCAACACTCCCTGGATTATTTGCTCCTGCGTTTCTTTTAAACTCCCTTTCAGTGTATTTGACATTTTGGCCAGAGACCCTGGCTTCTGCTGCACAGTGTCTCAAACACTATTTTTCCCCCTTTTTGTTTAGAACTGAGCTTGGCAAAGCAAGGATATGAACAATTGTGCAGGTGGGCTACTCAGGGCGAGTGAAGAGATAAGGCATCCAATCAGGGACTGGCAGCCTGCGGCCCTGCCAGTATGCCCCTCCACCAGATTTCCGTAATCCCAGCACGGGAGACTGCCAGCAATGGGAGAAGTTCAGTGGGCAGAAACAAAGAGAAGAACAAGGAAGTCGAGGTAAGAGGAGGTTTGATTTGATAAAACAGGACAGCCAAGCCAACTGTAGCCAGTGCTGCTCTTGGTGCCACAGGACATGGCTGAGGCTTAAGAGCAGCTGGCTCCCGCTTTCAGTGTGTAATAGTAGACTGGAGGAGAATCAGTTCTAACTCACAGGAACATAGTAAATGTAACCACTGTTTTCTGAATGAAGAAAGGAACCAAATCCGTAAGCATACTTGCTGCTTGACAGATAGAAACTTCTGCCTCTTTTTCTAAACATCTACAGAGTCACTTTGGACTTTGATGGCTCGTGGGACACAACCCAGCTGGCCCGGGTAGCTGTGGACATTGCTGTCATCCATTTGCAGACCCTGGGGCTGTTGATGTTTGTTAATCTTGCTTACTGCCCATTAATCTAGAATGTTTGAAAATAACTTTCTTAACAAAATGACAGAGGAGCCACAAATATGCCAGCTGTGTCACTGAACACATAGCACAAATTAGGATGACATGTCTCTGTCTCATAGGATCTATTGCTCTCTGTAGTTATTGTGAATGTGTACATGTATATTACTTTTGTTTGATATGTTTCATTTGTATTTTTTTCTTCACCAAAAAAAGCATTATTTGAAACTTACATGGGCTAGCGAAATAGATTATCCAATTTATCACACTTAGGCTTTATTTGCAGTGAAATTTAGCTGCTGTTGTTCTAACAACTCGAAATATCACATGCAGAGAACTTATTTCAAAGCTTTTTAAGAAAGAGATTGAGCAGACTCAAGGATTTGGGTGAAAATATTATAAATGTTGTTGTGTTCCCCTAAAAGGGACCCTGAGATAGGAAGCCAGAAACTGTAATCCTCCTGTTTAACATAAGTATTGTCTAGACCTCAGGTCTCAGTAATTTTGTAAAAAATAGTCTTTCCCCACCTCCAGTTCTGTATGTTAATTTTTTTTCTCAAGAATAGGTGCTAGGTACAGAAAGAAACAAAAACAAAACAAAGCAAAACAAACAAACAAAGCAGATGGGAGTTAAGTATGAAGAAGTGCCTTAAAGGAAGAGACTAATAAACGTAAATACTCCTTCAAATGAGAAAAGACATTTATCTCCTTTTTCTACTTTGTTTGAACTGATTTTGAAAATGTCACTGAAAAGCAATGAGATCTTGATGTGGCTAGAATTTGTACAAAACTTCAAGAGATTTTTCTAATTCAGCGTGAGAGATACTTTTCCTTTAGTAATTGTCCTGTCATAGGCACATTGGGTATTTCTGGAGTTTCTGAGAATTAAACATGTTTTTAAAGTGAGTAAACTTACTAGTTTTGTATTAATTGGAATATTCTCTATGAAATGTTTCTTTTCTTTGACCTGGTAATGTGATTATTAGAACATCAAAAAGCTGTTTCTTAAGTTTATTAGTGCGGAGTGCAGGGTTAGCGTCACTGATCAATCGTGAAAATAGAACCGGAAATGCTAAAAGCAAGAAAAGTTACATGTTACTTACTTGTTGCCTAGGTTCTTTGGTAGAATTTAAGATAATTTTGAAGGGAAGTTCATGTGAAAATATTAGGTGGCAATTTTGTTTGATATCCAGAATGATCAGTCTTTCAATGATATTTGAGAATGAATACACGGATTCAATCCCAAGTGTTCCCCACACCCCCTCAAGCCTGACCGCCCGACCTTACCCATCACATTATGTCACCACCAGAAATCTCCTGTTGCTCATGTCTGCTTGGCTATGAATCAGAGAAAGCTGGGATGGCTTACCTGACTTTTGAAAAAAAAATCAAACAAATTTGGTTTTTGACACGTTAAAAATAATAATGAAATTATTCAACCTCAAAAATAGCTGCAGTTTTTATCCAGATATTGATGTTCAGACACCACTCCGACATCCTCACAAATCTTTTAAAGAAGTGCACATTTATGAACAGCTGTGTTTCTTTTGAGGGCAAACATATTTTATTATAGTCACAGTGTGAGTCAGTGGGCATTCTTAAAGGGAAAGAGGTTAATTATGAGAAAAAGAAAGGAAAGTCCCAGCCTGCATATTATTTTGAAAAGAGACATAATTCTGAGTATCAGAAAGGGAAGCACTTTTCTGGTTTCAATTACATCTCAGTTTTCTGTAGGATAGAATTAAGAGTTTCTCTTTAAGAGTATGTTTGAAACATACTGCTAAATCTTACAGGCCATTAAATTGCTTGTTTTGATGAACTAAATAAATGTCCAAAAATTGCAAATTGCATTTAAGGTGGATAAATTGCACAGAATATACCCTGCGAGTTGGAAAGCAAGAAGAATCTATTCAGGACAATACTTTCTGTAATTTCAAATGTTGATTCTCTCTAAAGGAAGGGAAAACATCTTGTACACAAAATGGACATTTCCTGATTGTTGAACAAATGAGACAGGTCTTCCTTTGAAGTTCCCTTAATGTATTTTGCTTCTTTTAAAGTTATCAAAATAATGCATGCATATATAGGGCAAATGATCTAATTTCAGAATTAAGAATTTGCTAATTCAAATGTGAGCCAATTTAATGTGTTCCATTAGAAATTTAGTGTCCCTTGAATATAGAAATTTATTAACTTCACATGTAGTTTTGTTGTTGTTTTAAGGCATACAAAGAAAAAACGGAAAATGTATAAACTATTTCTTAGCTATTATTATAGTACAGAAGATTTAAACTATAAGAAATAATTCAGAGATTAAGATTTAAAAAATAATAAATCTAACTCTAAGCTTTATAATCAATATACATTTTCACATATTTCATGTGGCATAGCACTATAATTATCTGTTTGGTTAATAACCTTAGAAATACAAAAACCATAATAACATATTACATCCATTTTAGATATAGTTGGTATTAATGTTTAGGGGAAGGATGTAGACTTATCTTCCAGAGATATCAGCTCTGGAGGTTGTTTGGACCATTGACAAGCAATGCCTCACACTTGCATTCCAGAGACAAGATTTTATTAGCACAACTAGGGATGATCAATCTCTATGAAATGATAGATGAATCAAAGTAATAGAAGATTTATGTACAGTGCAGTTGGTCAAATTTATTAATTTGTATGTATATATGTATATATATATGTATGTATGTACATGTATATGTATATATTCATAAATATATATAGAATGCTTAAGTGCAAGGTCCAAGAAAGTTCTGGAAAGGAAATTAGCAATCAGATTTACCTTCATAGCTTGGAGTCAGTGAAGGAAATTAAATGGTTTGGAGTGGGGTTAGTTCATCTACATCTTCAGAAAGCAACCTTGAGAAAGCCATGAGGGAAGATCCCTCTCTAAAGAGATTCGTAACTCCAGATCTCTCCAGCTCTCTCCTTCTCTAGTTAAGTACAAAGCTTAACCAATCCAGCTTCTTTAAATCTTGTTTGCCTACTACTGTAAGAGGGCCACTTTGCTTCTATTAATCCACTTTTCCCTCCTTTTTTAGATACGTTAACACCACTTTTTAGGCTGCAATTAATTCACCTTAGGGATTTGGGCTTATATGACATCTGTCTCTTATAAGGGAAATCAAATTCTTAGACTTCTAGAGTAACTTAATTTCATACCCTATAACTGGAAATAATGATGATTGTGTTAATTACCATATTTAGTCAACTAGCATGTATTTTTAAAAAAACAATTCTCTAGGATTTATATGCAAATACCCCCTTGCCCACTGTATTTCAGATGTAGAAATAAACCAGGGATCATACCAAGGGTGTTCCTCCCACCTGCATTGAATGCTGCCATATACTCCGTCAACACAGAGTCTGTATCTCAGATGATAGGAGTTTTATAAGAGGTGAAAAGGAGCTATTGATGCTTTTCTTCTAACCTTTTCTCACTCACAAATTGACCATGCATGGCCATCATTGATGGCCCATCAAATGATTGACCATCATTTAGGAGGTTTGAGAGGAAAAACACAAAAACAAAAACACCTTTGATCATATGTACATTTTTCTTTACTGCTTTCATGATTTTACAATGTTTCTCAACTTCAATTTTTTCTTTTTTCTTTTTCTTTTAAAGAATGTTTCCCTCTTCTTCCTTTCTCCTAGGATGTCCCTTTCAAGACCTTCTATTTGCCTTTCCAATGACAGCCCACTGGGCTACCTTTCCTTACTCAAAGTAGCTGCTGATCTGGCAATTTGAGTGAATTGAAAACAATATGACTTTTTGATATCTATTCTTCATTTTTTAACAGAGTGGATAAATTATTATTTATCTGGTGGATAGATTTATTAATTCCATTTTTAATAGAAAATCATAAAAATTAAATAGCATAGTTAATCTCAGAGCCAAAGACTATATGGAGATTAGTCAATCTAAATTTACACTATGGGTTTCTTTGTAATTAAGATGCCATACACTTTCACACTCCTTAAGGAAAATTTTTTTATCAAAGGATCCCAGAATCAGAAAGTCTCTTCAAAATTCTTAGTTCCAAAAACAAAACCCATAGAGAATAAATAACTTGCCATTGCCACATGACTAGTTAGTGGTAAAGTTGGGACAAAAATACAGGTCTTCTGACTGCCAATCTAGTGTCCTTTCTGTTATTACTGCATTTGGTGATTTCTTTTTCAGGCAGAAAATTACAGTCCCAAAGATTAAAAGAGTTAATACAATCCCCAAAGCTGCTGACCTCTGTATGGGGGAATTTGGGTTTTTGTTGTTATGGTTATCTGCCCATGACTCATAATCAGAATAGGGATATAAAATGGGTCCCCTTTATAAAATATAACTGGAGTTCATTTCATCAAAATTTAGAAAATAGGGTAAAATTAAATAATAATGGGAAGAATAGTTTAAGTAGGGAGGACACTTGCCTGAGATTTAGCACATATGAAATGGAGTCCAGCTTCATCAAAACCTTTTAAATTTGAGTGAGTCACCTAACCTCTTTAGCTTGTCCCCTGGAGAACAAGTACATTTACTAAATCCTGTTTAAACAATAAGATTATTTTATTTTCTTCTCTTATTTCTTTAACACAATCATCTGGTCATGCTCCACTCTGGGCACATAAAGATGATGATTGTCTTCAAAAGTCATTTGGCTCAGGCAGGATAGGACTGTGTGGTGAGCACTCACCCTTAGTGGATACCTGTTGTCTTGCTATGCATCATTCATTCCTCCTTCTGATAACAGTGCTCAGGGAACCAACCCTGTCCTTTCACAGCCACGTGATTCAGAATGAGTCTTGATTGCCTTAATCTAGTCACTATGTCATAATGCTCTGTCATAGTAATTGATTCAGAAATAAATATATAACTCTATCAGAATCAATGGCACATGTAGATCCTTTAGAACTTACTTTAGGAAGCTTTATTGTTCCTGAAAACCTTTGGAATAGACTTACTTTCTTCTTTTGGATGGTTTGTATGAGAGTGTGAGTTCTAGATTTGGATGTTTTGAGGGAGAAGGTTGGAGCTTCAAGGCTGACCACAGATACTCCTAATGTGAAGGTGACTTGGAAATAGGCAGGGCAGAAAAAGAAAGAAAAGCTAGGTTCTGAGTGATAAAAAGATGAGCTACTGGGTTACTCCTTGCTTGAAACCAACCATCATTTAAAACCAAACTGCCTTCCAATGAAGTGATTCAATTCCTTTATTGTTTAAACTATTTTTTTTTGGTTGAATGTTATATCACAACATAACAGGATGCTAAATGATTCTTTGCCAAAGGGTAGTTTTCTGTAATGTTACTTGAGTAGCAACTGACTCTGAGCTTGGAAATAGCTGAGAACCAGGTAGAGTAATCACAAAGATTAATTTATGAGTAAACTGTGAACATTTACTTGGAATGCTCTGTATTAACCAAATGAAAACATCTTTAGCAGATATGAAACACTTTATGGAGAATGCCAGGGGGTAGGAAAGCTAGTTCTCTTTTCTTTTCTTCAGAAGAGTACTTTCTAACTTCTAAGTCTCAATTGAATATTGGAGTCCCACGTGCTTATAGTGAATTCCACTGAGTATACTAATAGCATTGAAATAGTTTATATAATGAAAACCAGGAAATTTCCATATTACTATTTGCTTTTCGCAATGAAATTACCATAATGCACATTAGTTTCCTTGTTTAAAACAGATGTTGTGGGTAATTGGATTAATAAGTAAGACTGAATAACACATTTTATTGACAATTAAATGAAAACAGTAATTGCTGATACACCTTGGACAGTATTTTAATTTTTTAAATATTTTGTTTATTTTTAAAAATTTTTAAATTTAAGTATAGTTGATACACAGTGTTATATTAGTTTCAGGTGTACAAGATAGTGATTCGACATCTCTATACGTTATGGTATGCTCATCATGAGTGTAGCTACCGTCTGTCACCATACAACTGGATTACAATAGCGTTGACTATAATTACCTATGTTGTGCCTTTTATTCCCGTGACTTATTCATTCCATAGCTGGAAGCCTGTATCTCCCACTCCCCTTCACCCATTTTGTATATCCATTGCCCCCCTCCTTTCACCCCCCTTCCCAGCTTCTGGCAACCATCAGTTTGTTCTCTGTATTTACAGATTTGATTCTGCTTTTTGTTTATTTGCTTTTTCATTTGTTTGGCAGGTAGACTGTTAAAACTCCTCCCTGGTGGGCATTTTAAAAAATCTATTATGAATTCATGGCTGTTTAATGAGACTCAATGTGATCATTGTGTTTCAAAGATTGTTGATCAAAAATCTTGATGTGGAGGTGTCTTGGGGCATGGGAAGAGCAGGTAAAGCCACAAATGTTTAATTAGGCAGGATTTTTAGAACTTGCTGCTTAGCTAACATTCAACTCCATTTTCTGCAGCACTGACAATGACAACATGGATTTAGAATCCCTTAATTTGAAGTACTGCTGGTGGGGGCGGGGGGGGGGTGCACAGATAGCAGTCTGAGTATTGTTTTCTCCCAGCTCATGCCTACGAATACCACCCGGAGCCACTTGGAGCAGCCTTCATAACCTCCAGGTGAAGATGAGAAATGACATCTATTCGATACTCATTCTCTTTCTTGTCTCTGTAACTCTGTTAAATAATTGAAGGAGGTGTGACATGAGGGTAAAACTGGTGATAAGACTTTGCTCTTAAAAGAGTGACAAGGAGATTGAAGAAAAGGACAGTGTTCCGGGGTGCTGGGTGTCTGACTTGGGCTTCCAGCCTCTCACTTTTGACATTGATCATTCCATTCATCAAACCTTGCAAATCGGGATAAGGAAGGTGAAGAAAACAATTGCAGAGCATCTCTTCACCCAACCACTGCCAAAGAATACAGTACACATTCTCTGATACAAAGGAACACTTTGAATTCTTTAGGATTTGTACTTTTGATGTCAACATAAGAAAGAGAGTTTCTTAGGGAAAAAAATACTGGCACCAGTAAACCATCAGACATGCAATGCCGCAGGGCACAGAAAATGAAGCTCGTGTGACATATAGAGTAAAAAGAATCTTGTTAGGTGAGGCAGCAGTGTATGTTTTCACAAATTATCAAATTCTTTACAGATAGCAATTATTCCTACCTGTAAACCTAAACAGGTTTACTCCTAAACAGGTTCCATATAGCAGTG